>NC_137889.1:156439427-157062591 GCF_963455335.1 Martes martes | reverse complement strand
ACTAGACCCCTCAGAGGAGATGAGCCCTAACCTCAAATACTTTCTTTGCATTCCTCATCTGCTTTGCATGAAAAGGAAACCTTAATTATGATATTTCAATATTGAATAAAATTAGTTTGGATTTTATTCCTCACTCTTGAGAGGAAATTATGCTCCATTTTTAACTGTGCAAGACAACTGCCAATTCATCTGTGGAGTGTTATTTTTATGAACATATAACTAACTGTATACAGGGCCTGCACGGGGCTTCTCTTCTTGTGGGCAACCTGACATCCAAAACTCCAGCTTACAGAAGCTCGTGTGGACACCTCACATGCCACGATGACAGCCTCACCAAATATGCGTGTTGGTTAAATCTCTTTAACAATAATAAGTATAGCCAATAAAAATGACATATTTTACCTATACCTCTTTTTTTTGCCTAGTTATATGGACCAATATGAAAGCTTAGAGAATTTTGTCAATTTAAACTAAATATTTTTAATCCTAAATAGATTATGTGCAATTTCACAACATCCCTTAGGATATGAATAGTATATTAATGAATTGTTTAACATATTACTATAGCTTAAAAATGATGTAATGAATTAAATATTAAAGACCACATAGCCAATGTAGTTTCACTGCTCTTTAAATGCCTCTGGCAAGGATTTAATTTAGATTTAATAAAAGACTTTATTATATTATTTATTGATTATAAATATGCTAATGTAAATGCTATGCTATAAATACTTCTGCTAATTAAATATTAGCTGACTTATGGAGGTTTATTTAGGTGCAACTAGCAGTTTATTAAGATCTATGAGTCAAAACTCAATAACCATACTCTCAATAATCCATTGATATTTAATAGGTAATAACCACATTATACTCAAGGTAGTGCCTTTAGATGTATTTTTTTCTATTGAATGTTACTTTAAAACTGATTATTAGTAGCATATTTACCAAGCCTTGATTGTTTAAGAGATATTCATCTTAATAAAAAAAGTTGTTATGCCTCAATAGATATTCATAATAATCAGTTGATATTTAATTAACATATAATAACTCCCTCATTAAACTTAAATTAAACCCTTATTTGAAATACTCAATTTAAAGTGCAACTGAAAATATCACTATGGAAAATTACACAGCTTACCCTGCATTGCTTTCAGAAGCAAAGTGAGAGATAATCCTCACCACCTAAGATGGAATTTCACAGGACACTGAAGGATGTTTAGGATATGTGTTAAGTCCACATACACAGACCACAGAATAAGACAATTTAAAGTAAGCAATAGTTCTTATTGAGACATTGAGACCATATTAAAAGGTTGGGGGTTTTTTTGGGTTTTTTTTTTTTTTTTTTTTTTTTTTTTTTTTTTTTTTTAGAAATCACAAAATTATAATGAGGTAGAAACTAAACTAAATGAAATTCAAAAGCACTGGATGTTCTTAACATAAACCAAGTAAGGAGAAAAGGGAGCTAAACCAGATATTCTTCATTTCCTCCTCCAGACCCTCTCTATACCCTCCCCTCTCCAACTCTATGACTCAAGAGGATAACCCCTAAGGATTGCATCATCAGCATCCCTAGTCCTCCAGATTCCAGGTGAGTTTGACCAATGGGAAGCACCATCAGGAGATTGGAATAAAAGAGTAGAGAGAGGTCGGGGTCTTTATCTTTCCATCTCTTCTTGCTGAGCTGAGTTTGCCAGTGGTTAGGTTTCTTTACATAATGCCACAGATTCTAGCTGGCACCCTTCCTATAGCTCTAGTTCTCATCGTATTCTGGCAACTCTTCCTTTTCTTCACCCTTTCAGATATGGGGTAGATAATGGTTTCTCATGCTTGCTAGCCTCAGGGTGCTTCTCCCTTGCTGGTTCCTCTAGGCCTGCTCATATGTTTGTACATACTCCATTAATAAAGTTGTCTTCAGTTACTCCTTTTGACTGTCCCATCTATTACCATCTATTTCAGGACTTGGAATGATACACAACTTAAATAAAATAAATAACACTAAAACAGCACCAATGAACCTTTACAAAACACTCCACTCACATTGTTTCATTGCATTCTAACTAGTTTTATTTTTAGGCTACATGAAAGGCGAAAAAAACTGAGACTAGGGTTTTCTGAACAAAGGCGCATGGTTATAAATGGAGAAGACAAAAATCGAGCCCAGGTCTTCCAACACCATTTTCCAAATATCTTCAATTATATCAAATACTTAGAAGGATTAAATCCTACTTAGTTTTAATCAAAACTCTGCTAGAGCAGTAGTTTGCAAGCTTTAGAAGCCTTAGAGCCCTTTCTTCAAACAAAATCCAGAGTTTCAATAACTAAGATAAAAATAGAGCAGCTTTGGTTGAGGCCATCTTTTGCAATCCCATTCAGATTGTATGTGGAGATGACTCCCCCAACATCCCATACATGTTCCAAGCCTGCCCATTTAGAACACTCTATCTCCCTACCACTGTGATTGGTTCACTGATAAGCACATGATCCAAAGTCCTCCAGAAAAGCGCTGCTTTATTATGGGATACCAAGCTGAAAAGATAAGGAAAACCTTAGTTCTGCCAGTAGTTACCTTGGCAGCCATAAAGAGAAAATCATCTTGAGAATGAAGCCAAATTTAGAGGAAGCCTGGACCAAAAGAAGGGAATCAAAGAGCCCTAAGCGCATCCTTTGAATACCTGGATACAACTAAGACCGAAGGCAATTACACCCTTTGGAATTCTCAGGTATGGGAGTCACTCAATTCTCTTTCTGCTTAAGTTAGTCTGAGTTGGATTTCTGTCACTTATAACCAATAAAACAACTCTCGCCACAGTTATTTAGGTAGTTAGCTTGGTATTGACTTATTTATTATTCAAAAGACATGGTCTCCCTGAGTTGGGGCATTAGCTGAAGATTCAATGGTTTATTTCTAGATTATTCCTAAAGGTAGTCAATTGATCCTTGTAAAGAATTGATTCAACACAAAATTTTCCAAAAATATCTGTTACTTTTTGTTGTGTATAGACAAAGAGCACTAAGACTCCCAACCACAAGGTTGTAGCTGCATCCTTTGCAAAGTTCATTCTCTTATTCTGAACTTCAATTCCTTACCGGTAAATTAATATTACCAATCTTGCCTTTTTCATAGCACTATTGTGAAGCCTCCGTCGGGTTAAAAAATTTTTATAATGTAGAAAATTTCTATATTGTACAAAATATAAAACAAGCTGTCAGCAGTTTACCAAATGTCAATTGTAATTATTTTAAAAGTGTTTATAAATATAAACATGTACCACATTATATATTTGGCACAGTATATTCAAAAAGAGAGTATTTAAAAATAGGAGTCACTATTTGTTTCTTTCACTCCAAACCCTGTAATTAATGTTCTTTTTTTTTAAATTATTTATTTATTTGATAGACAGAGATCACAAGTAGGCAGAGAGGCAGGCAGAGAGAGAGAGGAAGGGAAGCAGACTCCCTGCCGAGCAGAGAGCCCGATGTGGGGTTTGATCCCAGGACCCTGGCATCATGACCTGAGCCAAAGGCAGAGGCTTTCACCCACTGAGCCACCCAGGCGCCCCTGTAATTAATGTTCTTAAAGCACTTATAAACATTAAATGCTTAGACTTTTTAACAGCCCTCTGACACAGCAGTGGTAAAGGGGAACCTTCACTGCTACAATGTAGATCTGTATTTATTTTCCAGATTTAAAAAAAATCACTTAGGGAAACTCTGGGCATTAAAAATCAATTTAAAATACAATTAAACTATTAGCATATCCAAAAGAGACCAATAGTAACATTAGGCTATGTCTATTCTTGGGCCAAATGAGTGGGGAGTATAGGCAAACATCCAGACACTTAGGACATAATAGCCTAAAACAACTATGGGAACTGAAAAAGGATGGGAGGGCTTGAGTTTTCCAAATTGACTCTTTTTAACGAAATCCATGTACATATTCTTTTCCTTCCACATGCCTAGATAAACCCAACTTCTGTTTTTGTTTTTGTGGAGTTTTTTTTTTGGGGGGGGGGGAACGTCAAAAGCTCAGTTGAAACATCATAGTTAATAACCACATTATACTCAAAGTATTGCCTATAGATATCTTATTCCTACTGATTTTTTAAAACTAATTATTGGTGTCTTGATTTACTTATAACTAAAATGCATTTCTTTCTTACAACCTCATTCACTAAAATTGTAAAAAAAAAAAAAAAAAATCATTATCAAATTGGTGTTCCCCTCTACTCGACCTGGATCACATATTTGTCTTGCATAGAGGTGAGTCCAAATTTAAACTGAAACATCCCATTCCACCATCCTGGTTTGTAGGGTGCACAAAAAAATTATTGGTGTTTTCTGTCTTTGGATGACTTAAAAAGTCTTCCCTAGGGGCGCCTGGGTGGCTCAGTGGGTTAAGCCGCTGCCTTCGGCTCAGGTCATGATCCCAGAGTCCCGGGATCGAGTCCCGCGTCGGGCTCTCTGCTCCTCGGGGAGCCTACTTCCTCCTCTCTCTCTGCCTGCCTCTCTGCCTACTTGTGATCTCTGTCTGTCAAACAAATAAATTAAAAAAAAAAATCTTTATAAAAAAAAAAGTCTTCCCTAGTGACAAAAAATAAAATTAGCACATGTTTCTGATTGCATATTATCCATGTACAGGACCACAGCTGACTATATTATTCAACCTGTATCAAGCGTTAAGGAAGGGTGGAAGAAGAATAAGGCTTAAGAAACCTGGAAGTAATGATGCAAGATCAACACTTCCTGCAAACTGGTGGTGACAGCTCTTCACATCCTTCTATAGCTCCACGATGCCTTTAAAATGGACACTGGCATAGATAGATTCAGGCTGCTTTATGTCTATACAACAAATAAAAAGTATTATAAGATCTTTTAGTTGGGCCCAGATCTCATATCTCTAGTCATATAAAATCAATAGGGTGCTTGAACAAAAAATTCTATTATTGTCTTTCCTCAGCACATGAGAGAATATGTCTGCTTTGGTTTCGGACTGCTTAGGTTCAAATCGTGGATTCACTTCTGTCTTACCTCATGCCTGACTTCTTTGCATTCCAAGTACTGACTCATGGTAAAGTACTTGGATGTGTGCTTCAAATATCCTAAAAGAACACCAGCTATTAGCAGTTGTCAAACACTGTTTGGAATACTAACTCTGCTTAAAACACCACTATGACCCCTGTTCAGTTAGCTCCTGGCCAGCTTTTAGATTTCTTTTGGACACACTCACTTTAGCCTCAATGCCTTCCTATTAAATGCTTTCATATCACCATTTACTTTTTTTCAGAAATATTGTTATTGCTTGTTATTACACATTTATGGCATTTTATTAGTTTAATATCTATATCTTCCATTAGACTCTAAGTTCCAAAAAGAAGATACTATATTTTGCTCACAATTTTATTCATAGTCTGATACATAGTAGGTCTCAACAAACATTTGTTGAATGAGTAAAGGAATAAATAAATGAATGATTATAATATAGGTCTTAATTTTTTTTCTTTTTTATTTCTGTATTCATTGTCTAAACAATCAATGTTTCAACAAGTCTGCCTCTAACGTTCAACCTTTTCCAAAAAACCAACAGTCTTGCCTAAAATACTGAATTATTTTTCATGATAGGGTTCAGCATGATCATCTCTAAAATTAAGATTTTGTAAGACCTACACTATAACTAAAACAAAATGTAAATAACAAATTTGCTAATAGTGTTCCCAAAATGTTTCTAATTTAGTATCTTTTTTTTTCTTGCAACAACATAATGGAATTAAAAGTTTCCTTTATATTGCCACAAATCAATCAATAAGCATTTATTTTATTCCCACTATGGCAAGGTGTCCTATTTATAACAGGCATTGTACCTGTTTTAATTGCTTTCTGTAGCACATAACCATGTAAGGACTCAATGACAAATAAATATATCTTGATGTCAATTAAATACATTGGTGGCCACAAACCAGGGCCAATTAAAAAGTTCTGGAGTCAGAATTCCAAGGAGTTTATTGCCAAAAGGAAATGAAACTACTTAGGAGCTCCACATGGACTGGATGCTAGAAATTACAAATGCAGTGGGAATATTGGAGATGTCCACATCTGAGCAGAGTCATCACCATCTCCATGGAAACCATCCCCCCGCCCCCTTCTGGGGAGAAAACAGCAGCTGTTCAACAGCACACAACCAAGAAAAATGCAAATCAGTCGGAAGTGGAAAACTCAGGATCCATTTTAAATTGTTAAGGGGATGAAATTTGGGGTAAAGGAATGAGATTAACAAAGCCATTATTTAGCAAATAAGGTTCTGTTAGTCTCCTGTGCATTGTGAAGAATGTGGGGAAGGTAGAGGTGCAAGGTGGACAGGAAATCACGTCAAACATCATTACATCGCCATGTTGGAATAATACATTGCAGGGATTTTGCAACGTGAAATTGCAAGGACAAAAGCATTGTTTTTAAGGAAGGAAGCAGAGGAAATATATTTAGGGGTTATTCTGGAAGGAAAAAAAAGTTAAAGCACACCATTAAGTACTACATAGAAGGAAATTTGGCAAAGGAAGGGAAATAAAAGAGATTATGTTCTGTGGGCATAATCTATCAATTTGATCACTTGATATGTTTCATAGGATCACTTAGGTGTTTCTCAAGGATGCATGTTCAGCTACAGAGGTGTCTCTTGTATGTGATACTCAATAACAAATAAGAAGCCTTACATGAAAGCCTTAGGTAAATACATACAGCCAAATCAGGCAATTTTGACCATGTCAAGAAGGATGAAAAGCTGGATGGTGAGAGGTCTGTTTGCTTAGATGGTAATGAGAAGAACATGAGCACTCAAGTGCTAGACACTGAGACACTGAGAAATGCCTCCTGTCCCATCAAATTGTATCTCTGAAAAATTTGGAGCTGAGATTCTTTTAGTCAGCTGCACCATCCACAACGAGGAAGTATAATGCAAGATTCTGTGAAGGAGACAGAACAGCAGAAGGAGCCAATGGTGTGGGGGGAGGGTGGAGCAGGGAGAGAAGAGAGGAGAGGAGGGTAAATGGGGAAGGAACCAGAAACAATTTCTAATCTCTACCCAGTTCTTGTTTCTAGCTCCATTCCAAGTTCTGGCTACATCCATGCCCTCAAATCCTTCCCCCCCATGGCGGGGGTGGGGGTGGAGGGAACACCCCTTTAGCCTTATAAAGAATGTTTCCTTATTGCATAAGGTAGCTCAAGTTGATTTCCATCATGGGCCTTCCAAGGGACAGATTTGACAGCCCTGCAACAGTACTCAATGTCTGGGGATAAGTGTCATCTTTAACTCTCTCTGATACAAACAAATACATATTATTGTAACATTTGGAAAGAGGTGTAAGCTTTTTGGAGAGAAAGATTCAAAATTGTAGGCTTATGTGAAGAAAAGTACTGTAGCATAGTTTGGGAAGAATCTACTGAATCAATTTCTATAGCACATTTTGGAGGTATATGTGCTGAAAAATACCAACTTATTCTGTTTAATTCCCTCTCTATTCTGGCAGAAACAACCTTAGCTGTTCTTAGGGCTTCGCCCAGGGTATGCTGAGATTCTAGGATTCACTGCAGCAACCAGTGTTAGGTGGGTCATTGCAATCTTCAACCCCTAGCCCACTGCAGTCATGAATGAGATGGATTTGGGCTCTGCTCATGCGGTCTGTCTGGCTCTGACACTAAGATGCTCCACTGCCACTTTTGAGGCTAAAGCATTTGGAAAGACTAGGAGCCTTAGGCCTAAGATAGCAACTGAGTACCTGCACCTGTATGCCACATTCTCAGGGAAGTGCCAAGGTAACACTCTGGGACCCACATACCTCTCCTCTCCCCATAGCCTCAGCAAGCTATTTGCTAGAATGAGAACAGCACACTCCCTGTCTCTCTTGATTCTTGGAAGGCCTCCGTCTTCTTCCATCTTTGCCCAGCCCTGTTTTGGAGGGTTTCTTTTGTCTGTATTTTAATGCCTTTAGTCTTTTAGAATCAAAAACCAGGAAGTCTTCCAGACTTCTACCTTTTTTCTGATTTGCCACCGTCTTCTTCCTGGGCTTTAAAGCACAGGGCTTAATTGTGGAACAAGAAAAAGAAGGAAAAATGGGAGAAAAAGTTAATTATTCAAATTATTTTCCGCCCACCATCCTGCACGCTTTCTCTGATGTTTCTCTGAAAATGAACTCAAATTCTTGTAGGATATAAAATAAAAGATTTAAAGTTCTATTCTTAAATTTCTGAAAGGGCTCAGCAAGACTTCTTTGTGACCTAATGCAATTAATGGGGAAGGTTTCATGATGGCAGTTGGTTTTTCAGGCAGTTGCATGTGAGGATCAGTTTTTGAGCAACAGGGACACTAGGTATCTCTAAAGGAAAGTTCTGTATTTTGAATTCCATTGACCACCTGACTCTGTGAAAGAATGGGAACATTGCTCCAGTAGAAAATATCTGAGCCTCCAGATACCATAAATCATGTGTTTGGGTACAACAAAGTTTTACAAGTATATATTTAAAAGAAAATGCTGATTTCCTGATAAAATATTAATACTGCCACTCAAATTAAGTCACTAGATAGAAATGCAAAGTAGCCTGAGTTATTGTTATGTTTAGCCTAATAGCTTTAAGCTCTGAAAGAAAAATAGCAATCTTCACTGAATGAAAAGCACATATGTAATTGCCAAGTTCCTCCATTTCTTTCCAGCCCATTCTCCATCCAGTTTCTTAACAGTAGGGTCATGGGTGGAGACCTTGAATAAAAAACAAAAGAGAGGCAGGAGCAGAAACAAAGGGCACTGGGCACTAAACTTCAAATTAGGAAACAGGGGGCGCCTGAGTGGCTCAGTGCATTCAGTGTCTGCCTTCGGCTCAGGTCATGATGCCAGGGTCCTGGGATCAAGCCCCACAGGGCTCTCTGCTCAGCGGGGAGCCTGCTTCCCCCCTCTCTCTGCCTGCTTCTCTGCCTACTTGTGATCTCTCTCTCTGTCAAATAAATAAATAAAGTCTTTAAAAAAAAATTAGGAAACAGGAAGCAAATTCCTAGAAGCACATCCCAGTCTTCCTTGTCTTTCAAACCACTGATTGCAACCACATATCACCTCCTGAGCTTCCTCTCATTATTTTGTATCCTATTATCATTTTCTGTGGGTGTGAAAAGTGATTTAGGATAAAAGTGGTTTGGGATTCATATATTATTAAATACCATATTATAAAGATGCTAATATAATCTTTGATAATATTCATACTATATAAAGACAGATTCTTACTTTTCCCATTTAACAAGTGATGCATACTGTTTCATTTACTTTAAATTAATTATGTAATAAAAAGCATGAATTGTCTACAAATAAATTCAAAAATTATACATATTGTTTTCTGTTCAGAGAACTAATGGATATTAAAATGTGGATTAAAATTTAACTATGCCTCATGCTATCAAAACATAAGATGAAAAAACTTTTGGTGACTTATAATTTGAAGTCCTTGAAAACTGCATTTCAAAGAAACAACTGGTTTGGGTGCCTGGGTGGCTCAGTTGGTTGAGCCACTGCCTTCGGCTCAGGTCATGACGGAGTCCCAGGATCAAGTCCCACATCAGGCTCCGGGCTCCACAGGAGTCTGTTTCTCCCTCTGACCTTCTCCCCTTTCATACTCTTTCTCACTGTCTCTCTCTCAAATAAATAAATAAAATCTTAGAAAAAAAAAAAGAAAGAAAAGAAACAACTGGTTTATTTTTTTAAATTTGTTTATGTTTTTTTCTACATGACGGGACATAAATGTTCCAAGTTGTTAGTTTTGTTTTGGTTTTTTTTTTTTCTAAGTTGTTTTTTGCCAGCAGTCTTCAAATAGCAGGCTGAGGGTGTAAACACTCTTTATTCTAATAAATCAAAAGCCAAATTGGATTAAATTGTCACTATATCTTCAAGTATCAGGTAAGCTATAAAAGAACATCTGAATAAATGCAAAGGTATGCCATTTCCTGGAAGGGAAGACATAATATTGTAAAGATATTAGCTTCTCCCTATATTAAACCAGAATTTCAGATAAATACTTACCAAAATACCAACAAAGTTTTTTTTATAAAACTTGATAAGGTAATTCTATTTATAGAAGAAAAAATATGAAAGAGGTACTAGAAAAAAATTAAAAGGCAGACTAATGATGAGGTCTTATTTTACCAGATAACAAGATACATTATACAACTGTAGGAATTAAAACAGTATGATATTGGTGTGAGAACAGAAGAATAGATCAAGGAAAAATGACAGGTCATGTAGAAACAGACCCATGTATATATCTGAATGTACTTTGTGTTAAAATTTATGTACTTCAAATCTAGTAAGCACAATATCAACAGTTTATGATGTTGATGTAATTAACTAGCGAATTCCAAAATAAATAAATTATATCCATCTTATAAAAATAAATGCTATGAGGAATAAAACCCTACAAAACATTTAAAGGAAAGGAATTAGGCAAAAATATAAGAGAATATGCTTATGATTTTGGGATAGAAAAGCCTTAAGATGCAAAAACACATACCGGAAAGGGAAGAAAACAAGGTAAGTTTTAATTCATTAAAATATTTGTGTGATTCATCACTCGGCATCAGGGAAATACAAATCAAAACCACAATGAGATACCACCTCACACCAGTCAGAATGGCTAAAATTAACAAGTCAGGAAATGACAGATGCTGGTGAGGATGCGGAGAAAGGGGAACCCTCCTACACTGCTGGTGGGAATGCAAGCTGGTACAACCACTCTGGAAAACAGCATGGAAGTTCCTCAAAAAGTTGAAAATAGAGCTACCTTATGACCCAGCAATTGCACTACTGGGTATTTACCCTAAAGATAGAAATGTAGTAATCCAAAGGGGCACATGCACCCGAATGTTTATAGCAGCAATGTCCACAATAGCCAAGCTATGGAAAGAACCTAGATGTCCATCAACAGATGAATGATAAAGAAGATGTGGTATGTATATACAATGGAATACTATGCAGCCATCAAAAGAAATGAAATCTTGCCATTTGCAATGACGTGGATGGAACTAGAGGGTATTATGCTTAGCGAAATAAGTCAATTAGAGAAAGACAACTGTCATATGATCTCCCTGATATGAGGAAGTGGAGATGCAACGTGAGGGGTTTGGGGGGTAGGAGAAGAATAAATGAAACAAGATGGGATCGGGAGGGAGACAAACCATAAGAGACTCTTAATGTCACAAAACAGGCGCCCAGCTAGCTCAGTCAGTAGGGCATGAGACTCTTAATGTCACAAAACAAACTGAGGGTGGCTGGGGGGTGGGGGGGAGGGAGAAGGTGGTGGGGTTATGGACATTAGGGAGGGTATGTGATATGGTGAGTGCTGTGAAGTGTGTAAACCTGGTGATTCACAGACTTGTACCCCTGGGGCTAATAATACATTATATGTTTATAAAATTAAAAAAAAAATAAAATAAAACATTGGTGTGATTGAAGATGGTCATAAGAGTCAAATTAAAACAAACAGAAAAAAACATTAACAACATATGTAACAAAGGACTTACATAAAATAGGATACGCCTTTAAAATAAATAAAGCCAAATAACTCAATTTAAAAAATGAGCAAAGCATTTAAATTAAAAATTCATAAACTAGGAAATATACACTATCAAAAAAAATTGGTGAAACCTAGAATAACTAGAAAAAAATAGAACAATAAAAATACATATTTTTATCCATCAAGTGGTTAAAAAATTATTAATAATGGTGGTTAATAGTTTTGAAAACAAACATTCTCAATATTCAGATGTATGGAATTTTGTAAGGGAAATTTGACAGTATCTTGTTTAGCAAATGTATAAATAGCATTCCCTTTTGATAAGTAATTCATTTTTAAAAAAACTGTTATACAGAAATATTTGTATATCTGAAATGCTAAGACAATTGAATTTTTGTAAAAAAATTATCAAATCTATTACACACAAACACACACAAACACACACACACACACACACACACACACACACACACACACACATGTAGCTAGATTTTTGGACCTTACCTACCCTACACTGTGTGATTTACTATCTTCAGGGATGGTACCCAGGATTTTTATTTTTTAAATATTTCTTGGATATTCCTACACAACCATATTTACAAATCACTGGAGCTAAACCAAAAACAAGGGAAAAGTCTTAGGCATCTACATAGTTCATCTGTTCAGAAATATTTATTGAATGCTTATTATGTTCCAGTCCCTGTTCTAGCCTCTGGAAATACAGTAGTGAACAAAATAATGTGGGTAATCTAATGAAGTCTCAACATTTTTAGGAAAGAGGGAAAAGAAAAGAAACAAACTTATTACAATGTATTCTCAAAGCTAGATGTGAATTGGTATTTTCTTACTCAGTAAATACAAAATATATAGCTACTCCTTTGAAGATACAGAAAGAATTTTTACATGAAAAAGAGCTTTTTTATTGATAACAAAAGCAACAAAAAAGAGAGCCATTAATACAGACTTGTGTTTTCTAGCTAGCAAGTTCCCCCAGCCTAGGTTTCAAGAAATTATTCCAGAATATTCTCACCAATTGAAATGACCACACTGTGTTAGTTTTGCTTATCCCAGAAACAGACATTGCTGATATGGAATTGGAGACCATTTATTTGAGAGGCAGTTTTGTGAAACACTGGCAGAGGAAGACTATATGCCTCAGAATTATGTGAGGGAGCTGGAACAGTCCCCCTGATCTGCAGTTTTCCTTCTGTGGTTTCACTTACCTATGGCCAACCACAGTTCAGAAGCAGATGATCCTACTTCTGATGTATCATCAGAAGGTCAATAAGGAGCCTAACAATGCGCAATGCCTGAGTCATTCAGCAACTTTCATCTCATCACATAGGCATTTTGTCATCTCACCTCATCACAAGAAGGGTGAGTACAGTACAATAAGATAATCTGAGAGAAAGAGAGAGAGAGATCACATTCATATAACTTTTACTACAATACATTATAATTGTCCAATTTTATTATTAGTTATTATTAATCTCTTATTGTACCTAATTTTTAAATTGAACTTTGTCATAGGTATGGATGTATAAAAAAATATATACAGTAGACACAAGGTTTGGTACCATCCACAGTTTCAGGCATCCATTGGGGGCATTGGCACATATCCTCCATCCTAAGTTGACTTATATATCAATTCCCATCAGCCATAGAATGAGAGGACTTTCTTGGAGAGAGTGTTGATTCTCCAAAACTCCAACCACATGCATAGACAGAGCAGGCTATCGGTCATAAGCAGCACTTAGAAAAGACTTGTGCACATTTACAGTTGGACATTGAGTCTTAAGTGAGTCTAGGCATCAATTTTGCTAGGTCAGAGTATCCACTTATTTCACCAAACATTAATCTAGGGGTTGCTATGAAGGTAATTTGTCAATGTGGTTAATGTCTACAATCAGCTGACTTTAAGTAAGAAAGATTGTTCTCGAAAATGGGGTTGGGCCTCAACCAATCAGTTGAAGGCCAAAAGAGCCAAAACTGAAGTTTCTAAAAAAGAAGAAATTTTGCCTCAAGACTGATGTGTCAAATCCTACCTGAGTTTCCAGACTGCCAGCCTGCCCTGTGGATTTCAGATGTCAGCCTCACAACTCCATAAGCCAATTCCTTCAAATCAATCAACCTCTATCTCTCTCATAGCTAGATCTAGACTATAGATACATAGATATGTAGATATAGATATATCCTGAATATATATTATAGTGTGTGTGTGTGTATTCTGATTCTCTGGAGAACCTTAACTAATCCAAAAGGGCCAGGCAGATTTCAGTAGGCCACAGAAAGCACCTGCTACAAATGGTATTTATACCCGTTTCTCTTTTTTAAAATTAAAACACACACACACACACACACACACACACACACACACACACACACATCCAGCCCACTGATGAATTAGACTTTGGAAAATTTCAAGGACCTGAAAGACCTGAGGGATTTATAACTCATCTTTTTTTGTATGTATTCTGTCAGTCTCTGATTTATTATATTTCTTATTCTGGATGCTTTAATATAGTTGGCACTGTGTAAAAACTTTCATTAAATGAATTCACTAAGTCCTACTTAGTAACTCCAAAAATGTTACTCTACTTGTGAAAAAAATTATATATTTTTTTTTATTTAATAGCTCCTGGTTTCATATAGAAAACTCACATTTGGCTCTCAAATGCACTGCCCAGTGAGGGACCCTAATTGGAACAGCAGAGTTGGTGTCCCCAGAGGAAGGAGCCAGCAACTTGCTATGGAAAAAATGTTTATGTCCCCCCACCCAAATGCATATGCTTAAACCTTAATCCCCAATGCACTGGTATTTGGAAATTGAGCCTTTAGGAGGTAATTAAGTTATGAGGATGCAGCCCTCATGAATGGTATTAGTGCCCTTCTAAGAAGAAATGTAGGAGAAATTGCTTCCCCTCTCTCTCTCCACCATGTGAGGATACAGCAATGAGGTGTCCCTCCACAAACCAGGAACTGAGTTGATTGATTCATCGTAGACTTCTCAGTCTCCAGAACTGTGGCAACACAATTTCTGTTGTCAAAGCCACCCAGGCTATGGTGTTTTTGTTATAGCAGCATGAACTGACTAATTCAAGCCCAAATGACCAAATCTGAAGGAATACTGACCTAAAGTAGCTGATTAAGAGCTTGAGGTAGGGGTAATGGCTATAGCTAATGAGCACAAGCACCAGAGGGTCAGCAGCTTTCTTGACATACAAGGACAAAAGACAGCTTATTAGAGTAAACATGTATCTAAATTTTTGTTAATAAAAAGTTCAGGTTTTGTAATTCTAGGATGATCCAATGTGTCAAATAATTCTGGGCTTATAAATGTTCCATTTCTCAGCCTATCTGTGACCCAATGAGTCTGACTCATGTCTGGTGTGTTCAGGAAAACACACCTTTGACATAATCTAATGGGTTACAGGGTCTTTTGCAAAGAGATCAATCTATACTGAATTTGCTCCTGCTAAGGAGGCTTCGAAATACTTAAGAGTCCTCCACTATAAAATCCAAATTTGGATGAGTTGCACTAGAATAAAGGTCTAATAATAAAACTATGAATTTTAATTTGCTCTTAAAATGGAATTTATTCTCACTAACACAAAGTAACAAGACACACTTTATAAACTTTTTTGATCTTCCATTTACCCGTGATAAATGTCAAGCATCAATTTCCTATAAATTTTTATCTTTAAAGAAAAACATGGTACCTTTACACAACTCTAACATTGAATAGAATGTTCGATTATGCTTTATAAGACCATTCATAAGTTTAACATTTCTATGAGTCAGCATTTATGAAATCCAGAATAATAGGCTATACAAGGTAACAAGAACTCATAAGTTGCTGGTGCTCTATAAGTGACCAGTTCTCGTAACATGTACATTATTTCATACATCTATAAGCACACATACATATATATAATTTGCACATATGTATGCACACATAAAGATGTATATATTTGCTTCAGCTCCTTCAACAATTTTTTTAAGATTTTATTTATTTATTTTAGAGAGATACAGTAAGATAATGTGAGTGGGGGAAGGGGCAGAGAGAGAGAATCTCAAGGAGACTCCCTGCTGAGCACAGAGCCCAATGTGGGGCTTGATCCCAGGACCCTGAGATCACAACCTGAGCTGAAACCAAGAGTCCAACACTTAGCCAACTGAGCTATGCAGGTGGCCCTTCTTTCACATTTTTAAGGCAACACCATAACTATATATGCATATACACATAGAAAACTCATATATGTGCATATGTAGGTATAGATATATGTATATAGATATATTTGAGATATATACGTATGCAAATACATACATATACGTGCATATACATATCACATAATGTATACTATTATAGACACGAAGATAAATAATCTAAACAGATAGATAAATAATATATAAGTATATACACATAATAAGAAAATATAATTTATATGTATGCAAAGCAAAATACATATTTAAGGATAGGAAGGCCCCGAGTCCTTTATTTTACTAAGCAACCAAGGCCCACAGAAAATAAATGACTTAATCAAGTTTGCAGTGGTGAGAAAAAAACAAAAACCCAAGTGTAATTATTCCAGGAAGGTGTTTTTTCCACTTAATATTTTGATTTTATGTCTTGAATTTTAGAGACGGAACATGAACTGTAGATCCTTGCTTCCCACCCCAGCGTTCCGCTGACTTGTGTGCTGAGATTTGCCGTCTCTGAGATTTGGATTCTTATCATCAGGCTCTGTTTTGGAAGTACCAATTGCCATTTTAATGCAACTTACTGATCATGCAGACAGCCAGCCTCTCATAAATCATGTAAAGTACCTGAAAATATGATTTATGAGCTAAGTTATGGGAAATGGGGTCTTTTAATATTCTTAACCCTTCAGGATGTTGTTACCTATCAAAGAGTCTCCTTTCCTGACTCAACTGAAGATGCGGCTGAATGTTTTCCTCCCAAACTGCTCCCTGCCCCCACTCTGCACTAACATTGTTACCCCGTTGCCTTCATCCAGAAGGAATTTGCAGCTTCTTTAAGTTCATCAACTGAATGGGAATTCTCGATTCAAACTCATACTCCACTGTCGCTATTACAGAATACGTTCCTGAGGCATTGCCTCACACGGTAATTAAAGAACTGCACTTAATAGCATCGTAGTATAAAATTAAAAGAGCAAGAGTATTACAGTTTGTTGCAGAAAACAGTCCATGAAAGATCCCAGAAAACACAATATGAAACTAATTTAAACCGTATGCCTTGTTGAAAAGGAATATGGAAAAAATGTCTGTAATATGCAGCAAATGAGGCCCATAACTCATTGGGGCCTCCAATGAGTTATGTGTTAAATCCATATTTTGGAACATGGTCATGCAGGTTTTTCAATCTCCCTGTCTATTAACCCTTCTCTTTGTGTGGGAGAGTTCATAAGAACAACATGACTCTGTGTGCATTAATATATTTACATATGCAAATAGAAATCATATACCAATAGCTTCTTTTTTTTTTTTACCCCCTCCCTTATGGCTCAATATATTATCGCTTCACCAAACCAACAAATTAAAAACAATTTCCAATTTCCTCCACAAATACCTAGTGGCTAAATGTTATTAATGCATTTGTCTGAAAGGCACAAATTCAAACATTGCTCAGTTAGGGAAGAAGAATATACAGCACTGATTGCTTGCAATCAGTTTCAGTAATCTATATTTTCTTCACGGAGGTGAAAGTTTATCTCGCCATAGAACAACAGTTATAATTTTGCTTCTACCATTCATCAACTCTGATATTTCACAGCCTCAAATCAACACTTTCTGGAGCTACCGAGTAAGCAAGCTGTTGACTCTTTTCTTTTTAGCACACTCTTTTAAAAAAAATTGTCTGCACATTATGGGTTTATCTTCCGTCTGTGAGAGACCTTAATAAATCACATTTGCTTTCAGCTATCATAGATTATTAGGCTTTTATAATCATGAAATAAACTCAATAGACTATTGCTATCTTCAGAAAACAAAAATCTCTAGGTATTTTCCTCTTCATATGAGTACATGATTCCCTCATTTTTCAGGAGGGGAGTGTTACATTTAGACTCTGTCAGCATATTGCTTATACAACAATAACACTTCCAACAAACTGTGGTCCGGGGAGTAGGAGAGGGAGTGAGCAGAGGACACAGAGAGTTCCGGAATCACAGGGCTTTAGTCAGACTCTGCTGTCCTCAAGTTAGAAGCCTGAAGTTTATTTCACAATGTGAACCTCTCTGATTGTTCTCTTTCACCCTTTCTCTTTTCATATACAATAATTTCTGATCATCTTTTGTAGAACAATGCCTTGAAATCATTTCAGTTTTAAGGGAGTACATGAAGGCCATCAAACAGAATGAAGCCCCTAAAGGAAATTTACGTGAATTCTTTCTCAACACAATTACTACAATTACATACACGTATACCTTTGTGTCCTTAATATTGTAATTTTCATGATTTGAAGGAGTTCCTTACTAGAAATAGATCTAAAACACAGGGTTTTGATGACATTCTCAGCTAAACTAATTGTGTGAGCTGGGAACAAGGTAATGAGGACAGATGTCAAGGTCAATATAATTACTAATTTCTGAATCTGGGTTAATATTTCCAAGGGCCTTGCATATAAGTTACAATGTATAACTGTCATAAATGGAAAATTCAGCTTTGCTTTTCTGGTATGGAGGTTATGTTTGTCTTTTCCCAATTGTGTCCCAAAGTGAACTTTATTTGTCAAAGGAATAAAACCAAATCTACTTTCTTGTTGACTCTTCATCATATCGAAAGATGCAGATGTGAAGAACAAAAGAAACACTTGGCATGATCACTAGAAATGTGTGCATTCCAAAACGCAGCTCATAAAAATCGTATTTATCCCTTTGAGAGGAGACAGGCATAAAAGGGGACAAATTCAAGGAGGAATTGTGGTGTTGGGTTATTTACATTTCTAATTATTAGGTAGCTATTTTCCTGGATCTTTTTTCCCCTATCAGCTTCAGACTGTCTGTACATCTTGTGTCATAATTGCTGTGAAAGGACCATATTCCAAATGATATTCATTTCCAGGTCTCTATGGCTAAGTTGCTGGATGATCACCATGTTTCATAATGATATAAGAATATTCCATAAACACTGTTTTAGAACTCTATTCACTTATCTTGGCTGGGATAAATCAACAAAGGTAGAGAGATGCTGATTAAAAGGCATGCTTCAATGGAAAATTATTTCAAAGCCAAAATTAATAGAAACCGCTCAACTAAACAGATTTGGGGGCCTGGCGGAGGAGGGGAGATTGGCATGTAGTAATACAAGAAAAGGACAACAATCAGATCAATCTCTCTCCATCTTCCTCTCCTCCTCCCTCTTAGACACACAAACATACACACACACAGAATTGCTCGATAATAATGCGTATTAACCTTTATAATTCATGTTACTGAGAATCTTTCTTTTTTTTTTTTTTTTAGTTCTAATCATTTTTTTAAATGTGTTTGTGGAACAGAATTCTATCCAGTACAATATTTCTGTATTCTACATGGATGGCAAGCTCTCTGAGTTGTAATTGTCCAACAGGTTTCTGGAACTAATTGGCTAATTCAGAAAGTCATCTCCTGCCTTAGGCTTGACTGACTCTTTCCCCTCTTACAGTATTCCACTGCCAAGCTGCCTTTGTCCATCCTGACTTATCCCACTTTGACACGGAGCCTTGCCTTGTGCCATTGGCCGAGTTCTACCGAGAAATCCTTCCCTTGCGGAACCAAACATTTAAAATCCTGACTCAAAAACACTTCTTAAATGCCACCAAAAAAGAGAAAAGGAAACCCTCCCATCCCCCTTCCCCTTATACTGACAGCTTGTCTCTCTCTATTTTTCATCCAAATAAGCAGAGCTCTGTAAATCTTGTCCAGAAGACATGGACTGAAAGAATTAATCAAAGTGTTGTTTATGAGCTGCTCAGAGCAGATTAAATGTTGTGTTGACAACACAATTTGCAAATTATCTATCAACATCAACAGACATACAGCAATGAGCCAAGCCAGTTGGATACCTTTGGACACAAGAGGACCATGTGTTTCCTAGTCTTGCTTCCAAAACGAAGTCCTTTTGAAAGAGTTTTATCCAACATTATTTACAGTCTCATTGCTGCAGATGAGTCTCTTTTACAATTTATTTTGGACAATGTCAGTTTTATTTCTGCTACATACAAGTCAAATTTCCTAATGTAAACTGACCACAATTTTTCTTCCCAGCCCCCCTTGTCGATCCTACTTCAAATACCCTATACTGCAATTCACGACCAGATATCCACAGATAGCTAATCACTTTGTAAAAATACCTATGTGGGCCAATCTTCAAAATGATTCTTACCTTCTGGTATTCACACTCTGCACCCTGCTCTGTGTAGCTCCCTCGCATGTGACGAGGCCAGCCTGTGTGGCCAATAGAATAAGACAGAGTGGCTCTATGTTCCTTCTGAAGTTAGTAGTTTTATCTGTAATTTATTTCTGTATACTTCTGGGTAGTACTTCATTGTATTGTCATACTACAATTTGTTTTTGCATTTACCTATTAATGAATATTAGAGTCGTTTCCAATTTTGACAACTGTGAATAAAACTACTATACTAACATGTGTGTATAATTCTTTTTATGGGTATATCCTTTCAATTCTCTTAAATAAATGTCTAGGAGTGGAATTAGTCACAGAGTAACTTTATGATATGTTTCATAAAAATTGAAAATTTGTTCTCCAGTTTTCCAGTACTGTTTTACCGTCTCATTAACAAAGTATGAGAATTCCATTTGCTTTACATCCTTGTCAACACTTGATATCCTTGTCTTTTGGAAATTTCAGCCATTCAAATGAATGTGAAATACTATCTCATAATCTTAAACCAATTCACATTTTCTGACGCCTAATAATGTTCAGCAACTTTTTATGAGTTCATTGGGTATTTGTATACCTTCTTTTGTGAAGTGTTCATTCAAGTCTTTTACCCATTTTTAATTGATTTGTTAGCCTCTTATTATTGAATTATCAAAGTTGTTTTTTATATATTCTTTTTTAATTATGTTGTTAGCCAACATATAGTACATCATTAGTTTTTGACGTAGTGTTCAACAACTCATTAATTGCATATAATACCCAATGCTCATCACAACATGTGCCCTCTTTAATGCCCATCACCAAGTGACCCCAACCCCACCCCCTTCCTTCCATAACCCTCAGTTTTCTTCCCAAAGATACAGATTTTTTTATATATTCTTGATAAAATTCCGTTTTCAGAATTATCACAGTGATTATTTTCCCCCAATCTACAGCTTAATTTTTTTATTATTTCTTTAAAGGTTTGTTTATTTTATCCTATTTAGAGTGAGGGAGGAAGAGAGAGAGCATGAGCCAAGAGAGGAACAGAAGGAGAGAGAGAGAGAGAATCTCAAGCAGACTCTGTGATGAACACATAGCCCAAGGTGGGGCTTGATCTCAGGACCCCAAGATCATGACCTGAGCTGAAACCAAGAGTCAGTTACTTAACCAACTGAGCCAACCAGATGCCCCTCAATTTTTATCTTAAAGCTGCAGCTTTATTTACCATGTTTTATGGTTTGTGCTTTTTACATTTTTACATTTGCCAAGAAATCCTTGCCTACTCCAATGTTGAGAAGATTCTCTTCTGTATTTTCTCATAGAAGCATTATAGTTTAGCTTCTTGGTAAAAATTATAGTATCAGCCTAATAATATCTATCAAAAAATTTAAAAGCTCATAGGATTTTGATGGGTCTTATATAATACTTAAAGTTTAATTTAGGAAGAACTGACATCTGTAAAATACAGAGTCTTCCAATCCATGAATATGGTAACCTTCTCTGTTCTGTAATGGAGAATAATTCTATAATATAATAATGATAATGTAATTCATTGTCAATCTGTGTATTACTCTTGTGTGTCTTGTTATAGCCATTTCTAGATATTTTGATGTTTTCACTACTTTATTTTAAAAATATAGTAGACATGTGATTGATGCTGTTATAAATTTTATATCCTAAGCCTTGTTAAATTCACTTACCAATTTCAGAAGATTTTTTTCTAGATTACCTAAGATTCCCCAGTATTTTCTTTTTCTACATGTATCTGTAAATAAAAACAAGTTTACATTTTCCTTACCAATCTGTTATGTGTCAGCTGCCTTTTTTTTCCTTGTTATGTTAGCAAGATCTCAAGTATTATATTGAATAGAATAGGGTAGAGCAGATACCTTGGCCTTGTTTTCATTCTTAAGGAGGAAATTATTCTGTTTGTACCATTAAAAATCAGTTTAGAATTTCATAAGTGCTTGCTATCAAATCCAGGAAATTTTCTTCTATTCTTAATTGGCTGAGGTTTTTTAATATGAATAGGAGTTGAATTTATCAATTGTTATTTCTGCATCTGTAGATATGAGTATGTGATTTTTCTTCTCTTTTTCTGTTAATATGGGGAATGATATTGATTGATTTTCTTTTTAATGTTTAAACCAACCTTGCATTCCTGGGATGAATACTACTTGGTTATAATGTATTATCTTTTTTTAAAATACATTACTGGGGCACCTGGGTGGCTCAGTGGGTTAAGCCTCTGCTTTCAGCTCAGGTCATGGACTCAGGGTCCTGGGATCGAGCCCCGCATCGGGCTCTCTGCTCAGCAGGGAACCTGCTTCCCCACCTCTCTCTGCCTGCTCTCTGCCTACTTGTGATCTCTCTCTCTGTGTCAAATAAATAAATAAAATCTTTAAAAAAAATAAAATAAAATAAAATACATTACTATTTTAAATTTGATAATACTTATCAAAGTTTGTATCTCTGTCCATGAATGATATTGGCATGCACTTTTCTTTTTAATAAGGTATTTGTCAGATTTGGGTATTATGGTTATGGCCTCACAGAACTTGTTGGAAAGCATTTGACCCACCTCTATTTTGTGAAAGACTTTGTTGTAAAATTGTTATTATTTATACAAGTGTTTCATAACATATACCAGAGAAATCACCTGAAATTTTCCTTAGGGTTATATTTCTTATTATGTCTTCAAAAATTTAAATAGATAATGTGCTATTCAGATTTTTCTACTTCATCCTGTGTCATTTTAGGTAAAAAGTATTTTTCAAGGCATGTGATCATTTCATTGAAGTTATTGCCAATAATAGCATAAAGTTGCTCATACTATTCCTTAAATTCCTTTAAATGTCTATAGAATCTGTAGTGATATTCCCTTTTTAAATTAGGATTTTGTTAATTTGTATTTTATTCCTTTTTTGGATTGGTCATTCTAACCAGGTGTTTTTCAATCTTAGTAATCTTCAAAGAACAAACTCTTGACTTTGTTCATCTTCTCTATTATTTGCTTATTATAATTTATTGATTTCAGGTATTTTTTCATCTAATTATTATGAGTTGAATTTACTCTTTTTTCCTAACTTCTCAAGGTAAAAAATAAGATCATTGATTAATAAATTTCTCCACTTCAAATACAGATATTTAATACTTCAAATTTTCTTCTTAAGTGCTGCTTAGATTCTTCCCACAAATTTTGATGTGTTTTCATTAGCATTCAATTTAAAATATTTTCTGGTTTTCCTTCTGATTTCTTCTGTCACCCATAGAATATTTAGAAATATGTCATTTAATTTCCAAATATTTGGAGTTTTTGATATCTTATTTTTATTGGTTTTCAATTTAATTCTGTTGTGGTCTAACATCAAGTGCCAAAATATTCCAATCTTTTGAAATTTGTTGACTTCATTTGTGGCCCAATACATGTTATATTTTGATGAACATTCTATGTTAATTTGAAAGAAATGTTTATTCTGTGGTTGTTAAATATAGTGCTCTATAAATGTCAATTACTTTGGTTGATAGTGTTGGTCAGACCTTCTGTAGCCTTACTGATATTTTTCCTACTTGTTTCATCTTAATGAGAGAAGGTTGTTAAAATTTCCAACTATTATTATGGATTTGTTTATTTCTCCCTTTGCCTCTGCCAATTTCTGCCTCATGAATTTTAAAGTTCTATTATTAGATGCATACATCTTTAGGATTGTTGTGTCTTCCTGATTCATTGCCCCTTTAATCATTATAAAATGTCCCTCTTTGTCTATAATAATATTTCTTGTCCTTAAGTCTATATACACATACCATAGCTTTCTTTTGATTAGTATTTCCATGGTGTAACTTTTTCTATCTTGTCACTTTTAACCTATTTATATCTTTATATTTAAAGTGCATATTTTATAGACAGAATATAGCTGTATTATTTTTCTTCCTTTCTGACAACCTTTACTTTTAAATACAACATTTAAATAACTTGTATTTAATGTAGTCATAGATATGATCAGTTTAAGTTTATATTCTTGCAATTATTTTTCTATTTGTCTCACTTGTTCTTTGCTTTCCTCTTATGTACCTTCTTTTAGATTAATTGGGTATATATTATTATTCTATTTTATGCCTTCTATTGACTTATTAGCTACCCTTCTTTTATTTGTAATTAGTGCTGTAACATTTATAATACCCATCTGTAACTTATCAAAGTCTATTCAGAGTCAATATATTATCATCTCACACATCATACCTAATTATTCACATTTATCATTTTTCACATCACTACGGACAAACTTATTTTTTTACACATCATACTTCCCATTTCACAAATGGAAAAATCTTTTGCCTTTTCTTGTACCACTTTTGTTATTTCTTTAATTCTACATATAATTTAACTCTGTCTTCCATATTATTTTTACATTAATTTGAAGGAACTGAATTAAAAGAAATCAAAATTGATTTTTTTTTTCTGTTTTTGTTCTTTCCTTCCTACCCGCAGTATCATTTTCCTTTGTTCTGAAGCACATCCTTTGTATTTATTGTAGTGCCAGTCTTCTGGTAATACATAATAATCTTGCTTACATTTATCCAAAAATGTCTTTATTTCATCCTCATTTTTGAAGTTTATTTTTGTTAATTAAATTCTGAATTGAGAGAGTTCTCTTGTTTAACTTTTTAAATGTATCACTCATGGTCTCTTCAACTTTATTACTTCTTATGAGATGGTAGCAATTACTGGTATATAATTGTTCCCCTATATATCATATGTCTTTGCTCCTAGCTGGCTTTAAAGAAAAAAATATATATTTTTTCTTTACCTTTGGATTTTAGCATATCTGTTGTGCCTCAGTGTCATTTTCATCATATTTAGGACATTTTAGGGCATTATTTATTTCAATCTTTTTTTCAGACCACTGTCACTGTCTTCTTCTGGGAATCCACTTGTATGTAAATTATACCAATTAATATTGTCCATTAGATCCCTGTACTTTTAATTTTATTCATTTATTCCCTTTCTTTTCCAAATTGCACAATTTCTATTTATTTGTCTTTAAGTTTACTGATTCTGCATTCTGCCATATCCAATTTGCTATTAAGATAGTCAGTTAATTTTTTACTTCAGTTATTATATTCTTCCTTTCTGGAATTTAATTTTCTTCTATAGTTTCATTTTCTGCTGATATTTCCTATCTATTCAAGCATTTAGACCATATTTTCTATTAGTTATTTGAGCACATTTTATTCTTTGAACACATTTATACTTAATGTATATTAATATGTTTTATATCCTCATAAAATATATTCTTTATGTTCTTTGAACACATTATTGTTAGCAGCATTTTCTGGCTAACTCTCATGTATCAGAGCAACTTGGATTTGGTTTCTAGTATTAGTTGGTGTCTTTCTTTGCATTCTGGGTTGCATTTTCCTGTTTCTTTGCATGTCTCATTATTTTTTATTACATACTGGCCATTATAAATAATGTAGATTCTAGATTCTCCCATTTTCCCTTTAATGTGTTTATTTTTGTCCTAATACACATTTCAGTTATGAGTTGGTCACCTTTAAATAATACAGACTTGATTTTGTGTGTTGTTAGAAGGATCTTTGGAAAGTCAAAGGTTTCTTCAGCCTCTCTAATGTTGTAGACTCTACCTCTAAATTTTTCTTTTCTAGTTAGGCCAGAGCCTTATTCAAAACCTTGTATCTCTGTTCTGCTATCAAATCCATATCAAACCCATCAAAGCAGCCGCTCTCTGTAAGCCTGTGTTATCTTATCCTATGTGTGGGAACTCCTGTCCCACAGAATTCTGGACTTGCCTAGCACAAAGAGCTACTTTCTCTACAGTGTACTGTCTTGCAGATTCCAGCTCCTTTGGGAGCTCCATACTTAAACTTTAGCTTCTTCAACTCAATAGAAACCACTATTCTTTTTTGGAGTCTAGCTCCTTGTACAATAGTTGGGGGTTTGTCCCAGGCAGAGAATCAGGGAAATCATGGGGGTCCCCTCACAAATTTCCCTTTTGGGGGGGCATCATTGTTTTATGCTGTCTGTTGTCTAAAGCTTCAAATCCAATGATTCGTATGTTTTGTCCAGTTTTATGGTTGTTTATGATTGATTATGATGCAATGGTCCAATATAATGTTCCATTATACTCTTAATAGTTTTTTTTTTAAGTAAAGAAATTTCAATGAAGATTATTTATGCTTATGAACAAAACTAATTAGCTTCTCTTACAACCCAAACTTGTCTGGGCTTGGGAGTCAATGTAATGATGCTGCTTATTATATATGAATTAGATTTTCCAAGAAAGCTTGTCTCTAAGTCTGTTACCCACCTACCAGGAATCCTTCTGATATTTTCTTTCATGGTCCAAAATTTCCATTAGACTCATTTTTTTCAATGTTAAAATAAATGTAGAGACACAACTGCAATAGACACCAATTAAAATTCAGTTGGGGACATATTTTTGAGAGTGTCCAAATGAGTGTTTGAGAAGTATAGCTGCATAAGTCCAGGATTCAGGGTTAAGAGGATTACTCAGCCTCTCAAAGGCTCAGTTTCCTAACCTATAAAGTGTGTCAGAGCTCTTTGTGAACTGTTAAATTCTGACTAAAAAGAAAATTTTTATTTCATTATGAGGCACTGATTAAAATATGCTTCCTATTTGGTGGGAAAAGGTGGAGAAAGGGGAAAAGTGGGGGGGGAAGAATTGTCTCTGACTTTTACCCATTATCACAAATTATTAGAATATTTATTAGCACAGAAAATCTAATTCTGAGGAAATAAATTTTAAGCCCATCCCATTGAAATTAGAATGCCATGAGAAATGGATTTATGGCATCAGAAATAACAACAGTGTTGGAAAGTGTCACGGAATGGAAGGAGAAATATAATAAACTTAAGGAGCTTGCAGGAGGGGTGATGACGATAAATTACATTCAAGTAGCCCTGGTTTTCAGTAGCTCAATCTGGCTAATTAGTCCTTTTTACCTTCACCTAATAAGCAACTAGTAGGTAGTACGAATATTCAAGCTACCATCGAGTGATTTATTATGCTTATTGAACATGGTTGGCACTATCTATACCCATTACACAGAAGAAGAAATGAAGGCTTAGAGACTGTAGTGGACAGACTTTTTTTTTTTTTTTAAGATTTTATTTATTTATTTGACAGACAGAGATCACAAGTATGCAGAGAGGCAGGCAGAGACAGAGAGGAGGAAGCAGGCTCCCTGCTGAGCAGAGAGCCCGATGCGGGGCTCGATCCCAGGACCCCGGGATCCTGACCTGAGCCAAAGGCAGAGGCTTAACCCACTGAGCCACCCAGGCGCCCCTGTAGTGGACAGACTTTAAGACGGACTCATGTTCCCTGCTTCCTGGTGTCCATGCCCTATATGCCCTGTAAAATTCCCTCCTCTTCAGTGTGAGCAAGATCTGTGACTTGCTTTTAACTAGCAAAATATGTCAAACGTGATGAATCACTCCCATGATTACAACACATTATATAAGACTCCATCTTGGTAACAGACTCACTCTATTTGTGACTTTGAAGAAGCAACTTGCCATGAATCCTACACCTGCAGGAAATACTGCAAACAATCTGAGGAAGGTTAGAATTAGATATTTTCCCAGTTGAGCATCTCATAAGAAACCAATTCCAACTCAAGCCTTTGTTGCAGACTTGTGAAGCACTAAGCAGAGAACTCAGTTAAAATGTCCAAATTCCTGATCTAGAGAAACTGCAAAATAATAGATACATGTTGTTTTAAGCCATTAAGTTTGGGGTACTTTGTTAGGCAGAAGTAGATAACTGACACAAGAGGTAGGTTAAGTTACTTGAGGTCACATAGCTAAGAAGGGGTAACAATAGTAATCAAACCAAACCCATTTGAATTCGAACTGCTTACTCTTTGCTAATATTCTATATTAAATCCTACTCCCTGCTCTACAGTAACCCAGTTCCCACCAGTGAAAACTTGATAACACTAAGAAACTTCCCAGTGTAACCCAGAATTTCAAAAACTTTGAACCTTGACTTGAAATTTGCTTGTCTTTCATGTGAAATGGCAGTGAAATCTCCATATGCAAATACCTGACACCAACTGAGCTTACCATGTATGAGGATCCATTCTCAGGAATTGATGTGCATGATCTCACTAACTTTTTGACACTCCTGTGCTGTAAAGGTTTATTTGGGATTTTTAGAAAGGAGAGAAGAATAGTATAAATTGTTCCCATTTTGGGAGAATATGTGTATCTGGTTAAATCAATTCAGAGCTGCTAAACATAAATATTTGTCCATGTAGCAGATATTGTGTTCCCTACATTTTTCCTCTTTTACTCACCATGTAACAGCCTTGTTTTTTGGGTGGGTCTTAAATAACCTATGCAATCAGAATAATCCCTTTCCCTTTGCCACAGTGATGGTCCAATCATAATACTATTGTACTAATGGACATGGATACAAGTGAAACTTCTAGGAGCATTTGGCAGCCATTCTGCCACTATGAAAGAAGTCTAGTTTAGGGTGAAGACACTACAATAAGACTGAAAATAATGGGTCCTCCATAACATTGTTGAGTACCTAGATTAAGTCCCCCATATTCCTACTCTTTCCTTCTATGTAAACCAACAATTTTCCCTTTGTTTAAGTCAATATAGGTTGAATTTTCTCTTGCAGATAACAAAATGAATGGCTGAGTGTTGCAATTCCTTAAAATTGTTCTTACAACAAAAAGAATGATAGGTGACATGATAAAGGTGTTAGCTAACACTGTGGTGACAAATATAGTACAATATGTAAATGTATCAATCAACACTCTGCACAATTTAAATTTACACAATGCTATATGTCAGTTGTACCTCAATAAACACAATAATAGTTTTTTGTTTTTTTTTTTTTTTTCTGATATCTTCCTCTGAATTTCTTTGTGGTAATGGATGTTCAGTGAGAGTTAAGTAACAATGTTGTCATTTGTCATGTAAATCTTTGAGACAACTCAGTCTATCAGTGTGGTAGCTAGCCCTCAAAGGAGCCCCTAATGATCTTTTATTCTTGGTACTTATACATTTATGTAGTCTTCTACAACATTGAATCAGGACTGGCTATAACCAGTCACAGAAATGACAGTGTATACTTTCCAAGACCAAGTCATAAGACATTAAAGCTGCCAACTTAGTCTCCTAAATCTCTCCCTTTGGGGGAAGATAGCCATCATGACATGAATATATTTAAACAGCCTGAGATTCCCTCACATGGAGAGAACTGAGACCTACCACCAAGAGCCAATGCCAACTTGCTAGTTATGTGAGTGAGCCACCTTGGATGTAGATTAAGTCCCAGTGAAGCATTCAGATTAGTGGAACCCAGCATACTTTTGACTGCCACCTTGTGAGAAATCTGAACCCAGATCACCAGCCAAGCCATTCCTGAATTCCTGACCTATAGACACAGTACAAAATTATAGCTCTTTTAATTTACCAAATTTTGAGGTAAGTTGCTCCACAACAATAACTAACTAATACAATCATCATGTATTTAAAAAGCATGTAGTTTTTAGAAGGAAGGCAGTAAGAAGAATAAGTGACATCTTCCTGGTTGCAAAGAACTTACAATCTTATTGAAAAGATAATGATAACACATATTAAAAAAACACATTCCCTTCCATACAGATGACACACAAAAATGTATCATTAATTAACTTAGAGACCAATACATGATAGGTTTTTAACAAAGGCTTTAAATTGTATACTGCAAGACATAGCTATGAAGTTAGTTGCCAATCATTTGCTATAACCAAAAGGTTTGTATAATGTTTATAGGAGCAAATAAACACAAATGTTAACTTAAATTGAGTTTAAAAATTAAGGTCTTAAATTCTTACATTAGAATTTGAAAAATCTCCCATAGTTTGACTAATAGTTGATTTCTGGTTTATTGAGAAATGATTTATATTTTAGGGTTATAAAAACTATCCTAAGAATGGATTGTGAGATGACAAAAAACAAGAAAGCTGATAAAGTGATCAATCAATAATCAATAATTTTATATAATTAAAATTTGAAATGGGAGGTGATTTGCTCAAGAATTCGCAGGATTAGCTAAATATCAGGAAACAAAAAATATTGTCCCCTCAAGATAGAAGAATGGAAGGAACAGTATGACCCTTCTCCCAAAGATTTACATCAATGGAGAGCTTAAAACATGGTATTTCCCTCACTTACAAGCAGCTATTTACAGCATATGAAGCAGGAACTGAGAATTTCTTTAAGACAAAACAAACAAACAAACAAAACCTGATAAAATATGTTTACTGGGCTCTACAGGGTAATTACTCTAATATGTGAAAAAGTAAATTCCTATAATACGGTCAGCAACTTGCTAAAGGACCAGGAACATCTATTGCCAATGATTTCATTAAGCTATTAGATTCTCTTTGATTAAAACTAACAATCAGTGTTACACCACCTGACAATGGAAGCTTTTCATCAGAGCAGCTAGTGAAACTACAGAAGTGTTGTCTCTCTTATCACGGCTTCCATATGAAACTCAGAAGAATAGAGCTTCCTCAGTCCAACAGCTGGAAAACCCCACTTCTGAGATAAGAGAGGTTGTGTTCATCATGACAAAAAGTGCAATATTATGAAGGAATTTGCAGAAATAATAGGATCTACATGGAAATGCTGAGGACAATTGAACAAATGTGTCCAGACACTGACTTATGTTTTAAGCTTTTCTTCAAGACTGGGCATTGCATTCATGGCTGCTATTTAACTTTTCAGCTTCGGATAATCACATGTAGCTATTCTCTCTCTCTCTCTCTCTCTCTCTCCTCTTTTTTCCCCAACAACAGAAATGACATTTCACAATCAAAACTCAGAAAAGAATTTACTACAGCCAGGTTTTTTAAACCCAATAATGATTTTTTTTTTTTAAGATTAAAGTTTTCTTTTTTAGCAGAAATGAACTAACCACTTGCTAGGCACCAGATGCAGCTATAAGCAAGTTACTTCCTTTGACTCACCTGAGCTTCACAAGAAGCCCAAGAAGTAGTTTACTTTGATTATCCTCATCTCACAGATAAGGAAATTTAACCCTCACAAAGCCAAACAATTCACCAAAGGTCATACAGTTTTTCCATTTGTCTCCAGAATTCATGCACTTGTATAATTTACCAAAAGGCATACCCTCACTTTTTTTTTTCATTTTTAATGTGGTAGCAATCAATGAATCAAAACTCTAGATATAACTGCCTGACTGGTTTTTTGTCTGTTGTTTCACTTTTTAAAAATGGTCTCAATGTATGCAATCTACTGGTTAAAGCAAATGTACACATTCTTGGAAATGTACAAATCTAATACTTTGGTACATTAAAAGGTATTTTAAATGAACTAAGAGAGCTACCGTTTAAATCACTTTTTGAAGTACATTTTAGAAATTCAAATTCCCATAACTTGGACTTGGTTATAGCATGTCACCTTGTAAATGATTTTTTTACCCTTCTTGGATAAAAGAGAAAGAAAGAGAACAAAGAAGAATGATAGAAGGAATGTCAAATTGTAAGAAGGAAATATTATTAAATGTATTATTTAATCATTTGATTCTTGAATAAATAATAATAATTACAATAAATTCCTGCTTGTAGAGAGCTTTGTGGCTCATGAAAATGCTTTCAAATCCATTTATTATTTGATGTTTAAAGTGATCCTGTGATGAAGAATGTCCAAGTATAATTAAAACCACATTGCTTCTGAATGACTGCTTAGCTATCAGGACTTGAAAAATAAGAACAGCCTTATCCTTGTTCACTTCTGTATCCCAGCTTTTAACATAATACCTGGAACATAGCAGGTATTCAATAAGCAGCTGCTAAGTAAATAAATGAATCATTCAGTTAATGAGGTAAGAGGTCAAGATTTTGATCTCTGGCTAGACTGCAAGGGTATGAAGGCTACTTAAATATTTCTCTGTCACTTAAGCATTTTGTAACTTCAGGCAAGATTTTTAACATCTCTGGGTGTTGGTTTCTTCATATAAACATGGGGATAATGGTACCTGCCTCATCATGAAAAGATGCAGATGCAAGGAGCTAACACATCCAAAGTACACAGAACAGAGCTGGACACATAATAGTTGCTCAATATAAATTGATGAATGAATGAATAATGCAGCAATTAAGTGAACTAAGACTCAGAACAAGTCTCTGACTCTAAACTCGGGTTCCTTCTACGACCTTATCATGCAAGACATCTTCAAGTACTATGAGATCCACCCAAGGACGTGTAGCTTACAAGCCATGTAGCTAATGGCTGACCCAGACACTAGACCAAGTCCTGGATAGATCTTGACCTGATGTGGTTAAGAGCCTGGATCCCACAACTCAAAGTAGCTTTTACTGATGGTTCCTTCAAGGTTTCTCTGGAGCTAACCTTATATTTTTAGAGCCATCTAACCTGAAACCCAAAGGATGGAGTTACATTTAAATGCCTTAGTTTTATGGTTTTAAATTGTGTTCTTAGTAAACCACAAGTTCTTTGAAGGAATAGCTACTTCAGTCTAGTTCCCCAGAGCTTAACATGATACTTGGCACCTAGTGAGTACACTGTAAATATTTGTTCAGTGAATGGATACTCCATACAAACCTAGCAAATGCAGTTCCACAGAGCAACTTCAGGATTTTGAAAATGCTTTATTAAAGAATTGGTTTAACCATTTACTTAAAATATTTGAATTATATCAAAAGCTGTAATAAAAATTACACACATATTCAAATACATTGTATTTTAAATTTTCACATATTAGATACCACCAACACAATGAACTGTATAGTCAGATGAACCAGTGCAGGTGTCGAGTTGAATGTAGTATTTCCTGCCATTATCTACTTTATTTTATTTTATTTTATTTTATTTTATTTTGCAAATATTGATTAGGCACCTACTCTGTGCTTAGGTACCATCTAGGTACCTAATATATATATATATATATATATATATATATATACCTGTATATATATATATACCTAATATATATAATATATATTATATTATATATAATATAATATATATATATAGATACCAATATATCTTGAGATATATTGGTAAAAAAAATGAACAAAAATTTCTGTCTTTATGGAGCTTACATTCTAATGGAGGGACAGACAACAGTAAATTGTATGGTTTATCATAAGGGAATAAAGTACTTTTGACTGGAGTTGTGTTTGTGAGGGTGAAAGGAGGTTATAATTTTTATTAGGGTGGTTAGGGAAGGCCCAATTGAGGAGATCACATTAGAGCAGATATCTGAAGGTAAGGGACTTAGCTAGGTGGATTTCCAGGTGGAAAGGTAATTGGACGATCATACAGGAAAAAAAATAAAATTAATTCATGCCTCATACCATAAACAAAAATAGTTTTTTGGTTGGAGTAGAGATCTAAGTATAAAATTTAAAGTAAATAATACTTAAAAAATAATGTAGGACTTCATAGCATTGGGTTGGAATATTCTAATAGGATATCAGAGCTCTAATTATAAAGGAAATATGAATAAATCTAACATATTTTGTTCATCAGAGTCATCACTAAGAAAATAAAAACACAAAGCTGGGTTGGGAAAGTATATTTTCATCATTTTTAATAGACATAAAACTAATATCCACACTATATAAAGGACTTCCATAAATCAATAAGAAATAACAGCAACAAAAGAGAAAAAAGAAGACACGAGACTTCAACAGGTACTTCATAGAAGAAGCAATCCAAATAGCCAGTAGTCTAATGAAAAGGTGTTCATCCTTATTTGTCTTAATAGAAATGTCAATTAAAAACACATGGTTATAGCCACAAGTCCGCTAGAATGGCAAAAATTAAAAATGTTAGAATACCAAGGTTTTTAAGGATGCGGAACAATTGGAACTGTCATGTACAGATGGTGAGAATATAAATTGACACCTTTTAGAAAGTTGTATGATGTTATTTATTAAAGGTGAAAATATGTGTCTCTCTGACTCAGCAATTCCACTTCCAGTTATATATCCCTCTGAACTATGCACACACAAAAATCAAGAAACATATGCAAGAATGTTCAGGACAGCATTATTCAAAGTAACTCACATCTTTAAAAGCAAACCAGATGCCCATCAGTGATGGAATGGAAAACTAAATGGCAGTACCTTCATATAACGTATAGCAGCAAACACGAGCGAATTACCATTACACGCAACATATAGTGAAAAAAAGCCAGACACAAAGAATACAATAAGCACAGAAATGGCATAATTCCACTTATACAAAGTTGAGAAACAGACAAAATGAAACTCGATAGTTCAGAGATGCATACCTGGTGTGGGATATATATAACAAAGAGACTGATATAAAAAAATTGGGAAAGTGATTACCTATTAGAAAAGACAGGATAGTAATGGGAAAGAAGCCCATGACAGGCTTTTGAGATGCTGGCAGTTTTCACTTTCTTAATCTTAGGGGGTTTTGTGAGAGTTTCTTTTATAATAATTTATTAAGCTATCAGTTCACATTTTAGGATGTGTTGTATTTCACAATAAAAATTCTAAAGTTATTAGAAAGACATTAAATTTTAAGCAATTTTAAAAATGTGGACAAGCAAGGGTTATATAGGAAATCTCTGTCACTTCCTCTCTATTTTATTATAAACCTAAAACTGCTCTAAAAACAAAAGCAAAGCCTCAATTAAAAAAATTAATCAGGTAAGAATTTAAAAATTTTTTGAAGGGGAGGAATTAGAGATTATTAGTACAGATACTTTTAGGGAATTTTGTTTTAGAGGAGAGTAAAAAAAAAAAAAAAAAAATGAACCAGTAGCTAGTGGGGGAAGTGATCGCACGAGGAAGATTGATGGCAGGAATTGACCCAGTAGAAAGCAAATGTAGGAGAAATAAAGGAGAATTGCTGAAGCAAGGTCCTGGAATAAGCAAAAAGGGATGGAACTCAGGCACAAGCAGAAGGGTTGGCATTAGATAGGAGCATGGCCACTTTGGCTTGGAAATAGGCAAATTGTATTGATAACAGAGGTTGACAGGTGAACCAATGTGTTGGCAGTACCTGATAGATATTCTCTTCTGATAACTCCTATTTTCTCAGTGAATTAGGAAACATAGTCATTGGCTGAATGTGAGCCATTCATTGAAAACTGTGTTAGGAATTGAGAAAAGAGAAGAGGTGTAAAATAATCTTCTAGAAAGGCAGAAGAACAAATGGACTAAGGAAGTATGGTATTAACACCAGATAGCTATGAGTTCTCTTCAAGTTAGTGGAAATGAGTATAAAGTGAAAAAAGTCAGCACACCTAGTATTTTCCTCATTCAGCTACATGGTGCAGATTTTTATTTTAGTACACACACACGCACACATACACATTGAGATATTTATATGCAGATGTATACATAAGTGAGTTTATTTTTTGCATCGTCTTATTAGAATGTAGGCCCAGGAGTCATTACCTTTTTTTTTTTTTTTTATCTTACATATCTCTGTACCCCCAGCATCTAAAACAGTGCTGGTCATATAGTAGAGTCTCCAGAAATACTTGAACAAATGCATGAGAACGGCTGTTAACTATTATCAATGTTTTGGTTTTAAAACAAAAATTTTCTACTATGCTTCTCTCAGATATCTTATTCATTTCACTCTAAAAGTATCTTGAGATTAGGACAATGGAGTTAAAAACAAACCAATCAACCAACTAACAAAACAATTGCGACTACTTCTGTTTCAATCAAAATAATCTCAATACTGTGCAATGAAAACAAAATATTCAAATCAGTTAGATGATGACATTGATCCGATTTCAGCTGTCATCCAGAAACACTGATTTGTAATTTTGTGTTCAACAATAAGCACCTCATTTAGCTAATATGAAGGTCTTCATAATGAATAAATATTAATAATTTAACTTGCAAAATAAAATTATACTGACAATTTTTTTTTATATTTTAAGATTCTGTGTCACAGTTGACTTCAAAAAGCTTTCTGTTTATGTAAATTTTAAATCCACTACCTTAGATAATAATTAGAAAGACAGACTCATCAAATATGAGAGTGACATGAAACTAGGGGAAAAGAGCAAATTCACTGGAAAATATTTTGACAGACTGAAGCATTGTATGAAATCTAGTACGTTAAAATTCAACAGGAAAAATTATTTAGTTATTTTGTGGTACTCCTCCCCCATAAACAACTACACAAATAAAACACCATTTGTCTTAGTAGAACTCAGATAAAAATACTTGTTCTAGCTGGCAATAGGCTCAGTGAGTACCTATGATGACACAGAACTGCTCTTCAAAGAACTAATGTGATTTTAAGCTGTATTAAGAAATATATATCTTGGACAACTGAGACAACAATATTCTTTTCTCTGTGCTACTTATAATATACCTTGTGTACTCAGCCAATTCTAAGTACCACAATTTTAGGCAAATTAGAACATTCACAGAGGACATTGCATAAAGTGAAGAAAATCCAATATCCTAAGTAAAATCATTTCTTAACAACAAGATGAAGTTATTTGTCCAGCAGAAGCGAAAACTCAGGGAAGATAGGGAGCCCTCAAATATTTGTGTATCAATATATAAAAGAGGAATTTTATTGACTATGGCCCAAAGAAATAGGACTGAGACAATGGGTAAAATATGGGGAAACATGCTGGTTTGATGTGATAGGGTATGAAATGGAATCACCATCACAATAATCCTGAAATCAGAAAACTGCAATTTGGGAGTTTCCCAGGAATTTCTGCATTCTAAGTTAGAGAATGGGATTTGTCTTTGGAACAGATCCACCTTTTGTTCAGGGAGCGATCTCTGTGACAAGCTTCTCTGGTCATGCAGGTGACAAGAATCTGCTGATTGTTCCTAAGGGACACCTAATAGCTTGAAACATCCCAGATGGAACCATTAAATGCTCTTCTTTCAACTGAACATTATTTGATCATTGGGTTTATGGGTTCTTGTTCATCAGTTTGCTATAGGAGGGTTAAAGATTGAGCAAGGATCAAATCTAGAATCTTCATGTCAATCTGTGTCAAGGAAATGATCTCATTGCATGCCGCTGGCATCTTCATTCATTTAGCAAATTTTTACTGAATTTCTGTGTATCGGGCACTGTTCTAAATAGTGTGCTTACAACAGGAAACACATGTTCTTCCCGCAGAAGTCTGCTTGTCTATCTATGATATTGTGATTTTATAATAGGAATTATACATTTGGTCTTCAACCCATTCCTGGCAAAGAGGCCCCAAAACCCTTGGAATTTCCTAAGGAAGGAGAGGTAACAAGGTGTCTTTTATTATGTTACCATTAACATGACGTGACTTTGGGACTGCAACTAAGAGTGGGGTTGGTTGTGGGGCGGGGGAAATCCAGTGCTTGATTAGAGGGCTGAAAATTTCAGTCCCATCCCTGACATCCAAGTAAGGGGAAAGAGCCTGGAAGTTAAATCACCAAAGGCCAGTGATTTAAACAATCATGACTATGTAATGAAGTCTCTGTAAAAACCCTAACGGAGGGGGTTCAGAGAGTTTCCAGTTTGCAGAGAGTGACCCTCTCAGAGAGAGCGTGGACGCTTCCTGGCTTTTCACCATACCTTGCCCAATATATCTCTTCATCTGATTGTTGATCCATGTGTTTTAATATCCTTTTGTAATAAATCAACAATCTAGTGAATAAAGGGTTTCCTGAATTCTGTGATCCACTTTAGCAAATCAATCAAACCCAAGATGGGGGTCATGGAAACCTCTGATTTAATAGCCAGTCAGTCAGAAATACAGATAACAAGTTGGACTTGCTAGTGGTGTCTGGAGTGGAGACTGGTCTTGTGGGACTGGGCCCTTAACCTACGGAATTTAATGCTCTTTCCAGGTAAATAGTGTCAGAATTGAGTTGAATTCTTAGACAGCCCCCCAAAACACACACATTGGAATTGGGTCCAGGAACCTGAAATTCTATCAAACTTTTTTCAAGTCTTGACTCAGTTCTCATCTTCTCAATAAAGCCTACTCAGACCTCACAAGTGAACCCTCCCATCCTGCTTCCATCACATTACATCCTCATACTGGAGACTTCATAACCAGTTTTTTTTTTTCCTCTTTTTATTTTGTTCACAGCATTTGGCTACCTTGTAATACATGTTGTAATTCTCTTACTCGGAACTTAGATCCTCCAAATAGATTTGTGTCTATTTTGTTTACTGTTAAATCCCCAGCTCATAGAACAGGGCCAAGCAAAAGTAGACATACAGTAAGCAACTGTGAATGAATGATAAAAACCCTGACACTGCCTGGAAAGCACCTTGGTTGTTGCCAACTCTCCTCTGAGACTTGTGTGGGTTCGTGGCCAATCTGGTGGTCAGTGTCAGGTTGACCCAGTTATAACAACATTGCAACAACCAGTGTAAGATTTGCCCTAGTTGGGAAGAAAACTCTTCCCCCTTTTAGACAACAGTTATGGAGACATGAACTTACACAGAGGATGAGGAGGAGGACGTTGTTAACCATGGTGGGCAGAAAAAAGGTGAATCATTAAAATTTTGGCTGGTGGCTTAGGAAATGAGAGAGCTGGTGTGTGGCACTTGATAAAGAAGGATAGTAACAGTTGAGTAGTACTACAGTTCATTACCTGATGCGGTTTGCTATGCCCTCTAAGATCCATTCGAGATGATAATAAAGTTCTTAGAGCATTTTGCAGTGGGTCCTGGTTGCTCTAAGAAAGTTTTAGCCCTGCCAGGGAGATCCCCAGGAGATAGACAGTGCTGTGAGAAAACAAAAGTGAATCATTAACTAAATCTTTGGGCTTTTATTGGCCAGATTGCGTTTATAGTGCTGATGAAGGGAACCTACTGGAGAATGAGAAACTCACCCAAAGAAACCTAGATAAATTCTTGCATTCAGCCACACTGCCCCAGAAAATTCCCTTAGGCCTTATGTGGAAAATGGGAAAAAAACTTAAGAGATGTTATCTTGATAATGGTGCAGCAAATGCTCCAGATTAAGGTGGGCTCCCTAAAAACACTGACACTGTGCAAATCAAGCCCAGATTGGCTCCAGAGTGGGCTAATTAGAAAGCACTGTGGCTGCTGAGTCAAGGGGTCTTCAAAGCTGAAGTAGATGATGTCAGTAATAATGACATCCCACCTGAGATAAAGCACTGTGCGGGCTGAAAACACTGGACATTTGTTTGGCAGAAACATGAGCTGCTACTATACAGCTTAAAACCAAAGGAAGTGCAAAGACTTGTTTGCTGGTATCATTCCCTGTCCATGGCCCCTTATTCTTGATCCTCATCTACTGCTTTAAGGATCTTTACTGCTGTAAGGATAAGGATGATTAAGGATAGGTCGAAGATCTTGCTGTTCCCAAAGAAGAGTGAAGACTGAAGGCCATTCCCACTCATGTAGTACACAGAACTTTGAGGAGGGAGAGACACAAACTTTCATGGCTGTTCTGGATAAAGGTGCCCAATTTGCTATCCGATCCAGAGGAAGGGGACACCTGGATTCAACTGATGGAGTTTGGGGTGGGTTAAGAGCAGGGAAAGAAAGTGAACATGACATTATAGATGGAGGCTTTGGGCCAACTTAATGTACTATTGCTGTTGCTTCTACATCTGAAGGTATGAGAAAGTGGTGTATTACATGCTTATATTTCCCCAATCCCACAAGCACCAGAAGAGAGTCTCTTGATTGAGAAGAACCATGTGTAGGGTAGTGCTAATAACTCTGAGACTCAGAATCCCAATTGTCCATTTAAAGTAATAGTCACTGTGACTGGAGATTTTGCCAACTGGAGCCACAGACAAAAGGTGGTAGCCTCAACTCGGGGAGCCCTTTTGGGTTTGGATTGATTGTCTTGAAGACTCCCAAGTACACTCCTTTGGAAGAGCAAATTTTAACTTGCTACTAGGCTCTTGATATAAACAAACTCCCAACTCATGAAATCCTTGTGACTCTCAAAGCTGATGTTCCCATTTTAAAGTGGGTCAACTCAGATTAAATAGCTCATGAGGTAGAAGAGGTCCAACAAGACTTGCCTGTCAGGTGAAATGATACAATGAAGAATGCAGCCAATCTGGTCCCAGCAGCATCTCAACTTTATATGGAAAGGGAGCAGTTATTCCTTTTGGAGGAAACATTATACCTCACAAACCTGCTGAGCCTGTGGGCCCTTGATAACCAAAATTCCTCTAAATTCCTGGGCCTTGGCCACTGAAGGGTCAACTAAACTGAAACCAAATGGTTTCCACCAGCTATTGCAGTTGTTTACCCTCAGCCCTAGCTATACAGAACAGAAAGTAGATGCGGCTGCTTGACTCAGTGGGCAAAACTCAAGGTCATCCTGAACTCTTACTAAGTCTTGAGCTTGGGCCTCTTATTGCCAATAGCCTAGCTATTTGGTGTGCCACTTGGAAAACTATAGACTTGAAGATAAGTGATGTCCCTCTTTAGAGCCACAAACAGTGGGGATACATCAAAGCTAATGATCAAGCTTCTGAGTCAATCATGTGGATGCCCATGGTAAGGGTCAGTTCTCTGAAGACCAAGTGGAATCAACGTGGTGATGCATCCTGAAATTCCCAGATTACTAGTGCTGCCTGGATTCCAGCAGCGTCTGAGGGACAGCAGCACATTCACCATCACAAACTGGACACAGTACAAAGAATTCCTTATATCTCATGCCAAGGCTGCAATGCACACCAGATTTGTGAATCTGGTTGGCCAATTTGTCTTGCAGTGAGGGAGACCATATGGCCCAGGTTATGGCCTCCACCTTTTCTCTATAGATTATGTCAGACCTTTGACTTCTCTTGGAACTACAGGTTATGAGTCACTGTGTCAGTACAATTAGCCAACTCTGGTCACTATTTTATAGGTCACTATTGTGACCTATAAAACGAATCTGTGTGTTTTCAGCTTTCTGGACCATTTACAAGCTAACCATTGTGCACCTTTTATGACAAAAGCCACTCAGCCATGGGCTGGTAGTCAAGGTACCCAATGGACCGTTCACAGTCCTACCACCCACAGGCATCTAGTATGGTTGATGATTGCAACAACTTCCTCAAAAATTTACTCAAAAACCTTTCTGACTCTACCTCTCTGAACTCCTTCTGGCCCATATGCTTTAGTCAGTTTTGTCACTAAACATAGCTTTCCACAGAAAACATTTATCTCCTCTTATCTGTTCCATGAGTAATTATCAGGAAGAAGATGGTAGACATCATAGAGACCTATTTTGAAAATTCAGGATTCCATCCTAACTATCCCTGCACATAATGTTTCTTTCTTCCCCTTAACTCGAAACTCCAGAGTGACCTAGTTGGTACCCCTTCAAAATGCCAGACCATAAAGGGATCTAAGAGCTTCAGGGAGAATTCCAGTTCAGTTATCTTGATTTTCTCCTATTGGATTGACATGGTGCTAGATCATAAGAATAATGAGTACACTGCTCACTGCATCCCTCTATAGTAGTCCAGCCAAGCCACAATACTGGAGTACATGATAGATGTCTGTATATTTTATTAAAATGTTCTTGGGCCTTTTGCAACAGGCTGTTCCAAACAAGAGGTCTGGGTGTGAGTAGGGGCTGCCTGGGGGAAAGGGTGAGGTTATAGCTACCGGAGTGGGGCACACTGATTTTATGGCAATGGAGAGGGATCAACAAATCCAGTACCTGGAAACTTAGACTCTGTGAGGTATGTGAGAGGGAAAGTCACTTCTAGAACTTCTTTAATTAAGGAAAACAGACCAGTAGAGCTCTCCTAAAGTATTGCAAGCTGCCACCCTCTGTAAGACAGCTCTGAACACAATTTGATTAGCAATCACCTTTACGTTACTGAAAAATCTATCGGAAACAGCAAGGGATTCCCCAGTCTCTGTGCCTTTCGCTCAAAACACCTGTCAGCATCTCTAGACGTGTTCCGCACCTCCACTGCCACAGCTCTTACACAGCTTATGGGGGAGACAAACAGGACAAATTGGATTGACTGTTCTCAGGCAGTCCCTCCACGAAAAACAATGAGACTCAATTATTCAATCTTAACTGGGAACCCTAAGACCCATTAGTCATTCAGGAGGCCAAGGTGGAGGCACCATCAACCTAAGTCCCCCAAGTGATACAGGTACCCCTTGGGGGTGGAGGGGTACAATTGCAAACAACATTGTGGGGGGAGGCATCATGGATGTCCCCAGTACTGTACTTCTTAAATGGAAACTAACCATTAACTTGTCTCCCTCCCCAAAACGTGGTAACTTGCACCATGGCAAGTTGAATCTGCAGGTATATAAGATTGCAGGGAGGTCATTGTGGGTACATATGAGGCAGGATGGGAGAAAGGGGTGCAAGCACTGAAGAGGAGCTAGTTTCCAGTAACTAGACCATTTTGGGATAGATTACTTTTGTGTAAAAAGAATATAACCTCATTCTGCAGTCATATTGTAGGACTAGGGAAATAACACATTATGTAGGGCAGAACAGTTAGAGTACTTCCAAGATGGGAGGACTAAATATGCTGATTGTGAGTATTCTGTAACTAGAGGCATTCAAGTGTGGAATACATGGTTATTTAGTAAAAGTATTTTAGAAGAAATTCAAATGTTGGTTGCAAGACTGGACTAGATTATATGATACTTCTTTTCTCTCTTTTTTAATCTGGTGGGAGGGGGGGATACCCCAGGACAGAAAAGCACACAAAAATTTTAGACTATGAAGATTCAAAACTCCTGAGTATGTCACCAGCATAAATAACCTTTCTGAATGATAACTCTCTACTCATTCACCTGAGATTCTTGGGGTAATAAGGCATCTCAGAAATCACCAGCCCCTCTTTTTACAGATAAAGAAAATGATACTCAGTGCAGACAAATGGCTTTCTCAAAATTTCACAGATTTGTGACATAATAAAATTAAGAATTGAGCTTCATGACTCAACCAGTCTTTTTTCCTTTGTGGGGGTGGGGGGGAGGGGTCCTTATTTAAACCACAGAATTCAAAAACATCATTTGAATGACTGTTTCCCAGGTTTTCCCAAAGTTGGTATGTAACATATTTTAGATGTGCAGGAGAGAAGACAGGTTTATACGTACTTGGATACCTAAAGTACCGGATGTTTTTCTTTCCTGGAGCCCTAGCAGAGGTGACCATCCTCAGCAGCAGGCTGCATCTCTCCTCCCCACCCCCAAGTCACACATTTTGTCAATATGAACGATTGCTCTCCCCTCCGAATTCAGGTGGTCCACAGAATGCAGTGAGCCACAGCTAGGACACACAATCCTTTTGTAGCCTTTGGGTTCTTTGGTAGAAACTGAATGAAGCATCCCTTGAGAATTTGCTGCAGACTAAGTTGGTGCTCTGGCCTTTAGCTGGTGAGCAAACAACCTAACATCACCAGGCTTCATGCTATCTCTGGAAAACACCAACATTTCTATCCTCAATATACTGTTTGCTGAGCAAAATGCCCAGTTGAGCCACTATGGAGTTCAGTGCTGATTAAGTTCTTATTCCTTAAAAAGAAACACATTTCCTGAGCACTTTTGGGGGAAGTGGGGAGGCCGGGGGCCAAGGCACAATCTGTGCTGCTCTCTGTTCTCTTTGTCTCTAAATTAAAACAGGCTGCTAAGGTGTGCAAGTGTGTGAATTATTATTTTCCTAACATTAAACACTTGATTTAAAGCATATTCCCTTTGAAGGAAGGTATAATTTGGGAATTATTTGAAGTCTCTAAGTGGTTAGAAACGAGGTTTAGCCAGATTTCTAGCTGTAAGCAAAAGTCAGCCTCTGATAAGAAGCTGTTGTACTTTATTGATGCAAAGGAGGTAAGTACCCTCTTGGGGGTTTCTCAGTTCAAGAGCATCCTAGTTGTTATTTGCAAACTGCAATGTGCAATTCTGAATGTTTTCAGATACATTGGCCCCATATAACTGAATTCTCATCAGAGGAAGCTTCCAAGTACCTGGGCGAAGTTTTAACGACATACTGGTTGTAACATGGGTTTTGTGAGGCAGGAAAGCTTCCCTCCATTACCTATTCATATGCAATATTGAATTATAAAATAAAGCATAGAACCGAAATAGATAGACTTTCCAACAGAGAAACATGCAGCCACATTACAAAGTCTATTTCATATAGGGGATCCTGCGCTGAATCATTTAGCTATTTAGGAATGCGTTTCGCAGCTAACTCATCCTGGCAGGCCCAACGGGATGCAGTTCCTCTTAAAATAAATATGGAGTCATCAAACAGGCATCACTCTGACAATTAACTGCTGGGCTTGAAGGAAATTTTGGTTGGCTTTTCAAAGCAGCCAGAACAAAAAGAGAGACTCCATGAGTCACAAGCCCAGTCTACTTATGGGAACAATCTTTTGCAAAAATCAATCTTGAATAAATACACTACATGAGTTCTCTTTGTGGCTCAGCACAGTTAAGAAATGACTAGATTTTCCAGGGAACTTGAAACTTACTACATAATAATAATAATAATAATAATAATAATAATTTTAAAAAGAAGACAGTGGGATAGAGATATTTCTAAATATATTACATAGACCTCAGTTTCCTTAAATAGAGGTTGGGTGATAATTCAGCTTTCTAAGGTCTTTGGTTGACTTGAAGTCATTGATTTGGGAAGCTCTTACAACAGTTACAGGGAAGGATGGTCAAAGTCTGGACCAGGGTGGCAGAGGCAATGGAGACGAGGGGACAGATTTGAAATATATTTTGGAGGTAGAATTGACAGAACTTAGTGACTAATTGAATATGGCATGTAGGCCAAGAATGAAGGCAGATATGATATCCTGTTCTGGCACAAATAACTGGAAAGATGGTGAGGGCTATGCATAGTGATGTCATGCATGGAAGTAGGAACAGGTTGTAGAGGAAAATATCCAGGATTTAGTAAGATCAACAACCTAGAACTTAATAGAACTCAGAAATAAAGGACAAAGACCCCAGAGTCAGGAAAATATTGTCTGCAAAACTCAGAGGGGAGCTACACACTGTCTTTGGCTAGGTTCTCCCTCAGAGCCTGTTGACTCTTGATTGTAGAGCATGAGATTACCTGGTTGCATGGTTCTGGCAAGTTAGCAACAGCACAGGAAAGAAGTCTTCATAATGCAGACACACAGGAAAAAGCAGTGGCTTAGAACCTGGGTAGAAAACTGATGTATTACAACATAAAGCAACACGTAGTGTTCCTGGACCAGAAGAGGATTAAGGGGGCTACTATCTACCTATAAGGATCATGGTTCATTATCTCTTTAACACTCCATGCAATCTTGTATGGTTGGTAGCTTATCAGCATTTTACAGATAAGCCAACGGACACTTGGAGAGCTCATGTCACTCTCCCCAAATCACATGCAGTTGGTGGCTAAGTTGTGATTTTGATGAATGTGTGCCTAACCACAAAGACTCGTTCTCTTTTCCTTTAAGCTCCACACTTAGCCCAAAGAATGGAATTTAAGGATGAAATAGCTACCAGCTCCGCTAAAAACAAAAACTCTTCCCAACAATGAGAGCTGTACATTTCAAATTCCTGACATTATGAAGTAGTGAGCTCCCTGTCACCTGAATGGTTCCAGAACAAATAACTGCACATGTCCATTGTTTTTTTAAATGGGATTGCCACCCTGGATGGAAGAGAAGGCAACTGAATTCCTTTCGATAGGAACATTCTATGATTTAAAAATCAAGATTCAAAGGAAATTGTTGATAGAACAGTGCTTCAGATATTGTAAAGTGATACACTAAAGTCACCATTTTTGTTATTTGTGCCAATGTGAGCATGTCAACAAACCCTATTCCACAATGGGCTGAATGATTTGATACTTAAGTATTATAATTAGACAATCCTACACTGCCCTGCCCACCCTTATGTGCCTTGTCCTTTCTCTCTGATCCCACCTAGATTGAAATGCATGTCATTGAAGTCATTTCTTTGAAAGACTAACAAAATTAGGCATTTCCTCCAGAAGGCCACTATTGAAATAGAAACATATGCCAGGGATGAGGATTATAGGAGCTCAAAGGGCCTCTCTCACTCTTTTGAATGATCACAGTCACTTAGATAGAACTGTTTAATTGACTAGCTAGTGGTTCCTTTGGGAGGTAGAGACACATGGACAAATCATATTTGATTGGGAGTGATGAGGAAATGTGGCAGGAAGACTCCTGCATTATTAATTTATGTTTTTTCTCTGTCTTTCCCATGTCCTTTGCCCCATTCAAGCAGGCAATAGGCTCAAACCAAGAAAGATTTGTGACAAGACTTTCTGGCATTTATAATCAAAAGCCTAAGCTCATTAAGAATAGTAGAGCTTGAAGTAAGAGGGATACCCAACACCTAAAAGGGATTTCCCTGGCTGAGAGGCAGTTGGTAGAGAAGAGAAAGTCACATAGTTCTGCATGCTGAGGATACCTGCACACTACTTCCTTGAAACACCAGATGAGGGAGCAAAAATTCCATGGAAGACCACATAGCATCCCAGGGAGGCTAGATGCTAGGATCCAGGGCTTACAACCTTACCAAACATTTCTTCAATTCATTGTGGACTACAGAGGTTAGGCCCATACACTTCTTCAGAGAACCAGGGCATTGGTACTTTATGATGACCCCAGGACCTCAGCACAAACTCAAGGAAACAGTGAAAGGAAGTCCCAAAACATGAAGTTCAATTTTCCATAAGCCAAAAAGGTGGGAACGCAAAGTTGGAAATTTAGTTGTTCTTAAGTCCAAAGATACAAAAAAAAATTGTTCTTCTAAATAAAAAGAAAACAGAAACGGAGATTCACATCCACTCCAAAATATAAAGCCATAAGGGACAGGTAGAGAAACTTCAGGTAGAATCAAAATGGAAGAAAATGCAAACTCTGGTAAGAAAATCCAAGAGGAGCCAGGAATTCCTGAAAAGATATAAAACCATGGGTGACAAGCCCTAGATCATGAATACCCCGGCTTCAAAAGGAAGCTGAGTGCTGCTGTGAAGGATATAAAACCGCCAAAGGAAGAGGGTATCCTACATCTTCTATACCAACCTCACATATTTCCTGAATAGCAGCCTGACCTATAGATTCAAATTCTTACATGTTTTCATGGCAATCCTAATTTTACCATCTCCCAAAAGGCCAAGTAGAACCTAATTTAGTGTGACACTTTCATGTCCAAACTAGTTTTGCTCCTCAGAGTGAGCTGAGCCTGAACACCAAAATGAAATTTCAACTACATTAGGGTTTTTTTTTCTTCTTCTTCTAAGCCCTCAAACTTTTGCTAGAAACGCCATAGCACTATGAAGTATATTCTGTTTTCTAGCAGAAATACTATAGTTTCCTCTATGGGTAATAGAACTCTGCCCATAAAATAAACTCCAGTCATTAGCCTCTTCTACGGGCAAGTGAAAGCCTGGGTTTTCTTTTTGCATATCTGGAACCTGAATACATTTCTTTTCTTCCCCTCACCCTTTTGCAATGGATAGTCCCCAAAGAAGGCCATCATCAATTACCCTCTTCCCTGTATATGCAGCAATCCTCTCATAAGAGGGCGGAGTCTATTCCAATCATTCTCTTTGGATCTGGGTTGGCCTTGTAATTAATGGAATATGCAGAGGTGACATTATGCCAGGTTTAGGCCTTAAGTTTGAAGAATGCTGGCAGCTTCCACTTCTCTGCTCTCCAGGGAAGCCAGCCTCCATGCTAGAAAGAAGCTAATTAGACTATTAAATTATGAGATGCAATGTGGAAAGGAAGAAAGAGAGAGGGAAGGGTAAAAAAAGGCAGGGAAGAGGGGAGACAGCGAAAGACCACATGGAGGTGTCAGACAGGTGCAAGAATTAATCTCAGACCTCCCAGCCCCAGCTAGATCTAGCTGCATGATGCCAAATGGGTGACCTAGGTGATACCATTTGAGCAGAAGAACTATCCAGCTGAGCCTTGTCTGATTTCTTAGCCATGAAAAACAATAAATTGTTATTATTTTAAGCCATTAAGTTTAGGAGTTCTTTGTTATGCAGCAAGAGAGGACTGAAACGCAAGTCTAGACCTCATGGCATATTATTTCATGACAAATATTTCAATATTTGCTACCACTTTAATTCCCATGAAAGGCTTCAATGGTTAAGAGATTAAAAGATTTGTTTTCTCCTTCTGGAGAAAGGCCACTGCAAATATATGTTCTCTGTGCTCAGCTAGATAACAATTCCCCTCAACAGCTCTTCCCTTTGTCCCTGGATCACTCTTCTGTTCCTCACAGTGGGCATACGATATTTGTTATGCTTCCCAGCCCTCCTGTTCCTTTTTCCACATCCCTCAAACCTAGGAAGACTTCATTTTCCACTTCAAATAATAAAGAGACATGGGAATTCCCTCAGTCTCACCAGTTTTCCTGTTGGAAAGGGTTTCCAGAATTAAGTGATTGCTAGTATGGGAGAATGGACTGGACATGCTCACTTAAACTCCTTTCTCTCTTGATCTGTCTGTAGAGTGTGTGCACTGGCATCTATTCCACTGCTCTTGGCTCTGCAGTAAGGGGGCATTCTGTGTGGGGAAGCTTGGAGATGTCCAGCTGTCCAGTCTAAATGTCTGTCTAATTCAGGGCTACTATGTGCCTATATCTCATTGCAACAGTCTCTAGTCAACCTATCATTTATAAAGACTCCATGTTGATTTTCATCTCTCTGCTTCATTGTGTTGCTCCATTTCCTTCCAAATTGAGGAAACAAGGATGGAGAGAGTTATATATTGATTCCCCAAACCTCAGTGTTTCCTACTTATCTATTTGTAAATATCACCTTCCTCTCCTCTCAACTCCAAAGAACAAGTGGTCCTTTTCCTCTTTGGGGCTAAAGCCTCTACCAATGATCTCCAGCCCAACCCCTATTATTTCCCATGCAGAATGCGCCCCTTATGACAAGGCCAAGAACAGCCTGTTCTCTCTCTCCTATATTTTCATACTCTCCCTCAACATTCAATCTGTCCAACAAGTGACTTTAGTATGAGAATTACCTTCTCTTCACCTTTCAGCCAGATTTAATCTCTGCCTTATGCCTATGCTTCCTTTCCTTTCCTAACTTATCTCTTGACGACTCCTCTATAATTATAATCTACCCATCCAATCCCTTAGACTTCTCAGCATGCTGTAGTTTGGTTTGCATTCCCAGAGTTCCTCTGAAAAATCACTGAGCTCTCCATTTCTTATCTTCCATGGCCTCTCCACAGTGCCTAATCATGGTGGCCATTCCTTCCTTTCTTGGCTTCCATGGCATCACTGCGTCCTCCTTATCTTCCAGAATTTTTTACCATTTCCACAATATCCATTCACAGGGTAGTGTAGCACTTTTTGTGGCTGACAATTAAATATTCACTTTCCCCAGAGCATGAACCTCGGCTCCCTTATCACTCTGTGGATTCTGGCAGGACCATGACACTAATTATTGTGATTTAACAGTCATTAACTATCACTGCCCAAATCTCTATCAGTGTCTTCCTAGACTTCTATCTTAAGTTCCACCCACTTAATTTACCTATTTTTAATTACTACATAACTCCTCCTGGGAGTTTTCTAACACCACAAACTCAAAATTTCTTTAGAAAACATTATTCCCCCAAGCCTGCTCATCTCTTAATTTTCCACTTAAAAGCATCACAATCCAACTGGTTTCTCAGACTAAACATGTCAGAATTATCCGAGAATACTTGTTCTTTTTGCCTTATTTGATATCAGTCACTGAATCACTCAAGGTCCTCCTTTTAAATCTTTCATAGTCATGGCTTCTCAGCTCTCTGATTCCATTGCCTTAAATAAAACCAGCATTTTGCAAATGGCTTCTTAGTCTTCTCTCATCCATGCTATTCTATCATATTTAAAAATTCAAATCTGATCATTTCTTCTTTGCTTAAAGTCCTTCAAAGTTCCTATTGTCTTCAGGATAAATCTGACCTTTTACTTTGCAAATAAGATCCGTCATTACCTGGCACCTCTCTATTCTCCACCTATACAATCTCATTTTAAACCTCTCCCCTAGAGGTTCCCAGTAATATACTGAGGCAAACTGTTTGAACCCTCCTTCTCAGTATGTACACAAATTGGCGTGTTCTCTCACACATGAGTAACTTGACCTGTGTTGTTCTTTCTATCTAGAATGCCCTCCCTTACCTTTGATACTTCCTCTTGATATCCTGCCCAGTAAACTAAAAAAAAAATTTTTTTTTTTGTAAATACTTTTAAGTAGGCTCCATGCTCAATGTAGAGTTAGGGCATGAACTCATGACCTGAGCTGACATTGAGAGTCCAATGCTTAACCAACTGAGCCACCCAGGCACCCCTGCCTGATGAACTTCTAATCATGCTTCCAAATCCTACATTGATGTTACCATTTCTCCGAACATTCTCTGACGTTTGTCTCCATCCCCATCCCAACAGAGAAGGGAAACTCCCATTCTTATTTTTAAAATAACTGTAGACCTCCAGCAGTACTCTTATCAGCTGTACTGTGTTTCATTACATTGTCTGTCTCCCTCCTTGAAGATAGGTTACTTCCATTTATTCAACAAATGTATTTATTTGTTGAACCTACTTTTCTTAGGCACTTTTCTAGGCTAGGGAATAAATCATCGAACAGGCAAAGATCCCTTTCTAATGGAGTTTATATTCCAGTGAAAGATGAAAAACAATAAACAATAAACATGATAAGTAAGTAAGCTGTATAATATGTTAGAAAGAATGGGGTAAAGGAAATCAACAATGCCAGGGTTGGGGGAGGGAAGGAAAGCTGATTTCATTTTAAACAGGGTGGTCATTTGTAATTGAGAAGGTGAGGTTTAAACAGAGAGTCAATCATCAGAAATTGGGAAGGAAGCCAATTAAGACCACTAAGTTGGGAGTGAGCCTGACCAGGAAGAAAGAAGGAGGAGATGAACTCAGCAACTGAATGGAGGGCTGGATCATGGATGACCTTACAGCCTCTCTATGGGCTTTAGTTTGACTTGAAAGAAAGCCAAGGCTGGTTGCTTTGGGGAGGGGGGAAAGGGGTGGAGAATGGGTGTGAGCCGACCTATATCCTAACAGGATCTCTCTGGTTATGGTATTGAGGACAAACTGTAGGGGTAAAGATAGAATCAGGAAAACCAATTATAAGGCCATTGCTGCAATTCAAACAGGAGGAGTGAAAAGAAAGATGAAGTTAGGAAGAAAAGAAGGAAGGGAAGGAGGAAGGGAGAAAGGGAGGAAGGAAGGAAGGACCTGTGAAGGAGTATGGCATGGGTAGGCATAAAGAAGAAAGGAGAAAAGATTGTAAAGAGGAGAAACGCTGAAATGCTGAATTGTGGGAGTGATGGGTGGGGAGGTGGTCTCCCTGAGCAGACTCTGAACCATTTGCTAACCCATCAGTATGGCAGCTTATCAGCTTCAAACTCTGAGTGTACAGTTTGCTCTTCTGTTTCTGGGGTTACTCTTCTATTTCTTGTTCTCTTTTAACCGATCTCGGGGTATTTTCTGCTGACTAAGCTACCTGCCTATCGTCAAGTCTGCTTTTTGAATGATATCAGCTTTTGAGATAAGGGTGTAAAAGAACTTAGATTAAGTGTAATAGAAATCAGGCACCTGGCTTCAATGTAGTGTTATGTCCTACTTCTCTCTTATTTTTCTCTTTGCCTTGTTTTCTTGTGACTCTGTGTTTGGGGGGAAAAAATCTATCGAAAATATTTGTGTTCTCTTAGCTTGGTAGGACGCTGAGAAATGGAGTGGTTCAGCAGGGACTCAAGGTGTGAAGGAAGAACCTAAAAAACAGGAAAGTACAAATCTCATTTGAGAAACCAATGGGTCCCCTGCCTTGATAAAACCATCTTGATACTCTTTTTTCGAATTATTGGAAACAAATAGCCTTAAAATTGTAGGTTGTTCTGTATTAACATTTTATTTCCCACCTATGCATTCTTACATGTCACCTTGATTTTTAGCTGTGGTTTAGTAGTCTTTCCATTTTCCCATGGTTCTTTGCCTGATTCCCATTTTCTACCCTATCAGCTTTCATTACAATGTTGCTTTGCTCAGACAACTTTGCTAAAATATTTAATAATTGTCCTTCCTATGCCGGAAGTTATTATATTGATCACTTTGAGAGATAATATTTACTTTTTGGTCAGCATCTACTTGTTCAGTGCATTCCTAATTGCAGTCACAGCAATTATCAGAGCTAATTCTTGAAAGTTGAGCAATACCGGTCCTTGGCTCCTATCTATAGGTTTTCCTTCACTTTTACAAATAATGATTTATGCAAAGTCACCAAGACAGCTATTGCTTCAATGCAAGGTTTATTATCTCCAAGATGAACCGGCAAGTCATTAAGTACTCATGGAAGGATTAGTGTAGAGAAAGATCACCACATTGTGATTTTCTGGTTACATGGTTCAATACAATGATGGTTTCAGGAAGTAAAAGCCAATTTTAGCACTGCTATTATGGAGCTGTGTATATCATCAATAGGCAGTTGTAAAAGCTGTGACTGATAGGAATTTCCCTACCATAAAAGTTCCTTCCATCACATACCCACTAAGTGAGTCACATAGAAGAACTTCTAAAGAGTGTGATTGATTCCTCAGTTTTTAGTTTATAATATATTTCTTATATGAGCCAAGGCTATCAAGTAATAAGATAGATTCCATTATAGCTTTATGCAATTAGCCTCATTACTTTATAGCCACATTCCATGTGTACCTCTCTTAGTGTACAGAGTATGTGTTTGTGGGTCTGTGGTTGTATCTGTTGTCCACACAGTGCAGGCCATTTTAGTTGTGCACCTAATGTGCCAAAGAGTGGGCAAGGCACATGGATAATAATTTGTGAATGAATGAACAAATGGATGAATGAATGCACCATCATCCTCAAAAAATTTAACTGGCTTCCTTGCTTCCTTCCCCTACCCCTCGACTTTATTTGAAAGAGTAATACAAATTAGTTATTTGCTTACCCAAAATATTCAAATCCCTGCCCCATTTTCTTCAGAACAAATCCCTGTCTTACATAGTGTGATGCTAGAGATCTGTGGCCTGACGTGAACCTCTTTTGCTGACCTGATTTCTTACTTCCTCTCTCCACAGCCCTCTACCTCAGTCAGAACTCTCAGGCTAGATGGATTTCTACCTTTATGTCTGCACTCACACTAGGACTCACCCCTCTCTATCTTCCTTTTGTCAGCTGTCCTAAAGTTCTAATAGCATATGATAGGAATAACAACAACAACAACAACAACAACAATAGTAGTACTTGTGGTAGTAATAGTAGCAGTCATGGTAGCAGCCATAGTCATAGTTATAGTAGCAGTAGTAGTAGTCATAGTAGAGTAGTCGCCATAGTAGTAGTAGTCGTAGCAACTGTCATAGTCATAGTTGTAGTAGTATTATACATATTAGAGTAATCATAGTAGTAGTCATAGCAGCAGTTATAGTCATGATTGTAGTAGAAGTAGTTGCCATCACTGTCGTCATCGTAGCAATAGCAGCAGTCATAGTCGCTGTAGTAGTAGTAGTACTCATAGTAGTAGTAGAATGGGTATTTGTACAGTTGGCATAGTTTAGTAAAGAACACAGGTCTGGGGTTAGATGTCTGAGTTTTAATCACAGTTTTCACAATTCCTGAAATAACACGAGTCACTTAATCTCTCTGGACCTTGGTAACCTTATCTTTAAAAGTAAGTGCTGAATAAAATCAGCTCTGACTACAGAGCATTTACCCCATGCTAGAAAGGATACTCAGCATTTTGCATGTCGTGCTTAATTCTCTCCATGTCCTTCGAGGTAGGACCTATTATTTTCTTTCTTTTTTTTTTTAGATTTTATTTATTTATTTGACAGACAGAGATCACAAGTAGGCAGAGAGGCAGCAGAGAGGGAGAGAGGAGGAAGCAGGCTCCCCGCCAAGCAAAGAGCCCGATGCGGGGCTCGATCCCAGGACCCCGAGATCATGACCTGAGCCGAAGGCAGAGGCTTTAAACCACTGAGCCACCCAGGCGCCCCAGGACCTATTATTTTCTAGACAGTTTACTGATGAGGAAGCTAAGCTCAGAGTTACTTCTCAGGATAACTGACTCGATTTATTTAACCAAATTCACACAGCGTGGGAGGGGTTGGGCCGTAATTCAAATCCAAGCAGCCAGACTCTAGACCTTGGCTTATGACCACTGTAAATTTACTCCTCTCCAAGAGCCACTAAAAATCTTACCTCTTATATTGAGCTTTCCTTGACCACTAAACACTTCAATATTCTATCACATTTATTACTAAGATACTTGTTTGATAGTAACATTATTTAAGTGTACCTAATGAACGTTATTTACTTAAATAATAATAACAAATAATGTTCATTAGGTACATTATTCATTAGGTACACTTAAATAGTGTTACTATTAAACAAGTGTCTTAATAATAAATGTGATAGAATATTAACAAAGTATAACTGCATTAAGTCATTTAATTTTTGTAATTTGATATTTCACGTCTCCTCTGTTATGTTGTTATTAAAATCATTGTATAACTTTGCTTCCCATATTCCTTTGTACATCTAGTTTGTACACACAAAATATTCCTTAAACATAATAAGCACTTGTCGGAAGCACTGTAATTTCTTGTTGTGGGTGATAGGGTGATGACACTGATCATAGGTAAGTATATTAGAAGCATATGTCATAACTTCAGTTTGAACATGCATTATGTGAAGAATGGCAGTGAATCTCTAGACTTTAGAAGCATAAAATGAAAACTATTTTGTTAGATGGATCTGCCACCAGACCAAGAATGGGGATCCTCAGGTTGAGATCCCTGCTTTATCACAATGCTCTGTGTCATCTTGGGGTTGTCACTCGCTGCTATGTTTCTCACTTGAATTATCTATAAAAGTGTGTTAGCAAAATATTGGGCTAGTCTGCCTCTCAGAGTGACAAGACCCAAATAAGATAATGTAGGTAAAGCAGCTCCCTACATGGACACAATGAACCACTGATATCGATGAGGGTTATATCTCAAGTGATAGCTTCTTAATCCCAAATTGTGAGCATCACTACAGCATATATTTTCTTCCTAAAATGCATTCAATTACAACTATAAATGTGTAAGTTGTTTCTTTAAAGCTTTAGTTAAAATTACTGGCCGTGCAACAATAAAGGGAAAACAACAAAGTTGCCTTGAGCTGTGATTCATGGCTTGTCCATCAGATTCACTGGCCAACTTCACCACTTAAAGTGTTTTCTGAAGGCCAGTTTCCTCAGCACCCCCCAAATAAAATACAGAATCTCATGCCCCTCCCTGGAACTGGGGAGTCAGGATATGAATTTTTCTAAGGTCCTCTGGTGATACATGCACAGAGAAACTGTAAATCATTTGCCATAAGTGCTTCAGTTACCCTACACATTTGCCTTCAATGATAGCTGATTTGAATTTACACCTGAACAAAATAAGCTAATACCACATTCCAGGGATGCCCAAAATCACCCCAACAGGTCAAAACCACAGATTTTAAATCCCAGGAATACCAAAGGTTGCAGGTAATGGGCTCCATACCTAAAATATGATGTCACTACTAATAACTGGAGCTATGCAAGTATTCTATTCACCAAGTGATGTTGCTAAAGGGGGGAACATTCTTAGATAAAAAGTGGCACTCTCCTTGGACTAACTCATCTACTGACACCTAGAGACATGAAAGGAAGAGAAACAATTAGCTGATGAATGCAGGATGTATAGGAAGCCAATTTTCCCTTTGAAAAAAGCTGTTTCCTAAATGAAGGTCATGGCATGTCTTGGTGAGTTATTGACCTACCACGTCCATAGGAGCTCAACTCATGCACATTGATGACCTTTGGGGATGTTGTTTACACCTGTGGAATGTGGGTGAGCTAATGAAGCAAATCTTTGGTTCATTAAATCATTCATAAACTTTTAGGGCATAATTATTTTCAGCAGTCTCCTAATTCTCATACAATACTGGGGCATAAAGGTTCATTACCATTTTACCAAAGCAGAAATTTTATTACTTCAATACCGTCCACTGAGAAACAGAACTGGGACCAAAAAAAATAATTTAAAATGTTTTGCTTTATCTTCCTTCTCCAATTTTAATTATTTTTCAAAGGAATGTTTATATGAAGTCCCAATGGGTTTTAAGACAGGTCAAGTACAGAGGAGCAGTGAAATGGAATAGTGGTGATTATCCACGTAATTTGGGATAATTTACTTCCACCTAAATTGTAAACTGAGACAATAATGGGAACAAGAGTTCCATGAGAACATGGGTTTTGTCCATATTGTTCATTAATTATATAATTTATATAATAAGCAATGATTTTGTTCTGTTCTCTTCTGCCCCAAGCTCAAAAAACTTACACACAGTAGGTGCTCAGTAAAAATTCTCTGAATACATAAATTCCAAAATTCCTTCAATCTCGATTTTTTGTGTGGGAAAACCTAATATCTGGAGATTTATCATAGCACTTCACAGAATTTTCATAAGCCCAAAATGCAGGCAACTAAAACATGTTTCTGTTTACTGACCATTTACAATTGTCTTTTTATTTCACTGGATTTTCTGATTATTAGACCAATCTATTCCATTTATCAAGACTTTAAGATCATGAGAGATAACATGAAATAATTGAAAGAATACAGATATTGAAGCTAGACTTCGATGTGAGTTCTAACACTGACACCAACTGCAAAATCTCCAGCAAGTTTTCACCTTCTAACTTTCTAATCTTTAAAAAATAGGGACAATAATGTTTTCTTCGCAAGAATACAGAACTTCTGTGTGATAACATAAATGAAAGTGCTTAGACTAGCACTCAAATACATCAGTTATTATCATTGCTAATGTTAAAGATATGTGTGTAACCACAATCGAGTAAATGTTACTTCAAGTCAATGACTATTTCCCCCAAGTCTTAGAATATGGTGGAAGCTAGAAAGGATTAGAAGTGGAGAAAAGGCAGGGAAAATCATTCAAAATGGGCAAGGAGAAAGGATCTTACTAAAAGAGGTAAGATCTACCTCTCCACCTAAGAGTCAATTCATCCAGTCTTATAAGGAAAGTCATTAGACCTCACATTCCCTAGCCATCCTGAAACACTTGCTCTAATACTTTCTCATTACACACACAACATAATTTTACTGCATTTACTGCTGAACTTTGTTTGTGGCATTTGACACAAATACAGATTTAAGAGACAAATCGATCTCAGGAGATCTTTATAAGACTAAACTTTTCCATCAAAATTCTACAAAATCAAGGCTGTTTGTCATTGAAGTAAAGATAACAGCTATGGGGGCGCCTGAGTGGCTCAGTGGGTTAAAGCCTCTGCCTTCGGCTCAGGTCATGATCTCGGGGTCCTGGGATCGAGCCCCACATCGGGCTCTCTGCTCGGCGGGGAGCCTGCTTCCCCCCTCTCTCTGCCTGTCTCTCTGACTACTTGTGGTCTCTGTCTCTCTCTGCACCAAATAAATAAATAAAATTAAAAAAAAAAAGATAACAGCTATGCCTGCAGTTTAACTGCATGCTCAATATTATTATAACCTGGGTGAAGTTGGAGACTATCTCTAACCATCAGACTCTCAGCAAAATGTGAATTCATTCACTCATTGATTCATTCATTCATGAATTCAACCAGCAAACATTCATTAAGCATTTACTACATTCCTAGCTTCGTGCTGAGTGCTGGGGATAGATACATTACTAAGACTTCCTACTCTCTTCAAAGAGTTGGCAAGACAACTAACCCAATACAATATACGGTTATATGTCTTATACTGGAGGTTAAGTGTAGGTGTCTATGAAAACACAAAGGGAGGTCTTTTAAACCAAAATAATCTGATAATACTGGGAGTATTGGAATTGAATGGTCTATTAAGAAGAAAAATCTTAACAGTTCAAGCCATCAATGATGAAGAGCAATTTGAGGAGATTTTGGTTTGAGAGTACCATGGTGCCAGAAAATGATGTGTGGAGGAAACCAAAAGGCAAGGAGGTAAGTGTTCCCAGGCAAGTTACAACAGTCCCATGTCCTCAATCATCATCTCTTACTGCCATGCTCTATGCATCCCTCACAAAAGGTAAGTTAAAGTACTTAACCACTAGGGCACCTGGGTAGTGTAGTTGGTTAAGCAACTGACTCTTGGTTTTGGCTCAGGTCCTGATCTCAGGGTCATGAGATCAAGCCCTGAATCAGGTTCCTGCTCAGCATGGAGTCTGCTTAAAAGACTTTCTCTCCCTTTGCCCCTCTCCCTTGCTCACTCTCTCTCTCTTTCTCTTTCTCAAAGTAAGTAAATCTTTTAAAAACAGAGATATTTAACCACCAATACCACTTCATTTATAGCTGAATAAATTAAAGCTCTAAATAATTAAGTGTGTGGTTAAGGTCACAGAGTCATTTGGTAGCAGAAAAAGTTAGAAGCCCCTGAGGTCTCTGGGACCTTTGCTAAATACTTTATTTCCAGCTCATGGGATCCATGGACCCAACTTTCTGGCTCACCAGAATCTTACAGAGAGAGGGGTGACTTCATACCCAACACATGACCATACTGCCACCCTCCACCACCAATCTGAATTGATAAGCAGTTCTTACTTATTGTTCACATTGTATAATTATACCAAGAACAGGGCATTATGGCAGTTTTTTGTTTTGTTTTTTGTTTTGTTTTTACACTGATCTCTTTCCACTACACTATAAATTCTTTGAGGGGAGAACAGATTCTCTCTTATTCTTTTTTGCATGTACAACATCTATGTTAGCTCTGTGTTCATTGAAAGAACCGATGAGTGCTTCCATCTATATTTGGTTGCTGCTTTCCTCAGTTCCCTGAATTCAGTCCATGATATGGGCCACCCTCAAAAATTGTAGAATAACCCCTTCCCCCAAATTTCCCACACCTTGGTTTGAACTCCCTCTACTGGTGAATGCAGTAAAATCCGTATGACTACTGATCTAACTGGCAATGCTCCCTGAAAAAAAGAGAAAGCTACCAAGCAGAAAAAAAGTCGAAAATGGACAGCATTTCCTGAGGGAGCATTAAACTTTATCTTTAAGAGATCATTGCTTTGTGCAAGGAAACACTATAAAAAAGAGTGAACCTTATCATCCGTTCCACTGTAGTTGAGCCAAGGAGTAAAGAGCAGGGTTTGAGAAACCTCCTTAGCTGAGATAGGAGGATGACTAATGAACTAGAAGATATCTGGGGTGTGTGATCCTTAATTGTACATTTCATTGCTTTTACTATTTTCTATTACAACTTTATAGTCGGCTAACCATGTTTTCCAAGAGCCAATACTTGGCAGTAAGAATTTGTTTAAGAAAATAAAAAGAACTGCTCAACTTCTTTAGAAACTTTTCCCCCTTTAAAAGATTTTTTTTTCTTTCTCTCCTGAAAAAGAAGTTCTTTCAAAAACAAGCACACTAAGTTTATTTCCAAAATGAACAGGAAACTTAATGTCTCACCCTCATTTTCCCCTTACCTTCTTTTATTTTTTAAGATTTATTTATTTATTTTAGAGACAGAGAGAGACCCCATGTGAGAAGGGTGAGGGACAGAGGGAGAGGGAGAGAAAGAATCCCAAGCAGACTCCCCACTGAGTGTGGAACCCAATGTGGGGCTTGATCCTATGACCTTGAGATCATGACCTCAGCCGAAATCAAGAGTCAGTCACTTAACTGACTGAGCCACCCAGACGCCTCCCATTTTCCCCTTACCTTCTTTTTTTTTTAATATTTTTTTTTTTTTTAACAGAGAGAGAGATCACAAGTAGATCACAAGTAGGCAGAGAGGCAGGCAGAGAGAGAGGGGGAAGCAGGCTCCCTGATGAGCAGAGAGGCCAATGTGGGGTTTGATCCCAGGACCCTGAGATCATGACCTGAACCAAAGGCAGAGGCTTAACCCCCTGAGCCACACAGGCACCCCTTCCCCTTACCTTCTTAAGCATTTTTCTTCCTTTACTTTAGTATAAGTCAATATCGTGAGTCATAAGACTGATCCCTATTATTACAAATGAAATACTTGTGGACCATGGAAATTTATTTCACTCTCAGACTGCTGAGGAAATTCAAGCATTTTATATGTCATGAAGAGTCACTGGCTTTGAATAGTGTAGAATTCCATGGCTCTTCATTCCACCCAAGAAGTTTTCAGATGAGGTCAGTTAAAGTACAAAAAATTCTTAAGGTCAAATACTTACACAAACTTAAGTGCAGGGGGTGGGGCGGGGGGGAGGTGGGGGTGGAAATGGCATAAACATTTATTTAGCACTTACTATGCTTGAGAGTCTCATAAATGTATCTCATTTTTATGCCAATTTATCTTCATGGAAACCCTGTGAATTAAGTATTTATATCTTCTGTTTTACAAAAGAGGGACTAGGCATAGAGAGGTTAGGTTACTTGCCCAAGGTCATACACTGTGTAACAGAGCCAGTTTAAAAAGTCAGTTCTGTTGATCATAGAAAGTGAGAGTGGAATGGTGCTTGCCAAAGGCAAGGGGGTGGGGGGTAAGGGAGAGGCATTAGTGGAAGGGTACAAAGTTTCCATTATGCAGATAAATTTGTTATCAATGACCTCTCATAAGTCTCAAATTAGTAATAATGGATACTGTCGAAGTAATTTCTATTCATCCTTCCTTGCTCTATGGAAAATTTTCAGGATCTCCCTCCCCTGAAATTTCCAACAGATGCTTATAAATTTGCTCTTCATTCTGTAGATAATATGCACACTAAAGTATTTTATCTCCTAAAAAGAGAGAGAGAGAATTCAGGTCTATTGGACTCTAATGCCTCTTGATAGTGATTAAAGACATTTTTAGTATGGAATGTTAGAGCCAGAGTGAATTTTAGATGTCCTCTCTTTTCCTGTCCCTTAGTGATAAGAACAGTGAGGCCCAGAAGATCTTAGAACTTGTTAGTTTGTGTCAGATCTAAAGGAAACCCATCCTGATCAATTCTTTGTGTAAAGTACAAATGACCCTTTGCCTCATTTACCTGATATTATTTCAGTTGAAGCAGTTTGAATCTGAATCACATGAGACAGTAACCCAAATCTGTTTTGGCCTATACCTGCTATGTCCACAGGTGCTGGCTGAATTGAACTAAGAATTTCCACAGAGTCAAGTTGATGAGAACTGCCCCAAAGATCCATTTCACTGGTAAACACAATGCACTCTCATCATCCTTTAGTCCAATTCTTATTTTGAGGAGTCAGTGTGTTAAAGCCTCTGCCTTCAGCTCAGGTCATGATCCCAGGGTTCTGGAATCGAGCCCCGCATCGGGTTCTCTGCTCAGCAGGGAGCCTGCTTCCCCCTCTCTCTCTCTGCCTGCCTCTGCCTACTTGCAATCTCTGTCCGTCAAATAAATAAATAAAATCTTAACAAAAAAAAAGAAAAGAAAAGAAATATATATATTTCTGATATATATTTATATATATATATACTGATAAAATTTTCCTTCTGAGATTTTATTTGAAAAGTATGCTAAACTTCTAAGTGTCCCAGAACTTCTAAGTAACTAATAGCCCCCCCCAAAAAAAGTTTCTTACATATTTAAATAAATGTATTATGTTGTCTGGTGTTACTATTTCCTATGGACCTCACAACCACCCTTTAGATGAGGAAAATTAAGAGTCAGAGAAGTTAAATGCCTCACCTTGAAAAGCCCAGTCTTTTGAGTTTAACTCTATGACTCTTTCTATTGAGCTTGCTGCCAACTAGAAAATCATACCTGGATGCCTACACCCCTCACACACCTTCTCATCACTCACATGCAGATGAGACCTTTTTAGACTAACACTCCTTCATCAATACTGACAAGGCTAATAAAGGAGAAAGAAAGGGCTAACATCAGGAAAGATGACCCAGACTTTTCTTCTTCTCCTTCAGGAACCAAGTGCCAACACCCATAAAGGAAAGGAGAAATACCAAAGACACCCAAATTCTTGTCTGAAGAGAATGAGGTTGAGTAGCACTATCTTACCTTTTCTCCTCTCATGGGCGGGGTGGGGGCGGTGGGGGAGCGTAAACGCACAGGTAGCATCTTCCGTTTGGGGAACATTCACCTTACCACCTTCTCTTGGCCAATGAATACATATTGTTTGTTCAGATCTCAGCTCCATTGTGGCTTCTACAGAAAAGGCTTTCCTGGTCTTCCAAGTTGGGTTAGACCTTGCTTCTATACACCTTCTTAGCACTTGATTATAATTTTACATTTCTATTGGTATGACTTATAAATGAATGTCAGCCTCCTCTCCTGGATCTTAATTTCCATAAGGATAGAGACTAAGTTTGGCCCACCATTGTTCTTCCAGTGCCTATCATAATATCTGTTATCTAGCAGATGCTTATAAAATATGTTCAACAAATGAACAAATCCACGATTCTGGAGCCAAAAGACTATGGAAGAAAAGACTAGGATCAGGTGCAGAGACAACTGGGAAATTTTCAATTACTCAACATAGTAAAACTTACCTGAATGAATGCAATGAGATACTTTCATTGTTGTTATTATTTTGATATATGTTTTGACTTGTTTGGGGGGGGGTGCCGAGAGGAGGTTAAGGAAGAGCTTAAGATAAACAGAGAAAAAAATAGAAAGGGAAATTATTTGATGTAATGCTTCTGGTTTTCTGCCCTAGTAAATCAAGTTGGGTGGTCAATACAATGAAGCATCCTTCGAGGACTGCATTTCATATCCTCTCCCAAGAACAAAAAATCCAAATGGAGTATATTTCTAATTTACTCTTTGAATCCTTAAAATAGCATAAAACTTTGAACTCTGAAAGAATTTCCACAATCCAATTCCCTTTCATCATTGTGCCCTATTCTCAATTTCTAAACATTTCATTCTCAGTGCTGTTACAGTTCACAACAGAAATGTTTAATTCCCCCAAACACCTGTTTTTGCTCAAACAAAGCAGAAACCACCAATGCAGTTCAAGTTCAGTAAATCCCCCTTATTTTCACTGGGAAATAGTCAAGAATTCCTGAACCTGAGAACTGAATGCCCCATGCCACTTCTGTGAAAGATTTTCCTCAGCAAAACCAAGAACACTGGAGTAGACATTGATCAGATGAGAGTCTTCTAAAACTGTTGTATAGTTTGAGCTATCAGATAGTGCTCATTTGATAGTCCCTATGTTTTAAGACCTACCTAATGAAGATATGGCCAGGATATATGCAAATGAAATTCTGTTGATAAAAAACTGTATTGCCCATATCATCAGAAGCCCTCAAGCGGACACAGATCACTCCTGTGACATAGGGGAGCTCATTATTGCTGCAAAGGGGAGAGGTGGTAGTCAGAGAAGGAAGTGCGGTTGGAGAACATGGGTACCTGGAGGAAGCAGAGTCAACAAAGAAAGATAAAAGAGGGCACTTGACTGCTGAGATGGAAAGACAGAAAAGCCAAAGTCACCCGAGCTTATCTCTGAGCTGTTGAATCAGCTCTGGATCAGATGAAAAATATCATTAATTTCAATGTAATTAAATACCATTAATAAGATGCTCCAGAGTGTGTGCTGCTTAGAGATAATGGGTGCCCCTGGGTATGACCTATGGGGAGGCTGTATCTCAGGATCGCAGGGCTCTGGGTTCCCGGACAAAGCCAGGAAGGTAAAAGTTGTGCACTTAGTTAACTTTGTTTATTGATTTCACAGCTCTTTAAACACCACCACCGCCAATAAAAGAGATCAGAGAAGATGGTGCGTGGCTGCCATAGAATTTGTTGAATCAATAGAAAGGATTGCATTTCCTAAAGACAACCCAGGCAACTAGATCTCCTTAACAAAAACCCCCTATGGATAAGCATGTGATAGGAAGACCTTGGTAAGTGGAAGAGCATCTTACAAGTGTTTCAGTTCTACAGTAAGCATAGCATATAAAATCATGCAAAGTCAAAACAGCTCTTGCTCTCACTGGTTTGTTGAGATGCTCCCACAAGCTTGTAATGACTATATGGTTGGTCCACTTATTCCATGAGTGCGAGACTCAATTCTGACGCCCTGGGGCTGCATGCAGGTAGAGACTGAAAGAGCAGAAGCAGCCACTGTTCAGGTTTAACTTTTTTTTTTTTCTCTCTCCAAGTCTCTCTCTCTCTCTCTCTCTCTCTCCTTCTCTCTCTTAACAAATAAATAAATTCAGGAAAATAAAATGTGTGTCTGGTGCTATTACCCATACTCTTCGTTCTGTCTAGAAGATCATTTCTCATCTCTGTTTTCATACCTCACTGCCTTCACAACATACTTACATCCCACACATCCTTTAGAGACTCCACTCAAGTCAATTCCCCTGACCCTCCAAGTCTAATTTAGCTGACCCTCTTGTGGGTTCCCTTCAAATCTTTTATGCCCCTCTGTGCAATTACTTATCATGCCTACGATAATAATTGGTTTACGTCGCTGCTGCTGCTGCTGCTGCTCTAGGTGAGGAGCTCAGTTATATGCCTTTTTGTATCATTAGGACCGAAAAGAGTGCATGGCATCTGGGAGTTATTCAGCAAATAAGGAAGGGAGGAAGGGGAGGAGAGAGGGAGAAAGAAGGAAAGGGAGGTAAAATGAGATATCTGTGTGACTTGAGCAACTTTTCACCCAAGTGGTGTCAATTTCCTCATCTGGAAAGTGATGGGGTGGCTACTTCCAATTTTGGAGAGTATTATTTTGTGATTCTAGACTTGGAACAACCTCACTGAGACCTAGCATCAGGCCAGAAAGAAGCAGTTAAAGGAAATACTTTAGATAAGAAATAGGCTTTAAAAATAATCCAATCAGCAGAATGCATCTCAAAATATGTGCACAGCTCTGAGCCACTATCTTAAACAGTTGGGAAGTAGCATGTTCAGCAGTGAAAAAATCTCTAGGGACTTGGCCAATATGAACCCACAGATGTTTCTATTGAAGTCAGCTGATGAGTTTCCTCCAAGCCATGTTTAACCAGAGTCCTCAGTTCACCTCCAGGGCACAGCCCACTCAGCCCCAGCACCCTTGGCTTATAAAAAAGAAAAGAAAAGAAGAGAGACGAAAGGAAAGAGAGAACAATCTCTCCTAACACATATTACAACTCGCACGTAAGTGTTCCAAGAGTTGGTGACCTCTCTCTTTCCAAAGAAAAGTTTTCATTTGAAGTAAGAGGACTGAAGCACTAGATTTACTCATTATTTTATGGTTTCTCTTCACTTATCATCCTTCTCTGTGTCAGAAAAGCCTTTCCACTATCCCCAGGCAGTGGATATAGAGACTGGAATGTGTACGGGTTTTCTCGTCAAGGGACTTTTTTATTGAAGATATAGGGAGGCTAGGAGGATGTAGGGAAGGAATAAATAATTTTTTGAGCATTGACTCTGCAGCAAAAGCTGTATGTACAGTATCTTATTAATGTTAAGCTTTGTAAGATCCCTTCCAGGTACTATCAGCATTTTACAAAGAGAAGGAACTAGGAGAAAAGGGATTTCAAAACAACTTGCTTAGGTCCTCCAGCAAGTAAATGACAGAAGCAGAAGTTAAGCCTCGCCTTGGGTGAGGCAAAACTACCAAGGCTCCCCTTGACCCAACTCTCACCTGCTCACTCAGCGCTTTCCTTGTTGCTGCAAAATTTCTCAGTTGGAGTGCCAAGGGACATAAAAGATCAGGGTGTTGTTCTCAGGTCTCTCAAGGCAACCTCATGGGGGCTGGGGAAGCTTGAGTCCCTGGGCCCATTGTTTCCAGTCACAAGTGACTTCATCTGTTTAACCCCATGTTCCAAACAAATACGGTAAGTATGGAAAAGTTTAGGAAATACTCTATTCTTGTTTTCGGTCATCCTATACATGCGGTTCCCATCACACAGTTGTATAATACAATAACCTTAACACATACATATATGTGTATACCATGCCAGTGTGGATTTAGCCATAATGCATGCCCTCCTCAGAATGTCTTCTTTTTCTCTAGCTGGTTCATCCCTACCCAGTTCCAGAGCAATTAGAATTTATCCTCAAAGAAAGGCACATGTTCTTTTTTCTCAAGCACTTGGATTGTACCTCAGTTAGGGTTCTCATCACATTGTGCTGTAATTTATAGGTTTATATAGCTGTCTCACCACTTAAAGCACAAAGGAGACATTCAGTGAAGATGTGTTGAATGAATAAATGCAGGGAATGTGGAATGCAAAAACTGCATTGTAATCATTTTAGCCTTACAATGAGCTGCCTAAGAGATTAACAGGGGCAAATCTGGCCTGTGTTTTTTTGTTTTACTTCCTTTCCTTTCCTTTTCTTCTTTTTTTTTTTTCCTCTTTCTTTTTTTTCTTTTCTTTCTTTTTCTTTCCCCAATTAAGATTTTTTTTTAATTAAGACTATTTTTTTTAGAGCAGTTTTAGGTTCACAACAAAACTGAGGGAGAGATAAAGAGATTGCCATATATTCCTGGCCCCACCCATGCATAGCCTCCCTCATTAACAACCAGAGTGACACATTTGTTACAACTGATGAATCTACACTGACACATCAGAATCACTCAAAGTGGCCTGTTTCGTACAGCCAACAAGGTAAGAATGGTTTTTACATTCTTAAAGAGTTGTTAAAGAAAAAAGAGAGAGAATATGTGAAAGATATTGTATGTGGTCCACAAAGCCTAAAATAATGACATCTGGCCTTTTACCAAAAAGTTTGCCAACCCTCAATTGCTAAATCAATTAAGACTTATCAATCAATTGATATAAAACACTGATGAAAGAAATTCTATATGGTGCAAAGAAGTGGAAATACATTCATGGGTTGGAAGAACAAATATTCTTAAAATGTCTACACTACCAATCTACAGATTTAATGCCATCCCTATCAAACTACCAACAGCATTTTTCACAAAACTAGATAGAACAAACAACCCTAAAATTTGTATGGCACCTCAAAAGACCTTGAATAACCACAGCAATCTTGAAAAAGAAAAACAAAACTAGCAGTATCACAATTCCAGATTTCAAGTTATATTACAAAGTGGTAGTAATTAAAACAGTAAGGTACTGGCATAAAAACAGACATATAGATCAAAGGATCAGAACAGAAAACCCGCAAATAAACCCACAATTATTGGTCAATTAACCTTCTACGAAGGAGAAATGAATACACAATGAAGAAAAGACAGTCTGTTCAACAAATGGTGTTGGGAAAACTGAACAGTCACAATGCAGAAGAATGAAACTGGATCACTTTTTCACCATATACAAAAATAAACTTAAAATGGATTAAAGAACGGGGGCGCCTGGGTGGCTCAGTGGGTTAAGCCACTGCCTTCGGCTCAGGTCATGATCTCAGGGTCCTGGGATCGAGCCCCGCATCAGGCTCCTTGCTCAGTGGGGAGCCTGCTTCCTCCTCTCTCTCTGCCTGCCTCTCTGCCTGCTTGTGCTCTCTGTGTCTCTCTCTCTGTCAAATAAATAAATAAATAAAATCTTTAAAAAAAAAAAAATGGATTAAAGACCTAAATGTGAGACCTGCAACCATAAAAATCCCTGAAGAGAGCACAGGCAGTAATCTCTCTGACATCAGCCATAACAACATTTTTCTAAATGGGTCTCCTGAGGCGAGGGAAATAAAAGCAAAAAATAAGCTATTGGGACTACATCACAATAAAAAGTTTCTGCACAGCAAAGGAAACAATCAATAAAACAAAAAGATAACTGGGACGCCTGGGTGGCTCAATTGGTTAAGCATCTATCTGCCTTTGGCTCAGGTCATGATCCCAGGGTTCTAGGATAGAGCTCCAAGTCTGGTTTAGAGCTCCGAGTCTGGCTTCCTGCTCAGCAGGGAATCTGCTTCTCCCTCTCTTTGCCCTCCCACACTCATACACTGGAAACCTCCTGCATATGCTCTCTCTCACTCTCTAATAAATAAATACAATCTTAAAAAAAAAAAAAAAAGGAAGAAGAAAACTGAAAGACAACCTACTGAATAGGAGAAGATAATTTGCAAATGACCTACCTGACAAAGGGTTAGTATACAAAGTATCTAAAGAACTGATACAACTCAATACCCAAAAAACAAACAATCCAATTTAAAAATGGGGAGAAGACATGAACAGACATTTCTCTAAAGAAGACATCCAGATGACCAACAGAGACATGAAAAGATGCTCAAGATCACTCATCATCAGGGAAATGTAAATCAAAATTACAATGAAATATCACATCACACCTGTTAGAATAACTAAAATCAAAACACAAGAAACAAGTGATGGCAAGAATATGGAGAAAAGGAGCCCTCTTGCACTGTTAGCAGGAATGCAAATTGAAGCAGCCACTATGGAAAACAGTATGGAGGTCCTCAAAAAACTAAAAATAGAAGTACCCTATTATCTAAGAATCACACTAGTGGGCATTTACCCCAAAATACAAAAACACTAATTCAAAGAGATACATGCATCCTGATGTTTATTGTAACATTATTTACAATAACCAAACTATGAAAGCAGTCCAAGTGTCCATAGGTAAATGAATGGATAAAGAAGAAGTAGTGTGTGTGTGTGTGTGTGTGTGTGTGTGTGTATACATACATATATATATATATGAAATATTATTCAGCTATAAAAAAGAATGAAATCTTACCATTTGCAACAACATAGAGGGAGCTAGGGAGTATGACGTTAAGTGAAATAAGTCAGAGAAAGACACCATATGATTTCACTCATTTTGTGGAAATTAAGAAACAACATAAATGAACAGAGAAAAAAGAGATTGAGAGAGAGAGAGAGGGAAAAAAAAAGAAACAAGAAACAGACTCTTAACTATAGAGAACAAACTGATCGTTACCAAAGGAGAGGTAGGTTGGGGGATGAGGGAACTAGGAAGTACAGGTTAAAAAGTACACTTGTCATGATGAAATAAATAAATAAATAAACAAACAACCAAACATATTCCCCCAAAAATAAGTAAAATAAACAAAAAATAAAATAAATTTTTTATTTATTATTAAATTAAATATTATTATTTATCACATGGGTGGCTCAGTGGGTTAAGCCTCTGTCTTCGGCTCAGGTTATGATCTTAGGGTCCTGGGATGGAGCCCTGCATCCAGCTCTCTGCTCAGCAGGGAGCCTGCTTCCCCCTCTCTCTCTCTGCTTGCCTCTCTGCTTGCCTCTCTGCCTACTTGTGATATCTCTCTCTGTGTGCCAAATAAATAAAATCTTTTAAAAAATTAAAAAATTTAAAAAATTTTGAAAAAGCTTGATCAATTGATTCCATAAATATAGTATATATAAATAATTTTTATTCCCAACTCTCTACTCTTGTTTCTCAGCCTAACCCTGTTTCTGACCTCAATTATACCATGTTTTTTCTTATTATTCCTCTACTCAATATTTCTTATTATGAAACACAGCACACATACAAAAGAGGCAAAAGCCATAAATGCAGAACTCAATGAATTATCACTAAATGAGCACACTCAGGTCACTACCATCCAGGTCAAGAAATAGAAGATTTCTAACAAATCCCCATATACCTTCCCAATTATCTCAATTATTTCTTAAAGGTAACTATATTTATGATTTCTAACTCCATAGATTAGCTTTGCCATTTATATAAAATTGTTTAACTTTATATAAATGGAATAATATAGCATATAACTATTTCTGTTTCAGTTTCTTCATCACTATTATGTTTGTGATATTTTCCTACCTGGTTGTGGGTAACAGTTGTCTGTTGATTTTCATTGCAGTGTCATACTTCAATGTGCATGCAAGCGAGTGAGGAGATCTGTTTTATGGTAGGTGGACATGGGCCTATTTTTCTAATTGAGGATGAACATGAATAATTCTTCTTTAAACATTCAGATGCATGTATTTTGAAGATGTCTTTGACCATTCTTCACACTGATTTGAGATTCCATATGATCAAGACTTGCTACCTCACCTCCTCTGCTCTGCTCCCTCCCCATAGTTATAGATCCTAGCATCATCTCAGGGAGGCAGAACAGTATGAGGACAAGAGCTTAAAGTCTGGAGCTAGATCACCTCGATTTAAATCTGGATCTCCCATGACCGTCTATGTCATCGTTCACCAATTACTTAACCTTTTCTGCACCTTGGTTTTAATAGCTATAAATCAGAGTATTAGAGTTAATCGAGTTAATATTGTAAACTGCTTACAGCAGCATTTAGTACTTTGTAAGTGACATATGTGTCTCCTCAATATTCAAATAATTACACTGAAACAATTGTTCTGCATCTAGAAAGATACCATCTACTTGAACTGTTCACAAGGTACAAATTGACTACTTTCTTCTATTTGAGAGGTATTTAAAAAATCTAACTTTTCAGGAATTGGAAATCCAAATTAAACACAAAAAAATCATCATAGCCTCAAGTTTTTGTTTAGGCATATATTCTTATGTATTCTACCCTCTATACCACATCTGAAAAGCCAAATACCTTACAGCTGCTCCTTAAAAATTTCCTGAGTGAAGGAAATAAATACCATGTCCCCAAAAAAGAAACAAAAAAATTCTGATCATTGTAGTATCAAAATTAAAATCAGTTAACCCAATATCCAACTGTTTCATTTAATCAGTTTTTAAACTACCTGAGAAATATCCTCTAATTCAAGTAAAAAAATAAGTATGTATTTATTAAATCATATTCTTAGTGCTGTACTGAACTCTCTGAAAGAACACAAGAGAAGTATAATATACCATACTTTCCCTCAAATGCTTGTGATTTCATTATTCACTTATTTATACTATATTTGTTGATTGGCTATGGGGTTCTAGGCCCATGTGCAGGTATCCTACATATAAAATGATCAAAGAATATATGATGAGAGCTAGTCATATACTAAAGATGAGCTGTTTTTTTCCCAAACCAAAACAAAATGCTTTTCTCAGAGTTGTACAAGCTAAAACGGCACCCCTGAACCTCATTTTAATTAGACCCATGTTCTACATGGATAAAATTCATGTTCAGATGAAGTAATACGTTATGTTGATTTGGAGGCATGTTTATAAAATAAAATCTTCATTTTATCACATGTTTTTCCCAAGTCAGTGGAAAACTTCCATCCCTCTTGAGTGTGATGCAAGGCCAGCCCATTTAATAAGGTTAGAAATTACCAGGTAGGAAGAGTATAGGCAGTGATGTGATAGTAAATGTTTAACAACTAGTTCTCTGAAGAAAAGGGCCTTATTTGTATCATTTGCCCACTCTGGTGGTATAAATACTCCCAGCATGGCTGCTTTCAAGCAAGCCCCCAGGGGAGATGTCACTTTATATGGAGTTGGAAAGAGTCACACACCATCAACTACCACAAGGCAATGCAAGCTGATTCCAGTGCACTACTGAGTGCAGAGGAAAAGAACTTCAAGTTTCCTTTGGAGAACAACCCATCCTCCACTGCATGCCAGACCTGACAATGAAGGAGTCCCGCCCTTGTCTGGAGGAGCATTCACAAGAACTAGGGCTGGTCAAATAGATTCTGTCTCCCAAGAATCCAAATCTTGATTAGGACACAAATATAGAACAAATGCTTTCTCCAATTCTTGGGAAAAGCAGTTAAAGGTAGTGCTGTCCAAACCTAGCCCCCCGCCCTATGCCAAGGCAAGTCCCCTTGATTTAGGACATCTGGGTCTTTCGTGACTTCCCATGGTTTTATGAGCTTTCTTAAATCCTCCTAATACATGTTTCCCCTTAATCTGCCCAGAGTCAGTCTCTGATTTATCCAAGAAGTAAAACAACAGAGTTGGTATTTATTAATCTGTGATAACATGTGTTTAAATACTCCCTTCACAAGGGTCTTCTCCCAGACTCATCCTGAGTCTTACCAGGATAGAGTCAGCATAGGAGTCAAAAGTAATTTATTCACAAAGGTACAAGGTGACACACCTTCTTTCCCACCTTTTTTCATTATGCCAACTAATTATATCTAATATTAATCAAGAGTAGTTTGTGGTGGTGGAGGAATACTATATTAGAGTAAAAGCTAAGCTGCTATAACTGGGGTTTTGAAGCATGATGGAAGTTTAAAGTGAAAAAGACTTTATTTCTCGGTCACATAACAGGTCCAATGTGGGCGGTCAAGGAGGGTGAGCCGTTCTGGTCTACTTAGCCATTCAAATACCAAGTCCTCTATCATCTCTCTCTTCCACATTTCCTGAGACACACTAGCCATGACTAAAGTTGGGTTTCTATCATATTCCATTTCCAGCCATCAGGAAGCAAATGGAGAACAGGGAGGAAGCATGCTCACATTCCAAGGGCAAGAACTTTGTCATGTGAAAAAATATGTTTAACTTGTCATCCACATATTTAGCTACAACTTAGTTATAGTGCAAGAAAGAAAGCATTGCAACAAAAGAGCTTTGTAGAGCCATTTGCTGCCACTGTTTTAAAAAAAAAAAAAAAGAGTGCAAAGACCAGAGGTGTGAAAAGTGTTCCAAAAGATTAACATAGAAATAATGCAAGTCTATGTGTTTTCTATGTCATAAGTTCACATAGGCCAGCAGTTCTAAACCAGAAGTAGAATAGTATATTAGAACATCTTAAACATTTATAAAATATAACATAAAGAATTTTTTGCTAACAATTTTCAAAGTATTAAAAGTAGAAAATAATTGATTTTTGAAAAATTAGGGCCAATCCAAGGTTATTCTGATAGCAGCGTTTCCTAAACTTTGATCATTCAAGAAATACTATAAGAATTTTCTCTCTAGCTGTATTATTATGGTAGCATAGCTGTACTATTATATATTATGGCACATTACTATTATCTACTTATATCTTTTCCTTTAAATGGACTCATTTTTTACTTAGATAAATTTATTTATGAAAGAAACTTTGTCACTACTATACATGAAAACCCAATATCACTTGCTAAAACAGAAAATAAACTTAAAAATAAATACAATTCCCAGACAATGTTGTTACATGTCAGCTAGATACTGTTGCTAGCTGAGAACTCTGAGTGAGAGCTGGTCTTTGCTCTCTTCAAAAGGGAGATAATAAGAGCTGAGATGTTTAAAGAAACACTAGCAACAAATTGAGTCTTTTCGCTTGATATAATCTGAAGAATTGAAAGAGAATTTAAATAGGATTAAGTGACTATGTGCCGTCAATGTTACTTGATTCCTATCTATGAACTACCTAAAACCACTCTTTGAGGAACCCTGCCCAAAGAAAATGCTTTTTGCACATCCATTTGCCCAGGGATATGCTTTTTTGAGTGAGGCAGGGAGAGAGAGGGTTGAAGCTACAATTGGCACATTGAAAAGTTCTAATAATCCTGCCAGTGTCATAGAATTTGAATATCATCATGCGTCCTCAGGTGGTAGAGGGGAAAGGAAATGCTGTCTAAATCCAACCATTGTCTCACAGCCATGAACTGTGGGGCCGGGGGAGGCGGGGTGTCACAGTCACAGATTATTAGTCATCCATTACACATGGGTCCCTAGTGTGAACCATCTTTCCTTCTTAGGTGCTGTTTATTTGGGTGAACTTGATTTCCAGACTTCAGAGGACTGTTTCCTACTCACAGATCTCTTTGACATGCTCTCTGGAATGTTTGTGTTAGACGCTGCCTCAAATGCTTTAATCAACCAAACACTCCTCCCATGAAAAGAAGATGATTTGAATATCTGGTCAGCAAACCTAACCTATAATCATGCTGAGTCTCTGACTGCCTTTGAGATTCCTAAACTTATACTGCACTCTAGGAAAACATTTTCCTTTTAGAAAAAGACAGGCAGTTCCCTCAAGTGCCATCTAGCTATTGCAAGTCATAATGGCTACAAAGAAGACTTCAAGTCTCCCTAAAACTGGAACAGTGAACCTCTATGAAAGCAAAGTAGCAGAACATGCCACTCCGAACTATGGCACTTTGGCTTAAGTATTATTCTGAGCTGAAGGCGAGTGAGAAAAAGCAAATAGAAGAAAAAGTCTCTGCCCTCCCTCTACTTGCTGAAAAGTAGGATATAACTTGTGAAAGTGCCCATCTCCCCTCTCTACCAGGAAGGATGGAAGTTAATCACTGGAGACAAGAATTTTGTCAGCCCAGAGACTGCACCAAAGGAATCTCCATAGCAAATCTTGCTAAAACCTTCCCCTACCTGCCGATAGTTGCCCATAGGGTTACCTTCCCACAATGTGCCACCTCTGGAAGCTCAAAGTCCTTTCTCTATGTCTTGTCACTTCTCTACAAAATTATTGTGCTTTATTAAGATGCCACATATGATCAAGTTCTAACCACCCCCCTTGAATTACTCATTATGGAGTTCTCCCATGTGTACCTGCACCACATATGTTAATAAACTTTTGTTTATTTTTCTCTTGTTAATCTGTCTTTTGTCAATCTAATTTACAGGGCCCTAGCCAATGAACCTATGATGGGAAGAGAAGAAAAAAAAAGAAATGTTCGTCTTCCCTTATCCACTGATACATAGACTAGATGTATAATTTTTTAGCAATAAAGATCAAGCTTTTAGATATCTGGTTATCACAGTGAGGCATAAATTTAAACATGAGTAAATTGCAATTGTCAAATGATACACACTCAGAGGTACCTGAAGAAACGGGGTGATGATGGGGATATAAAGGGATGATATCATTTATTGCATACGTACTCTGTTATGGTCATTGTGTTATGTACAATATAAAGATTAGCTCATTTGTTTCTCTCAACTCTTTGAAGACTTGTACAGGAACATGAAGATGTCTTATTCCATTTTAACCCCCCAGTGCCGAGCCAATCAGACTCTCAGGGTCAGTATCCCCTGCAGGTTTCACTTACTGTCTTAATTTCAAACATCCAGCATTTGCCCCCTACACCACTTCCTTTCAGGTTGGAAGTGATGAGGTACAGTGAGGGAGTCCTACCAAGATCATATATAACCCTCTCCTCTGTCCCCCTCTCCTCTGTCCCCCTAAGACCCAGATGTATCCAAGTGTTCTTCTTCCTTGCCATTGAGAATCATCACTTTAGTAAACTGCTGTTACAAAGGGTAGTTTGAAATATTCTTCAGGTAAATACTGCAGTTAAATTGAGAACGACTTCAAGACCTGAAACAGGATATGGCCTGTGAAGGTCTAATACCACAGAGACCTCGGCTCCGTATCTAACACTGCTCCCTACATTTACAAATGGTACAAAAACATTGTTAAGATCATATTATGCTCTCTACCTTTCTCTGAGTAGAGTCCAAGCCTCTAAACGTTATCTGTCTCTCCATTCCATCCAAAGTAAATTTCCTGGTGTCCCAGGGACATACAGAGGAGGACATCTTAACATGTCCTCTGCCTTTAGAATTCTGTGATCCCATAATATAATCAGAATAGAAACCATCATTAATATCTGTCAGGTAACAGAACCCAAATATCTCAAAACACGAAAGAATCCTATTATAGCCTTTCCAGTACTTCTCGAATGAGAAGAAATGACCTTATCTGAAGAATTATATTCAGCTGCAATTTTTAGCCAACATAAACCAGGCTCAAAACCCAGAGCAATTGTATAAAGATCCTTCATTTACATTTAGAAAAATATATTTAAATCTCCTCACACATGTGTATGTATTTATTGTGTATTACTAAATTGCTTGATAACAGAAGGCTTAAAGAATGCTAGCAGTGGGGAAGAGTTGTAAGTGGGAAAATGTTGCATTAGTCTGGTTCTTTAATTACAAGCTGTTTGCACTGTGGGTTGTGTATCGATGTATTTTTGTTTGTGTAGGTACAGGTTGATCCTGGATATTTGCAAGCGAACTTGTGAGTAGGAATAATAAAGATGGTTTCATTATTCCTCCTAAAGAGAATCTTGTTACTTGATCCTTTTTCCAAAATCACAGAGACATAAAATTTCAGGGTTAGAAAGGGGGTTATGTAGTTCAATTATTTACTCAATTATTGAATCTTTCCTACAATGTGCTTGACAAATAGTCACCCAATCGCCATCTGAGTGCCAGGAGGCAAAGGGAATTTCTGGAAGAGTCTATGCATTTGCAGTAGAAAACTAATGCTTTAGCTCTGAATCTTGCATTCTGTCTTCTGAAGAAGGCACCTTGGCTTTCCTTTGGGGATTTGTTCTTCCCCATTTAATGCTATCTTAACGGGACCATCAGTCGAGGTGTCCTCTTCTTGGTTAGCCAAGGAGGGCTCACATGACCTAAACAATGACAATCCAAATCCATCACCCAGGGATTTAAATTCTAAGTGAAAGGGGATGCGAGAGAAAACTAGTTGGAACCAATTTATCCTAATGGCAGTACCTTGAAGATCCTGATTCCCTGAAAGACCAGATTCTTCAACTTTAATTTTGGATCTGTGAGCATCCAACACTTCCTCATAAATTTGATTTTTGCCTAGAACCAGGCAGAGCCAATTTATATTAATTGCAATCAAAAAATTTTATCCAATATCCCACTGGCCTTGTATTTATCTGTCTGGGAGAAATAAAGACAGGCATAATTCCTCTTCGGTATTATAGCCCTTGTACGTGTAACCACTTAGAACATTCCTCTTCAATCATTTCTTATTTCTTTATATGACCTTTTAAGAGACCAGTTCACTTTTTCTCAGCTTCTGCTATGTGTCATACATTTCTTTGTCCTCCCTCATTTTCCTTTTCTTCCACCACTGTCAGGAATTTTGAAAATATCTGAAATACAGGACATAAATTCTTGGCCAGTTCTATTCCAACATTTCTGTAACAGTTTGCTAGGGTTTTGCAGTAAGCACTATAAAACTGTATACAACAACCAATAAGTTGACATGTAGTGACTGTAAGCTGGAATTTCCTGTGTCACAAAATGTCACTCTTCTGCACATCCTTTCTCTCACTCTTGGCAACTTAGGTATCTCAAGTCCCTTTGATCTGGCTTACACTTTGACTTCTAATCAAATGTGGTGTTTCCAGCCCTCTTCATCCTTGGGGCCTCAGTTACTGGCATGAGTTTCTAAGACCTACAGAAAGTGTTCCCATTTCTGACATATAGTCAGTGTTTGGCTACCTGAATTTCTTTGAAAATATATGGACATATGCTGCCAAATCACTGAGAAGTAGGAGGAAAACTCATAAGTCCTTTATTTGCATGTTATAATTATTTTCTCCTATTACATATAGCTCTCTCTTGCTTACTTTTTTTTAAAGATTTATATATTTTAGAGAGTGGGGGAGGGGCAGAGGGAGAAAGAAAGAGAAACTTAAGCAGACTCCTAGTTGACTGCAGAGCCCTGTAAAGGGCTCAGGTTCACCACTCTGAGATCACAACCTGAGTTGAAACCAAGGGTCAGACACATAATTGACTACACCACCCAAGTGTCTCTCTCTTTCTTACCATTGAGACAAGGTAGAGAGTTGCTTCAGGCTTGCCTTGGAGTCTCTCTTCTCAATCAATTGACTGACCCTTTCTGTGGTATATCATCTAAGGGGATGAATTCCTCCCACTTGCCACTGGGAAGAAGCCCACTACTAGTGAACTTGCTCACTATACCATGACCAGTTTCCAGATGGATTTCAACATGATTTCAAGTCCTTTCAACCCTTCTACTAGATCTCCCCTAAACATGTTCCAGCTGGTCTGTTCTGCTCAATTCCACAAATATGTACTGAGTACCTACTAAGTGCCAGGCTCTGTGAGTACAAAATTGAATTGGACATGGACCCTGCCCTTCAGGGCAGATGAACACATAAGGAATATGGCAATGAAAAGTGATGAATGCAATAGTACAACTGAGCTGGTACAACATGGCAGTGATTAAATGTGCCTGGTGAGCCTGAATTGGAGAAAGGTGTCATAGAAGAAGTGACCTTGAGCTGGCTGTAGGAAGATCAGTAGGAATATACCAGGCAGACAAGAGGGCATGTGACACATTTAAAAGTGAATGTGTCACCACAGGTGTGCATAGAAAGGGGAATGCTTACTTTCTTCTATCCTCTATAATTGCAAACTATGATCATATTCATTTCTTTGGCATCCACAACACACAGCTGGCTCACAGAGAGCTAAAGCCACTATCTTTCTTGCATTGTTTTGTCACATCAACCCTCGTAGTTCACTCCATTGAGTCATTACTCTTTATCAAGGAAACAAAAGCAAGCCCTGCGCTCCTTCATCTGTCCCTCCTTGGCCATGGCTCCTTGGTTCTGGAGAAGCAGACTTGTCTCTCCTACTCAGCAAGAGAACCCCTCCATCTTCACCAATTTCCCTTCTTCTCTCCTTCACACATCTCCTTGTAAGACAGTGTGCTCCCAACTTTGCAGGAGGCAAAAATCAGCTTTCAACAAAGTATATGGAGGGTTAGATGCAGTTTCTACCCAGCCGTTGTCCAGCGTTCTCCAAACCCAATCAAAAGCAAAGAAACCAAAAACATGTTTGCAAAAATCAAATTAAAGCCAAGCTCTGATGGAGTCACAGCTATCTACGCCCATACGGGCTGCCTGCCAAGAATGTTTTTAATATAATAATCGCTCATCCATAGACCCATAATAATTGATATTTGCAATTCGATAATGCTTCTTAACAATTTTTTATTTGTTTCCAATCTCCCTGCTTCCCTCCTCACCTCATCCGCCCAACAACCTCCTGTGTCAGCACATTCATGGCTCTTAATGACCCTCTCAGCAGCTACTGATCAAAGTCAAATTTTAATTACGATTCTAATTTTGGAAGTTTGCTTCCTTTTAATCTGAACTTTTAGAAGGGAGTCAAATGTGTGCTTGCAACGACTCACAGAAAAACCATCAAGCTCCAGGACTATTTAATTGGACAAGTTCAAGTAGTTTTGAGCTTCATGCTTCCTACCAGCTTATATCCACCAGGTGATGACGCCTACAGAATGTAAAGTATTTGACTAATGACTGTAGTCCAGCCTGAGGAGGGTAGAGTGAAAATGAGATCCAACTTTATGACCACAGAACTTCACTGTCATCATTACAGAACGTCGGTTTTTTCCTCCAGTCTTCTCTTCTTCCCACAATTTGGCCTGAGCAAAACCATGAACCTTCTCTGCTCCTTTGTGCTAATCCCATAATCCCTTCAAGATTATTTTGATTTAGGGGCGCCTGGGTGGCTCAGTGGGTTAAGCCTCTGCCTTCAGCTCGGGTCATGATCTCAGGGTCCTGGGATCGAGCCCCGCATCGGGCTCTCTGCTCAGTGGGGAGCCTGCTTCCCCCTCTCTCTCTGCCTGCCTCTCTGCCTACTTGTGATCCCTCTCTGTCAAATAAATAAAGAAAAATTTAAAAAAAATAATAAAACATGCTAGGACAAAAAAAAAACTCTAATATAAGATTATTTTGATTTAGCCTTTGGAAATTCTTAATAAGACCACCTCAAAAACTCCGCCTTCTCTGTAGCCTTTCCTGATCCCTCCTGATAAAAAAAAAACTTCTCCCCGGAAATCCTGGAGCACTTACTATGCTCATAATTAATATCAAATAGCAATCATCATAATAGCATTCACAGAGTGCATACTGTATTAGCACATGAGAGGCATTGTCTTACTTTATCTTCCAATAATCCAACTGTATACTACTATTGTCCCCATTTTATAGATACAGAAACTGAGTCCCAAACATATTAAAATGTGTTCAGAATCAAGTAAGTACTTAATGGCAGAGAATTTGAATGCTATGTCTATTCACAGCAAACCACAAGGATTTATATTCCTCCCACATGCACACAAATAATCTCAATTAGAATGTAAGCCTGTGCAAGAAAGAAGTTCTATCTCAGACTCCTTTGAATCTCCTAATATTCACAAAGATGTCATTCAGTAAATATTTTTGGATTGAATGACTCCATCTTAGAATAAATACAAATATATTTAGAAACTTGCTTATGAGGGGGAATAAGTGACTTTTTAAAAGTTATTTCTCTGCTTCTTAACTTCTTTAGAAATTTGGCATTTCAAAAAGACAACTAAGGTGATGCCTATACAGCATTCCAAACCTTTAATGGGAAGACAAAAATACAGACTTACACATCAACGGTACTGTTATTAGCCAGTCTTTATTAAGTACCTAATACGTGGGAGGTGCTATAGAGGACATGAAGATGAAAATAAGTGCTCTTGCTGTCAAAGTAGCTTACCATCTCATTTAGGGGCACATGAAAAAGCAGTATTTGCTTCACTAACCCTGATTGCCTTCTGAAAAGGTAAGGTAATGATAATAGCAGAGTTTTTGTTCTGGAGAGTATTTGGATGAATAAGTGTGTGCATTTAGAGTAGGAGCCAGAGGGAGAACTCAATTGTTATGAATAACAATTTATAACACGAAAAGGAATTACAGATAGACTCTAGAATGAGAGGAGAAGGCAAGAGAGATCAACTGTCAGTAACAACGTTTGAGGAGGGAAAAAAAATGTGTGTTATGAATTTTAAATTGTTTGCTATAGGGTGCAAAGTGTAAAGCCTTCCTCTATGAAATCGTCAGTAAACTTTACACTGATTGCTCATAATTTTTTGTCCAGGAACTTTTCTGGGAAATAAAAATATGTTTAATTGTACATCTGTGTCAAAGGAACACAGTCCAAGGACACCATGAAGGGTGTAGGGGGCCTCATAGATTCACCAAAGCTATCAAGAAAGAACAGCTTTTATTCAAGATAATCATAGGATCTATGCCCAGCCCCTTCTCGCCCCTCCCTATGGAGATGCTTGTGTTTACTCTCTTCTGCCTATCTTTGACTTCCTAGTTCTTTATCACAGACCCAGAACCCTGACCCTGCACCCTATTGTTTGGATGTCATTCTCTTCTAGCTTCTTGGGCCCTGTACTGGGCTAAATAGTATCCTCCAAACATTTTTGTGTTCACTCAGAATCTCAGAATGTGACCATTTTTGGAAACAGGGTTATTGCAGATATAATCAAGTAAGGATGAGGTCCTACTGGATTTGGGTGGACCCTAATCTCATGACTGGTATCCTTTTAAGAAGAGAGGAATTTGGACAGAGACACTCAGGGAGAGCTCCACATAATGATGGAGGAAAAGACTCAAGTGATGTGTCTATAAGCCAAGCAATGCGAAGATTTCCAGCACCCCAGAAGCTAGGAGAGAGGCACAGAACAGATTTTCTCTCAGTGCTTCCAGAAGAAAATGTACCTGCCAACACCTAGATTTCAGACTTCTGACTTCCAGAATTATGAGAGAATACATTCCTGTTGATTTAAGTTACCCAGTTACAGCAGCCCTAGAAAAATAATACAGACCCGTATTTTCCTAACTCATGGTCTGGTATCCTCCAATATTCAGTGAGACAATCTTCCACTGACCCAGACCATAGAAGCCAATTCTAGTTTGATCTGCCCAAGGAACTGTGAACATTCCCTTGAGATCCCAATAGGACATTATTTAGTTTGTCCCAAAACCCTGACGAGGAAAACAATGAGGCATATTTTTTCTTCTATCACAACACTTCCTAATTCTCTATAAAATAATAACACACAGGACTCTTCAGGGGTTTAGAGCTGCTGTGTAATAAAATCACTATAGAAACTTAGTAGCCCCATCATGTTGACAGACAGTAAGTACAATGTGGCAAACTCCATTTATACTTGAAAACACAGATGATAGGACTGTCACTGTCCAGGAGCTCCCATGTACTTACTCCATACACTGCAGAGAGACAATAAATATACACTTGATTAGACTTAGGGCATTGCTCTGCCACATGGCATTTCTTTAAGTGACCTGGTCCAAGAATTGTCACATGTGGCATACTCAGGATGAATAATAGCATGCAGCTTGATAAATAGCTATTCAGTCATTCGACAAATATTTATTGTGGGCATTTTATAGGCCAATTAATTTCTTTGAAGAAGACGTGAGACTAGAGGTACAGTTGAGGAGAAAGAGATGTGAACTCTCACTTATAATTCATGGAGATGAATGTTATGGTATTGGCCCTTGGGAATCAAAGATTTAACTGAAGTTTTGCATATTCAGGAATGAGCTTAAAACCCTTCTTCTACAAATTTGGATTGCCCAGTTCCATTGTTGATTTGGTGTGCGAGTCTAGCTAACTGCCCAGGTTTAACATCTGCACATGGCTTTGTTTTTCTCTATCCATCTTGTGTACACACTTACTCCAGTGAGTGATAAAACCTGTTTCTTTGTAAAAAATGATCCTCAAGTGAGAAATAAAACTTTAGTGTGAGAAGAACAAGGCGATAACTTGTTTTGAGCTACTAAGCACTTGGAAATACCAACAGACATGGAATTTAAGAGAAAACAAGTCACTTATTCAAACATTGTCATTGTAAAAACTGGAGACTTTAGAAGAAGCCATCATGGGCCACAGATAAATGGTAAAGGTCTACTTTAATAAAAATGAGAGGGAGAGAGCAACAAAAGATCCTTTGAGTTCTTTGAGCACAGTTAAGTGATGCAGGTCTAATTGCTCCTTTGTTTTGAGGTGAGAAGTTTGGAAAAGGTTTGGAAGAGAATCCTTGTTTTTCTGTCCATGTATTTCCATGAAAAAAAAAAAACCTTCAATTATAGTAAAAACGCTGGCTTTTCTTTAAGATGCACATCTGCTACTCTGTAAGAAACAGCAGGACCAAAGCTCCAGCCTTTGCCTTCAACTTGGTGGCTATGTTTAATTCAGTAAAAACCAGTCCTGTGGAACTCAGCTGAGTTTCAAGCAGCACTTGAGCCCAAGCTGTACTTCCCAATCAGCTTAATTAGTCACAAAGCATCTATTTCCCATTGGCTCTAAACACAGGAGAGAAAACATGTGGTATTATTTATCTACCCCTCAGTCACTCCTTGTTGACTCCCCTCTGCAATGTCTACCAGGATTATTCTACACCTCTTCTTTCCTCCTTAATTCCATGCCCCTCCCTGCCAGCTTGTTACATTATGAAAAAAATTATAGGCTATTTCAAATGCTGGGAATCTGTGTCTAACCAGACGGGCTCTCCTCTTCAATTGATTATCCATGGCTTGTCACCTATGTGACTCCGTAGCAGTTTTCATTCTGCCTTGAGTTGTAGTTATTTGAGTATTTGTTTCAATTCTCCTGCTAAACTCACCTACACCATCACACCATCTGCTCTAACTTCACATCCCCTCCTCTGCACTACTGAACTCCAAGCTCTGCAGTAATAGGGTTTTAAGTCAAATCATGAAATACCTGTTCTAGTGTTTGTCAAAAGGGAGTGCATTTGCAATGCATGTCTTCATTTCATTTATTCTGATACCAGTTTGTCCTGTTTCACCAGTTTCAAGGTACAAATATCATCATAACTCCAATTAACTACTAAAATACTCCTATGCCTATTGTAGCAAGTCTGGAGGCTCTGCTACACCACAGTGTTCAGGTCAGAGGGATCTACTCATGTGAAAGTGTCCATTCTGTTTCAAAATGGCACTGAGAGAGAGAAATGGAGGATCTTGCCAGTTGTACAGCCACACTTGGGTGTCCAGTGACCTCTGTCACTCATCCATCCCCTTCTCTTTTGGAAAACATGGTCCCTTTTGGGATCTTGGAGTTCTTTCCCACCAGTTACTTGGAACCATCTCAACCCATCAAAGAGAATCAAGAAAACTTGGTCCCTGTGCAAATTTGGCTGCCCTTACTCTTGTGCAATCAGCCTTGCATTTTGAATGGCTTAGGAGGGGTAATTTCAGTTGGGGCTGAAAATATTTCATCCCACCCTAAATGCATTTACCTTACAATTGCAAAACTGAGTAACTCTGCCCTGAAATTACAGTTGTTAGCAAAACTCAACTGAGTTTTCTTAGTTTTCTCAGGAAACTTAAAGATTTAATTGGATTGGTTCAAGGATTCATGAATCAGGCAGCATAACTCTAGCAAACAGACAGGAGCTCCAAAGAGTTGTACAAAGTGGAAGATTTCTAGAGGCAGAAGGAGGGTATGACAAGGCAGTTAAAAGGGTGTATTATTTCAGGCAAGGTTATCTTCCCTTAGGAAAAGGCAGGGGGTCTTGTCAGGCAGATTACCTAGTTAGTGCTGACCAGGAAATTCCAGACTGATTGGTTTAAAATTCCACTCCCGTGCAACACTGAAACTGCAATTAGGTTAGGTATTAAGTCTTACTGGGGCTTAGCAAAAGTGACTCCATTTGGGCCTATTGTTTCTTTGTAACACAATGATGCTCTAAACTCACTAGCTTGGGTTCACCCAGCAAAGTGATTCATAGCCTCTATAGCTAAAATATAGTTAGGTGAAATAAAATAAATTCCACCTCACCAGGCACCTCAATAAAAGTCCTTATGCCCAGAAAATATGTGTGTATGTACTATTTGGTTTTTGGCCAACACAGAGTTCAGAATTTTCTTTTTTTTAAAATACAGATGCCTTTAGGGAGGTTATATATACTCCAATTCTCCACAGGATTCACCTAAACATGGTGGCTCAGCTTTCTGCCTGGGCTCTGTAGGAATTTGAGTTGGAGTACTCTGCTTTACAAGTTCACGTGATTAGCTAAACCCCTAAAGGTATGCGGACACACATACACACACACACACACACACACACACACACACACAATGAGGCCATGTGAGCTGAAAGCATAACCTTCACTATAACTGTATGTTTCTATTATTGACCTAAAGCTCTCTGCAGCAACTTGCCCTCTGAACAACCACAGATAAAGAGATGAAAATTAAAGATAATCTAAATAGGAGGACAAGACACCACAATCACCTCCAGGAATGAGACTTTTCCCAGTCTTGCATGCTACCTTGATGGTCAGATTGTTGAATGATTAAAAAATAATAATAATAAATAAAGTATTCCATGGGGATGTATTAAAGTAGGTCAATCATTGTCTTGTGGATATCCACAGCATCCATCCACAAGAGATCGGGTGGGCTGAGTGGTGATAAAGGAGAACGAGACCATCATCACCACCACCAGATACCATCTTTTTTTTTTTTTAAGATTGTATTTATTTATTTGACAGACAGAGATCACAAGTAGGCAGAGACGCAGGCAGAGAGAGAGGAGGAAGCAGGCTCCCTGCTGAGCAGAGAGCCTGATGTGGGGCTGGATCCCAGGACCCCGGGACCATGACCTGAGCCGAAGACAGAGACTTTAACCTACTGAGCCACCCAGGTGCCCCTCCAGATACCATCTTTAATGAAGGAAGTTCTGCTTCCATCTGTTTTATATACTGGTGGTCCCACTAGGAGAAAATGAAGCAGCTGAGAAAACCACTGGGGTAAGTTAAAATAATTTTTAAAAAATCTTCTTTTTAGAGAGCTCTAAACTTCATTTATTTTTCTCAAGAGAAGTGATAGAGTAGTGGTCCTCAACCTTAGATGTGCATTACAATGATTTGGGAGAGATTTAAAAATACTTATGTTTCAACCTCCAGAGAGTCTACTTATAATTTGTCTAGGGCATGACCTGAGCATTGAGGTTTTTTAAAACTGGCAGATTCCAATGTGCAGCCAGGTTTAAGAATTCCTGCAAGAGAGGGGAAAGGATAGATTTAGGAGTCAGGAAGATGGGTGGACACCTGACTCATCCCTAACTGTCCATAATATAAGTTAATTACATAAACTCCATTGCATCCATTCTATTCATTTATAGAGTTGGAAAAATTGGTGCTGTTGCCCATTTACACCTTTTTTTGCCCTCAAAATAGTTTCAGATGACTTAAAAAAATGAATGTAGTATAGCAAGAAAATTTTGAAAAAGAAAAATGAAGCTAGAGTAGAATATTCTGCAGTGGTATGTCAGACAGACTTCTATACTTCCTGGAGCTTCTTAGCTCTGAATAGAAGTGAAGAGGAACATATAACTTCTTGCACAAATTACAGCTTCTATAAGCTATTGACCACTTGGAGAATTACTACCAATAAGGTTTTTGTCCAGTGTGCAATGGGATAAACAAAATCCTCAAAAGCCAAAAAATAAGGAGCTCTGCAGAGTTGAGCTTCAGCTTCCTACATCTATAAAATGGGGACCATGATAGAAATTACTAGTACATACCCTATAACTTGTCTCACCTTCCTTCTTAACAGAATAATCCTTTTTGGGGGGGGCAACAAAGTGCCCAGGTATGAAGGTGGGAGTGGAAGAGGATGAGAGAGTAAAGGACAAGAAGACGAAGTAGTAGCAGAAAAGAGGGTAAAAAGAGAAAGGTGAAGGAGCCCTCTACCACAGTTGTTTACAAATAGTGGTGGTCAATGGGATGTAAATCAAAAGTCCTTAAAGACAATATTTTCAGGAAATCTCTTTAAATGGAACTGCTCTAGGCAGGAAAAGTGCCCTTATTCTTTTTCTTTTCCCATTTATAACAAGGGATGTGTTGGCTGGAGCTTCAGCAGCCACCTTAGAGCCATAAGGAAAAGCAGACAGAATTGCAGATATGTTGGTCTTGAACAACCAGCATCCAAACTATAACCAGTGACTCTTGGACTCCTGATTACATTAGGTATTAAAGTAAGCCTTTATTGTTTACAGTCAGATTTTAACAACTTGCAGCCAAATACAGTATTTAACAAATACAGGGACAATTATATCTTATAGTCTTGTGAGACTGAAATTAACATAAGCAGGATTTCTGACATTTCTTAGTGATAATTATATTCATCCATTCCATCAGAAATTATGAAATGTCTACTCTGTGCCAAACACCATTCTTAGTGCTGGAGAACATGACTCTCCTCTCACAAAGATTACATTCTAATAAAACATTGCTGAAGTTTGCCCAAATGTTTCCCCTTTTTATGTCTATATACATTTTTGAAAACTTTTTGATTTTTGCAAAATCAGGATTTATACATCACCACTGCCTACAACCCATTTTTTAAAGATTTTTTTTTTTTTTGAGAAAAAGAGAGAGAGAGAGAGAGAGAGAGCACAAGCAGGCGGAGGGGCAGAGGGAGAGGAACAAGCCGACTCCATGCTGAGCAGGTAGCCCAGTGCAGGGCTCGATCCCAGGACCTGCAATCATGATCTGAGCCAAAGGCAGACGTTTAACCAACTGAGCCACAGGTGCCCCTACAGCCCATTTTTAGACCTATATATCTATGTATTGGTCAGATAGGATTTACATGTATGCATATGCATTTGCTTTGCAAGTAGCCAGTATATCATGACTCTCTCCTAGGAGAAATAAGACTTAACTGAGTAACAAAACCCAGGAAGGCCAGACAGACTGTAATGCAGTTAACTAATACCTACTGATCTAACTTATAGGTCATGCATTTTTCAAGCATGTCACAGGAAGTATCTCATCTATTACCCATATCTCTTAAGAGAGTGGCTAATATTATCTTCATTTGTACTAAAATGACTAAACTTTGCACAGCAAAGGAAACAGTTAACAAAACCAAAAGACAACTGACAGAATGGGAAAAGATATTTGCAAACGACATATCAGATAAAGGGCTAGTATCCAAAATCTATAAAGAGCTTATCAAACTCAATACCCAAAGAACAAATAATCCAGTCAAGAAATGGGCAGAGGATATGAACAGACATTTCTGCAAAGAAGACATCCAGATGGCCAACAGACACATGAAAAAATGCTCCACATCACTCGGCATCAGGGAAATACAAATCAAAACCACAATGAGATACCACCTCACACCAGTAAGAATGGCTAAAATTAACAAGTCAAGAAATGACAGATGCTGGTGAGGATGCGGAGAGAGGGGAACCCTCCTACACTGCTGGTGGGAATGCAAGCTGGTGCAACCACTCTGGAAAACAGTGTGGAGGTTCCTCAAAAAACTGAAAATAGAGCTACCCTACGACCCAGCAATTGCACTACTGGGTATATATCCTAAAGATACAAACGTGGTACTCCGAAGGGGCACGTGCACCCGAATGTTTATAGCAGCAATGTCCACAATAGCCAAACTGTGGGAAGAGCCTAGATGTCCATCAACAGATGAATGGATAAAGAAGACGTGGTATATATACACAATGGAATACTATGCAGCCATCAAAAGACATGAAATCTTGCCATTTGCGACGATGTGGATGGAACTAGAGGGTATCATGCTTAGCGAAATAAGTCAATCGGAGAAAGACAACTATCATATGATCTCTTTGATATGAGGAAGTGGAGATGCAAGGCGGGGGCGGGGGTTGGGGGGAGGTAGGAAAAGAAAAAATGAAAAGATGGGATTGGGAGGGAGACAAACCATAAAAGACTCAATCTCAAGAAACAGACTGAGGGTTGCTGGGGAGAGGGGGGACGGGAGAGGGTGGTGGGGAAATGGACATTGGGGAGGGTATGTGCTATGATGAGTGCTGTGAAATGTGTAAACCTGGCGATTCACAGACCTGTACCCCTGGGGATAAAAATACATTATATGTTTATTAAAATAAAATTAAAAATAAATAAATAAATAAATAAACCAAATAAAATAAAATAAAATAAAATAAAATAAAATAAAATGACTAAACTGCTCCTAAGTGCCAGTGCCAGGATTCAAACCCATCAAGTCCAATACCAGAGCCCATGTACTTCTTGACTAGTCCAAACAAACTCTGGGTAACTGAGAGCTGCCAAGGAAAGAAAATGGCAGCCATTAATGGTGACACTTGTTCGAAAACTATTCATGGAGCTCCTTTTATATGCCAAACATTGATTGGGATACAATAGCTTCGTAAGAAAACAAACAAAAGTAGAAAATTGGCAAGGACAGCAGCTGTCCATCCAAGGGGTCATGACTTATATCGTCATGGTGTCAGTAATCGCTATGAATAAGGTGAAGTTTCTATGTTGGGAACAAAGTGAGATGCTTTTAGTACTGTTTTAAGTATTTTGAATACCTGTAAAGAACTTAGACCACATTACTCAACAACCCACACCAGTCACCAGGAAATCTCACTTTTAGCGACTCTATCCCCCTGCTTTCCCCAAATCACTTGTGGAAAATCAGGCTTCTATTCTTTTTCTCTCACTCCCTGGAAACACCAAGATGACTGATTTTTTTTTTTTTTATTTACTTGAGAAAGAGAGTACACAAGCTGGGGGGGAGGAGCAGAGGGATAGGGAGAAAGAGAATCACATGCAGACTCCCTGCTGAGAAAGGAGCCTGACCCAGGACTCCATCTCCCAACCATGAGATTATGACTCTGAGATCATGACATGAGCTGAAACCAAGAGTCAGACTCAACTGATTGAGCCACACGGGTGCCCCTACAACTGATTTTTTAAAATCTAATACTTCTTTTCCTCAGCCTTTAAAAAAATAGATAATTATTATAGCAGCAATGTCCACAATAGCCAAAAATGAAAAGAGCCCAAATGTCCATCAACAGATAAATGGATAAAGAAGATGTGGTGTATATATACAATGGAATATTACATAGCCCTCAAAAAATGAAATCTTGCCATTTGCAATGACATGGATGGAACCAGAGGGTATTATGTTAAGTGAAATAAGTCAATCAGAGAAAGGCAATTATCATCTGACCTCCCCAATATGCGGAATTTAAGAAACAAGGCAGAGGATCATAGGAGAAAAGAGGAAAAAATGAAACAAGATGAAACCAGAAAGGAAGACAAACCATAAAAGACTCTTACTCTTAGGAAACAAACTGAGGGTTGCTTAAGGGGAAGAGAGAGAAATGGGGTGGCTGGGTGGGGAGGGTATGTGTGGTGGTGAATGCTGGGTCTTGTGTAAGACTATTAAATCACAGGGGTGCCTGGGTACTCAATGGGTTAAGCCTCTACCTTCGGCTCAGGTCATGATCTCAGGGTCCTGGGATTGAGCCCTGCATTGGGCTCTCTGCTCAGCAGGGAGCCTGTTTCCCCCTCTCTCTCTGCCTGCCTCTCTGCCTACTTGTGACCTCTCTCTCTGTCAAATAAAGAAATGGAATCTTAAAAAAAAATTAAAAATTAAAAAAAAAGACTATTAAATCACAGATCTGTACCCCTGGGGAAAAAAAGAATATGTCAAAATAAGAGTGAGAGTCTGCCTAAATTTGGTGAGATGTGAGAGAAAGGTGGTGACCAGCATAGCAAACTAGAGTAGTATTTCAAGGACTGCCCTACCAGGGGGAATCATTTGCAGAGACACTGGTGATTAGCAAGAGATAGAACCACAAGCTCATGCCCAGTAGAAACCCATAGGCACAAGCTGTGATCGTGCTTTTAATCCTGAGGGATTTACTTTCACAAACCACAGTAAACCAAGTCAAAATAGTGTCCATTTGTCTTTAAGAGTAAGGAATATTCTTAACTTCATAGCTTCACTGTTTAGAAAAAAAAAAAATCATGAAGCTGTAATACTTTTTCGGGTAAGTCAGTCTGTTGGGTAAACACACAATATCCATTACAAATAATAATAACATTTTGGAGTATTTACGTTTGCTGTGTGCCTGCCACTGTGCTCAATGCTCCACGAACATTTTCTCCTTGACTCTACAACAATCCTATGAGGTGGGGTCTTTTGTGTACCCCATGTTCTAGATGAGAGAAATGAGACTTGTAACCCAGGGAAAGCAGTCTGGTGGTCCCTGAAAAAGGTAAACATAGAGTTACCTTATAACCCAGCAATTTCACTACTAGATATATACACCAAAGACTTGAAAATGGATCCTGAAAAAAATATATATACACAGATGGCTAGAGCAGCATCAATCACACTAGCCAAAAAGTAGAAATAACCCAGATTTCCATCAATAAATAAATGGATAAACAAAATGTGGTGTAACTATATAATGGAATATTATTCAGCCATAAAAAGATACAAAGTACTAATATATGCTACAGTATGGATGAACCTCAAAAACATTATGCTAAATAAATCAGATACAAAACATCCCATATTGTATCATTCCATTTATATGAAATGTTCATAATGAGAAAATCCATAAAGACAGAAAGTACATTAGTGGTTGCCAGGGGCTGGAGGGAAGGGGAAATGGGGGGTAACTGCTTAATGTGTACAGGGTCTCCTTTGTGGGTGATGAAAATGTTTTGCAACTAGACAGAAGTGGTTGTTGCACAACATTATGAATGTTCTAAATGCCACAGAATTATGCACTTTAAAATGGTTAATTATATGTTATGTGAATTTCACCTCAATTTTAAAAGTTTTTGAATTTCAAATAAGACAGAATCTATAGTGACCATGGAGGCACACTACTCATACCTCTCTGGAAGAGGACTGGTTGCAAGAGAGGTGGTGGCTGACAGCCTCCAGCCACCAAACTGTGGACTCCCACTTCCCACTGCCCCCACCACCACAGTATTTATGCCTCAGTGCCATGCTTTCCGTGAGCTGTCCCCAGTCAGAGATTGAGCACAACAGGGGCACTAGAGCTGCCCATGCCTGCCCAAAGCAGGACTCACTGAGCATAAAGTGTTTGCTTACTACTGAACTGCAACCTGAGGTTCCTCCCACAGACTGCCACGATCTCCTCTTCTTTCCCATGTCAGACTCATATTTCACTCCCCCACCCACAAGTGCTCTTCATCACCGTATCCATCACAGACAGTTGCCCCCAGTAAATCTCTGGCACAACTAACCCTATCTTAGCATCTGATTCTTAGAGAAGCCAAACTAACACAAAGTCAGATCAATTGCCCAGAGTGATACAGCTAGCTGGTGGCAGAGTCAAGACTCAGTATCTATATTACTAACCTTCATCAACTGAACATAAGTACAAAATCACATTTATTTGATGATGAGAGCTACCTAAATAGGATTTTCATGTATTCCTAGTAGAGTGGGTCTGATTTGCTCATTAAATAGCTATGATTTTGAGCAAATTGCTTATATTTCATATTTCTGTTTTCCAAAAATGTAAAAATGAAAGGTTGCCCACTTAAAACTTGTAAATCACTTCTTCCTCATGTGTCCATGGCTGATCCCATTAATCTGCCCTCAGTCCTTCCTTACCCTAAGACACCAGGCAGCTCTTCTAATAGATTGGAGTTGGATAGATAGATAGATTGTGTGTGTGTGTGTGTGTGTATGGTGTGTGTACATATATATATGTATGGTTTCATGACATCAGATGCCCCATCTCCCAGGTCACCTTTCATCACCCTGTAATTCTGCATATCCTCCTCTCTGACCTCATCTCCCATTCCTCACCATGAACCTTCTAGAATTCATGGTCCATTGTCAGTAAACCCCTCCCTTGATCATTATTCCTTTCTGTTTCTCTTATTTATTCTAACTGAAATCTTTCTCTATGCTGAATACATTGGATCCCTTAAGCTCTTCTAAGTAATGGTTTCTTTCTTTCCCTTATCCCTTGTACCACTGAACCTCAAGGTAGGGTGCCATCCTCATACCTCCTAGTCATTTCTAGATCACTGTCTCTTCTTTTTTTTTTTTTTAAGATTTTATTCATTTATCTGATAGACAGAGGTCACAAGTAGGCAGAGAGGCAGGCACAGAGAGAGAGGGGGGAGGAAGCAGGCTCCCCGCTGAGCAGAGAGCCCGATGCGGGGCTCGATCCCAGGACCCTGAGACCATAACCCGAGCTGAAGGCAGAGGCTTAACCCACTGAGCCACCCAGGTGCCCCTCATTGTCTCTTCTTATCACCGAAACTACCAGCTTTGAATTTAACTCAATTAGACTATACTACCAGTACCACACTCCTTCTTAACCTAGCCCTTAGCCACTCCTCATTTCTTACTATATAAGGCACCTGGCTCTTTATTAGTTTCTGGTATTATTCCTATCATGATTCTTGGTGAGTTTTAATATCCACAGCAATAGTTCTTTGATCGCTCTGGCCTCTTGGTGGGAAATTTCTTGTTCTCCCCCATCCATGATATTGTCTACTCAATGTCAGCCACACAATCCTCAGGACATTTCTTGAACTTTGTCATCCACACAATCTCCACTTGAAGTAACTTCACTTCATACTATACCTCCTTTCTGTACAGCCCACTCACTCTTGTGTAATGACTCAAATATTAATAAACACCACAGGGTCTATAAACCATCAATGCTAGCACTCATTGTTCTCTTGTCTTCATCTCCCTCCATATCCAAATTGGATTTCATGGCTCCTTACAAATAAGCTCATGTCCCTTCCTCTCCCTTCCTTCATCATGATTCCCTGGCCAACCCCCAATCTTGACCACCTTAATTCTTCACTTTCTCCATACCTGCACCAGAGTACTTGAACTTGGTGGAAGAAAAACATACACAAATGCTCACTCGTGTCACTTAAAACCATTACCACAACTCTCAAGAGGGTCCTCAAAGCTGCCTAACAATCCTACTACCATTCCCAATTGTGTTTTCTCTCCCATGATTCTAAGTGACAATTTCACACCTTTGCTTTAGAATTCCAACACCTTCGCTTTAGAATTCCAACACCTTCTGCCCCCTCCTCACTCCCCTCAATGATGTCACTTCCAAGTGCACTGAAAACAAATAGAAACAATCAGAATAGAATTTCCTTATGATGCCGCTGCCACATTTCCCCTTTCCTACTCCTCTTCTCTTATCCCATGTTTTCTTAGTAGCCCTTACCCCACCCCAGAGCTATTATTTATGCAATCAATTCTTTTTTTTTATGCAATCAATTCTTTATTGGTTTGCCATCCATTTTCTCCTGTAGACTCCAATTTCCAAGATAGTAGAGATTTGTCTTTGCTCATTGCTATATCCAGTGCAGGGCCTGGCATGTAGTAGCATTTGATAAATATTTGCTAATTGTGTAGCCATTATGTTGAACAGACACAACTCGCAGTATGCAATCACAAAATAACCTTACTCTGTCTCTTATGTCCCTTTAAAACTACTCTCGTGGCGCTAGCTCTGCCAGGAACTTCTGCCAAACTCATAATTTTTTTTTTTTTTTGGTCATCCTTCAGCATACAAAGAGTTTTTTCTTGTCACTTTAAGTCACAAAATACTGTCTCAATTCAGTAAAATGTGTAGTTCCATGTAACAGTATATTTTCAATTAAAATTAAAGTGTCTTCTCCTCCAGCTCAGACTGCTCTATAAAGAAAAGAAAAAAAAAAAAAGAGGAAGAAGAAGAAGCCTATGGTCAGAAGGGGTTAGATTGTCCTCTTACCACTTACCTTTTCCCTCTTCTCCAATTTGCAATTCGAAGTTTCTGATGGCTTCCCCCAAAGCCCACTGTTGAAAGTGAGAGAAGAGAGTAAACGGAGAAGGACATTTTATTAGCTGACATTACCATGTTGATTTGTCATTGACTTTTTCTGAAGTTGTCAGATGTTCACACCAACTCTCTTGTGATGCTTTCACAAGTCATTCAGTGTCCTTCCATCACTGGGGACCTCACCTGCAATTTCATAGACAAGGTGACTCTGTCCCTATTTTGGCCAACGCTTACTCCTTTCCTCCAGTTCTAAGAGCCATAGCTCCAGCTTCTCTTTGCTTAGATCTGCTCACCTCTTTTGGACAAGATCTAAGACATTCCACACAGGTCTCTCTTTCTGGAGTGGTCTTCTCTTCTATGTATATATTGATACATAAATATATAAGAAATATTCACTCTTTCTTTGCTCTGACAAACTTGTTAAGTGCCTGCTGCCCAGTGCAGTAAACTCACCTTTGCTCAACTAGTTGAGCATTCAGCCAGCCAGCCCACCCATGCTATAACTTCACAGCAAACCTGAGTCTCCATATAGTCACGTCATAATAGGTAACACTTAATTTGGCACTTAATATGTGCCAGAAGCATTTGAAGTGCTTCAAATATATTAACTTACCTAATCCTCAAACAGCCTTTAGAGAGATATACTATAATTATTTCCATCTTATAGATGAGGACCTGGGGCACCTCCTTTGTGGCAAGTCCTACATAATGGGTTCTAGCTCCACACTTTGGGATGTGGTTTCTGTTATCTTTAGCCTCAGCTAACATAAACAAACTCATTAACTAATAAGTCTGGAGTAGATGATATCAAAGGTCCTTTCCAGTGCTTATAATTTTGTAATTTAAAATGATATCACTGTGCCATCGATCCATGCATGGTAAGGCACAGGAATAGTTTTAATTAGAGATGGGAGTGGAAGGAGAAGGTTGGACATGGATTTTCCTGTCCGAAACTCCTAGAAGTTCCCCAGTGTGATTCTAACTATGACTTTGTAGTTCAGCAGGAGACTAGCAAAACTAGCCTAGGTGGCACGTACTCATGGAATAGTGAACTCTTCCCTGGTCCTGTTAACAGATGTTTAATTGACCATTCAGACTTGCACCAAATTGCGTGCAGCAAATGAAAGCATAGTGCCAGGGAACTGGACATGAAGATCTGCTTTTTTTTTTTTTTTTAAGTATATACTTAAAAAAAAAAAAAAACTCCCAACTGTTTAAGTATCTCTGCCCCCATATGATTCCAGCATTCTTTTATTGAAAAGATCTCAGAAGAGTGGGAAGCAAAATTAACTCCATGATAACTAGTTGGAGGTTTTCTGGTATGGGAAAAAGAGGCAATAAACATGAATTTTATGACAGTATTTTGGTACTCCCTGCTGAGGCATCTCTGCTCTGAAAGGGAAAGAGCTAGGGACTCATCTAGGATTTCAGAGGATATTTAAACTGGCTTCCTCATCTGTGGTCTGTGATGATCATGGAGTTTTGGTACTATTTGTTTATGTCCAGCTGAAAAACACAACCATGATGTAGGCATAAGTACAGCAAGAGAATATTAAAAAGTCAGAAGGCTTCTGTGTCTCAAGTCTTAGATTTTGAAGGCTCTGCAGTGCACCTGGAGCACAAGAGTCCCCTGTCTGCCAGTCTGCAGCTGTGACTGGGGAGGCATCTGCAAACCCAGAATTAAAAGCCAAGGAGAATCCATAAAAGTAAGTATGTGATAATAAGATGGATCTAGAAAGAAAATGATACCAGGCCCTTGCCTCTCTAGCCCTCCTACAGTTATCTTTATTTCATTCCATCATAGTTATCTCTTAACTCTTTTCTCTGCTTTCAGACTTTGCTTCTCCTCTCCAAACTCAACTCCACAGCCAGAGTCATATTTCTAAAATGCAAATCTGATCATGTCACTTTCTGCTCAAAAACTGTTGCTCCCCACTGCCTACAGGCTAGAGTCCAAACTCATTAAAATGGAAGTCAGTGCCCTTGAAAGGCTGGCACTGACCCACCTTCTGGCCTCATTTCTCAATGTAATATTTCCAAGCCCATCATGCTCTCTCCTTTCTCTCTGGGAGCCTCCGTACATGCAGCCCTCCTATCCAGAAATCCCTGCAGTTAGGAGAAGGATCCATTGCAAGCAACAGAAAACTCAGCTCAAATGGGCTTTAACAGTGAAGGCTGTGTGTTAGTCCACAGATTGGGAAGTCAAGAGGTTGACAGGATTCATATTTGATTGAACCAATGGTTCATTGGCATTAGCCAGAGCCTGCTTTCATGCCATTTCTCTTCTCTGTTTTCTGTAATATCTATTGGTATCTGGGAGGCTCGTGTTGGGGTAATAGGATGAATATTAGCAGCAAACAGATCTACACGGGAGGGAGCACACATACTTTGAAGAAAGAGTGGTTCTCAGAGAGAAATATAAATGCTAATAAGTTAAATGGAGGAATAAAATTATAGGATATCTTTCAGTCTAAATAATTCTTAGACATCTTTCCAGTCCCAGCTCAAAGGTTCCATGAACTGTGGGGAGCACTCCCTTTCCCTCATGCCATCAAGGAATCAGGAGGTTAGGTTCCTAGAGCTGTTCTTAACTGTCTGGGACATTGAAATGACATCAGTAGAATTTTATGACTGTCTAAATGTGCTGACTGAGTAAGAAAGAGAAATTCAGGATCTTTCTCAGTTATTCTGATATTAGCCAAACCTATCAATGCAATAGGCCTTGATTTACCATCTGTAAAATGGGGAAAATCATCATCAGCCTTTTTCACTGAATTGCTCTAGAGACCAAATGAGCTTCCCATTTAAAGACAGACACTCTATGGAAAGAACCAACATGACCATGTTGGAAAGAGCCAACATGGATAAAAATTGTGGAAAAGCAAAGCTTGCAAAACCAGGAAGGGATTATTGCAGGAATCTAGGCAAGAATTAATGGGAGATTGGACTGGGGTTGTAACCATGGGAAAGAAGAAAATGTGTGAATTAAACATGTTCAGTAGAACTTGGTGATGGGCTTAATGTGGGCCATAATGAAGAAAGAGGAATTAAGGATAATTCCTAGATATTCTGATTTATCCAACCAAGTGAAGGCAATGTCACTTTTTCAGATGAAAAAACTAGTAGATCAAAGTTGAAAATAATCATTGTTTGCAGAAATTAAAACAACAGAAGAGAGTCTTACCTGTTACATGTTATAATGTGGACTTACAGATTTCATTATGATTTTCTAGCAATCATCATGGGATCTAGTCTGGAGAATAAATATGTGAAATTAAAAGAAATGACAAGAGAAGAATTTATCAAGTCCATTACACATTCAGCCAATATATCAGGTACTATTCTAAGCACCTATTTGATAATAGTAAAAAAAGAGAGAAAGTCCTTGCTCTTATAAAGCTGATATCTTAATGGGCCAAAATATATAATAAACTAATATACAGGAAAAAATCAGATAGCGATGAGGATTCTTCAGAACATTAAGATGGGTTGGTGTGAGATGCCAGAGTATGTTCTTTAGAGGGACTAGGAAGAGAAGTCCACTCTGATGGAGAAGATATTGAAGCTGAGTCTTAAATAACAAGAAGAGTCAGTGATCCTTACAATCAAAAGAAAGGCATGCTAAATGGAAAGAAAAGCCTATGCAAAGGCCCTGTGTCAGGAAAAAGTTCCTGTTGTTCAGACCAACTCTTGAAAATGATGAAGAGAGTGATGAAGTTGGAGATGTAAGCAGTTGATTGTAAATTGGAGCTTAGAGATGCATTTTATTGTCCATGTGAAGGGCCATATAAGAGATCAAACCAGTTTGCACATTTAAAGGTATCCTGTTTGTTGTGTAGAGAAAGGGTTGTGAGACCCAGGTAAGAAATGTTTGGGGCTAGGTGATTAAGGATCTGCTATTTTTTTAGTATAACCATTGGTACAGTGGGTAAAGGGTCCCTACACAGAGAAACATGTGATGAGAAGGAAGAATGCACAGTGCAGTGGGGAGAAAGAAGATCAGCAGAGCAAAGGCTGCCTCCACTGAATTAAAGGATGGCTACACGCCTGCAAAGGCAGGGAGAGTGCCAGAGTCCCACTAGCCAAAGGGCAAACAACAGAGAAGAGGTAATCATTTGGGGGAGGAAAGAAAAAAGAGAGGTCAGAGAATCTATGAAGAGCTTATGTTAATTTAAGGATATAATTATGTTTGATTTCATTTTGAAATATATATTTGCCTTGTTTATAAACCTTTTATTTTTAGTTATATGTAGTGAAAGCTAGGTATTGGGACATCACTGTACTTGAGGGTATACTATAAAGTCTCTGATGGTCTGAATTTGTCTCTGAGACGTTAATGTGGCAAGAACTTATGAGAGACACAAAGGGGTGAATAAGAAGAAGACACAGTACAGGCTTTGTTGGGGGCTGGGGCACAGGAAAGGGGTCTTGAAATAAAGTAGAAGATGCTCAATGCATTAAAGGAAAAATATGCAGACTCTTTAACAATGAACCAAAAGCCTTGGAAAAGCCAAATTTGTGCAAAATATCCAGAAAAGGAAAAGAAAAATTAGGAGCAACACTCAGAATAGCTGGAGAAAAGTGTTAATGATGGGAAGGAAGGAAAGAAGGAAGAAGGAAAGCAGGGAGGGAAAGGAAGGGAGGGAGGGAGGAAGTGAGGGAGGGAGGGAAGGAGTAGGCAAAGCAAAAACCCTAAATACAGAAGTGATTCACTCAGGGAAAAGTAGCCAAATACTTGAGAAAATGGGGAAAGAAAGACTGTGGAATGAGAGTACTTTCAAGAAAAACTCTTGAGTAAGGGCATCCTGCATTCTGGAGACAGGTATGAACCCAGATTCTGCTTCTTTTTGTGTGAGACAATAAAAAGTTCCTTTAACTTTTCTAAGCCTCATTTCCTTTATCTATAGTTAGAGATGATGGAAAGAGAAAGTAACAATATGTTGCAGCGCCTGGATGGCTCAATTGGTTAAGTGCCTGACTCATGATTTCAGCTCAGGTCAGAATCTCAGGCTCTGAGGATCCAGCCCCTTGAGTTGGACTCCACACTCAGTAGGGAGTCTGCTTGAGATTCCCTCTCCCTCTCCCCTTCTGCCCCTCTCCCCACTCTCTCTCTCTCTCAAATAAATAATTAAATATTTTTTTTTTAAAAGAAAGTGACAGTATGTATAGGGGAAGGTTTTATAAGTGTTAAGAAATAACAAGGGAGAAATAAATAATTCCAAAGAAGTCTTGAATAACACATGCACACATACATAGATACAAATACTTCTACACTGTGCACACACACACAACCACATATACATTTTAAAGATCACCCCAGCTTCTGAGTGGTGAATAATTTGAACAAGATATGAAACTAGGGAGACCTAGTTAAAACGTCTGTTAAAGTCAGTGGCACGAGTACAGCACCCAGAATCAGACCCATTGCATACATGAAAATTTGATCAAAGAGTGGATGTTGTTGGCCAGTGAGAAAAGGGAAGACTATCCAGTAAGAGACACTGGGGCAACTGGTTATCTATACAGGAAAAAATAAAAATAAAATGTACCTAAATAAAATAAAATAGGCAAAAATTGAAGTATAAAGAAATATTTAAAATTTAAAAAATTACTTAGAAAAGCATGCTCATTTTTAAGGAAAGATTGTTAAAATAAGACACAGGTGAGCAACCTGTAGAAAAAAAGGAATGACCAATCTGACTGTGAAAATTATAAACTTTAGTTCATCAGAAGAATTCTCAAACAGGAGGGAAAATAAATCACAAACCTGGGTAAGATACACACACATATCCTTGATTGACTGTACCTCCTACCAGGAAAACTACTATTCTGTAATGTGGTAATTATCCCCTTGTTTTTCTTTATAGTTTTATCACATATGTGTGTTTATACATAGTATATTATAGTTTTGCTTGGTTTTGAAATTTCAACAAATGGAATCATAATATTTTCTTTGGGGCCATGAAAACCATACTATTATGGTTTCTAGCTCTCTTCTTGTTGATTTAGGTAGCTACTTGATTATCATAGTTATATTGTAGTTCATAGAATAAATATATCACAATACAGCTATTTCTCCTGTTGCTCAGCTTTGAGTTGTTTCAACGGTTTTACTCTTATAAACAAAGTTGTGAATGTTCTTAAACATACCTCCTACTGCTCATGGGCAAGATCTCTTTACAGCAGGGGTTAGCAAACATCTTCCACAAAGAGCCAGATATGAAATATTTTAGGCTAGGGGCGCCTGGGTGGCTCAGTGGGTTAAAGCCTCTGCCTTCGGCTCAGGTCATGATCCCAGGGTCCTGGGATCGAGCCCCGCATCGGACTCTCTGCTCAGCGGGGAGCCTGCTTCCTCCTCTCTCTCTGCCTGCCTCTCTGTGATCTCCATCTGTCAAATAAATAAATAAAATTTAAAAAAAAAATATTTTAGGCTTTGCAGACAATATGGTATCAGTTGCAATTCTTCAATATCATTGTAGCATGAAAGCAGCCACAGATAATATGGCTTTAAATAAAACTTAACTTTAAACATTTGAAATAAAACTTTATTTATATAAACAGACAGAGGGACACCTTTGGAACATGGGCTACAGTTTGCCAACCCTGTATACATAATAATTTTTAAATAACCAAAAATATTAATGTTGACGAAAAGAGCAAGCCACAATAAAACAGGTTATGATTCTGTTTGTTTACATCTTAAAACCAAGCAAAATTGCAACATATTACAGTATAATTTAGAGATGCATATACGTGTGACAAAACTATACAGAAGGCAGGGAGGTCATTAACAAAATGCAGGATAGTGGTTTTCTCAGGGGTTGAGAATGAATGTAATCAAGGGCACTTCAAAGGCACTGGTTATAATCTAAAGCTTAAACTGGTTGGTAGATAAAAGGATGTAACTTCATTACTATTTTTCAAACAATAGTTTTAAGTCCTCTAGACTCCCCTATTATAGAAAATATGTGTGTGTGCATGCATGAGAGTGTGTGCGTACATTTTATTTCACAATAAAAACAAAGAGTTAAAAAAAAGATTATTATAGTGTTCCTGGGGATGGTGGTTTGATCTAAGCTGGTGGAGATGAAAACATGGGGTCAGATGTGTTACACATAGGGAGTCAGAAGTGACAGGACTTTGTGATTATTTGCATGTGATTGTTGGCAAGGGGCTGAGGCGGTGCTCAGGGATGACTCCTGAGTTTTTGCATCTGGCCTGGGTAGACAAGGCATTATTTCTTGACACAGGAGGAGTTGAGTGAGGTGAGGCAGAGTTCAGTCTTGAGTGAACCGTGATGGTGATGGTGGTGAGCTACCTAGGAAGAGATGGCATTAGGCAGCTGCGTGGACAGGTCTTGCCAAGGAGATGCTGAGGCTGAGCCTCTTCAGGGAGTCCTCAGTACCACAATGGCATATCATGCTGGGGAGTGGTTGGGATAAGCAGGTACTGAGCACAGCGGAGGGCCATACGTTTAGTGGTGAGTGCTTCGGCATCAAATCCATACTCTGCCACCCAACCACCAAAATGACTAACTTCTTTCTACTTTTATTTCTTCATTATGTGAAGACTAGGGCACAAGGTCATAGCACATAGTAGGTGTTTGATAAAATCTAGCTCATTATTAACTAATATTATATCTCAAGGTCACAGAAAATGTTGACCCGCTGAATGGGCAGGAGATACGAGGAAGGTTTCCTATTCAGTTCTTCCCTTTTTATTCTTGATGGGGAGAAATATCCACCCTTCTCCCAAAACTGTATCTTTTATTCCGAGCCCGAGGCAAGTGGAAAGCAGTGGGGAGAAGCCAAGGAAGGAGGAAGAAGGGAGGAAACACTGGCTCGCCAGATTATACTGCATTTTAACACAACATAAATCTCCCGGAACTCGTTTCCTGCCCATTAGCATCACATCCTGCTCTCCCTCTAAGTAGTCTGCCCAAGTCCCTAAATGTATCTGGACCGTGCATAAACTTCATTTTCCCTTCCTCTTTTCTCTACTTTTCATTAACCTCATCCACCCACATCATTTTCCCTCGATGAAAACCACCATGCTCATCTGGAAAAAACATTAAGTTCTCAGTTTTGTCTGTCACCGGGACACATTTTCAGATATTTGGTATGAAGGTTGCTGAAGAAAAACAAAGTGTGTTCTCTCCTACCTGCCAGCATGGTAGGATTTGATGCTGTTACATCAAATTTAATGAAAGATTGCCATCAGGTGTCTAAATGCTTAAGCGACCCAAAGGTCAGAGGATGCCTTCTTCGCTGTTGTACAACCCACTATGAATCACAGGCTCCTATTGCTGAAGGGGGGAGAGTAAATAACAGGGATAATCACAAATCTCCTTTCCCAGTGTCTTGTTCAGACTTTTAGGCAAAAAATTTAAAATATTAAATGATTTAAGATACTTTCAATGATAAAATACGAAAGCAAAAACTCACCTCTTCCATAACTCAGTGCTACATGTTGTTACATCACCGTGAAATTCCTGTCATTTTCTAAGAATTATTAGAAATGATCACTTTAATTGTATACTTGTTAACCAGAATATCATTCCTTTTGAGTGAAAGTGAAATGCTATGAAGCGGAAGTGGTTTCAACTTTCAGAAAATTGCAAAGCTATACTTCAGTTTCAAACACAGTCCTCCATTCATTTATCCAACCACTATTTACTGAGCACCTGCAACGTGCTGGAGACTGGGTGGGGCTCCAGGGAGAAGCAGTAGAAGGAAATAGACAAGGTTCCTATACCAGTTTGTATACAAGTAGGGGGTGTGAAGTTGAAGAGAGCTGACAGTAAACACAAGAGAAAAAAACAATCTGATTACAGGGCACAAGAGCTATGAAGAACAATAAACGGGGTGAGGTCTCAAAGAACCCAGGAGGCAGAGTGTTGGGGAAAGGGTGCAACTCTTCTAAGGAGGTGATATGGGTACCGATGCCAAGAAGGTGGGAATGACCCACTCGGGTGGTGATGATGGGAAATGATAATGGGGGAGTCTCCCAGGCCGTGAGACTGGCAAAGGCAAAGGCCTGGCTGAAACGAATTTGGCACGTTCACTGATTGATCGCAAAGGAAGCCACCGACAGTGCATGAAGGAGGAGGGGCTAGGGCACATCTGCAAAGCCTTAGGGGCCACAGGAGGCTTATAGTCACTGTCTTTGGACCTGGGCATTCTCACCCACTTGTGTTCAGTCTCAGCGGAAAATGGCTATGAAACTGGTGGCTGTCTTGATTTCTCCTTCTTCGTTAGCTATGTTCTGTCGTTGCTCAGGTTTGCCAAGGCAACGTTCTGCAAACCCTGCCCAAACTCCTGAACTAATTTAGGCCCTTGATCTAGTTCACCTGGCCCATTGAGGAAGCACTGGCCCCGGCTTCCCACTGCACACTTCCCGCTGCACACTTCCCGCTGCACACTTAGCCTGTTAACATACCTCCTAACAGGCTGTTCCATCTCTGAGGACTTCATAAGGTCCCCACTGCTCAGACTGCTAAACACATGACTGCAGGGCCCTCAAGGCCTAGCCTCAATTTACACTCCTGCTTCCCTCCTGTATTGGGTTCCTAGGGCTGCCCGAATGACAAACCACAGACCCAGTGGCTTACATGTCAGAAATTTACTGTCCCACAGTTCTGAAAGCTAGAAGTCCTAAGTCAAGGTGCTGACAGTGTTGGCTCCTTTTGAGGGCTGAGAGACAAGGTTCTGTTTCAGGCCTCTCCCTTTGGCTAATAGATGTCTGTCCTCTTCCTGTGTCTCTTCATACCACCTATCTGGGTCTGTTTGGAAATCTCCTTTTCTTATCTTATAAGGACATGAGTCATATTGGGTTGGACTGACCTCGTTTTCACCTGATTACTCTGTAAAAACCCTATCCCCAAGTAAGGTCACATTCTGAGATCTTGGAGGTTAGGACTTCAATGTATAAATTTTATAGGGGGGACACAGTCCAACCCAGAACATCTCCCATCCCCCATACCACACTCATCCTCGGCTCTGATCCCATTTAACACTGTATCCCCCAATTCATCCCTGAATCTCTGACACTCCCAGGTCTTTCCTCATTCATTGCACTGTAGTATGGAACTCCCTTCATGTTTTACTCAATTTAGTTAGGTCTTACTTACCAAAGGAGGCAGTCTCAAAAGTTATGACCTCTGTAAAGTCCCTCAGCCCTGCAATTCTATAGATAGAAGAAATGGCCTCATTTGCCCATGGTTTCTCTACCAATGTGTTTATAACTGGACAAGGCTTGTGATGCAATATATTACTTATTTTGGGGCATGGCCATCTCTCCAGGTAGACGGTGGCGAGCTCTATATGTCCTGCTTACAAGAGACCCTCAATTAATGGTCAGTGGTCCATGCTCACATGGCACTGCTTCTGCTCTTAGTCCATTGGTTTTCTTTTTAGAAACATTTTTGTTGGAGACCTTTGACAATGACAAATGGTATTATCAGAATAATGATAGAGACAATGTAATGGATCATGTTGTCAGACTCTGCAGTTTCTTTTCTACATGAAGTATTGACCAGCTACGTGATCAAAGGAAAATAAAAGTATTATCCATTGGATGAGTGGCTGGACTTGACAACCTTGAAGCTGTCTTCCACCTCTCAGGAGTTTTACAGAACTTTCAGTTGAATTAGAATAGCGGCTTCACTCCCATCCCCCATCTCATAAAAAATATTTTATTACACAGATTCTAAAAGTGCACTGGAATGAATAATAATCCAAAGAACTAGCCCATGAATAAAGGTGTCCCATGGTCAAATGAGTTTGTCTGGAGCTAACTTCCAGATCTCACTCTTGAAGATGACAACGATGTAAACATATTGAAGATTCTGAAAAATCAAGCAGCAAAGACTTTTAAAACTTGCTCCAACATTTTCCCCATGCATTTGGCTACAGAAATTTTTATATATGTAAAAAAATATATACACACACTGATAATGCATAAATTTATAAAATACTTATTTGTATATAAAAGTATCTGCATATATTTACATATGTTATAAAATATGTTTGTATATAAATGCAGATAGTTATATAGATAATGATAGTGCAAACAGGCATTTCATCTTAAGAGACTATGTTCTGTAGAACCTGCCTTAGGAACAGCAGACCCATGAACATCCAGTGAACCTAATAACAAAGGAATATGTTTTATTAGAAGAGGGCATTTATATTTCTTACTTTTTATAATATTATATACTTGTATTTTTCTCCTACTCTACACACATGGATTAGAGGGAGCAATATAAAACTCATTTCTCCACCTAATTCCTATCTAGAGACATAATAGCAGCAAGTCCTGAACCTCTGAAGATAGAGTAAAACTAGTGATTATCATTTCAAGGTAAAATTGTTAGCACTTTAGGTAACAGATTCTCGAAATATTTGCTCAACAGAAGTTGTCTGTGATTTTTGGAAGAGCTCTACATTAGATCTCTGACTCATGAGGATTTTGCAAATGATGATTGTGATGATCGGTTTTATGTGTCAATTTGGCTGATGTTAGCCTGAGGTTATTCAATCCAATAGTAATCTAGGTGTTGCTCTGCAAGTATTATGTAAATGGGATGAAAGTCCATAATCAGTTGACTTTGAGTAAGAGAATTTGTTTTAGATCATTTGGGTGGACTTGACTCAGTCCACTGAAAGGCCCACATTGCCAATGGGAACTCCCTGATGGAAGTGAAAGTTCCACCTGTGCTCAGCAGCTTTGTCTGTCATACGCGAATTCCAGCGGCCCAGCCTGATGACATCCTACTGATTTAGGTCTTGTCTAGACAGTGCCCACAATTGCTAATGCCAATTCCTTGCAATAAATCTCTTACTGTGTCTCTCCTACTAGTTCTGCTTCTCTAATTGAGTATGAACTAATACCAAGGTGATATGCTTTCTGTGACCATCTACACTTTCTTTTACTTTTTTTTTTTTTTTTTTTTTTTGGATCAGAAGCCTTGTAAAAGCAGGGAACAAACCTCATTCATCTCCATGGCCCCAGAAGCTATTGGACTTGGTAGAACTGAGCTCAATAAATGTGAACTGAATGAAATAATTAATCAATACAGGCCTAATCCAAGACAATGGCATATTTAAATAGACTTCTTTGTGCTTCCATGTGGTTTTATAATAACCCACTGAGGTCATACTTTTTGTGGTTTTGCTGATGAAGGAAAATAATTCCATTTTTGTCTATTCTTATATAGAATGAAAGAAAATATAAAAGTACTATAAACATAAGCCTTGGCTATTTATTAGGGAAATTATGTGGAGGAAGTGCCCCAAACAAAATAGTTTCAAGAGCAATAACACTGTGGCACTTTTATATAACTATAGAATTTTGTAACAAAAGGTTTTTAACCAATTTTATGATACAGTCCCATAATTCTACAAAGAAGAAGACTCGATTGTTTTTAATTATTTTTGTCACACTCTAAAATGCAGGGACATCATAAGGAAAAAGCCAGGGTTTCAATGGGGCTGTCTGGTATGGAAAATAGAAATCAGCCTGATTTTCATTCAGTGTATATATGATAGATATTGTACTAGATCATCTGCATTTCAACAAACATGTTCCTTCTTTAACAATAGGTCAGATGAGTATGATGAAGTAAAATAGGGTTATGAATGTATGGAAGATGTATATATGAAAGTGGAGGGGGGAAGATAAATGTTACTTGTTCAAGAATAGAGAAATGAGGAAAGTAACACATAGAGTCCTACTATATGCCAACCTTAGTGATACAGACATATTGAAGTAGGTTATATATCTTAGATCATTTAATCTTTATAATCCTGTGAGATACATTTTGTTATTGACATTTTACAACGGAGGCTCAGATAGGTTGAATCATGGGGCCAATAACTACTTAGCCAAAGAAGCAGGATTTGAATTCAGGGCTGACTCCAAAGTCAATGATGTTTTTCACTACATAAATGTTTCCCCTATATTGTTATCACACTTTATAGTAAATAAACTCTTTACTACATATTTGGCTTTGGGGTCGTAAATAAATAAAATCTATTTCTGGCACTCGTCTTTTAAGAATGGAGAAAAAGGAAGGAAGGAAGGAAGGATGGACGGACAGACTGGCAGGCAGAAATAAGAACTAAACAGAAAAGTTAGATAGATGGAAGACAAGCATCTCATTCATTGTAGGTACAGGTGGAAGGGAGAAGCTGGTTTCAATGTGAAGACACATTAAAACTTCTCAGTACTACCCCCCCACACACAAATCTAGATCTTGGAAAAACTACCTGAGGGAAAATGTAGGTATGCAGATCAGACCCCATTACTCAGAAACTTTGAACTACATGACTTTTTCATTATTAGTAGAAAAAGCTATAACTCAAGGCCATCCTTTAGAAACCAAGCTTACACCCTGATCCACATGCACTAATTATATGGAAGACCAAAGCAGAAAAGCAGATAGCTGTAGGCAATCCAAAAGGAGAAACTGGAAATGGATTTATCTACACATGTTCAGCATCCTCTTCCCAATCTCAGTGTCAGAAAAGCCACACTTCTCCGAAGGAGAGGAGTGGGTAACTGGTGGAGAAAGATCAGAAGCATGCCTTGAAAGTGTGGTGAAACCCCACCCAACAACACTCCTCACTTTGCTGGTCATGGAGATTTAAGGGGTAGAGAACACTTTCCAATATTTTTCCAGCTATTTACAATCAGAATGTAACTAACTTCTTCTCTGGATGGAACTAGGGGGAGCTTATCATTTTATCTGGGGCCCTCTTACTCCCATTTTCATGAGGTGGTTTCCCCATACCATTATCTCTTTGGAGGAGCTAGAGGGAAACTGAGCTTTTCCTTAGAGAAGGTTCTGAAATTATCAAAACAATAAATTAATTAAATACCAAGACCAAGTTCCACCACAGTTGCAAATTCGTTTCCTAGTCCAGTTACCATCCAAAATATTGTCCAGTAAATTATCCTACAGAGTTTACGAAAGTTATACAAAGTGTATTGGTTTTCTAGGGTTGCTGTCATAAATTACCACAGACTGGTTGGCCTAAAACAACAGGAATTTATTTTCCTATAGTGCTGAAGGATAGGAGTCTGAAATCAAGGTGTTGGCCATGTTCCCACTAAACGTGTAGGGGAGATTTCTTCTTCCTTGCTTCTAGTTTCTGGTGTTTGCTGGCAATCCTTTAATTCCTTAGCATAAATGCTGCATTGTAATCTCTGTCTCCATCATCACATGGCTTCTCGCCTTCTCCCTTTGTGTGTCTGAGTCATCACATGCTGATCCTTTTCTGTCATTCCTCCCTCTTCTTTCTATAAGGACCCAGTCATAGAAGACTGTATCCACCATACTGCAGTAAGACCTATTTTATTTTAACTAATTACTCCTTCAACAACCCTATCTCCAAATGAGGTATTCTGAAGTACTGGGTGTTAGAACTCCAATGTATATTTTGGGGGGACACAATTCAACCCTTAACACAAAGTCATCATGAAACTACAAACAGGTACTAAAACAGTACAATGTCACAGCCTAAAAGAGGTCCGATTTAAACTAAATCTTTACACTCCTAGAAAAACATTACAGTCCAAGGATTAAATTCTTTTTCCTTTTAAGTTAGTGTCCAATGATATTACAATCCAAAAATTCTGAGATCAGGGTTTCAAATTAATCTCATTCTGCCACACTTCATCCAGATACATCTCTCTCTGATGCATTCCTCCAAGAGCTGCACTTCCTGGAAAGCAGGTGATTCCTTCAGGAATTAGTTCAATACAAAGAATGTGTTCAATACAGTCTCCTTTGTGCCCTTTTCTCTCAAAAGACTGAGAAGTCAATAGGACACACAAGATCATCACAGCAATATCCCCACATTCACACAATTTGGAGAACAAGCCAATGCCCGGCCTCAAGAGTAAAGTTACACACCCTCCCTTGACCAGCAGTGGGTACAATCCAAGGGAAGCAGAAGAGATAATACTGAGATAGTAAAATGGTACTTCTAGATTATATGCCCACCACTAAAAATTGTGGGGTCTGGAGCAAGATTACAAATGGATGTCCTCATACCATTGTCTAAACATTCAGAAGTTATAAATCAAGTTAACAAACTGAAAGAAAGTATATTCTTGTCACTCCACCTAGACAAAAATTGTAAACTAGAAGTCAAGTTAGAATTTCAAATTCTCAAACTCTTCTGTGATTTTTCTAATGACACTTTTAAGAACAGTGAGACCCTGAGGAGCTTCCTGTGTTCTGTGATTATAGAGCTCTTCTCAACCATTCCTGCCATTTTTCCGTCTTCATTTTTTGGTTCTACTTCAGTTTTCTTTCTGCTGTTTCCAGAGATAAACCCATTTCCTGAGTTCTGGTTCTATGTTCATCTAACATATCTTGAATTCCGTTTTTCTGCTCTCCCAGATCTTTGCATTCTTCCCATTTTCACCTGATTTCAAAAAGAAGACGTTCTAGATAAAAGCCATCTCTCGCGAGTTCATAGCCTTTGGGTTTGTGATGATCTCATACAACTTCTGCTTTGTTCATAGAAACTTTTCCAATGGATGAAGAGCACCATGAATCTCTGTTTATTAAGCAAACACACTAGTCTTCCACGATTGGAGCCAGTGTCCAGGAATCTGTAATAAGAAGCGACTGTCAGAACCTTCCATAATCAGTAAGTCTAGAACTAAAGTGCAACAACAGGATGGGGGAAGGGGGAAAATTAATGACTCTAGAACTCTGTAAATAAGCCTCATGGAACCAAGAGATTGGTCCTTCCAGAATCCTACCATTGACCTTCTCCATAGGTAGTTCACAGAAGAGAGAAAAGAGAAGCAAAGAAAGAGAAAAGAAACACAATTGGAGCCACAAATCTGTGACTTTTTATACCCAGCAGAAACAACTTAAAGGCTCAAATCTAAAACATAGTTCTTTGTGTTCCAGTAGAACTTACTTGTCCTATGCAATTTCAAGTTTTGTTCTTTTTTTTTTATCATTTTATTTATTATGTTAGTCACCATACAGTTCATCACTGAAATTCTAGGTGAAAACACAACAAAGAAACAATAAAGAGACTGTTACAAATACTGTGAGGTAAAAAGTCAGCATACTGTAGATCTGCTTATTCTGAAGTAAGATTTAACTAGAAATAAAAATAGCCCTTTCCTTTAAAAAAAAAAGTTTAAAAATTAAAGAGAGAGAGAAGCAAACCATAAGAGACTCCTAACTATAGAGAACAAACTTTGGGTTGCTGGAGGAGAGGTGTGGGGGGGGATGGGCTACATGAGAGACGAGTATTAAGGAGTGTACTTGTTGTGTTGAGCACTGGGTGTTATATGTAAGCGATAAACCACTAAATTCTACTCTTGAAACCAATATTACACTATATGTCAGCTAACTAGAATTTAAATAAAATTTTGAAAAAAAAATAGCCCTTTTCTTATAATCTAATCATTATCTGCTTGAACCTATAAGTTCAAAGTCAGTTTTAGAAATCCATTCATTCAATCCCAGATTGACTAGGCTCAGCACAGCCCAGGTGAGTTTCAACAACAACAACAACAACAAAAAATCAACAAAGCTCCTGATGGGGAACAGAATATGTCACCCCAAGAACATGCCACTTTGACATATTGATTATTTTGAACTAAAATCACCTGAGAGACACCCAGTGTTAAGAAGGACACTCTGACCTTTCCCTTTCCCCCTGAAAATGGGTGATAAATCTCCCACAAGAAATGTACCCTCCCGGGGCGCCTGGGTGGTTCAGTGGGTTAAAGCCTCTGCCTTCGGCTCGGGTCATGATCTCAGGGTCCTGGGATCAAGCCCCACATGGGGCTCTCTGCTCAGCGGGGAGCCTGCTTCCCTTCCTCTCTCTCTGCCTGCCTCTCTGCCTACTTGTGATCTCTGTCTGTCAAATAAATTTAAAAAAAAAAAAAAAAGAAAAGAAAGAAAGAAATGTACCCTCCCTACATGAGGAGGAAAAGAAACATCCTCATCATCAGAGACAGGGAATTTAGGACTGAGAAGGCTGTATAAATAAACTTTGTTACTTCTTCACCAATTTACTACCCTAAGCCCAAATTTCTCGTCATTGTCAATTCTTCACAAACTTACCATTTCTTTGTCTAAAAGATATAAAAGCTGCCTTTGGTAACTTCTGTGAGTCTCAGAGTTTTAATGGGGCTCCCATACGTCCAAAATTAAATTTGTTTTCTCTTGTTAATCTGTGTTATGTCTATTAATTGTTAGGTTAACCAAAGAACCTAGAAGGAGGAAAGGAAAAGTCTTCCTCCCCAACACTATACAATTTAAAAACTTTCCTTTTTGTTCTCCCTGGTCCTTACCATCACTAAGAACGGTGAATTACTTCCACAAGAATTAACGTAAGTTGAAGGAAGAGTCAATATTGTCCACTTATAAGAGATATTATCTCTATTTTACCTGTGAGAAAATCACATACGTTTGTATCGTGTGCCACACATACACTGATTGTACAAATTTAGGATGATCAAAGATCTGCACTGGTACTTTGAGCCAAATAAAAACAAATGAAGTATTTTTCTGTCCTCAGGGATTGTATTGTCTTGTGGGAGGGAAAATAGAGTTTTAGATGATGGCCTGTTAGAACATTTTTGATTCTGCTAATCCGTGAATCTATAAGTTAACAATTTGTATGAGACAAGACAAAAGCAGGTTAAATTGGAAAGTTCTTTATGAGTACAGGAAAACATTCAGAAAACATTCAGCTGAGGGAAAGGAAAAGATTTCAGGGAGGAAGTGACATTTGAAATAGGACAGGGTGGGTTGAAGTTTACATACTGACTCATGTAACTATTTTTCTATGACTCAACTCAATTTGCTCAGGAACCCTGATTTCTACCTTTAGGGGGCCAACAGATTCAATCATGCTATTTCAAGGTTGCTCCATCATTTTTTATGGAATCTTAATCTCTTTTAGTTTAACTCTCTTTTGCTTTAAACAAATCTGCAGAGTGTTTTTGTTTGTTGTCCATTGTTTAATTTTGTTTTCAGGATCTCTGCCCACACTCTTCCTTTCTTACTCCCCCTAGACCTGATCTAAAATCCCAGAAGGCGCTGCTAACATGGTATTACCAGTAGGAGCAGTTGTCAGGTCTGTTTTCCTCCACAGGCTACAATGGCCTTCACTGTGATCTAACTATTCCATGAGGCCACAGGGTGTCCTGCACCAGAATCCACTTAAGTGTGGCTGGATACCCTGGAATCCTTTAGGTATGACCCTAACAGGTACCACTGTGGCCCGGGGTATCTTTTGTGACCTATCCACACAAACTGCCCATCTTTGTACCACCCCAAACCCCTCCTGCTCACCTAGTTTTCTCAGTGTTTCCCTACAACCTGATGGAGCCTGGGAATTCTAAACTGCTATCTCTAGACTTCACTGAAATTTGAGGGACTCTAACAGGCTGCCTCAATTCCTACTCCTTAAGTATTTTCATGAGCCACAACTACGGCACTGCTCCCAAAAGGAAAGCCAACACATTCTGAACTCATGTCTGCAGTTCATTATCTTTTTCCTCACCTTTCCTCCCCTCCCTTCCTCCGTTTCCCCTTCTCCTCTTTCCTCTCACTGTCTCCCTCCCTCTTCTTCTCTTCCCCTCTCCTTTCTTCTCCCTTTTTCTCTCGATTTGAACAACCATAGAGTCCAGAGGTCTTTGTTTTCCTAGACAACAGAAACTTCTCTTTGTCTATATGTGATGGCCTGCCTTCTCCCCAAACTACAGCTGTGATGACCTCTGAAGGACAGACTTGCCTCTTCACATGTCAAACCCATCCTTGAAAAGAGCCAGGCTCCTGGAGACATTGGCCTATATTGGTGCCAGGAAGAACCAGGAAAACAAATCAAGCTATTGTAGTTGTGTGGCTATGTGGGGCTGTGCGGGGGTTAGGAAGCTTGGAAGTATGTGCGTCTCTATGAATGACTAGCCTAACAGACTCAGCTGAGACAAGGATTAGTTACAAAAGACATTTTCTTTTTTTTTTTTTTTTTTTTAATTTTTTTATTTTAATAAACATATAATGTATTTTTATCCCCAGGGGTACAGGTCTGTGAATCGTCTGGTTTACACATTTCACAGCACTCATCATAGCCCATACCCTCCCCAATGTCCATTTCCCCACCACCCTCTCCCCTCCCCCCTCCCCCCAGCAACCCTCAGTCTGTTTCTTGAGATTGAGTCTTTTATGGTTTGTCTCCCTCCCAATCCCATCTTTTCATTTTTTCTTTTCCTACCTCCCCCCAAACCCCCCCCACCTTGCATCTCCCCTTCCTCATATCAATGAGATCATATGATAGTTATATTTCTCCGATTGACTTATTTTGCTAAGCATGATACCCTCTAGTTCCATCCACGTCGTCACAAATGGCAAGATTTCATGTCTTTTGATGGCTGCATAGTATTCCATTGTGTATATATACCACATCTTCTTTATCCATTCATCTGTTGATGGACATCTAGGCGCTTTCCACAGTTTGGCTATTGTGGACATTGCTGCTATAAACATTCGGGTGCACGTGCCCCTTCGGAGCACCACGTTTGTATCTTTAGGATATATACCCAGTAGTGCAATTGCTGGGTCGTAGGGTAGCTCTATTTTCAGTTTTTTGAGGAACCTCCACACTGTTTTCCAGAGTGGTTGCACCAGTTTGCATTCCCACCAACAGTGTAGGAGGGTTCCCATCTCTCCGCATCCTCGCCAGCATCTGTCATTTCTTGACTTGTTAATTTTAGCCATTCTTACTGGTGTGAGGTGGTATCTCATTGTGGTTTTGATTTGTATTTCCCTGATGCCGAGTGATGTGGAGCATTTTTTCATGTGTCTGTTGGCCATCTGGATGTCTTCCTTGCAGAAATGTCTGTTCATATCCTCTGCCCATTTCTTGACTGGATTATTTGTTCTTTGGGTATTGAGTTTGATAAGCTCTTTATAGATTTTGGATACGAGCCCTTTATCTGATATGTCGTTTGCAAATATCTTCTCCCATTCTGTCAGTTGTCTTTTGGTTTTGTTCACTGTTTCCTTTGCTGTGCAAAAGCTTTTGATCTTGATGAAATCCCAATAGTTCATTTTTGCCCTTGCTTCTGTTGCCTTTGGCGATGTTCCTAGGAAGAAGTTGCTGCGGTTGAGGTCAAAGAGGTTGCTACCTGCATTGTCCTCAAGGATTTTGATAGATTCCTTTCGCACATTGAGGTCCTTCATCCACTTTGAGTCTATTTTCGTGTGTGGTGTAAGGAAATAGTCCAATTTCATTTTTCTGCATGTGGCTGTCCAATTTTCCCAGCACCATTTGTTGAAGAGGCTGTCTTTTTTCCATTGGATATTCTTTCCTGCTTTGTCGAAGATTAGTTGACCATACAGTTGAGGGTCTATTTCTGAGCTCTCTATTCTGTTCCATTGATCTATATGTCTGTTTTTGTGCCAGTACCATACTGTCTTGATGATGACAGCTTTGTAATAGAGCTTGAAGTCTGGAATTGTGATGCCACCGACTTTGGCTTTCTTTTTCAATATTCCTTTGGCTATTCGAGGTCTTTTCTGGTTCCATATAAATTTTAGGATTATTTGTTCTATTTCTTTAAAAAAAATGGATGGGATTTTGATAGGGATTGCATTAAATGTGTAGATTGCTTTAGGTAGAATAGACATTTTCACAATATTTGTTCTTCCAATCCATGAGCATGGAATATTTTTCCATTTCTTTGTGTCTTCCTCAATTTCTTTCATGAGTACTTTATAGTTTTCTGAGTATAGATTCTTTGCCTCTTTGGTTAGATTTATTCCTAGGTATCTTATGGTTTTGGGTACGATTGTAAATGGGACTGACTCCTCAATTTCTCTTTCTTCTGTCTTGTTGTTAGTGTAAAGAAATGCGACTGATTTCTGTGCATTGACTTTATATCCTGACACTTTACTGAATTCCTGTATAAGTTCTAGCAGTTTTGGAGTGGAGCCTTTTGGGTTTTCCACATATAGTATCATATCATCTGCAAAGAGTGATAGTTTGACTTCTTCTTTGCCGATTTGGATGCCTTTAATTTCTTTTTGTTGTCTGATTGCTGAGGCTAGGACTTCTAGTACTATATTGAACAGCAGTGGTGATAACGGACATCCCTGCCGTGTTCCTGACCTTAGCGGAAAAGCTTTCAGTTTTTCTCCATTGAGAATGATATTTGCGGTGGGTTTTTCATAGATGGCTTTGATAATATTGAGGTATGTGCCTTCTATCCCTACACTTTGAAGAGTTTTAATCAGGAAGGGATGCTGCACTTTGTCAAACGCTTTTTCAGCATCTATTGAGAGTATCATATGGTTCTTACTCTTTCTTTTATTAATGTATTGTATCACATTGATGGATTTGCGGATGTTGAACCAACCTTGCAGCCCTGGAATAAATCCCACTTGGTCATGGTGAATAATCCTTTTAATGTACTGTTGGATCCTATTGGCCAGTATTTTGGTGAGAATTTTCGCATCTGTGTTCATCAAGGATATTGGTCTGTAATTCTCTTTTTTGGTGGGATCCTTGTCTGGTTTTGGGATCAAGGTGATGCTGGCCTCATAGAATGAGTTTGGAAGTTTTCCTTCCATTTCTATTTTTTGGAACAGTTTCAGGAGAATAGGAATTAATTCTTCTTTAAATGTTTGGTAGAATTCCCCTGGGAAGCCGTCTGGTCCTGGACTTTTGTTTGTTTGGAGATTTTTGATGACTGTTTCAATCTCCTTACTGGTTATGGGTCTGTTCAGGTTATCTATTTCTTCCTGGTTCAGTTGTGGTAGTTTATACATCTCTAGAAATGTATCCATTTCTTCCAGGTTGTCAAATTTGTTGCCATAGAGTTGCTCGTAGTATGTTCTTATAATTGTTTGTATTTCTTTGGTGTTGGTTGTGATCTCTCCTCTTTCATTCATGATTTTATTTATTTGCGTCCTTTCTCTTTTCTTTTTGATAAGTCTGGCCAGGGGCTTATCAATCTTATTAATTCTTTCAAAGAACCAGCTCCTAGTTTTGTTGATTTGTTCTATTGTTTTTTTAGTTTCTATTTCATTGATTTCTGCTCTGATCTTTATGATTTCTCTTCTCCTGCTGGGTTTAGGCTTTCTTTGTTGTTCTCTCTCCAGCTCCTTTAGGTGTAGGGTTAGGTTGTGTATTTGAGACCTTTCTTGTTTCTTGAGAAAGGCTTGCACTGCTATATATTTTCCTCTCAGGACTGCCTTTGTTGTGTCCCACAGATTTTGAACTGTTGTGTTTTCATTATCATTTGTTTCCATGAATTTTTTCAATTCTTCTTTAATTTCCTGGTTGACCCATTCATTTTTTAGAAGGATGCTGTTTAGTCTCCATGTATTTGCGTTCTTTCCAAATTTCCTCTTGTGATTGAGTTCGAGCTTCAGAGCATTGTGGTCTGAAAATATGCAGGGAATGATCTCGATCTTTTGGTACCGATTGAGACCTGATTTATGACCCAGGATGTGGTCTATTCTGGAGAATGTTCCATGTGCACTAGAGAAGAATGTATATTCTGTTGCTTTGGGATGGAATGTTCTGAATATATCTGTGATGTCCATCTGGTCCAGTGTGTCATTTAAGGCCTTTATTTCCTTGTTGATCTTTTGCTTAGATGATCTGTCCAGTTCAGTGAGGGGAGTGTTAAAGTCCCCTGCTATTATTGTATTACTGTCGATGTATTTCTTTGATTTTGTTATTAATTGGTTTATATAGTTGGCTGCTCCCATGTTAGGGGCATAGATATTTAAGATTGTTAGATCTTCTTGTTGGACAGACCCTTTGAGTATGATATAGTGTCCTTCCTCATCTCTTATTATAGTCTTTGGCTTAAAATCTAATTGATCTGATATAAGGATTGCCACCCCAGCTTTCTTCTGATGTCCATTAGCATGGTACATTGTTTTCCACCCCCTCACTTTAAATCTGGAGGTGTCTTCGGGTCTAAAATGAGTTTCTTGTAGGCAGCATATTGATGGGTTTTGTTTTTTTATCCATTCTGATACCCTGTGTCTTTTGATTGGGGCATTTAGCCCATTAACATTCAGGGTAACTATTGAGAGATATGAATTTAGTGCCATTGTATTGCCTGTAAGGTGATTGTTACTGTATATTGTTTCTGTTTCTTTCTGATCTACTACTTTTAGGGTCTCTCTTTGCTTAGAGGACCCCTTTCAATATTTCCTGTAGAGCTGGTTTGGTGTTTGCAAATTCTTTCAGCTTTTGTTTGTCCTGGAAGCTCTTTATCTCTCCTTCTATTTTCAATGATAGCCTAGCCGGATATAGTATTCTTGGCTGCATGTTTTTCTCGTTTAGTGCTCTGAATATGTCATGCCAGTTCTTTCTGGCCTGCCAGGTCTCTGTGGATAGGTCCGCTGCCAATCTAATGTTTTTACCCTTGTATGTTACAGACTTCTTTTCCCGGGCTGCTTTCAGGATTTTCTCTTTGTCGCTAAGACTTGTTAATTTTACTATCAGGTGACGAGGTGTGGACCTATTTTTATTGATTTTGAGGGGCGTTCTTAGCATCTCCTGGATTTTGATGTTTGTTCCCTTTGCCATATTAGGGAAATTCTCTCCAATAATTGTCTCCAATATACCTTCTGCTCCCCTCTCTCTTTCTTCTTCTTCTGGAATCCCAATTATTCTAATGTTGTGTCGTCTTATGGTGTCACTTATCTCTCGAATCCTCTCCTCGTGTTCCAGTAGTTGTTTGTCTCTCTTTTGCTCAGCTTCTTTATTCTCTGTCATTTGGTCTTCTATGTCACTAATTCTTTCTTCTGCCTCATTTATCCTGGCAGTGAGAGCTTCCATTTTTGATTGCACCTCATGAATAGCTTTTTTGATTTCAACTTGGTTAGATTTTAGTTCTTTTATTTCTCCAGAAAGGGCTTTTATCTCTCCGGAGAGGGTTTCTCTAATATCTTCTATGCCTTTTTCAAGCCCGGCTAGAACCTTGAGAATTGTCATTCTGAACTCTAGATCTGTCATGCTACCTATGTCTGTATTGATTAGGTCTCCAGCCTTCGGTACGGCCTCTTGTTCTTTTTTTTGAGGTGAGTTTTTCCGCCTTGTCATTTTGTCCAGGTAGGATTTGCTTTCTCCTGCTGTGGAATTCCGCTGTTCTTGGTGACTGAAGTTGGTTTTGGATGGGTTTCTTGTTGCTCTTCTGGGGGAGGGGCCTGCTGCAGTGATTCTCAAGTGTTCTTGCCGCAGGCGGAATTGCACCGCCCTTGCCAGGGGCCGGGCTAAGGAATCCGCTCGGGTTTGCTTTCGGGAGCTTTTGTTCCCTGAGCGCTTTCCGTAGAGTTCCGGAGGACGGGAATGAAGATGGCGGCCTCCCAATCTCTCGGCCCGGAGGAGCCGAGAGCTTGGGGTTCCGCTCCTCAGTGCGCTCTCAGAACAAAGCGCCCAACAGTCCCGCCTCCCTGGCTTGCGGTCGCGCCTTTCAGAAAGTGATCGATTTTCTGTTTCTGGGATTGTTGCTCTTCTTCTCTTCGATTTCCTGTTGGGTTTGTAGGTGTTCACAATGGTTAGATAAGCTATCTAGCTGATCTCCTGCTACCCGATGTCGTCTCAGCCTGCTACTTCTCCGCCATCTTGACTCCTCATCTCAAAAGACATTTTCATTCCAGTTAAGGCTCACCTCAAAAAGGGCAAAACTGTTGTATGTTGACATTTCTTAATGCTGATTACTTTACAAAAAATGTCACTTTTATTATGTTCTTTAAACATTACTTGAGCCCATCACTTAAAAATGCAAAGGGTAAAAAGTTCCACTGGGTCACAGACCACCCGCATTTAAGGTTTGAGCATTTGTTTGTTGTAGCTACACAGTAGTATTGTTAGACTTGTTGTCTAAAATTCTGGGACTTTCCAACTCTTTTGAACTACCTGTATACAGATTCAATGAGAGGGCTGTGGAGAGGCTACCTGTTCTTTCCATGTCACTGACCCACTCCCCTGCTTGTTCCCAATCACCACACGACTTCAAGTTGGCTCTGACTAGTCTTTCAAAACCTATCAAACCACACTATCAAAGGGCTTATTCTAGGCAGAAAGAATGAGAGCAGTAACAATGAATATACAGCATGTGGGGTGGGAGGGAAGGATAGCAAGTACTAGAATTTGATTTAAGTTTAGGTTTGAACCATACTACAAGGGGCCATGATTGTAGAGTTTATTCAATAGACAAGGAGGAACCATTAAAACGTTTAGGTTTGTGAGTAATGTAACTGAACCAAGTCTAGAAAAAACTTAATGGTCTGAAACAGCTCTCTGTAGGAGCTCAGAATAGATGTGACTTGTGGGGGGGGGATCATAATTTGCAGACACAATATATGGATAAAGGGGCACTCTGTCCTAGAAAAATGTCTCTTTCTCAAAACTAGAACCAATAACTTTTACCCAAAAGACGATAGAACTCTCTTTAGTAAAAATGGTTATTTATATCATTAGGGCATAGACATAATCTTGTGAAGTACAAAACACAAGAAGACAATTTTTTAAAAGAACATTAAATATAGGTCACTCACAAATCCCCCCGGCTGATCACACCAAACACATTCAAATTATGCTCCGATGACTTATACTGTGCCAGCCTGGCGTGACTTCCTAGTGGCAGCAGCTGAGACATGCTTTAAAAATAGGTTTTCTTTAATTGGATTCAAAATCAATTAAAGTCCCATTAGAAACATAATTGTAGTGATACAAATCATAAAATGGTATCTTTTTAAAATAAACTAAAAAGGGGGGGACTGCTTACATAATTAATACTAGGTACTACATAGACTCCATCATACTTTTCAGTCACCACGTGCCCTGATGTGGGTAGGTGCTTCAATGACTAGAGTAAGAACAACTGGTAGAGAATTTCAAATGCAGGAGACACCAGTAAAACATACAGATCCCTATTGGTTCTCTTCTGAGAGAGCCAAAAGCCATAGAGATGTCCCAACAGTTTAGGAACTATTCTACATCTTTTCTAAAAATGAATTAACCTATGAGGACATACCAAGCAACCCACCCTTCCACTTACTTTTTACCTGTTATTCAAGGCCCCAATCAAATGCAATTCTTTTGACAAAGCCAACCCTGACTTCCTCAGTTGTAGTTACTAATTGACTCTTCAGGACCATGAGGACATAGCCCTTTGGGTTTTATGCCTTCAAAATTGCTTTAAGTATAGACTCTGTCCTTATTCTCAAAAGGTGGTCCTCAAACTCATAGCCATCACCTGGGAGCTTATGAGAAATGCAGAATCCCAGGCCGCACCCAGACTGACGGACTCGAAACCCATAGTGTGACAAGATGCTCAGGGAGTTTGTTTAGACATTCGGGTTTGAGGAGCAGTGCACTCTGTGTTGTTCTTAGGAAAGTGCCTTGGAAAGAACCCATTCTCAATATATATTTTTAAAATAAATGCTTTTTAAAATTCTGAGGTATTAGCAAAATTATATTTGAAAAGTAAGCACATTTTTCTATATTGGGGGCCCCTTTGCTTCTGAGTGGTATGAATTAAATGAGACAATTACGTATAAAGTGCTTATCCAAGACAATTACATGTACAGCACTTAAAGTAGCTATCATCTAGTGGGCTTATTAAATGTTAGTTAATACCGTCATTACCGAGATTGTTAGGGCACCGGTTTCTCTACCCATATAGGCATGAATTCCTTGTCTGGGCCAGTGTATTCCCATATAACTTGGTTGAATTTGGCTGCCATTATAGAGCAGGAAAATAACACAATATCATCCAGCCATTATTAAAACACAGTAGGAAAGGTGATAGACAATGTGAGGTTTTTCTCTTAGAGCAGAATGACTGTGAGCCTTACTGTAAGCAATATAATTATTCTGGTCATCATCTAGAACATTTCTTAAGTAGCCACTGGGTATCTGGGAAAATGCAGAACCCACAAGAGAAATAGGTCCTATTTGTCACCATTATGTGAGGATGAAATTTGGTGGGAGGGGTGAGAGGTGAAGGGAATCTTGTTTTTGCCAAAGTAAATTCCAATTTTCAGTGATTTCCTTGTCAAACTTGCTTTTAAAAATCTCTTTAAAAGAAGATACTTTAAAAAAAAATCCTTTGTGTTGAAAAAAGTAGACCTTACCAGCTTTTGAACTGATACTTGACGTAAGGGCCTATATTAAAAACGAAGTACATAGCTTAATTGTCCTTTTATCAGATTGGAGGTGGGGGCACATGATAAGATTCCCCTTCAGCAGCCTATTGACTCTTTCAACCTTGCCTCTTGAAACCTTTCTGAACACAGGAGCTGATACTGCAGGTTTTATATTTATAATGATTAATTAATTCTGCACTAAGCAATGTTCTTGACTGCAAGAACAAAATCCACTTTAGAAAGCCTAAATGACAGCTTGCCTAAAATAATTAACACTCATACTGATAGAATTGAAATGTTCTTACTCTACGCAGGCAGATTGCAGCAATTTAATTACTAGTATTTCTAATTGTTCTAGGATTATAATAAAAATAAGGAGAGTTTGATAAAGCAATAGTGTAGATGAAAAAAAAAATCAAGAGAGGAATGTAAAATGAGGAAATGATATTTCCATGGGGACACACCTGAAGTTATTACATACAACCTAGGCACAAACAGGTATGTTTTTGGTCAGCTGAACTCCAAACATAAAAATGAAGCTGATTTTGGTCCAGGCTTGGGGTGGAAGCACTGAGAACCCCCTTGTGGCTCTCTGGAACCCTCCAGGGAAGAATTATGTAACTGTGGTTCCCAAATGTCAGAGCTTTAGTATTCTCGTGAACTCTTTGGCCCTCACTGTCAATTTAAACCATTCTCCAGTCCGTCGCGGGCCTTAACAATTTCCAAATTGAAGATTTCTGACATCTGGTTCATGTGACTTAAGTAAATAAAAGAGGCAGAAGCATGTGATATTGTCTCTTGCTTTTTCCCATGAATTTCTGAGTCGAGTTCATAAAATTACCCTAGAAGTATGAGCTCTCAGGCAAAGCAAACTCAGCATCGTGCCTGTCAGATTACGTGTCTAGAAGATGACAGCTTTGCTGATAAAAGACTTTGATGACATCCTCCCAGTCCTCATTCTCCCATCTCCCTGTTTTGTCCTCCCTAAATATCTGGTAAATGAATTCTAAATATTTTTTTTCTGTCCCCCCATGAAATCCTAAATATTTTTTTAATTTGTTTATAAAAACATAAAACCATCCTGAATTCCTACTTTGAACAAACAAATCATCCCCCCGCCCCCCGCCTTGGGGCAAAAGAAGTTACGCTCTTTTTTGTGGGTTTAGCAAGTGTCATCCAGAATTTCACTTACAGGGTTAATTCATAAAAATCTTTGATCACATTTGTCCACTTTTTGATATGCTATGGCTACCAACCTCAAGGCCTTCCAGAGCTTGGAGAATCATCTAAATTGAAAGACCAATAATCTAAGGCTCCACTATCCAATATGGTAGCCACCAGCCACTTGTGGATTTCAAGTACTTGAGATGTGGCTAGTTCTAATTGAGATGTGTTATATGTGTAAAATGAATATCTGATTTCAAAAACTAAGCACAAGGGGGAAAAAAAGAATGTAAAATATCTCATTAATCATTTTTATATTGATTACATGTTTAAGTAAAAGTATTTGAGGTATATTGGGTTCAGGAAAATATACTATTAAAATAAATTTCACGGTTTCATTTTTATTTTTTTAATGTGGCTACTGGAGAATTTTAAATCACACACATGTCTCATATTCTTGGCTGGCATTCTATTTTCTCTGGACACAGGTGGTTTGCAGAGAGCTACACACATAACAGTTTACAAAACGCTCATCTGGGGACACCTGGGTCGCTCAGTCAGTTAAGTGTTTGCCTTTGGCTCAGGTCATGATCCCAGGGTCCTGGGACTGAGTCCTATATCGGGTTCCTTGCTCAGCAGGGAGCCTGCTTTCCCCTTCCATCTTCCTCTTCCTGCTGCTCCCTTTGCTTGCGCTTGCTTTCTCTAACAAATAAATAAAATTTTTTTTAAAAGTGCTCATTTGTATGTTCTTAGTGTGGAAAGATGGTGTGGCTTTGGAATCTGAGAATTATGGGCCTAGATCTTCTCTTCGGGATTTTTTATAAGTGAAAAGCAGAATACTTAGCTCTGAGTTACTGGAGCTATACTCCAGTAAAAGAGAATCACGTCTCTGAATACACCCCTCGCCGCTGCCAGCTGCAGAGTTCTGGACCAGCACCCTATGGAACTTCACCCATAAAGGGAAAGTGATGGTTACTCCAGGTGACTGTCTCTCTGCCACTACCATTAAGGGTCATGGTGGTGACAGCATTGTGCTCAACAAGTAAAGGCCATAAAATACATTCTTAAATGTTAATCATATTCCTTTTGCTTTTTACCATGTACTGCTCACCAGGTACCAGACACTGTTCTAAAGAATTTCAGATACATTTTACCAGTTAATTCTCACTATTACCACCACCACCATAACAGCAGCTAAATCTTATCGAGATTTGACCAGGTGTCTCACCTGTGTTATCTTACGACATCATGATGAAGTATGCACCCTGGAAAGTAATTGAGATGCCAAGCATCACTGGCTACATTTTATGGATGAGGAAACTGAGGCTCAGAGAGGCTGAGCAACCACCCAAAGTCGCATAATTAGTAAGAGACAGAGTTGAGAATTAACTCATTGGTTGCAAAGCTGTTCTCTTAGGTACCACATCAGAGACTGTGGTCTCTCCTTCCTTTCATGGCTTCATCCCTTCCTATCTTCTTCCCTTTCCTGTCTTTTCCTTCCTCTCCCCATCCTAGTCCTCATCCCTGGATGTCTCCTTTTTTTTTTTTTTTTTAATTATCTCTTCTCTCCACCCACTTGTAACCTGCCAGCTTATTACGTATGTGAATATGATTTTTCCCCTCTCTTAGCAATGTCTAGTTCACTGCATTAAAGAACCCTATTTTTAAGCTTTTTTAAAAAGCATCTCTACCAAAATTTTCAGTGCCTGGAATGTCGTATTTGCACTTCCAGTGGTGGATTAAGGTCTGGTGTCTTCCCCCTTTTGGTTACTGCTCCTCTGATATATTAATCAGTGGGTCAATGTCCCCACAGAGGTGCTTCTTGGGAAACACAGAATCTGAAGACTGTCTCAGCAGATGTCTCTGGAAATCAGTTAGAATAGCGCGGCTGCTGGGTTCCAAGCTGACAAGAATATGTATGAAGTCCCATCAGAAATCATGGAATCCGGCACGAATCATCACCTACTCTGTCTCTCCACGTTCAACACATAAGGAAATTCTACCCCAGAGACAGTCCGACTTGATTTTGATTTTCACATAGCCATTCAGTCATTAAGGACTAGATTCAGTCTACTGTTCTTTATGCTACACTAGTCTAAACTCCAAACTTATTTATCTTTAATAAAACTCTGCTGTCAAATACAGAACTCCATTTGAGAAAAGAAAATTCAAAGAAAGCATAGCGATATTAAAATGTTTGTGGTTGAATCCCATGACTACTTCTTTTTAATCTGTTTATCTATGTCTTGACCCTGTTTTAAACCGTACCCCTGGTCCCATAATCAAGCCTTAGGACTTCAGTGTTGCAGAAAGCAACCTGCTTTTTCCCACACTTGGCCTTCCAGCATCCAATGGAATGCCAAATGCGTAGTTTCAGAGCTGCAAATCCAGCTTGGCTAATGTTGTACAACATTAGAAACAGCGAAGATAAGTTTTTGGTTCATTTTGGTTCCCCCACACCCCTCCTTCCCCAGATCTAAGCCCTCAGAACCATTTAGGTCTGTTCTACTCAAGGACCAGAACTTTATTATTTTTTAAAATAGCTCTGGGAATGCATGCAAAGCTGCATGAAACCTTCTAAACATTTCTGATCCAACTTCATTAATCATTTCTCTGTATACCTCTAATAAAGGTTTTCAGACTTTAGAGCATCCCTTCTTATTTATAGCAGTGAGAAATCGTGCAACACTGGGGAAGGGTAACTATTTGAAAATGCCTTCACAAGTCGTTTTCCTGAACTGGGAGAACATTTACCAACTTCTGTGGCAGCTTACCCTCATGATGTGTCATATAACAGCACCCCCCCCCCCGAGCACCATTACTTGTCACATTTCAGAATCAATTATTGCTATTATATCTACTAAGAAGGTGGTAGAAATGATCATTTGTTGTTCTACATCTTTAGTATGCCACTGAGAAATGAACTACAAATGTATTAACCTTGACCAGCCTATAATAAATATGACAGAATTCATGTTAATTCTTAGCAACCACAGTACACACAGGCATCCCTCTAACCTCTGAGGCTGGTTACCCGTTCTTCTGATCCATGTCTCCAGCAGGAGAATCTAAATCTTTCCCATTTCATAGGGCCATTTGTTCTTAGGAGAGCTAGATATATTTTTGCAATTGTGCTTTCTGGGGAGTGAGCAGAAAGAAATTACCAGCATCAGTATCTACCAGGAACATCAATAGAGTATCCGTCTACACCAGGAGGGCTCTAGGCATCATATAAAACCAGGTAGGCAGATGCAGTCCTGCCCTCCAGGACCTTATATAGATACCCATACTCTGAATACATACCGACTTCAAGCATACATTTCTGCCCCATGTGGTGGATTTTGACCCACTAATAGAACATACAAATACTGGGTTTTTATAAGACGTATTTCTATAGTCTCTATTTCTGTAGCATATCCTGTAGAAAGGCATTACATCCTTTCCTAAGAGAGTATGTTTTTAAAACTTGTGTTGACTACAATTTGGCTTCAAGACTGAGCCATAAATTGAACTTGAATTATAACTTGGTGCCTGTCTATAGCTTCTACCTCTCGCATCAATCAAACTGTGATTCCAGGATGCAGATTTCTGAGGGACGTGGGAAAGATGTCCTAGGGAATAAATACTGTACAATAACAGGGATATCCTCTCTGTAATACAGAGTTTAATGAAAAGGAAATTGATCCCTATATCTCCTATAACACCAAACGGAACAGACCAAGTTGGAATTGTACTCTTTGGGAGCAATCATTCTCGGGTGCCTGTTGACCTCACCTGCATGTTAAAGGTATCTTGTCTCCCCCCTTCTTATTTCTCCCTTAGTTATTTCTAAAGGTCTGTGGGATGTGTAATATGTCCTTTTAAGTCAGACATGTTGTTTCACTCCAGACCATGGGTTGAAATTCTATTCTTCTAGAAGCTTCTCCCACTCTTGTCACCTCCAGAGTCCTAGAGGGATAAAACATGGCTCAGTTGGGAATCAGAGACATCCTCCCCACATTGTGAGCTGAGGGGCTGAGGGGCACCTCAAGAGCACTGTGACCCTTGGGCCTCACAAGATGTAGGTTCTACACCATTTTCCACACGGAAATGAAGAAAAGCCCCACTCCCCTGGGCTTTCCACGCAAAGAGACTCTGATATTGTGCTGCTTAGGCCCCAGACCTCCCAGAATCCTCTCACACACCAACAAAAAACAGTCTATGAAGCTGATCCTGCAGGCTTCGGAGTTTTTCCCCTGCTGCCCTTCACCCCCCTCCCTACCTTCTCTCATACAAAATCACATCATGAAAAATATATGCGGGGCTCCTGAGCCACCATACACAGCCAGTCAGGGGCTTCCTGGTAAATAGCAGAATATCTAACCCTCTCGGAGTACCTAACTTGAACAGGCATTGTTCTAGATGCCTGGTGGGTTCAAATCCTGACTCTGGCCACATCTAGCTGTGTGACTTCGGGCAAGTTTCTAAACCTCTCTATGTCTCCGTTTCCTCAGCTGTGACAGGAATAATCCTAATAATGACAATAGTATCTATGTCAGAAGGGTGCTGTGAGAACTGAAGAACCCAGACTTAAAGCCCTTAGGATAACACCTGAGATGTAAAACGCACAATATCGTTTTTACTTGTGAATTCTCACCGTAACACTTCTAGGACTACTATTATTCTCAGTCGCAGATAAGGAGACCAAGGCACAGAGAAATACGTGTCCAAAGTAGCCCAATTAGGAGGTGATAAATCTGGGAGTCAAAGTTAGAGATTCCAGAACCACAGCCTGAGCTTTTTACCACCACCCTCTTGAGAGGTGCAGCAAAATTCAAATCTGCACATTACCTGTAGTAAAATTCCCGTTTGAGCCACTACTTATCTCCACTGTTCTTGTGGTGCGGGCAACAAGGAGTAGTAAGCAAAGACCTCGAGCACCAAAGCCTCTAGCAGAACCCCCTGCAAAGATGTCTTTTCCTCTCAAGAACTTTCACTATGAAATTTTAAACTAGTGCTATAACCTTTCAACACCTGTGATCGCCAACCGTTTTTCCTCTCTGGTTTCTTTGTCTTGCGTCGTTTGGCTTTGTTCTCCTCCAGCATTAACGCTGCCTTCACTTCCCACTTCTCCCCTGCCGCGGGGCATCCGCCCCTCAGTTTCTCTTCCGAGCTCCACTCCATCAAGTAACCTAGAATCAAAGCTCTGAAGCAGAAAACTTGGGCAGTGCAGCTCTCCCCCTAGTGGTGATGCAGGGAATATCCTAAAACTTCCTGGGTTGCTAATGAATCACTTATTGTTAAAACCGACCTGTTTCTCTGAAAGTGACTACAAAAAGAAGCAGCAGATGAGTGCAGAAAGTCCAATGATGAGGATGAAACAGGTTTCCGGCGCCGGCTAAAAGCTTAGGCTCTTCGGTCATCTGGGGGATGAGTGGAATTAGTAAAATGGAGGCGGGGGTGGGGCAAGAAAACCCACGTTTACCCCAAGGGCCCTTGCATTTAAAATCCCTGAGGCGAAAGGGAAGGGAGTGGGAAATAAAGGCCTGGGAGGCCACAATGCAGAGGAGAGAATTAGCAGAGCCAGCGCAGGAAAGCTCTTCTAGGCCAAGTTTAGAATTAAGGGTGTTTTTTGCCTAAAAGCAGTGGGAAGCAATTAAAGGTCTTTAATCAAGGAAGTAACATGATCAGACTAGAATTTTTAGTAAATCCCTCAAGTCAAGTGACAAGGAGGAGCCATTCCCAATCCAGTGATTTATTTTTTTTCCATTTTCTTCATTTTATTTTCTTGGACATGATGAGGCTGACTCAATAGCAGGGGAGACCTTCTCTCTTTATAGAGACAGTGAGAGAGGTGCTTTTATTGGGAAAAAAAAAGACGTTTCTAAGTCTCTGCTCCCTACAGGCAATGTGTCAGCTCCATCTGGAAATGGCTAACGTTACTTATCAGAATAGGTTGAATCGTTCCTCAGCCGTCTTTTCCTTTATGAAGGGAGAAACAATACAGCCTTCTCTGTATAAGAGATTTGCTTACCCGTGTACTATCCAAATGGCATGGGAGTGCCAGGGAAGCCTGGAATTTAAAGTTGCCTGCACTCTACCCATCCTTCTGCCCTTCTCCATGAAAGCTCCCAGCTATGACCTGCCTCTTTCTCCTCTCCTACTTGGACTCTAATAGTTAAACCTTGTTCAGCATAGTCAAAAGAGCAACTCTGAGCTCCCTTCCCTGCCTCCACCTTGCTCAGGCCTTGTGGAGATAGACGCAGAGATGGGGGGGGGGGGGCGGTGATAGTCCACAGGCTAAGGAATGCCAAGGATGTCAACAAACCACCAGCAGGTAAGGGAGGGGTCTGGGACAGATCTTCCCTCACAGCTGTCAAAAGTAACCATCCCTACCAGCACCCTTGATTGTGGACTTCTAGTCTCCTTAACAAGTCTGTGGTTTAAGCCACCTGGTATGGAGTACTTTGTGAAGGCAGCCCTAGCAAACTAAATACGGTTCTAGTCTATCTTAAATAATTGAGGAAAGACCACCATTTCCTAAAAAAACAAGGTCAGGAAGTTAAGAGTCATCCTCAATTTATCAACTTTGTTTGACACCCTGTCCCATACTCAAACCATGAATAAGCAGTCTGTCAATGCGTAACATTGCCCCCCTTCTCTCCATTTCTAGTACTACTCCCTAATGTAAGCCTCCATTACTTTTTGCCTGGACTGTGGCAAAAGACTGTGTCATTTTCCTGGTTTCCTATTTAAAACCTTCTAGTGGCTTCTATTGCCTTTAAAATACAATCAATACTCTACCTGATGACCTCATGACCTTGCCTTGCCCATCTCTCTGGCCTTCTCTTTTTCAGGCCTTACTCCCTGTGCTTCAGCACACTACCCTCTCTTCTGTTGCTTTAAAGTACCAAGGTTGTTCCCACCTCAGGACCTTTGCACTAGCAGCTCATTTCTGTCCAGAATGCTCTTCATCCAGATAGCGGTTTGGCTAGCTTTTTGTCTTTCAGACCTTGGCTCTTCAGGGAACCATTCCCTGAGGACCTAATCTGAAGTAATCCCTCAGTCCCTTTCTATCACGTCATCATTTTATCTTCTACTTGGTACATTCTGTTACTTGTTATTTTATTTTTGGTCAATTGCAAATATCGATTGAACTCTGACTCTGTGCCGAGAACTCTTCTGGGCACTGTGGAATACAGTGGTGAATGACAAAGTCTTTGTTCTCCAGGAGTTTACATTCCAGTGAGGTAAGACAGATAAATCACTTGTCCCTGCCTGGTATTTCATTCTGAGTATATATATATATATACATATATATATATATATACACACATACATACATATATTTTTTCCCCCAATTGCCCAACCTCCCCCCTTCCCACTAGAATATAAACCATAAGTTCTCAGAGCACTCTCGACCTAGTTCATCTCTGTATCTCTCAGGCCTTGAATAGATCCTGGAACAGTTTTATTCAAATAAAAAATAGAAATAAAAGAGAAAAAAAGAATAAGTGATATTGTACAGACAATACACCACTGCTAACATTTCTCAGCTCTACCATTAATGAATAACTGAATCTCAGCAAACTCATCTGCAAATATGGGAGTAATAATAACTACCTTCACCATTATTAAGTATGTAACAGAAGATTCTGTTTGTAATATTTTGCACAGTGCCTCACACAAAGATGGCATAGAGTAAATGCTTAATGAATTAAAATTAATGAAAGTAAAAAAATAAAATAAAATTTATGAAAGTGATTAGGAGACTTTCTTTGAAATCCAAAAACTATGACTGTGTTTTCAGGTAAATTTTTAGGTGTAACTAGTCCCTGAATTCCACAGACATCTTCCCTTTCCCTGTACTCCTATACGAATTCCTTCCTGCAGTACCTATGATTTTCCAGTTTAAATGATAGGTATTCAGATGCATGCTTCTTCTGTAATAGGCAAGATCTACTTTTTTTTTTTTTTTTTTTTTTTTTAAAGATTTTATTTATTTATTTGACAGACAGAGATCACAAGTAGGCAGAGAGGCAGGCAGAGAGAGAGGAGGAAGCAGGCTCCCCGCTGAGCAGAGAGCCCGATGCGGGGCTCGATCCCAGGACCCTGGGATCATGACCTGAGCCGAAGGCAGAGGCTTTAACCCACTGAGCCACCCAGGCGCCCCAAGATCTACTTTTTTTACAAAGAATTACATACAGGCTTGTATTAATTAACTATTTCTGCTGGTTAGAGGCCAGCTCTTCCACTCCCCTGCAATCTTCTTGGGAAGAGAAAATGACTCACACTCATCTTCTGGCGCCACAGAGCGTAATCATCATTGCTACACAGAACATCCTTATCAATTCTAGGTACCATGTTGGTCCTCAATCACCAACTACTTGTTAATTGAGTAGGACTGATTGTGGTAGGCAGCCTCTCCGATAGCTCTCAGCACTCCCCACCTCCTACCATTTCTGAACTTTCATAATCTCCTCCCCTTGATTGCTGGCTGGACCTCGAGATTCCCTTCTGAAGAATAGAATACTGTAAAAGTGACAATATGTCACTTCTAATACTAGGTTACAAAAAGACCAAGACTTCCATCTTCTCTCTGTGTCCTCTATCTCTTGTTTCTGTCTCTTTTTTTTCTCTCTCAGAACCCTCATTCTGAGGGAAGCAGTCTGCCATGTTGGGTAGCCCTAAGGAGAGGCCCACGTTGTGTGGAACTAATGTCTCCCTTTGACGTCCAGTTAGAACCTGACACCTTGGGATGCCTGGGTGGCTCAGTCGGTTAGGTGTCTGCCTTCTGCTCAGGTCATGATCCCAAGGTCCTGGGATCGAGCCCCACATCAGGCTCCCTGCTCAGTGGAGTCTGCTTCTCCCTCTCCCTCTGCCCTTCATCCCTGCTTCTATTCTCTCTCTCTCACACACAAATAAATAAATAAAATCTTTAAAAAAAAAATGAACCCAAAGAATCCCTATACAGTGAGCTTGGCAGTGGGTATTCTCAGGCTGCTCAACAGCCATGTAAATGAACCTGGATGTGAACCTGGATGTGGAGCCTCATCCATTTGATCCTTGAGGTGACTGCAGTGCCCCAAATACCTTGATCTCAATCTTATGAGAGATGGTGAGTCAGGTCCACCCAGCAAATCCATTTCTAGATTCTTAACACACATAAACTCTGAGATAATGAACGTGAGTTGTTTTAAGCCAGTAAGTTTGGGGATAACTGGTCACACAGCAACTAATGCACTGATGCAGGGGCTCAATAAATATTCTTTGAGTAACCAAATGAATAGCTTCTTACTATTTACTGACAGTTAAAGCATATGAAATCTGAGATTTATTCAAGCTACTTCTTTTGCTTTACTCTGAAATCTGAAACTACAGGCCATCAGTATAAAAATTGGATTCTTTATTCAATTAACAAAATTTCTTGATAATACTGTGTCCTAAAGTGAATACAGTCCCTGACTCCAAAATGGATCTTCCAATCTAGAAGGCACACCCAGTCTTCCTGAAACACTCATGAGTGTCTCCATGTGGTATCTCCCTGAACAGAAGTCTGGTGAAAGAGAACTTAATAAGCTATAATTACTACTTTTTTAAAGATTTTATTTATTTATTTGAGAGAAAGAGAGCACACACAATAGCAGGGAGAGAGGCAGAAGGAGAGGGACAAGTAGACTCCCTCCTAAGCATAAAGCCCAACACGGGGCTCGATCCCAGGACTTGGAGATCATGATGTGAGCCGAAGTCAGATGTTTAACCAACTGGGCCACGCACGTGTCCCTAAACTGATAATTACTTTTCAAAGAGAGATAAATCTGTATATAAATCCTAGCTCTCTACTAACTGATAAAACATCTAGAAGACATGAAAAAGAATCTCTCCAAGCCTTCAGTTTTTTCAGTATAAAATAGGCTTCATGATATCTATGTTTTTAAGGATTTATAGGATCCAAACCCCAGATCCAGAATTATTAGTCTAAGTAAACTAAAAAATATTTATGATCTCATTTGTCATGCTTCCTTAATTATGATCATCAAATGGAAAAAATATAGACAGTTATGAGGGTCCCACGGAAAAGCAAGTGATTTATGTTCAAAGAGTAGGAATTCCTGACTGAGCAAAGCTATAACCAGATCTATAAAATCAACTGGGATATGCTTAGATCTCAAGCTTTTCTCCACATCCCGCAAACACATATGGAAGCCGAAATCACTTACAATTTGAGAAAAACAAACCTGGTAAAACAGGTAATAAACATAAGAGACTTGCAAACCTGAGAGATGGGATGAACTGAAATGGAAATTTAGAAATACAGAACTGAAGGGGGGTTAAAAATCCAGAGTGTATCAGAAAACCTTTAAAAAAAAAGTCTAGTAAAAGGCAAAATCAATGTTACCAAACTTATTTATCAAAATGTGTGTCTTTTAGTCTCTAGGTGCCTCTTTAACTTTAGTTTACATACAACTCTAACAAATATTGAGATTCAATATTTCAGTCCTCCCTAGATTGGGTTCAAATAGTTGCATAGTCAGGCAAGCTGGGAGTACTGGGAAGCACTGGTCTGAAAGAGAGAAGACAAATAACAATGAATTTGACAAAAGCTTAAGAAAATTATAAGAACAATCTGAGATCATTTAATGAAGGGGCAGGAAGTCCTACATATCCCAATAGTATCTATGTATGCATCACTATTTTATAGAAGTGCCTAAGCATTCTGATTAAATGGAATCTTTCTAAAGATGCTAAAAATTACATTTTACATTTTATCTCCCTAAACTTGGAAGTGTGCCATACCGTAAAAAAATTTTATTGTTAGTTGGCATTAAACATTATATATAATGTCATTTTTTAGTCCTCAATCTAATTCAAATATAAATTACTCTTAGTGACAGTAGGCAAATAAAGTATTAAATAAATGCACATAAAGGGATCACAGACACCTAATGGATCACTGAGGGACACTAGGCTGTGTGAAAGAGACCCTAACTTTGACCTTGACCTCCAGAAAAATGGGCGTGACTATGCTCCACATGTCCCTTGGGAGTTGCAAACAGATGTTTCCACAGTTGAGCATATAATTGAATTTTTATTTTTATGTGTAGGGATAAGAAAGAGGCACACCATGGATGACTTTTTATTATAATCTTACACTGGACTTTCCTAGTGTAGGCAGAGTCCCTCAATCAAATTACCTGGTATTGTCACTTGTCCCATTTGTAAGTCTTTTAACCAAGAAGTACTTTTCTTCTTATTTTTCTCCCGGTCATTCTTTAAAGGCTTCACACAGTATAGAAACATTCTGTGCTGGGGGTTTTCCGTGTGTTCTTACAGATCCACCTTGCATTCTGCTCTGGCCCCCAGCAGGCTGATCTCTCAAGACTTCCTCAACAGACCTTGTCCTCCAGCTTTTGAGTAGGGTGACTGTGACAGCACCAAGGGATGGGGGAGAGGGGAGGCGGGAGGGTCGGGGAGGAGAGGAAGACTGGCATTTTATGTCCTAGCTTCCTCCCTGCTGGACCAACTGTTAGAAGTGGCTCCTCTTTCTTCCTCTCTCTTTTTCTTTCTCCCACTCCCCCGACACCTCACCCCCCACCCCCACCCCTGCTTTTACCAATTTCATTTGCATGTCACAAAAACTCCTTTTATTTTCCCTGTTTCAAGAGTTTTGACAAATGTATACTCTCATACAACCACCGCCACAAACAAAAAAGAAAATTCCGCCACAAAATGTTACCTAATTTCCCCATGCATTCTGCCCCTGCCTTCCTAGCCCCAGGCAACCACTGATCTGATTTCCGTCATTATAGATTAGTTTTACTTTGATTAGAATTTAATAGAAATGGAGTCATAGAATATGAACTCTTTTGTTCAACATAATTATTTTGAGATTTATCTATGTTGTTGAGTCTATCAATAGTTCATTACAATTAATTGCTTTGTAGTATGCCATTGTATGCCTGTCACAACAAAGACTGACAGTGGCTACTTTCATCCAGGTCTCCCCTACAACTCACTGCTCCCCGGTTCCACCATCCCCGTTGATTTCCCTTAAGTCAGCCGCCATCTTTGTAAATAGCTCTTTCACAAAACTTTAGTCAGTGATCCCTTGTGGACATAGCCTCTGTCTCCTGCTGGACTTCTAACTGACCCATCATCACTTAGGAAACACAATATTAGAAGAATAGATAAATGTTTTGTTCTCTAAAGTGATAAATGTTTTTATAGGCACCATTCTATCATCTTTCATTATGTCCCTCTATGGCAAAGTAGATGGCAGCCTTTTTTAACCACAAAGAGAAGAGAAATGTGGAGATACCCTGCTCTTTGCTGGTGGTACGTATGGTACGTATGGAAGCGTAGGTGGAAAAAGAGTGAGCCAGGAGAGACTGGACCCTTTGAATTTCTAAAGCTTCAGAGGCCTTTCAATTACTTAAAAATAGTTTTCTTCTTGAGATTTAGAAGATAAGTGTGTTAAATGAATATTTGGAAGATGTGAAAAAATGTAAAAAATAAAAATAAAAACCATCCATAAACCCACCATAGATCCACCTTTCTGAAATAAACATAGCATATTTCTTTCCAGTCTTTTTTTTTCCCCCCTGATGACCTGCATGCAGCTGTTTTAAATAAAATTAGATTCTTGGGATAGTTTTGTTTCCTGCCTTTTTACACCTAACTGTATATTGCAGCATTTTTCATTATCATTAAATATTATCTACAGACATTATTTTTAATAGCCACATAAATCTTACTTTGTATAACACAAGTGTTCAATTACTTCCCTATTGTTTGTGATGCTTTGCTTCTCACAAGGATCTAAATTTTGCAGAAGGCAAACCAAATTTCAAGGCATTCATTGGCCATTATGATGGTGTTCTCTGACATTTGGAGCCTGCCTAGCTCCTAAATAGAATTTAAAATCAAGGGATTTAACAATTGAAAGAAAGGTGCTTGACAGCTAATCGAGGCATTTGGGGAATATTCACTGGGCCTAACAAGGAAAATAATGGGGTTCTCAGTCTCCACCTCCAGGTAACTTCCAAAGCCTGCCCTGCTAAGGTTCAATTAAGATGAGAAAGATCAGGTAACTTTGCAGAAGGACCATAATTCCTGCAATAACAAATGTCAAATGTTGCCATTTTAGCTGTTCTGAGTGACTGCTTTGTTATTTCTAAGGGTTTTAAGGGTAGTATTTGTCGATGGCAGTATCACTGACTTTTCAAAGTAATTAACTTTGTATCCAAAAATAAACTTAATTGTTTAACCACCGGTGTATTAGGCACCACGGGAGGGATGTACCACTTTCTTTGGAAATAAATCTGATTCCTTCAGTCTCTAGATTTATTTCTCCAGGAACCGTGTTATTGTCTTGTAAAATGGTCCACCCCTCCCATTATCTCCTAAGTAGCAGTTAGGCTGGGGAGAAAACAGTTATATTGATATATGAAGTTGGAGGCAGATGCCAAGCTAATTGATCTGAGTAGGTTAAATGGGAGAAAATACTTCCAAGAATCAATAGAGGTGCTAATTCGGCTAATTGTTGGATAGTGTTTCTTTTTTAAGTGAGCGATTTTCCCAATTACTGTTTATCATGTTGATTTTTTTTTTCTTACCCTGAGTTTATCAGTTTTAACTTTACTAAACCTTCTATGATATTGGTTTCCAATGTGTCTTTGTCCCTGAGTTTTTATCACCAACATGGTGACAGGAAATTTTGCTGGATAAACGGATCTTCCAGCGTAAAAAGTAGACTTGGTCTTTTACCAAGACAACTCTAGTAGAGACAAATTTTTTTCAATGGCATCCAAAACAAAAGCAAGATTCCTTGTCTTACCAGAGTTGACGGACCACGAAAAAGAAGTTGAAGCATATTATTTAAATATACAAGAATAACCAATAGACAAACAGAAGATTAATATCTTTCTAATTAAAAAACTAGGAAAAGAAAGGCAGAGCAAGTGGATAGTGAACTAATCTCTTACCTGCCCATAGATGTGGGAAGAGAGGGTGTCAACAGATGTTGCTAAGATTGAGAATTCAAGACATGGTCCATGATGGATACTAAGAGTGGACTGGGGGAAGAAATAAGGAGACAGATTTTTTTCTTTTTTAAAACCCTTATGAGCAGTCATTTAAAAATAATAATAACATAAACACAAAGGTGTTGCAAGTTTGGAAAGAATAGTGAGTAGATAAGAAGGAAAGATAAATCCCCAACTACCACCCTGTAAAGACTAAAAGAGACCTCGAAGAACTAAATCTTTTTCCATTCCCCTACTTCACAAATGACAGAGACAGATGGTTGAATAATAGAGGATATTACAAACTTCGAGACTCCAAAAGGACGAAGCAGAGTATATTCTATTGATATGCATGATATTTTCTTGGAATAATACTTGGAAAGTTCTTGCTAGTCCACCCCCAAGCCTCCTCACTAATGCCTGAAAAGATGGGACTAAGCCTTTCATTCCAAAATGAGGGATACCCTAGGGGAAATTTTGCACATTAACTCAGGGTTCTGCTTGAGTAATTTTGACCTAAATTGGAACAAAGGTTTAAATGTCTGCTATTAGAAGAGTACAAAACTCTGAATGCAGAGATAGAGCAAACTCTGTCAATATGAGCTCAAAAAGGAATGACTGGAGGCATCTGATACAAATATTTTACATCATAACTCTTTCCTGCTGTGTTTCCTGCTGTCCCCTATCTGTCTCTGGCCTCCTTCTTTCTTTCTGTGCAATGGTCCATGATGTTTGAATTGGGTTTTTATAGCTAAAATCAGCATCAGAATTGGAATTTCAAATAGTTACTGTTGGATTTGGGCTGGGATCTTTGGCAGATCCCCTTGCTAGGGTTTTCACTGTCCTGTCAGGGTGGTAATGATACACTTGCACCAACACATCAACTGCTGGCTAACCTGGAATAGAAAAGAACTTCTCAAGGCCTTTCACAGGGAAGTTGGAACTCACTCATTAGAATTCACACAAACATCAGAGCCCCAACAAATGTCTCCCTGCAAGGAATGTGTTCTCAGGTGACCTAGAACAACTTATTTCACTTCTCAGATGGTCAACCTACTCATCTATGAAATGGACGCACTGGACTCAGCCTTGGCCATTTTGTAAAGAGACCTGAATGTGGAAAAACAAATTAGGCAAGATTCCTAGATATGCTACTAGAAAGCACTACACAAATATGAAAAAACTCAGACATGATTCCAACGTCCTGAACTCTTTGAGGTCAGGGACCCACAGAGCACTGCATGGAGTGCTTGCTGCACATAGTAGATATTCAGATGTGTTTTATGTCTGTGGAATGGAGAAAACAAGGCAAAAATAGGCAAAAGTACAAATGACGATGTGAGTGATTCCATAAGATAACATATGATTAGCAAGGGTATGGGTAATCAGTGCCCTGATTTCAGAGGACACGGAACCCTCCAGAGGGGACTCTGGAGTGAAGAGAAGGCTTTAGCTGGTTTTTAAAGGACAGGTCTGGTTAGCTATTTATTGAAGAAAAGAGAGGACAATCAAAGACAGGGACAAAATATACTTAGTACATAATCGAATACTTCCAGTATGTCCAGATATGATTACCTGGTAGTCCTTTAGGTGTCTTCTTTAGTCTTACCAAACACTTTCTGAGGGATGAATATAAATATTAGCATAAGTTCCCAATAGTTTATATCTCATAGCTGAACCATGATTCAAAGATGCTGAGTTGCCGAGACTGCACAGCTAATCATGGGGAGGCTTATATGACTGACTCTGAACCCTGTAGTCTTAACCAGAAAGCAAATATGCACACTGGAAACTGAACACCACCATTCCCCCTGAAGTACAATGTCACTGAGCCCTTGAAGGGTGTTCAGTCCTGATAGTTCAGAAGAGCGTTCCTATTGTAGCCTGAACTCTATGAAAATGCATACATATATAAAATCAATTCTTATTATTTGTAAGCTCTGTATTTGCAAATTTTCCCACTAGCTAAAGTTTATTGGCTAAGATCAATACTTGTGGAGCTTTTGTGGCCATTTGCAGACACGTGCAGAGCGACAAAAAATTGGAGTCGCGTGACACACATGCTCCCAGCTGAGGTCTGAGAAAATAGTGCTCTGCCTTCTTGTTTTTAGCTGTCATCCTGTAAACAAGTGTCCTCTTCACGGTCTATATAGTGCCATGATCTTCACATTTTTGTGCTTTTGGTGGGTGATTTTGTTGTTGAAAATGGTCCCCAAGTGTAGCACTAAGTGTAGTCTAGTGTTCCTAAGCACAAGAAGGCTATGATATGAGAAAGTACATATGTTAGGTAAATGTTGCTAAGGCAAGATTTGTTGTGCAGTTGGCCATGAGTTCAATATTCATGAACCAGCAATATATATTAAATAAGGAGTCTTTAAACAGAAACACACATGAAACCAGGTACGTATCCATCGGTTGACAAAAATGTGACCAGAGGCTCACAAGAACCTAATACTGTGTGTCCCCTAGGAGTAATCTTTCAGTGCTCTCCAACCCAAGGTTCACAGCCACTTTATAGGCATAACTACCACAAATAGGAAGAATCAACTCTATTCCTTTAAAGACATAATCTGTTGCATGCAGTATCCTTATTGGTTACACATCACAAATTTGCTTACCAGATTTACAAACTCCTCTTGGGGATAGAGAAGTTAGAGGCAGGGATAGAGGTGGAGAATGGAGTGGGTAGGTAGTGTCCTGAGCTAGACGAGCAAGCATAGGTGGGTTACCACCATGGTGAAGAAGATAGTATCAGCCTTCCCAGCTAAAGAGAGCTGGATATTTGAGTTATAGATATCAGAGATTCCAAAGAAGGGAAGTTGGGGACTAGGGTGCTACCCATCATTTTGTCTTTACAAGCAGGCCTGCAGTAGATGGTGGCCATTGTACTCAAGCAGGAATTACCCAGTAGGACTGCATTCTCTCTAAAACATCTGGTCAGCCATCCAGTAGGGCCAGGCACTCTGCAGTTCCCCCTTCAATGTCTTCAGTTGTGATTTACCCAACCCGGTCTACGCTTCTAAACCATTCCATGGGAAAGCACACATCAGGTCAGAGGATATTAGACCGAGTGTCCAGGCCCTGAGGCCTATTATAACAAATTCAAAGCTCTGAGGGTTTGTTTTAACCACAGAAACTCAAGTGAATTTTTTTACACTCTATAATGCACCTGTGCCTATGGGGGCACCAAGAAAATAATAGGAAATTAGCACTTTAGGAGCAATAGTTGATGCATAAGGAACAGGGACCATAAACCAGGCACTGTTCTATGCACTTTACTTATATTGTCTTTGTTAATCTTCACAGCATGAAATAGATATATTATTATTGTCATTATCTCCTTTTTACAGGTGGAGAAACTGAGGCTTAGAAAGGATAATGACTTAACCCAAGCTCACTCAGCTAATCAGTGCTGGAGGCAAGATTCAAACCCAAGCCAGCTGACCCCGCAGCTCTGCTAGATCCTTCAAGGTCCAACCACCATTCCCCCTCCTCCACAGGTCTCTCCATGTCCTTATAATGAGCTCAGTGTCATGTGAAGTCATAGAATCCACCATCCATACCCCTTCCCTAATGATATACTCCTTATATATTATCATTCATTATTTCCAGTACAATGTGCCTATTCTGGGACTTCTAGAACTCCCAATCCTAAGACTCCCAAGCTTGAGCAGGACATGAGTCTTGCCAGGGAAATTCTTGGCATTATTTAAACTAAGCAGTGAGTTTCAGTACGTGTCACAGCCTTAAACACACAAATGGGGGAAAAGAAGGACCAAAAAGAGGTGGTGATAAAAATAAATTAATTAATAAGTTAAGTTAAATTAAAATTAACGAGGGAAAGGAAGATGGGATAGAAAGAAAAATAAACAAACATCATATATGAGCCTGGGCATAGTAGAGAGGGAGCAATCATGGCAAAGGTATCTATAATTGCACGTGTCCCATGGGTTTTTGGTAACCCCACATGGATTGGCCCAAGCTCAAGGCTAGTAATTAGAAAAATAAGTTCTGACCCTGTGTTCACTACTAATTTGTTAGGCAATCTTGAGCAATTCGACCAACTTCCAATCAACGTACCTCACCTAATCTAAGCTGCTTCTGCTCATTACCTCTCCTGACCATTGCATCAGATGATTGAGTGAACAAACTGAATGCATATCTTGTGAAAACATTTTGGGGGGAAAATGCACTAGACAGAATATTCCATTGCACTTCTGGAAGTATGGCACATCAACCAAGGCTCTAATTTAGATATTAGTGATCCAAAGGTAAGCAAGATCTAGTATTGACCTTCAAAAAACTCACAAGCCAGGGATAAATATAAGATGGGTTAACACATGATTTTTGAAATAGCAGGGCAAGTATAATAAGAGAGACATATTCCAAGAATAGGAATGGTTAATTCTATCAAGGGAGGTCAGAAGGAATGGCATAGGATGAAAACATAGGTGTCAGTATTTATTTTTTATGAGAAAAAAAAAAAGGAGCTGATGAAAGACAAAAAGTAAATAAAAATGTCCACCTGTAAGCCCATCTATTCAGAATCAAAGTAACAATGTATCTGTTAAAGTCTGACTTCCTTTGTCTGCAATTTTAATCAAGTTCAAAAGGACACTTGGGAGATTAAATCACCACTCACAAAAACCTTGATTTATCTGGGGGAAAATGGACTCTTTCAGCCTCCATCCCCTGAGCAGAACAGACAAGCCAATTTTGCCTTTAAAAAATCAACAGGTAGAGACATAACAAAGGTCATATATTACAAGGCTGCAGATGGAAATTCGGCCCCAGCAGTTACATCGACACAGTTATTACTGTTATTACAGCTAAACCTCCTCATTCCGCTGACATTATTAACCAAGACAAACGTGGCCCTGCAGCTTTATTTCATGGGGTAGATCACCTATTAAACCAAGAACAATATCGTTGTCTTTTGTAGTACTTCCAAAATTGCTCCCTGCCTCTGAGAGGTGTCCTGGGCTTTTTTTTTTTCCCCCTTAGCATCAAAACAAGTACCATCCATCTCATACATGTTGCTGTATGGCCAGATTCTGTTTTGCATATCCCAGTATATCCTTGCAATATTCATTCAGGTAAGAGATGTGCAATTGTGATCGTTTGTGAAATCATCAACATGCTCTCTGGCCATCTCATTTAGCTGCTTACAGAAGGAATCAGCCCTTTAAAAAACCCAAAATGTATCAGGGTGGGTTTTTTCTCCCTAATCAAAAATGCATGTTTCTGGATCCATTAGTGAAACTGATCCCAGAATTTGGGAGTGTTACTTTAATCTGGAGGAAGAAACCAAGTCTTAGACAATGCAGGTAATTTGTCTAAAGTTACACAGCTATATTTGACAGAATAGGGACCATAACTGAGGTCAGATAAACTTTTCTTCACCTATTTTTCTAGGGAAAAGGGCTACTTTCTGGAAACAGGATAGCAAGTCATTATTTGCTGCGTGGTTGATAACTAAAATTCAAGCAACCTTCATTTGGATTATGGGTCAGGCTGATTTTTGCATGGAATTTCCCTCATCAATTTTACCTTTCTTACCTCCATTAATTTAGTGAGTCAATCTTCCCCATTCCCCATGTCGCATACCTTAGATTTGATAACAGTCCCTTTGTGTCAAAGAGGAAAGAAATTCCCTCTAAGCACTGATGATCCTGAAATTGGCAAATATTGACTGTTTTTGGTGGAGCCCTTTGTGACCATGTAATTATAAATAAAAATCCAGACAGAAACAGTCACAGCCATCACTTGACAGCATCCTCCGTTCTCTTGGGAATGGTAACCTCAAGAGGTAGAGTCCAGCAAGAAATTTTCAATCATCTAATCCTTAAGAAAGGAGCAATGTCTTTTAGGTTGTGTGAAACTCCAAATGATCAAAGCCATCCAAGGAGGTTTGCCATATGGCTTGAGCTCCTCACGTCTTTTCTTAAATTTTTTTTCTCTGATAAAACAAACCATCATGTCGCTGTTGAACAACAACAAAATAGCGGGACTTGATGTTCCAAAGGCGTCAAGGTCGGAACCCGACCTGGAAAGGCCTCAGTGGGCTCTCTCTTCCTCGGCCTCCGCCTGCCCAGGCAAGCTGGCCGACGGCAGGCAAGCCTGATGAGTGGAGGCAGAGCCCCGTTGTCCCGGTGGCTCCTCTGGTCTGTGGGCAGCCAGACTGATCCAGGGCCAGACCTGGCTCCCCAGCTCTTTGCCTTTTGGCGACCAGCCACCTGGAGTCTGTTCAAATGAACAAGCTGCCTTTTCTTCCTACATATTGGTTTCTCCTCCATTTGAAAACAAAACTCTTCCCCATCTGCTTGCTTCTGGGATCGCCATAATTGCATGGAGGATAATTGGCGGCAACTCAATCTAAGGAAAACCCTGTTGATTCGAAGCACAGACTCAATAAACGTTTGTGTTTCATCGTTTTTCCAAATGGAGCCTGTGTCCCAGCCAGCTTTGCTAACGCAGGAGTGGAAATTAATGGAAGGCATATAAGGAGGAGGGAAGCTTCAAACAGTGCTCTACCGTGACCCTCTTTCTTTCTCAGAATCCTCTATGGTCAGGGGATCCATTGATTTGTCTGGATTGTGTCCCCCCCGATCGATAAAGCACCGAGGTAAATGACATCAGAATGGTGCCCTGAAAGCTATGGGACTGCCAAGAATGGAGCTATTTTCCTGATTCCACATAATAAACTGTGGCTCTGGATCTGAGTCCTGGACTGGTCAACTCCAATAACAAAGAAAAAATCATTGCCTTAATACCTAACATTTGCTCTCTGCAATGGCCATTGCCGGCCATGAAAGAATCAACTTGAGTCTGTATACAGTCTGAGCAGAGCATTGGGGTCAGAGAGTAAGCTTCTCATTCACACATCTGGGTTCCAGCCCTGCCTTAGACATTCACAAGCTGTGTGACCTTGGGCATGACCTTTAACCTCTCTCAGCCCCAGAGTCTCTTCTCTAACATGGGGGGTTAAGAATCATTTCTAACTCACTGGATTGCTGAGAATGAGATCATCCATGTAAAGATCATATTAGTACCTGAGGCAGAGGAAGCTCTGTAAAGCATGGCTGTTAATGCTAATTACAGTGGGGGTTCGTTCACTTTACTGAGCAATTACTACCTACCCAGCACCCCTTTTGTCTCCAGAAACATGTAGAAGAAGCGTAGCAGAAGACAGACACAGTTTTGATCATCATGGATCTTAGATACTTGGAAAGGAGACAGACAACACAGAAATAAATTTGTAAATAAGATCATGTGAAATACGAGGAATTTCAACAATGAAAATGAAACGGAGGGGATAGGGTGGAGGGAGACTGGGGTGGGGACTACTACTTCCAGCAGGCCTCCGGGGAGGGCCTCTCTAAAGTGGAACTATCTGAGCTCCAACTCGAATGCTTGGTGTAAGAAAGAGCTAGGGCAAAGGCTGATCACAGGAATGGTCTTGACACGTTTGAGAGAAAGAAGAGGACCACAGAGTCTGGAAAATAGTGAATGAGGAATAAGAGAGACAAGAGATGAATCAGAGGCCTTGGCAGGACCTTGTGTTTCAAGGTAAGTGTAGTCCCATGCACAATGGAAGGGTCTGTGAGGAACTAACATGGGATTTACGTGTTTCAATGATCTCTGGGGGCTTTGAGAGCATTGTCATGGGAAAGAGTAGGAGCAGACCAGCATGAGGCCAGTGTTGTGGCCTTGTCGAGAGAGGATGGAGATTTGGCCTAGGGTGGTAGCTGCAGAGATGGAGAGAGGTAGACAGTATTCAAGCCATATTCTCTTTTAGCAATGTCAGCCTGCCTGGCACATGTTTTCAGTGATCTGATGAAGTTCAAATTCTTAATTTCAGTCCTCAGTTACTTGTCCAGCAGCATACACATAAACCATAGTGAGGACTGAAATGAGATCCAGTCAAGGACTTCTTTCACTACACCTTGTAGGCAGGATGGGCCAAGAAAAAGTGCCTTGGATTTTAGTCAAAAGAATCTAGATTGAGCTGGGCTCCTTCATCCACGAGCCGTGGCACATTGATCAAGCCACTCAGTGTCCAAACTCAGTTACCTCAACTGTAAAATCCAGGGGCTCACATCAAACCCAAAGACTTGTGCGGATGATGTATGTGGAAACTGTTCTATGAACTTGAATGTGGTGTTGAAATACAAGAAAGTATTTCCAAACAGAGAGCTGGAACAGATGGTTTCTGCTTTTCTTGATGTTCAGTGCCCAACCACAGGGCCAGCTGGGCCACATCTTGTTTGAGTTTCTATATTAGCTTCCTAGGGCCGCGGTAACAAATTGCCACAAACTGGGTGGTTTAAGACAACAGAAATTTATTCTCTCCCAGTTCCAGGGGCTAGAAGTCCAAAATCAAGGTGTTGGAAGACCATGCTCCCTCTAGAGACAAGGGAAGAGTCCTTTCTCACCTCTGCTACCTACCTGCAGCCCCAGGTGTTCCTCAACTTAAAGCGACAGTAGTCCAGTCTTTGCCTTCACCTTCACGTGGCCGCCTTCCCTCGGTGTCAGTGTGTCTGTCTTCAGATGGCATTCTCCTGCTGTTTCTGTTTTCTCCTCTTATAAAGACACCAATCACCGGGACACCTACCTGAGCCCTGATCGATTATGACTTCATCTTAACTTGATTACATCTGCAAAGGCCCTATTTGGGTACCAGGAACCAGGGATTAGGACTTCCACACATGTTTCTGAGGGACACAAAATAGGAATTACTCAGCCCTGGACTTTCCTGGTGTCTTGTTAAACAGGAAAGCAATGACCAGTTTTGAGTTTGAGGAGATGTCTTGGCCAAAAGACAAAATCAAGAATCCAAGGATTAGAGCCACTGGTAGATGGGGTTGATGTAATACACTGGGTGTAAAGACTAAAAATTAAGCTGGAGCCATCTGGTAGCCCCGAGGAGGGTTGTCAGATTGGAAGAGGGAAAAGAGGGATCAGAGAATAAGCCAGTATTGTAATAAGGGAAGGAAGAGTTAAAGGGGCATAGCTGGGGGCAGTGGGGACAGTTGCCACATTCAGTGGATACTGCCTGGGCATTCCGTTAGCCAGGCAGAGAGCAGGTTACCCAAAAAGAAACAAAGAAAATTCAAGGAAAGCAGGTTTCAAGTTCTGCAGTTCATTAATTGAGCACAGGTGGAAGCCCTAGAGAAATTAGACTGTAAGTCACTCCGAATTGTATGTGTGTTTGACGGTGGCTCCGTCTGGCAGATGGCCATGTTCCTAGGCAGACAAGTTCGAGAATTTAAAAAAAAAAATTTTTTTTCTTTTGTGGGTTTCCTTTTTGGTTTTGTTTTAATAAAACTTCAATTTAAACCTTTTGTGAATATACACTTAACTGTACTAAACAAAGATAGTGAGACATAATCCCCACTTATTAACATTTTTTCTTTCTTCACTGGGGGAGGGGCTCTAATCTCAGAATTAACTAGGTACATTAAAAAATATTCAAAGGGAGCCTTATGGGATGTCTTCTGAAAGAAATTAATTCAAGGAATGTCAAATTTTATGTAGAAAGGAAGGAAACAGAATATTCTCTTTCCACAAGAAATCATAGTGGCTTTCAGGGATCAAAGCAGGAGGCAAATCATTATCCTAGTGCTGGTGAAATGAAATGTAGACTTTGAATCCATAAAGTGGAACTGATGGTGTTTCTTTCACAGCATCAGGGCTGCCACGTGAATTTCACTGTATGTGATTTCACCTACATATGTCATATCAAACCATACTGGCACATATTTATTTATATCAACATTATATCCACCTCCAAGAGCTACATTGTTGTGTTAGTGTAGTTTATATCTCTGGGTTAATATGTTTACTGACCTATCTCCCACACTAGACCAAAAGCCCCCTATGAGCAGGGGCTGACTTTCATCTCCATATCCCTGGGCCACTGTGTCATCAAAACCAAAAGGATTGATGCACCTAACATACAAATATCTCACTTTCCCTTAAATCTATAAGAGGAAACTCTCTGGGGAACATGACATCAGAACTGAGTTTGAAAGGAAAATAAAAGAACATTCCAAGCAGAGAAAATGGAATGAGAAAAAGCATGGAGTGAAAATTAGGAGACAGCAAGTCTAATGTTGAGACCAAAAAAAATCGGCTGGAGCCAAACAGCAGCCCCAAGCACATGATCCCAACCTGACTTTTTAGGCTTCACTATCACTTGGGGTGCAAAACAGAAACAGAAGCCACCCTAGGTGTTTAATTGGGAAAGGATTTAATATAGGGGATTGAAAACTTACAGGATTCTTAGAGCTGCTAGATATGTGGGTTCTAGGCTGGGCTTCCAGGAACATCTCCTTGGATCAGTCTAGAATGGGGCACCAGGAGAGTTAGTCTAGCTGAGAACATGAGCTCTACCAGCATCACAACACTACTGCTGCCTTGGCTCCTCCACCATGATGGCCTCCAAATGTTCAGGAAGCAATGGCTACAGAAACACCTACCTGCCCATGACCTTGTCCAAGAAGGGCAGGAAGCCGGCACCTTCCAAATATTGCACAAAACCCCTTGGTGGTAGAATCCAACTCAAATCTAGAGCCTTATCCACAGAGAATTCCAGGAAGTGTAGTTTTAATATAGCTTTCAGTTTTTTTAATGTCTTCAACTAGAAGAAAGCTAGTGGTCTGAGTGATCCAAACCACAATATTCAGAAAACCCATTACACTGTTAAAATGCAGATGAAGAAAGGGACGGCTCGAGAAATTTTACCTGCTAGTTAAATGCAGGATGAATGAAGCAGAATGTGAAAACAGAAAAACTAATACAAACAAACAAAAGGATTTATTTTGTAACGTGAACTAAATATTAATCAGAGACCTTATCGATGACCAAAAACAATCTTTTGAAAAAAATATATCTTTCCTGCTTTGGAGTGTGTGTGTGTGTGCATATATGTGTGTGTGTGTGTGTGTGTGTGCAAGAAAACTGCTTTATGACTGATAAGGGCATTTGTCAGAAGGGAACAATGAAATACTGATAAGGAAAAAGCGTCCCTCAGCTCAGAAGGACTGCCTACAGTTGTCATCTTACACTGTGACTTGCTGAATCCTGGAGCCATCCATGGGATTTCTTGAATTCATTCGGCATTTCAAATATCAGCTGCAGTTTTAGGTCAAGCATTGGCTTAAATTTCTATGGGGTTTGTTCAATATGGTGCCTCAGGTTTGGGTATTGGCGAACTGTCATTGTAATTGTGTGTCTAATTTGATGTGACTTCAGTATGTACCTTTCACTAAAACCTCCTGAACAGCTTTTAGAATCCCTGATTAGTTTAGGAAAAGAAAAAAAGTTTCTCCCTTAATAGAATGAAATAAAAATGGCCACATTAGTAGTGAGGCTTTCAAGATTTGTGACAGTGGAAGAAGCAGGTTTCCATCACTTCAGAGCTACATCCTAGCTGAGCTTCTCTCCCATGCACCTCTTGGGATGGCAAGGACATGTGTCTTCATCTGCAGTGAATCTCAGTGCTGTTCCTTACCAGGTTTGTGGTCTTGAGCTAGTTATTTCACTGCTCTAAACCTCAGTTTCATCTTCTATAAAATGGACATGACACCATTTTATAAGATGGTTGAAAGAATTAACAAGATATCTAATTTCTGACATACAGTATTATTTTTTTTTAAGATGTATTTATTTGAGAGAAGAAGGAAGGGAGGGGCAGAGGGGGAGAATTTCCACCAGACTTCCCACTGAGCATGGTGCCTGACACGGAGGTCGATCCCATGACCTGTGAGATCATGACCTGAGCCAAACCAAGATCAGATGTTCAACCAACTAAGCCACCCAGGCACCCCATAGTATTTGTTTTAATAAATGTTAGTGTGTGCTTTCTCTCTCCTTTCCTACTGAACCATGTGCTTAAAAAGCATACTGGGCATCTCTTTGCTGTTAGTACCTGTGTGTATATGTGGCACGTAGTAGGTTCTCCATAACTGGTTTTGGATATTAATAATGTGAGGATGGGAGGATGGATTGTTCACAACAGCCATGCATCCTGGGAGCCACTGGTGGTTGATTGTGTGGGCTGTACCTATACGTTTCCAATACTGTCTAATGCAGGCACCAGCCCATGCTAAGGGGTAAAGCAACAGTCATTTTCACTCCTGACTAGAACCAACCGGGACCCTCCCTCTCACTGCCACGGGAGACTTGACTTGCATTTGAGGCTCCAGAAGTAATTGTCCTTTCCAACAGGCTTATTTCACAGTCGATTATGCTGTGGCAGCCCCAGACATCCCATTTTAAACATGTATAACATGTCCTTGAAGAACCCAATCACTTCAACAAGAAGCAGTCACTCAAAATATTAAATATCACTCAATCTTCAAAGCAACTTATCATATCAGCCAGCCCTTCCTGAGGCAAGATCTGCTATTGTCAAAAAATAAAATAAAAATAAAAAATACTAGGCTTGAAGGTGCAATCAGTCAATTACGAAGCCATAGTATCCACAGTGCTGGACACCAACAAGGAGATATCACCTGGCGTGAGGCTGACATAGCTGTTTGGCTACCAACACCTAAATGAGTACTTCAAACCAAATAAATATAGGGCTCTGACTCTGCACAACTTGCAAGGACTGAGATGGGCAGACCCCATCGTCCTGGTGGGAGTCCCACAGCTCGTTCTCACCCCTCAGTGCCTCCCAGGGGTTATTTATCTTGGCTGTCTAAGCCATCCCTGGTGTCATTAGTGACTGTAGAAAAAAATGCCAAGTCCTCTCCACTGCTTCCAACTCACTGTGGACAGCAGAGCCTGGGTGGTTTGGATCACTCCTGGGAAGTAGGCTGCTAGAACAGGGTTTTCCCCCGAGAAATGAAATTATGCAAGCCTTTGATCTTACTTTTCTTTTCCTTCTCTCAAGCGAATTTTATGCCTGTGGAAAGTGCCAGGCTGGCAGGCCAGGAAAATGGAGGATTGTACTTGCCACTGAGAAAGGTCAGAAAGAAGGAACAACCTTGCCCGCAAAGGTCACTTTTGTCCTCCCTCGTCTAAGAGATTGAGGAGAAAGCAGGCCAAGAATCAAACTGTCTCTTATCTCTGTGGCAGTTTAAGTTGAAAACTTAGCCAACTTCTTTGCTCTACCTCAGTTTTCCTTCCTGTTGAATGGGCAGAATCCTAAGTGCCCCTTTCCTTCCTCAGAGGAATACCTGAGTGTTTTCAAGTGTGAAGTACTTCGCTTACCAGAGCAACAAGCATGATAGCAACTCAGTCAAAGACAACTCCGTCAGCTTCTGGGTGATGAGGAATGTACACAAGTGAAATCATTTATCTCCATGTGCTTATCAATTTCCTGCTGTTCCTCCCAGACATTGCCCACCTTGGTGTGGAGTAGATAGAGTTGTAGAAATGGGATCCTGCCCTCAATCAAAGATGGTCTATGAATTTTCTTGATTTCTCTAAGGATGGAAACATGGGTCAACCCAGGAAAATAAAATTAAGCCAATGTATAATTGAGAAGGAAAAAAGTTAAACCAAAACTGACTTAGCATAACTTCAACAACTGTAAAGTATTATGAAGTTAGCAATTGCACCAAGTCGCTACCACTCAGAGGCTTGGAAAACCTAGGTAAAAGATTAGCATCATTAAAACAGAACCATGACCTGGAGAGCCTGAAACTTAGTCCTTTGAGGAGGGAGCCCTGTTGGGCTGAGCTGGTATCTGAGGGTATGTGAAGGAGGAGCTCCTGGACATGTTGGAAAAACTTTAAAGTGCATGCAGTTGCTGTATCCCCTTGGATGTGTACTGAAAGGAAGGGGAAGTTGAATAAAACTAACGGGAAAGAAATGGGAAGTGGCTGGTGCCTTCTCCCCTCCAGTCTTGCTCACAGTCTCCCTTTAAGCTCCCTCCACCTGGCAGACCTTAACGGGCAGCAGCGGGCAAAGCAGAATGGCGGTTGCTGAGCCCAAGTGCCAGTATCACAAAGAACAGAAGGCTCAGTGTGGAGTGGGGCAACAATTCCTTAATAATTGGCACTGGAAGATAACAAAGAGAAAGAGATGTGTATCATTTGGAGTTGGTGCTAATTTAAAGGCACAGAGTCGAGAACAAGACTCTGGAGAACACTGGAATGAGAGGCAACAAGCAAAAATAAGTAAATAAATAACCCCTTGGAATCCGTGTGCAAAATTTGAAGAGGAAGTAAACATAATACAGAATGTAAGATTAGGATAAGGCAGTTGGGGATGGGGACTTGTAGTAGTGAGCCAGATAGATCTTCAAGGGTAAAATGTCAACGGCATCGACTTCGATTTCAACGCAAGTGCCGTAAGTTATTCAGTATATGACTTTGGACAACTTGCTCACAGTCCTTGAGTTTTATTGTCCACATCTGCAAAGTGGGGATAAGAATGCCTTCTATGTTGAAAGTTTAATGCGGGGGCATCTGGGTGACTCCAGCTGTTAAGTGTCTGCCTTTGGCACAAGTCGTGACCCCAGGGTTCTGAGATCAAGGCCCATATCTTGCTCTTTGCTCAGCAGGGAGACTGCTTCTCCCTCTGCCTCTGTCTACCACTCTGCCTGCCTGCACGGTCTCTCTCTATGTTAAATAAATAAATAACACCTTTTTAAAAAAAAATAAGAAAGCTTAATGTGAAGAGTGAATGAGATAATTCTGTGAAAGAGATTAGTGGAGGCATTAGCATAAATTAGGTATTCTTTGTTTATATATATATATATATTTTTCAGAACTATTTACACCTATTATTCTCACCAATGATGCTATGAAAGAAACTTACTTGTTCCCCAATATCTACTTTTTCTTTCAAACATAATAATGGAATTTTAAGCTGAATACATGACCGTGCAGAGTAATGACTTTTTTTTTTCTCAGCTATGTTTGTAACTATCATTAGTAGACTAAGTTCTGACCAATCGGGTAATAAACCAGGTGATGCAGGCAACTCCTAGGTGATGCCTTTGAAAATAAGGGGCCCTCTCTCCTCTTTCCCTTCCCTCTTCTGCTGGCTATAGTGTAGATATGGTGTGGAGTCATCTTAGACTTCATGGATGAGAGCAACACCCTAGGAATGGCAAAGAAACAAGATAAAGGAGGCTGTTTGCATGACAACACCACAAGGTCATACAGCAGCTCAGACTTTAAGAGAAAAATAACCTTCCATTGTGTTGAAGTCACTGTATTTGCAATGAACTAGAATCTGTCCCTGACTTCATGGAGCTTGCATTCTAAAAGGAAAGTTTAACTGTTTTAAAGGTATGTCAGATAGGATACTTTTGGTTTTAAGAAACAGAAAAACCAGAAACAAAGAGGCTTTGAAATAAAGGTTTGAGTGCCTCACATCAAAAGGAATCTGGATGGTTCCAGAATTCATTCAGCAGTTCAGCAATTTCAGTTTCTCTGTGATGCCCTTGGTCCTCTCATGATCTAAAAGTGGCTGCCATAGCACCAAGCATCACAGCCACACACAATTAATATGTAAAGTAAGAAAAATGGAGGAAGATATGCTTCTTGTTTCTTTTCATCTTCCCTAAGGGTGAAAATGCTTTGACAAATGTCCTTATCACTTTTGGTCTCAGGTACCATTGGTCAGTATTGGAACATATCAATGCCCTAACAGCAAGGGAGGCCAAGCAAGCAAAGAACTGACATTTATTTCTATTCTCTGTAGGCTTTGGAAGGTGGGCTCTGCAAAAAAAGGAAGATGTAGGCTGGCAAGGCTTTTAGGCATCAATCTTTGCAGGAACCCTCTTCAACTTTCTATAATTTTCATGTGGATAAATTAGTGGTGAAATTATTCTTTAAATGTGCTTATTTATATCCTAACTGCTTGTTGAGTTGTCCTCTTGCATTGCAGAGGAAGTAGGTTAGGGTTAATTACTTTTTTGAAAAAGTAGTTGTAACTACTATTTAATTCAATTCTACCACACATCAGGCTCTCTGTTGAGTGCTTGGTACACATTCTATCATTTAATAAAGCATACTTTCCAAAAATTGCTGGTCAACTGCTTGTTACCTTCTAAAGTGCTGCATTTTAGTATGAATAAAAATAAAGCTGGGTGATAGAAGGCACTGTGAATCAATTTTCAATATGTTCAAGAATCAACATTACAGCAAGCAGACATCTTATTATCTTGGGCAAACTACATAAAGTGTTGGCTTAACTTTTAGCTATGGCTTCAAATCGATTCTGATAATGGTGACAGAAAGCACAACGAAAAACTAAAACATATCTGGCATTTTCCTGTCAAATAAACTGACCACTCCCTGGGAAATGAGACATTGGTCAAGCATTTAGATCAATTTCATCAGCACCATTCTAGGACTTGATGAAAAGTCCCAGAGTTCTTCCAGTTTGCTTAATTATTTGCAGAATATTGTGAACTCTGTCAGTTATTTGCAACTCATGAATTACTATATATTCTACTTTGGACTGTGGGCTTGCTTTAAATCTGCTGAGTTCAAGGGATTAATGTTTGGAGACTTTATTAAAACTGTCACCATTACACCCCATCACCCTCAAGCAAATGGTCAGATTGCAGATGTGGTAGAAGCTACTATGATTGCAATGAAGAAAGTTATTGGAAAGACTGTCCAATAAGACTAGACAGATTTCCCACATGCAGCATGGCCCAAGGGTGGTGTCAGGTCTGTGGCTTGGCCAGTTGTACAAGGTCTCATATCTTGGCTACATCTACACTTCTAGATGCATTGGCTCAGCAAAATCATAGCCTGGAATCATTTGTTTCAAACTTGGGTAGTCATGATAATCATGTAAAGAGCATGTTAAAAATGTGGATTCTTGGGGCACCTGGGCATCTCAGTCATTAGGTGTCTGCCTTTGGTTCAGATCATGATCCCAGGGTCCTAGGATTGAGCTCCACATCAGGCTCCCAGCTTGGCAGGAAGCCTACTTCTCCCTCTCCCACTCCCCCAGCTTGTGTTCCCTCTCTCACTGTGTCTCTCTCTGTCAAACAAATAAATAAAATATTTAATATATAAGTATATAGATAGATTCCTGTGTCTTATTTTAAGTTGTGTATCCAGTAGATCTGGGTTAAAGTACATGACTCTGCATTTTTAACACATGCCCATATGGTTCTGATGCAGGTAGACCAGATCACAGACCATAATTTGAGAAACACTAATCCAGATGCTATTAGGTTGGCATCCACTTTTCCAACTTTAAGTTATAAAATGCAGTCTTTGCAAGTAATTGTGAAGTTGGCCTTAAAAAAGATTCCTTTAAAACTGAATTCATATATGCCAAGTTATACAACGATTAGACGTCAGAAAAATCAGTGCAACCTTACCACGTTGAGTGGCATGTGGTTTGTACACATACACACACACACACACACACACACACCAGCCCAGTGACTCAACAGAGGCAAAGCTATTAGAGTATCTCATCTCAATCTCTAAGCAAATGAATTATCAAGTATATCAGAGACCTAATGTAAAGAAAATGTTAAATAGTTTAAGATACCAACAAACTCCTACAATCAAGTCACCTAATAGTTTTATGCCTACTGGAAAGATAAACTCTTCCAGAAAGATGCCCTCTTCCAGATTAAGCTCTGTATTAATATTTGGGAATATGGGTAAGTAACCATATTTGGCTACGTTTGGTAGCCAAACGTTTCTGATATCTCAGATCTTACCCTGACAAATATCCTTACTTCCCCATAAGGTTTCCAAGAGAGATACTTGCAAAATACAGAAGCAGTTTATTTAGCATAGTACAACCACTAAATTAATAGCAGCAAGAGATCCTCCTCCTACCACTTCACTCTGTTAAATGGCAGAATTGGAGTAAGTTTGCTTTTGGGGGGCGGTGTGCTTAAATTCCCTCTTTCCTCCTGCAAATATAAATTTTGAAACAGCTATACGCATTCAAATCTGTGGGGGGGTGGTGAGGCAGGTGGGGAGGGAACACAGAAGGGAGCAATCAGAGAAGAGAGAGAAAAGGAATGTGTAAATATGGTCCTTGGCCCTGACCTGAATTACCCATGTAGTCATATGCTGAATGATATGAAAAAATAAGTAACCATGGCTCTGGGGATGATGGGCTCATTATAGAAAAAGAAATCACAAGAGACAAGGAAAGACACCATTCCCACCTTCAATGATGGTAAGCATACCTATATCAACAGTATGGCTCCAAGAAGTGCTTTGGTCTGACCAATCATATCAGCAATCATATTAGCATGCTTCCTTGGTGTCAAGTACAGAAGGGATGTGGTAGTGGTAGTGGAAGAGAAGTCCGAGATTGCTCTGGCTATGATTCACCTCAAAATTTATTTGACGTTGAAATGCATGGTCTGCTGCAGCCTGCCCTACTCCCCTATTAAGACCCCTAATGTTTTCATCTCCCATTTCAGGCCTTCTTTTTAGGCTTTGAGGAGGGGCTGTTGGAATGCCTGAGCCACCATTGCCTAGGTGATGAGCTGGTTACTTCCTTGGTCTCGGTGCTTCCACATTGGGGTTTCCACGGCGTTTTAGACAGTGGGAGACTGAGGTTCCCATGAGCCTGAGCAGCACCAGGACACTAAGCCATGAAGTGTCTGGTCTGAATGGAAAACCCTTTGTATATGGCAGCCTTGACTCTATTGTTGCTGAATTTGGAACTTTCCTTGAGGACCTGACCAAAATGCAACTTCAAGTTCAAGACCAAAGCATTGATGTCCACTTTAAAGAGATAAAATACTCAAGAATGTTTCATGCCTTGTTCCATATCTGTAAAGAAAAAAGTGTGTTGGCTCTGTATCCTGGAATCCTCCTGCTTTACTAAGATAGGCATCATATGGCACCATTAAAATTGGCATTTACTAAAGCTTGAAGAGATTATTTGTAGAACGTTTAGAAGATGAAACTCTTCTAATTAATATGATCTGTGGGGTAGTGTCAGGAGTGATAATTTCCACTCCAGCCAATCCACTGATGTTCTGAAGGATGAGATTTGGCTTTAAGATGATGTATTTTGCAAAAAAAAAAAAAATTCAAAATGGATTAAAGACCTAAATGTGAGATCTGAAACCATAAAAATCCTAGAAGAGACCACAGACAGTAACTTCTCTGACATTGGTGGTAACAACTTCTTCCTAGAAATGTCTCCTGAGGCAAGGGAAACAAAAGCAATAATATACTATTGGGACTACATCAAAATAAAGAGCTTCTGCACAACAAAGGAAACAATCAACAAAATTAAAAGCAACCTACCAAATGGAAGAAGAGATCTGCAAATGACATACCCAATAAAAGGTTAATACCCAAAATATATAAAGAACTTACAAAACTCAACACCTAGAAAATGAATAACCCAATTAAAAATAGACAGTAGACATTTTTCCAAAGAAGACAGACACATGAAATGATGTTCAGCATCACTTATCATAAGGGAAACACAAATCAAAACCATAATGAGATATCACCTCACACCGGTCAGAATGGCTAAAATTAGCAACATAGAAAACAACAGGTTTAGGTGAGGATGCAAAGAAAAAGAAAACTTCTTCACTGTTGGTGGGAATGCAAACTGGTGCAGGCACTGTGGAAAACAGTATGAAGTTTCGTCAAAGAGTTAAAAATAGAACTGCCTTGTAATCCAGCAATTGCACTACTAGGTATTTATCTCACAAATACAAAAATACTAAGTCTGAGGGATATATGTACCTTGATATTTATAGTAGCATTATCTACAATAGCCAAATTATGGAAATAGCCCAAGTGTCCATTAACTAATGAATAGATAAAGGACATGCAATACACACACACACACACACACACACACACACACAAATATTACTCACTCATTAAAAAAAAGAAAGAATAAAATATTGCCGTTTGCAATGACAGGGATGGAGCTAAAGAGTATTATGCCAAACAAAATAAGACAGTCAGGTAAAGACAAATGCCATATGATTTCACTCATATGTGAAATTTAAGAAACAAATGAGCAAAGGAGGGAAAAAGGGAGAGAGAGGCAAACCAAGAAATAGACTCTTAGCTATAGAGAACAAATTAAGTTTAGCAGAAGAGAGGATGAGTTAAATAAGTGATGGGGACTAAAGAGTGCACTTGCGATGGGTGATGCATTGAAGGGTTGAATCACCATATTGTACACATGAACCTAATATTACGTATTGGTATATACTGTATGGTAGAGTGTAATGTATGTACTATATGTTAACTAACTGGAATTTAAGTAAAAACTTAAAAAAAAAAAAGAAATGGTATGATCAGTCTGTTCCCTCATCTCTACCTGCTTTTTAAATGTTACCCATCTTTTAGGGTTCACCTCATACCCATTCTTCTGCCTAAAACTGATGTAGGCAATTCTTCCCCTGTGATCACATGCCACACATCTAGACCATTCATTTGTCAGCTCACCTGCTGACAGATTGTAAATGATTGTACTCATTAGAAAGGAGTCTAACTCTTGCATGAATCATAGAATGATCAGAGGGATCTTAAAAATGTGGTTATGCCTGTTTTCTGAATCGATTCTCCATTCCTTAAAGATAACAACTTGGTTTGGAATATTTTTGCAATCTTTGTATCACCTCTAATGTATGATCCAAAAATCCCCTCTCTTAAAAACATTCAATTTATAAACTATTGTATTAACAGAGGTTTTCACTTGGGTAAAAGTGAAGCAATCTCCAAGCCATCAACAGATGGTTGGGGATGGTCCCCTAAGATGTGGTGATCAAGTCTCTCACTAATTAATTGCATGTCTGAAGCCACATCATGTTATCAACTTATTTTTGATTAAAAAAATGAAAATGTAAGGCTATTTGGGAGAAATGTTTGAGGATTAAAAAAAAATTGGAACTGTCAAATAGTCACAGTTCTTTTACAAAACTTTACATAAACAGGCTGACAGAGATTGCTTTCAAGTATCCCAGGTCTTCAGAACAAATAAACTAATGAACAGCTTTTTCGATCCTGACATGATCATATGATAAAGACGATACTGGACTATCTACTCTATGTTGTAAGGATTCTGTAAGTGTTTACCTGATTACATTTTAATTTCTTTGATTCCAAACTAAATTTTAACCCTTTCTAAAGGAAGAAACACATTAACTGCTTCTTTTAGATCCCTCTCAAATGACCAAGCAAGATGCTAAATAACGTTGTCAATCACAGAAAAAGAACAAGTTAAAAAAATCATCATCAATATGAGCCCATTGTACATATATGTATATGAGATTCTGCATGCTAACCCAGCATTTTCTCTTCAAGAAAGTACCCCGGAAATGAAGAGAAAGGAAAAAATATGGAGAAGATCATCAGACACTTGGGTACAGCCAAGTGTGTAGGTTCAGATCAGACAACCTGTTTCTTCATATGAAGGCAATCTTTAGGTATATAACATTGGGTAAGTTAGGTAACTATTCTGTGCCTTAGTTTACTCTTGTGTAAAATGAAGGTGACAATAACAGCAAACCCTATCTCATATGGACACTCTGAGTCTTAAAAGAATTAGGAGTTTGCAAACTACAGTCCACAGCCTGAATCTGGTCCACCACCTGTTGTTGTTTTTTTTTAATCAAGTTTTATTGGAACACACACAAGACATGCGAAGTGCTTAGAGTTTTGCCTACCCACTAGCAAATACCTAGTGAGTGTTAGGTATGGCTTTTGCAGTGTCGGGAGACATAGACTGTAGTCCTAGTTCTGCCGGTCTTGAGACTTGTAATTTTGTTTCCTTATCTGACAAAGAGAAATACTTAAACCAGATGATCTCTAGCACTAATTCTAACTTGGGTTATTCAGTAAAGAATCCACAGATGGTATCTGAAAGAAAAATATAGACAAGAAAAAAAAAAACAGAGCAAATTATTTGACAGAAAGGATTTTTCCTCCTTCTCTTATACTCAAAACAAAAAAGCAGCTAAGAGAAGGAAGAGGATACAGGAAGACATAGTGATACAATAAGAAGTAAGAAGAGGAAATATTTCACTCAGAGCTCTATTGCTTTTATTAACTGAGAGACAAATTCACTCGGAACTTTTAATTCTTCAAATAACAGGCATCATAAACACCATTATCTGTTTGCTTGTGCCTGTAGCATTTATTGTAATTCCTCAGATTAAAAAGCCACAGCTTCTAATATTACAGGACAAGGATGGAGTGAGAAAGGCTTAATGCAATTCAAGATATTCAAAGGTAAAAAGCTGCAAATGAAAATTATCACAATGAGCAAGAATAAAATTATTATAAAACTGTCACATTTCTAATATTTCATATCACTTCTGACCATAAGCTCTGCAGCTATAAAAGCAATATCTTTTACTCCCCAGTGTGCAGTGGTGATGGTTCGCATTCTTCAAGGCTTATGATGTTAAAATGCCTTTAATTATGTTCCGGATAGCTATTCATAAGGCATTCTTAAACCTCTCCAAGGTCAGCGTCTTCCTTCTCACTGATTCTCAGATCATCACTCTATGATTCTAGCTTCACTGACACAATATTCATTTTATCCTGGGGAAAGACACAATTGCTGAATTGGTCACACTGGCATCCGGGACGGGAGCAAGAATTGTCCCGGAAGGTTCCTTTTCTGGGCACTTGATGTCTGCATTGGTCTCCTCTGCCATTCTTTAGAGGTCAGCCAAACAGAAAATTCATACTGGTACTTAATGCAATTCAAAAGTCCAAGCACTGCAAACAGCCACCACCTTTTGGGGCCATTTGGAGACCCTGAGAATCAAGCAGATGGTAAGCGGCAGAGCCCCTTATAGATTTGTGTTTCTGGTGACACCTTGTAACGGGAAACATGAAAGTAATGTTGAGTTGCCAATTGCTGTGCTATGTGGGCACCTTGAAAACTGAAAACCTAAGTCTATTCATAGTTTATCCTGAATTTAAGCAATTTTGTTGGCTATGCTACATACAGTGATAGACTTTACTCTCAAACCATTAATTTAAACCCTCAGACACCAAAACCCAAAAAAGAAGCAACTTCATGGATCGCTGGCCTTGTTAACAAGTAGCAAATGGGGTAAGTTTTATATTTCAGGACCACTGGCTCACCAGGTTCTTGTTAAGAGCATAGCAACTTTGGAAATGTCCTGGTTTTCGGGGATTTTCTTTTCATTCACGTGCACATACACACCTTCACAGACCTATACATCTGCTTCCCCTCTGTGAAAATTCTAAAAAGGCTGTGACAAACAAGTTGGAGGGGGAGTACCCAAAACCCAAAGCCATGCAGAAGGAAGACCAAGTACAAAACGAGATATGAAGTCATTTCCAGGAGCCACCCAGATAATGAGGAATGATTTCATTTTCTTCTAATAACTTTTAAGAATAATTTCACTGTGGTTTTTCTGCTTACTGAGAGAAATCTATACCCATTATAGTAAATCTGGAAAACACAGAGATGCTATGGAGTAAGTTCTATTACTCAGAGATCATCACTGATAATATTTGGTATCTTTTCACCAAATCTTTTTTTAAAGCATTGTTGTATTGTCGATTTGTTTTATGTCTGTTCATTTCTAGCTAGACCTAATCACAATCTTTAACTCCTTTGCTTACTTATTACTTTATTGTCTGTCACCCCACCCCTGTCCCCAAACCCTCCTCTTGCCTTGGAAAGTATGCTTCCAAAAGGAGAAGAGTTTTGTCCTATTCTTTGATTTCATAGAGCCTGGGGACCACTTCAGTACTCAACAGATTATTGAATGCATGAATCAATTGAGATCCAATTGAGCATGTAACATTAAATCTTATATTTCTCTCCCAACATCATAACAGTATAATGAGCACATCTTGTATGTCACTACATAATCCCCTCAATCTTTCCGTTCATTCCAAGTACTGCAGAAGTGGCTAGTTCCCTGTAGGCTTTCATGAGCTTCATGCAAGAGTAGTTGGAGAATGCCTCACTCCCACTTGCTTGGCTGTAAAATATGAATTACTATACACTGTGTATTAATTTCAGTATTATTGAACGTTTTGGTGGTTATTGTTTTCAATCTTATAAATAAAGCTATGACGATCATCTTTACATGTAAAGATATTACTCATTTAGGAAATGGAATTAGTAAGTCAGTAAGTTTTACATCATATTGAGCAAGTATTTCCAAAAAAGACCATACCATTTCATAGTTTCACCAACAATATATGAGCTTTTTCCTTTCATTGCCACCTTGCCAGTACCAAGTATTATCTGTATTTCTATTTTTGATCATTTGAGAGGTTGGATATAATTTTTTATTTTAATTTGTGTTTTTCAGATTTCTAGTATCCTCTCCTTTAATAACTACCTCTTATGGAAGATCAAGACTTTTCAGAATTTTTTGAAACTCTTGAGTTAGACATATCCTACAACACGAGCCAAATCACCCTAGGAGATGGCCATTAGACTAAATGAGGGTTGGAGAGGAAGTCTAAGGGAAGGTTTGAGCTGTAACAAGAAGGAGAAGGGAGCTCTTCAGTTGCATAAATATGGGTGCTGATTACATGTTGGGCACATGGGAAAATAGTGGAGATCCAAGATGAAAGAGACACAAAACTGTCATCTTGCAGCTGACAGTCTAGTGATTGTGCTGAAGAGAGAATTGAATGGCTGAAGAGAGAACTGAATGATTAAATTAAACTAAAGTCATCTTAAAGAAAAATTATAAAAGAAGTTTTATTTAAGTTTGGCTTTACTGGAAAGGGAAAAAAAAAAAAAAAAAACCTAGTTCAAAATCCTCCCATGGCAGATTAGGAAAAGTGGATTGTTTGGAGTACATTTAGCTGGGCTATGAAAGAAGTTAGACAATGTTTGTGTTTTAGAGCTAGATGTACCTGGATTAGGCTCACATGATACCACATGGGGTAAATGATCATGCAACATTATAATAAGGAAACCTGAACATAAGAATTAAGCAATCCTGGTTTCAAGACTGGATTCAATTGTCTCTAACTTATGGACTTGGACATGTTAATTTCCTTGGTCTTCTATCTTCTTAACTGTGAAATAAAGATTACAATACTGGGGCACCTGGGTGGCTCAGGGGGTTAAAAACCTCTGCCTTCAGCTGGGGTCGTGATCCCAGGGTTCTGGGATCAAGCCCCGGGTCAGACTCTCTGCTCAGCAGGGAGCCTGCTTCCTCCTCTCTCTCTCTCTGCCTGTCTCTCTGCCTACTTGTGATCTCTGTCTGTCAAATTAATAAATTAAAAAAAAAAGATTATAATACCTTCCTGACAGGGTTATGTAATTTTAAATAAGATAGTGTATGGAAGAGCCTAGCAAATCATAATGATACAGAGCATCTAAATGATAAAAGTCATAAAGAAAAAAATGTTAACTGTTTTTGAAGTTGATGACAAAATTCTTCTGAGTATAAGAACTGTATTTTGTTAAGTAAAATAGATCAATGTCCCATTTGACTATGAAGAGATAGACAAGACCCAAGATCAGGAATGGAAAATGGAAAAAAAAAAAAAAAAAAACCTCTAAAAGGTAGAACCTATGAAGAAAGTAAGAAGTAACACCCAAACAACAATAACAAAGTATTGATTAAAAAACTATCCCAACAATTTTTTCCAAAAATGAAGAATATGAAACAACCACTTAAAAGTCACTTGCTACATGTTGACCATAGTTACTAACACTGTATGCTATATTTGAAATTTTGTGAGAGTAAATCTTGTATGTTCTATTCTCCAAAAAGAAAAGGGAAAGAAAAAAAAAAGAAAAAGAAGAAAAGGTAAACTATATGAAGTGATGGATGTGTAAATGAAGTTGATTATGGTAATCATTTCACAGTGTATGGATGTGTCAATCATTATATTGTCCTCTTAAATATAGACAATTTTTATTTGTCAATTAAACCTCAATAAAGTTGGAATAAAATCAAAAGTGACTTTTTTATACCTGTTCACCAAAATTGGATGTTGTTACTCTTTAAATTTTGGTAATAAGTTTTGAAATATGTTTTATTTGATAACTTAAAATTTGCATATTTTATCATTAGTGGGGTTGAAGACCTTACTCACATTGAAATGGTAAAAAATTTTTCTTGAAAAAAGTTGTTTGCTGGACAAACCTGAGATACAACCCCTCCTTTTATGTCCAAAACCACAACAAAACAAACAGCTCCATTATGGATGTGTTCATTAGGGGAATCATTTCACAATGCATATGTGTATTGAATCATTACATTGTACATTCTAAGTATATCACAATTTTACTTATCAATTATACCTCAATAAAGTTGGAGAAAAAAACAAACATCTCCAGAAAACTTTGCTAATACCAAGTATATTATCTAATATGTTTATATGGGTTAAAGATTACTATCAACTCTCTTTTCTTCCATAGTTAGGACTGGTTTACCAGGGTAGGGGAACAGGTTGATTGAGGAATAAAAAATTACATACATATCAAAAATATTTTTACCTACTAATCTTGCATGTGAATGCAATGATTTTTCATCAATTGAAGTTTTTACAGTTGGCCTCCTTGCCATCTTTCTTACAAAAACTATACCTATAATGCCTATAATGCAACATTAGTTTCATTCTGGTTTCTCTAAAGTAAGAGCAAGAAATTAAAGACAGTTGCAAAATAACCTGAGTACATAATCCTTCTTGGTTTTTATAAATTTTCTAAAAACTTTTACTGTTGTTTTCCCCAGGTTTAATTGAATGCTGTTTTATTAAACAACTCTCCTTTGCTGAGATTTGCCATCATAATTTCATAACAAACAAGAGCTCTCTTACTCAACTATTTAATTAGTTAAGATAATATTTCCATAAATTAATTAGTTATACTAAAAAAAATCTGTAATAAGCAACTTCGGCAACAGACATGTCTAATTCTGGTGAGCATACAACTTGACTGGTAGAGGTATATGTGCATAACTATAGTGGCTAGAAATGACTTATTTCTAGCAGTATGGCTGACTAGATAATTCTGAACAACCTTCCTGGCTAAAACAGCTAAAGTCTTAGATAAAACATATGTTCAATCTTCTAAAAAGCGTTGCTGAATTAGCACAAAAGGAAGTAATTCATAGAGGCCAAAGAAAAAGTGAAAGCAGGAACCTTGACTGATAAGAGGATTCCAAAACCAGGTTATATGTAGAGGTTTTGGTAAACCTCAGAGTTCCTGAGCTTCTGTTTTGGAGCTAGAAAAGGTACAGGGGAATGGAGTTAAAATCTAAGATCTGCCGAAGGATAGAGCCTATGAAGACAAACTCCCTGATGCTCAGCCCCCAAAGACTGAGTTAAAAAGAGACAAGAAAATTGTGTTTATTAATTTATTGCATTTATTGGTTCTATGCTGAGTGAAGAGAAAAAGAAAAAAAACCCTATTTGAGAATATGCTATCATTAAACAATCATTATAGAAGTATACAATCCAAATTCATGCTTTCATTTTGGTAAAAAAAAACAAAAACAAACAAACAAACAAAAACCTATGGTGAAGTAAAGTGGTGCTGGGTTACTAATGCTCCCAATAGCATTAACAGATACAAATGTCACCGGGAGGAATCCAACTACAACTTTGGCCTCAAGAAATTCTCACAAAGTGTCAATTAAAATGAGTAGGTTGTAGCCAAAAATCACAAAACACAAAAGTGACAGACAGCAGGAACAAAGAGATGGCAAGATCAGAAGTGGAAGTCTTCAGTGATTGCAATAATAAAATAGTGAATATAAAACATACAAATGCAATATGTTTTAAAAAATAAAAGAAAAGCTTGAAAATGCAGAGAAGAGAGACTATAAAGAACAACGAAGCTGATTTGGAAACAAATTCAAATTATACTCCCAGACATGAAAAATAAATTAATTAAAATTAAACCTACAATGAGTAAATTAAACAGGATAGTGAAGACAACAGATAAGAGTTTTAGTGAACTGGAAGACAAATCCAAAAAAATTATCTAGAATGCATCTTAAAAAGAAATGTGAGAACTTTAAAGAAGGTAAGAGACAGAGGATAGAGGGATAATGTCTGACATAAACCTTAACTGGTGGTCCAGAAAGAGAATATACTAGTCAGAATAGGCTAATCTATAATGCAGCAACAAGTAAGCCCCAAATTTTAGAAGCTTAATAAAACAAATGTATTTCTGACTCATAAATTTCAGTGTGTATCTTTCTGAAGGAGATATAGGAAGACTGAGAAATTAGAGGCCCATGACAGCTTCAGCCTACCCCACAGGGAACTCTGGAATGAAAATGGTCCTAAAAAATTGTCCCATGATGGGCCAAAATGCTTCTGTTTATGTATCAGAATTGATCAGTCGTTGGATCTGAGCTACCCCATGAAGTTTGTGTTTTTGTGGAAGCTGGCTAACTACAGTCAATTAATTCTGTGGAGAGGCTGTTACCTGAAGGGTCTCTATTAATGGAAGCTCCAGAAACAGGGGAGTAAGTCCTTCTATGAAGAGAGATCTGGACAAAACATCTTGTCCATACCATTCCACCCTTGTGCTTCTCCACTAAACTTCTCAGCATGTTGAGTAGCAGCTTCTCTACAACTCTGGTAAGCCTCTCTCCCTGGGGGAAAATTTATTAGAAGGTTAGTGGAACAAAAGACAATTCCCACTGCAGCAGATTGTTTCTAGGCCACAACTGATATCCAATGTCTCCATTCTCCTTTATAGGATACAATGCATGGTTGTTATGGTTGTAAATCTACTTGCACATTTGTTTGTTAAATACTGGGTTCCCTGGTTTGACACAATATAATGTGGGGGTGGACCAGTGAGTCAAAGATATGTAAACCCTTCAATAGTAGTGCTGGCTGAGGTCCTACAGGCAGGAAAGGAAAATGTACACCCAGAATATGTATCTGTTCCTATGAGAATTAATCACCGGACCTTTAATGGTAAAAAAGAGCTCAATATAATCAACTTCCCACTAAAGTGGCCCATTGGTCTCCTCAAAAAATGGTGCTATATCTGTAGCCCTTCCTTGGTATCTGTTATTGATCAATCAGACACTAGACAGTGGCAAAAGCTACATCAGCTTTGGTAAGTTTAACCTTATGTTGTTGAAGCCATTTGTGGCCTCCATCTCTGTTACCATGGCCACCTCATTCATATGTACATCTACCAGCACTGAGGAGGCCAAAGACAGAAAAGTCATTGTGAATACTTGGTTGGTTAGTAGCTCTGTCATGGAGGATGTTCTCTGATGGGTATTAATATGTCCTAATAAATAGATTTACACTCAGCTCCTACCCCATATGTTCACCCACATGGTTCTATCCCAGATCACCCTGTTCCTAGTATTCCATTCTTTCTCATTCCAGATTTCTCATTCCAACTATCCAAGATAATCAAATATGCTCTTAAATCCATATACATTTTAACCTGAGATAGTCACTCCTCTGAAAACACAAAGTTGATGACCACGGGCACCACTAGTATGTCTGCCAAAACTAGATGGGAGAGCCATCCCTTCCACCCACATTCTATTGTCTATAGCTCAGTCACATAATCTTAACCTAATTGAAAGAGAGGCTAGCCCAGTTACTCTTATTCTGTGCCAAGAGCATTCAAAAAATTGTCTTTCCCACAGAGATAACAGAGAATGGAGGAAAGGTAATGTTCAAGTCAAGAATTTTCCAGAACTATTTAAAGACACCAATTCTCAGAACTAGGAATTGTAACAAATCCCAAGAGGATTAAATAAAAAGAAATTCAAACCCCAATCATCATCATAACACTGAAGAACACCAAAGAAAAAGAGGTTTTAAAAGACAGAGTGCCCACAGAGGAACAGAAATTAGACTGACTGATGACTTATTGATTACAATAATGAAAGCCAGATTATATTGAAATAACACCATCAATGTTATGAGGAAAAAAAGAAAGTTGAACTATTGTTCAAGGAAAAGGATAAAGACATTTTCAGATAAATAATATGTGAGAAGCTAACCTGCAAAGATCCCCCCTAGATTATAGTCAATGAGATGTGCTTTACACAAAAGGAAAATGATCACAGAATATCTGAGATAGAATGGTGAACAAAAAATAAATTAACTGAATAAGATTGAGAAAAATTTGGGTAAATCTAAATCAACATTGACTATTCAAAATAACTACAAGAATTTTTAATTGCTGGAGGAAACTAGAAGAGAATCAAAATACAGAATAAGAGTAAGACTTAAATTGGGGGGAAAGAAGTTGATCAAGTATTGACTATCTGGGAAGATGACAAAGTGGTGGTGGCAGTGGTGGTGCTGGTTGAATAAGTCTGTTAAAGGTATTAGAGTAACAAAAAAAACATTGAGGACGTAACATCGAAACATAGAAAAGGAAAAACAAATGAGAAAAATTATGTATATAATCATATTATTTTACCAACATAGAGATCAGAAAGCTGTAAAATGAAACAATATATTTTTAGGTGTGTATATCAAACCATAAAGGAAATTTAAAGTAATTCAGAGAAAATTCAGGATAGTGGTCACCCTGGGGAGAGTAGCAGCCAGAGGGATGCAAAGGAAGGATGGGGGGAATCCAGGTTTCTGCTTTTAAAGGTGGATGGTGAGTACCCAGGCAGTTATTTTATTATAATCATTTAAAGGAATCCAAAATATATTTATTTGTTTTGACGGAGAGAGATCACAAGTAGGCAGAGAGGCAGGCAGAGAGAGAAAGGGAAACAGACTCCCTGCTGAGCAGAGAGCCCCATCCAGGGCCCCATCCCAGGACCCTGAGATCATGACCTGAGCCAAAGGCAGAGGCTTTAACCCACTAAGCCACCCAGGCGCCCCTTAAAGGAATCCAAAATGTTTTAAGTATACTTTTTTATGTATATTTGGTCAAAAAATAAATCTGCTAAAATAAAGGTAAGGATGTGATTTGATGGATGTGTTAATTAACTTGATTATTGAAATCCTTTACAAATGGAAATGAGCATCAAAGCATCACATTGTATACCTTAAATATACTACAATTTTATTTGTCAATTATAGCTCAATAAAACTGGAAAAAACTAATAAATAAGTAAATAAATAAACAAATAAGGAAAATGACTTACAATGTGACCTGCCAACTCTGAGTACTTCAAGTGCCATGTCTATTAATCAGTATAGGTTGTCAGCACATACATTTTTGAGAAGGAATGGAGATTGTCAATTAATGCAATCAATCCAGAAAAACATTAATCCAGCCATTTGATTAAGTATAAATCAATTGAGTGGTTCCACTCTGAGCATATGAAACTATTTGGATGTGCTCTCCCTGGAGAAGAGAGGAGAGAAGAGAAGATCCAGTAGAAATCATTGCTCCTGGTATGGTTTCCTCAGAAACTACTCCGAATCTTGGATTTGGGTTTGTCTGACTGCAAGATGTTAGATTCTATATGTGTTCATGGCATTCATATGGTATGCATACTGAATTTCAAGCTTTATGAGCTCTGTCTCTTTGTATACCATATTTGTTACTCCGTGGAAAGCACAGCAACAGGTTATTGCTTAAAACAACAACAACAAAGATAGTTAATAAGGCTCGTGTTTCTTCTAAAGTTGCTTGAATACTGTCTGTTCAGTTCCCTGAAGAAACTAGGATAAAATAACAGTATACGTTTTAATAAAATATGCAGGGAGTTTGAACATTAAAACTGCCATTATCAGTATTCTCATTATCAGTAGAGAAGTTGTATACCTAATTCTCCATACATTATGCTAAAAAATTAAAGCATTATATCTAATACAATGTCAAACGTAATGTTAATGTAAAAATTAACTACAGGAAAGTACAAATGTGAAAGAATGGAATTCTAAATGAACAGATTAGAAAGATGGTAGCAAGAAGATAGCTTCAGCTTCTAGAATTAACAGAGAGTTTCCTAATGTAGCACTCTGAAAAATCATTCATTCATGGAAGGTCTACCTATCATCATCTGCATTTTCATAAATGGTATGTAAAATGACTAGTCGTTAAGATGCAACATTGACATCAGGTTGATAATGAAAAACTAATAAATGCCCAAGAGTGTATCCATCCAAACTATCAGAACTGACCAGACCCTGTGTTTTGTTAGAGAGAAAAGAGAAAAAGATGATCAGGATCCCTGTCTCACTGGGTGAGTAAAGCCAACAAGTAAAGTGAGTCTCCATTTCCCAGTTCTCTGTCTCTTGGCAGGTGCTTACTCAAATGTTAGTTGGAAGATGGCAGTGTGGTAGGTTGAGTCAAAGTGCTTTCAGAATCCCAAGGAGTAGGTAATATTTGAGCTGAATCATTAAGGAGGGACAGGACCTTTCCAAGAAGAGAGATATTCTGCTAACAGATATCAATGGAAAGAAAGTTTTGTTTTGTTTTGTTTTTCATCCAAAATGTACACTAACACAGGGTTAAATGGACATGTAAGACCTAGAAGATTCTGAGTGCCTATAACAGAGGATGAGAGTGGAGATGAGATTGGGAGGCAATTGGGCCATGTATGAGAGCCATTTATTCCACACTACAGAGTTTGTACTTCCTCCTGCAGAAGATACAGAGTTTTCAGAGGTCTGCTTGCAGGGGGGCAGGCATGCAGGTTTGTGTCTATACAGGCGAGAGCTCCTGCAGCATAATAGGGAACAGATTGGGTGAAAGGTGGCCATGCTGTGGGCCCTGGGTTAGTGACCACACATAGAAGAAGAAAAAGACACTATTACTGCCTTACAGGTGGGGAAACCTAATGGGGATGGCAGGTAAAATCAGGAGATGAATAATTGCTCTATGAAGGCTAAGTGTCATGATAACAGTACACAGACTGGTGCTTTGGAAATACATAGGAGGGCTACTACCTCATGGTGGAGAAGTCAGGAAAGGCTTCTAGGAGGAAATGCCGGGTAAAGTGAGCCTAGGGAGTCAGGAAATAAAGGCAAATACTGTATTTTAATTCAGTGCTCAGGCTATAACCTAAGGTTAAGAGATCATAACTGATTCTTATCCAATGGCATGTATTTTGGGGAACATGGCAGGGTATATGAATGAAAGTAATTAATGTAATAAATCAATAAAATCATAAGAACAGCATTTAATCTTGTTAAGCACAAGGAATGTTTAACTGATTAATCATACACAATGAACATTTATCAAGGACTATGCATCAAAGAAGCTTCAAGATAATTTTCAGAAGTGCCAGGATTGTGTCCAATGGGATTTCCACCTTGAAAAGGGGTTAAAATGGGTCCTGTTTCCCTAAGTCCCTTTGAATACTGAGGTCCCATTTCCATCACCTCCCTGCTCAAGAAGCTTATAACCTAATTTGATGAAGCAGATTTTTCATGTTGGAAAAGAACAGAGGGCTAAAGGGGCTTATACAAAAGTACAAGTAAGTAGTTTGGTGCAAACTGAAACTTCCATGGGGTTTCTGAGAGATGAGCTGAGAAAAGTGGACTAAAGCATCCCAGACAGAGGGAATATTCTGGGCCTGAAGACCTAGGAATGAGCAGAAGCATGGCTCTTATCTCTTTCTTCATTCCTGCCTTCCATCCTCCCCCGCCTCTTTCTTTTCTTCTTCCAATGGATATTCATTAAACCTCTAATTCCTCTTTTAATCAAAACCTATTTCTTCACCACAAGTTGCTTACAGTTTCCACAAAGCAACACCAAAAGGAGAAATTATGCTGCCCTTCTTTTCTCCTAAAACTAATTCCATCTTCTGGAGACGGGAATAGGGCATTGACCGGGGGATAGATCCCAAAAGAGCTGATGCTCAAACTAAATTGCAAAGGAGCCTAGAAGCTACACCAGGCAGAACAACAGCTCACACCAAAGCAAAACACAGAGCGTGGCATATTCCAGGAATTACCAGGATCTGACTAGCACAGAGGCTTAGGGTACTAGAGAGAGGAGAGGGGTGGGATCCAAGAAGCAGTGCAATAATGACTCCCAGGACAGGAGATAGACCAGGCTCAAGGCAGGAGCAGTAGGAGAGAAGGCTGAATAGGTCATCTAAGGTCCTACAGGCTGGAGCACAGCAAACAGACTTGCCATAAACAGGTTCCTGCTAGTCCTCCAGAACTGTGTTTGCTAAGCATTTTTGCACACTTGAAAGCAATCTGGGTACACTTAGGCCTTCTGACTATAGTTGGTATTACCTGTAATTATTATTAATTAAGGCAGAGACTCGTGTATATGAAAGGAGCATGGAAATCTGCAGGGTTCGTTTTTGTATTTGTCAACTTTTATTTGAAAACAGCAGGTGAAATTCTGATTTGAGCAACGTTTAGCCTCAAACTATCATGCAGATTGTTTTGGTATCTATGTAATTGCAAAAGGCTGCTTTGGTCGAAGCTCCTGAACACTTTTTATTGCTAATTTTGGCAATAAACCTGTTAATTAGTTAATTGTAAAACATTAGTGAATCAAGCAAAAAGAATCCATCTGTTTATAAAATTTCAAAGATCTCTTCTGGGCATAACATTTAAAAACAAGAGCTGGCTTGCACTCTCTTGCCTACCAACTACAAACCATCTCTTTGGAATATTGGTTCAGCCTCCACTTAGGACTAAGAGGTGATATTTGAATGCAATCATTTGCCATATTTGAAGGCGATTTTGTAGGCACATGGTGTTGCATACAAAGTTTTCCAGAAAATGAAAAATTAGTGAGGGATATACAACATTTTCATCTATATCCCAAGCTGAACCTAGAAATAATTAGCCAGGCAGGAAAAGAACCAGAAGGAAATTCCACACAGAACCGCACACTTACAAAAGCCAAGTCAGAAAAGCAACAACAACAACAACAGAGAACTGCAAAAATTCCTAACCAAGAAAATCTGTAGTATACATAGGAAAAGGACAACAGAGAAGACCAGTGAGTGGGACAGGGACCAGACTGTAAATGACTTAAATTTCTGTAAAGAAGAAACTTCCTGCAACTTCACCAACAAAGTTAGGGAAATCCATTGAAAATCTTCCATCTAGTGAGTGTGATGAAAAATTTGTTTTTAGGAAACGTTGCTAATCTTCCATCTGGAAAACTGCGAAGAGTCCCAAGGTCTTCCTTGCCCCAGTTCCCGGAGGGAGGTGTAGTGGAAAGCCCAGGAAAACCCTGCGTACCCATGAATGAAGTAGGAGAAAAGGTCACCAACTAAAAGCCAGACTGACTAAAAGCCAGGGAGCAAAACCATGCAGTTCACCTTCCCCAGAGCTCTACTTTTCTTTATAAACGGAGAAGTTGTCTGAGGACACATTTAGCATGGGTTTAAGGGGCTAGGTTGATATGGTTCGCTTCCCAGTCCCTTCTGTGTATAGCTACGTTATTGTGAGCCATCAGGATGTGGGGATGGCTTTAAGGAATTCCTCCCACCCAAAATAACAATTAATCCAATCCCCTGACATGAAGCTGCAGGCCCAGAGGCCTTATGGCAGTATGAGCAAAAGCACCCATAGCTGGAGGTATGGAGGTTTAGGGGAGGAAACAAGGTTATGAGTGTAAGACTACCAGAAGCTAGTCTGTGGCCTAAAATCACATACAGATGATGTAGTTTTGATGGGAACCTATTCATAATGGAAGTTACTATATTTGTTATATCCCGAGTTTTTTATTGTAACTTGCACCTTAATATCAGAATGATTTTCTTTGTTGTTTTTTTTTTTAAATTGCTGATCTTCTTCATAGATTCTTTTTTGTATTCCATTAATTATCTGAATTTAATCTTAGATCTTTAATAAATAAAAGTAAAGATAACAAAGTACCCTACATGTATATAGTCATCTAAATCACTTGTTTTCTTTCTTTCAACATCCAAAAACGTCTTAAATATCTTTCTAAAATGAGTATAAAGTAGGCTTCTGGAGAAGAGCATCAAAGGACCCCAAACTCTCAAACATTCTCCTTCACTTATGTTTTTCCCTTGCTGCGGACTTTATTCTGTCTTGATACAACTAGTTATTTTGACATTATGAGGGTCCCAGCCACCAATAATTCCCATGCTTATATTTTTGCCTTATCACAGATTACCTAATTGTAAGTCAGAATTCCATTTATTTCCTTATTTTAAGACCTTCTGGCTCAACATTCCCAACTGGGGCAGGGTGGGGGGAGGTTCTAGTGGGCATCAGTTATTAAGTATTCTGATTTATTCATGAAGTCCTCACTTAAATATTCAACAGAACTTGAAGAAGTTAAGTTATCATGATGCAATGAAGTAAAAGGAGCACTGAGTTAGAATTCAGGAGGCCGGTATGTCTTGAAGGCTGGGTGGCCTTGAATAATGCATATAATCGTCTTCAGCCCGGTTTCCCCAACTATAAAATCAGGGATGGACCAGCTATCATTTTAGATTCCCTCCAGTTAAAACATTCTGAAATTTGATTTCCCAGGCTGCTTTTGGGATCATCCATTTGCTTCCAGCCCGGCAAGCAGAGGCCAATGCTATTATAACCTGACAGCTGGAGAGATAGACAAAGAATAAAAGCTTCCCTAAGTGCTCCTGATCCTCCTTTTCTGTAAATAAATGAAAAGACTTCATTTCGCAGAGCAAATCCTGAGTCACAAATGCCATTTTTTTTCTTCATGGGGAGGTAAAAAAAAATTAGCATTTAAAAATATGCCAGCATGTAACATTTCGTTTGTTTCCATAATGTCTGATTTAAGGATAAAGATCTTTTTTCAACACTGAAAGCAAAACCTCCTAATTCATCTGGCTTACAGGATCATTTACATATCCAATGGAACGTTTATTTTATCTGACCAGAATTGAAGATGATACAACGTTCTCAGCTGAGATTAAAAATATATAAGGATGGAATATTGATGGCAATACACAATATAGAGAAGAACGGCCCAGATGATGCACTGTGGATGATAAGAATGAAACAGTGCCTCGCTAAAGTAAGATGATAACCTCAAAAGATATAGATTAATGACAGTAGTTTCTCAGATTGAAAAAGGAGAGGCAAGGATAAAAGAGGAATAAATTTAAGCATTTCAACAAAGGATGGAGAAATTTAAAGGATAATGTTAATTGAATTATGTGTTGTAACCAGATAATACTCTATTATACAGAGATGAAAGCCACAGTCATATCAAACCATCTAGTCGCAAGACGCCAACTCGAATCTGCAAGGGTTATTTTTAAAGTGGCAAACTCTAATAGGAGTCTGAATTTCAGGAGTACAATTTTAGTTTAAGCTTCTTAATTTATAATGGTGATTGACTTAGTTTGATTGCTCAGGAACATATTTCCAGATTTATAACAATACCAGGGTAACTGAATGCCTTGTTACTTTTCATCTAGAATGCACTGATTCATTTTATGGCTATTTACTGAGTTTGCTTATGAATTTTCCATAATCCCAAATGGCCCAAAGGGCCCTGTTTTTTCAACCTTCATTCACGCAACTAACCTTTCCTAAGTACTTTCTGTGTAGAAAGCACTGCGGAAGATTCAGAGCCTAAAAGACATTGATATACTTTTTGAGGACAAAAGCTATATCATCTTTACATTTCCATGCCTAGCAAGAGGGCCTGACCTAATTTTTGTACCTGGTAAATATTAAGATGAACTGAACATTTTAGGGAAGCAGATATACATGAAACTATGAACTAAGAAAATCAAATAATATTTTATGTGCTTAGAATCACAAACTAAAGAAGTTGGAAGAGATCTTATACGTCGTTGGATCTAATGTTTCCTAACTTTGTTTCATGGAATAAAAATAATGGATGTTACTAAAACAAAAGGGGGTGAGAGAGATTCATTCTTCGAATAAGTTTGGAAGGCAGCTATGCTCACCACTGAACCATCAGTGCTACATAGCACAGGTTGAAAAAGTTTGGAAAAACCAGAATCAAGCAAGTTTCTTTATTTCTCAAAGACTTTAACATGCTAAAATTATGTGTTTATCTCAAAATCAGATATAGCACATATCATTTTCAACTTTATTCATCCAGGGGGCACTTTTACCAAGCCACATCTTGTGAACCAATATTCTGAGCTGGGAAGGGCTCAACTGGTCCATTTTCCTGACTTTATCCTTCAATCCCAACCACCTTTCATCTAGCAAAAGAGAACTTTGTAACTCTGCTTAAATAATTCTATGAAGAAGTGATTTATCCTATTTTTTTTAATTTAAATTCCATTTAATTAACATATACTGTATTATTAATTTCAGAGGTAGATTTCAGTGATTCTTCAGTTGCATACAACACCCAGGGATCATTACTTCATGTGCCCTTCCAATTGCCCATCACCCAGTTACCTCATCCCCCCATCCCCTCCAGCACCCTCAGTTTGTTCCCTAGAGTTGAGTCTTTTATGATTTGCCTCCCTTTCTACTTTCATCTTCTTTTATTTTTCCTTCCCTTCCCCTATGTTCATTTGTTTTGCTTCTTAAATTTCACATGTGAGTGAAATGATATGGTATTTATCTTTCTTTGACACACTTATTTCACTTAGCATAATACTAGTTCCACCCATGTCATTGCAAATGGTGAGATTTCATTCTTTTTAATGGCTGAGTAATATTCCATTGTGTATCTATCTATCTATCTATATATCTACACACCACCTTTTCTTTATCCACTCATCTGTCAATGGACATCTGGGCTCTTTCCACAGTTTAGTTATTGTGGACTATTTATTTATTTATTTATTTATTTTGCCAGGGAAGTCCAGAGGCGTTTATTGAGCATCTTCTAGGGCAGCACTCAACTAAGTGCTGCAAAGGACATGTGTCCCTTCGAATCACTATATTTGTATCCTTTGGGTTTTTTTTTTCTTTGAAGATTTTACAGACAGAGAGAGAGAGACAGCAAGAGAGGGAACACAAGCAAGGCTTGTGGGGAGGGAGAAGCAGGCTTCCTGCTGAGCAGAGAGCCCAAAGCAGGGCTTGATCCCAAGATCCTGGGATCATGACTTGAACTGAAGGCAGAAACTTAACAACTGAGCCACCCAGGTGCCCCTGTTTGTATCCTTTGGATAAATATCTAGTAGGGATGCAGGGAAAGGGGAACCCTCTTACACCGTTGGTGGGAATGCAAACTGGTGCAGCCACTCCAGAAAACAGTATGGAAGTTCCTCAAAAAGTTAAAATAGAACTACCCAGAACCCAGAAATTGCACTATTAAGTATTTAGCCAAAGGATTCATCTCATTTTTTTAAGCAAACTGTTTGTATCGTTGAATAACCATTGGAGATTTCTTGAATTTGAGCTGAAATCATCTCACAGTCCACTAAGAATAGGTGTTAGCAAACAATGGTCTGCAGGAAAAAAGCCCCATCACCTACTTTTGCATGGTGCTCAAGCTAAGAATGGTCTTTATATATATTTTTTAAAGACTGTAAAATAAAAAAAAACAAAGAAGAATATGCAACAATGGTCATATGTGGCCCACCCAGCTTAAAATATTCACAATCTAGACCTTTACAAAAGAGTTTGCAGAACCCGTGCTCTAAAGAAATAGTCTCCAGAGTTTTTGAACATGAACTCTGGGCTAAGCAACCTCAAAGGTAGTCCCAAAAGATCCCTGCATCTTTGTGTTCAAGTCCTTGTATAATCTCTTTCCCTTGAACATGGACTAGATTTAGCGACTCACTTCTATTCTATGCTATTCAATAACATTCCCTTCCATTCCACTCAATTCCATTCCATTCTACCTTATTCAACAGACTTGCTTCTATTCTGTTGTGCTGAATAGAATATGGCAAAACTGATGGAATGTCTCTTCTAAGATTAAGTATTAAAAAGACTGGCTTCTGACCTGGATGTTCTCTTGGCCTCTCTCACTCCCCCACTCTGAGGGAAGCCAGCTGCCCTTTTGTGAAACATGGCCATGTTTCTGACCCTTGAAAAGGGCAAAGAAAGCAGAAAGATCTCTAGTCAACAGCTAAGGAGGAACTATGGTTTTCAGTCCAACAGTCTGCAACGAACTGGATCTTACCTACAACAAGATAAGTGAACTTGAAATGGATCCACCTTTAGCTGATCCTTCAAACGGGACTACAGCCCTGGCCAACAGCTTTATTTCAAGTTCACAAGAGAACTCGAGCTAGAGGCAGACAACTAAATTACACTCACATTCCTGATCCATAAACACTGTAAGATAATAAATGTTTGTTCTTTTAAGATGTCATGTTTTGGGATAATTATTGCCTAGCAAGAGATAACTAACACACATTCCTATTAGTAAATATTTTTAGAGTGTCTAGTCCAGTCCCAATATATGTATATTTACTTATGAATTATAAACATGCACTCCTACACACTTTTACTTTAATTACTAGAAAAGTTTACATTCTTTAAAAAAAAGTTTAGGTAAAAATAAATATAGAGGTAAGTTTTAATAGCTTTTTATGGGTATGGACTTTACTGGATTGGTTTGTCCATCCCCTGGTGTGCTCATGTCACTATGATAGAATAACATACAAGATCAACATAAACACTCCCCAAAGTTGTAAACATAAAATTTTATTTGTATGATCACTATATCCTTTCCAATAGAATCAGATTTTTCTGTCTAAAATATTTTATTTGTTCAGAAGTGTTAGTTCTTCATTCTTGGTAATCAGTGGACAACTCATCACAGATGTCACCTTGGAAACCTATACTTAGGTCTGTAGAAAAATTTCAGATGTCTGAGAGAGTTTGTTCCTGTCTTAAGGGTTGCTTGGCCACTGAAGAGAAATGTTAACAGCTGTGGGAGAAGCAATTAGTGTCCATTCTATCCTGATTGACAATTCTGTAAAATGCCCAGTAGCATTTTCTATGGTTTTACAAAATGGCGACCTTCTGTTTCAGAGTGCTGGGTAGCTACTGAGTCCCGGGTATAGTTATCATCATGTGGATGCCCCATGTGGCTTCCAATTAGAGAATTAAGCCTAATTTCACTCCCAACCAGACTGAAATATAAAAGAGACAGATAAGACCTTCATAGTGAACCATGGACAGAGATTTCAGGCAAGCAGAATACATGAATATCAACTTTTAGGAGCATTCGATTAAAAATGCAAAGGCAGAGCTCTCTGAGAAACTGGGAGACTCTGGATGAAAGGAGAGAGATTAGGGAGGACGCTGCCATGAATGCACTGTTTTCATACAATGCCCTAATCAGGAGGACAAGTGGCAGTCGTTATGAAGCAGTGAGATTCAGAACAATGCCTTTCCCAAGGAAGTAGTCACTACAAAACAAGGCCTGCAGTAGGACAATACTGACTTGTACACATGAAAAAGAATAATTAGTTTAAGACATGAGGCCTGACATTTAGTGAGCTTCCTTAGTCAAAAAACAAAAATACTAGGAACTGGAAAGTAGTGGGTTATTTTTCCGTGGCCTCCGAACTTCCTATTTTTCTCACTATGCATTTCATATTATCCCAATTATCTAAGTTAGTGCATTAATATAGAAATACTATGATCTTCCATTTTCCCTAATTAAGACTATTAGGAAGACATTTTATGCTCTTATTTTTTTTAATGAAATTCAATTTAAAGTCACTGTATCAGATCTTATTAGCTGCTACATTATAACATATAATATTTCATTGGGGGCAAAATGCCTAAATCAAAATTAGATCCAAACTTCAAAAATACAAACTATGACAGTAACATAGTCATGGCCCTTTGCATATATTTCATCCTGTATAAAATAAAACTTTCCTTGTGTCAAGTTTTAATCAAGAATGTCCCCAGGAAATACTATGGCATGGAAGATATAGGAAGAAATTGTACCATTCCATCTTCTAAATAATAGGGTGTCCAAATTAAAGGTTGTGAATATTTTAAGGACGGCCTGAGAGGTGAATAAAGAGTTGAGCAAGCCCCATACTGTTAGGGTCTGTGATCAAAGGAGCGAGACTGAGACAAAGCGAAGGTCAAGCAAAGCTTTATTTCGTGCCAGCATCGAGAATCAAACTGACAGGTCAGGGCCGCCTCTTACAGAGAGAGCGACCCCTCCCAGCCTCACAGACTAACTTTTATAGAGCAAAGGCCATGTGGTTGAGACTGGCCACACACAGGTGACCAATGAGATTGTAACACACAGAGAAAGTTGCATAGTCATGCTAGGTCCCACACGGGTGGCCAATTGAATTACAATTCACCCTATAGTAGCTATTTGAACTAGCCTATCACCTTGGTCAGAATTGGCACCCAAAAGCTGCCCAAAAGGTGGGGCCCACGTTCTTTGGTGATTAAGGGATGCTTTACTGATTGGATGTCTCCACCTGGCCTGACTCATCCTTGTATTTGGGCTCTGCTATCACAGAATGGTCGACCATATTTTACTGGTTTCCCGGACTTGCTTCTAAGTAAGTTCCCCTTGAGGGGGGTGGGATGGGGAGCAGGGTCAGTTTAAGTTTCACTGCATAAACAACAAAATCACTGTTTAAGCGAGATGGAATCGCTCTGGCTAAATAGGCCCTTACCATACCATTTTTTAAAAAGCAAAATGGGAAAATTTCATTTAGTTAATACAGCAAGTATACTGAAATATTAAGTGCATGCCTAGCATGAAGCTAGTCACAGTGGGATAGGATAACATCCTAGAGGAAGATACCTCCTGTGTCCAGCACACAGTACTTGCTCCATACAAGATTTTTGAATAAATGGATAAAGACCTTCCTCCCTTTTCCCAAAAAACATACAACCTAGTTGGAATTAACAGACATTCCTTCATGTAATCTTCGCCAGATGTCTGTGAGGAAGGAAATATTTTTAAGCTAATTTTTTTAAAGGAAGAGACTGAGGTTCTGCGTCTCAAGGTCAGGGAACTAGACGGGGGTAGAGCAGGGACTTTGACCCTGTCTGTCTGCCTCTGGAGTCCAGGGATTTACATGGACTTGCATCTTCAGCTACTGGTGTATGCCGTTCTAAGAGAAGGACTGCCCTCAGTGATCTCCTGCGAGTCCTTCAATCCTGGACTCTTTCTCATGTTTTCTTCCCTTGTCTATTACTCTCCCTTAGAAATGCTATAGAATAACAATTCCGTCTCCTGTGGGAAATCTTCCAGCCGTAATTATTAAAACACAAGTAAACATGTACCTCTGAAGCTGGAGGGAAAACCATATTTCAAGTCAAACCTTGGGGGCTACCTGGAAAGCCACTTGGCATGTACCCAGGGCTCAGAACAACCACCACCAGGACAATTGATACTCAGGGATGTTTTCTTTGTCATTGCTGGACAGGAGGGACCTTTCTCAATGATTTTCTGTCACCACGTGGAAGTGATAAGTTCTATGAACAGTTTAACGGCCAAATAAAGGATTTCTGGATACCCCATAGAGGGGATTCTCAATTTTGCTGTGCTCCCAGTACATCTCACAGATATGCTTTGAGGACACATCGATGTTCAAATTTCCACCAGGGCTCAGAATTGTCTATTTCTCTTGGAACATCTAAGCACTGGCAGGGCTCAGCTGAGACAAAGGACAAAGCACCTTAGGAAGTTGACAGTCAATAAAATATGGGGCCTTGTTTCTCGCTAATGGGCACAAAAATGTTCTCATATAAGGTCTGATTTTTTTAAAGCCTTAGTAAATTTGAATAAAAGGAACTTTACATTGGGTAAATATGACAGAAAATAAAAGGACCCCTGGGATTCCTCAGCTATCAGGAATGAGTGGCCTCACGTAGCCACAATAGCTTCTTGCTTTTTATTTTTGTTTTTGTTTTTGCAACATTAACTCCTCAAATTATACCTTTCTTTCTTAGCACTTTACCACTCTTGAAGGAGGACAAACCACTCTTGGCCAACAGGCTTCATTCATTCACCCAGAATTGAATCTGACTGAGAATATGGGCAACTCTGATTCCCCAAAAATTAACAGATTGCCAACTATAACAAAGATATGACCGCCTAGAAACACCACAGACTTGGCCATATCCACATTTCTATAATGTCTGTTTGTAGCATATTGATAGTCTGTACTGAATTCTTCCAATAACCATGGTGGTTGGAGGTTACAGTTTTGCTCTTCACAGCCTCCAGGATGCATTATCCAATCTCTGGACCTCTGTTTTTCAGACATGTTTGATAGAGGGATATAATGATGATGAGAGTTAAGCAAAAGTTTTAAATCTCAGAAATTCTTTTCTCAATTTACAAAAGGCTTTCAGATGTACAATTTGGTTCTTGTAACAACTTTATTATGAGAACATCCATTCTTCAATGAGGGAAGAAATCTGGAGACATTCAATGACAAGATTAAGATGAGTAAGGCACTGGAGCTCCTGGGTGGCTTAGTGGATTAAGCATCAGACTCTTTCTTTTCTTTTCTTTTCTTTTTTTTTTAAGATTTTATTTATTTACTGGACACAGAAAGTGAGAGTACACAATCAGAAGAAGCACTAGAGAGAGAGAGAAAAGCAGTCTCCCATTGAGCAGGGAACCCCGTGTGGGGCTCTATCCCAGGACCTGAGCCGAAAGCAGATGCTTAACCAACTGAGCCACGCAGGAATTCAAGCATCAGATTCTTGATGTCATGATCTCAGAGTCATGAGATTGAGGCATGGAGCCTGCTTGGGATTCTCTCTCTCCCTCTTTCTTCCATGCCCCCTCCCTGCTTCCTCCTTGTGCACTCACTCACTCTCTCTCTCTCTCTCTCAAATAAATAAATAAATAAATAAATAAAAGGTGACCAAGACATTTAAACAGTGGTGCTGGGAATCTACTTAGGTCTTCTGATTCTTAGACCAATACTGTTTCCACGTCCCTATAACTAAGGTTAGTTGACTCAATGGCATATACCAGGAGCTTTCAAGGTATGGAGCAACAGCAGCAGCATTTGGCAACTCGTGAGACATGCAAATTCTCAGGTGCCTCCGCAGACCTGCTGAGTCAGAAACTCTCAGACGGGGCCCAGCAATCCAGGTTTTTACAAACTCTCTGGGTAATACTGATGCCCACCAATGTTTGAGAACCACGGCATACAATTCCTACATATGGTATCATAAAGTCATCCCAGAGACAGATCTTCTATCAGTAGTCCTTCTAAAACCTTCCAGAAGACTTCAAAGCCATGAGGGAGCAGAATGTTTAAAGCTCATCCACATTATGCAGGTGCTATGGCCTTTTCTTGCAGCTTTTCTTCCTGCTATCTCTATCATCTGGGAATAAAGGAAATGGTTTTCATTTCTTGAAGTCAAGATCATCCAACTATTCAATTTTGATGCTAAAACAAAAAACAAAAAACTTTATTCTATGGAAGTTCTTTCTCAAGGGTCCTCATGTCCTTCTCAGTCTGCCCAGAATAGTGTTTTTATCCAATTCATGAGCAGCCAGAAGGAGTGACTTCTTCTCCCACCACTCACCTACTCCAGGCACACCGTAAACACCTTCTCTTTCAAGGGCTTTATTCCACTAGTTGAAATGTGCATATCTTGGATTTCATCGAGAAAATAGAAGGGAGGTTAGGCTCCCCTGTCATATGCTCCACAGCACTCTCTAGTTCTCCTTTACAGTACTCATCACATTTCTAATTACTTGTTCAATGTCACTGTCTAATTACTTGTTCCCCACATGTTCTCTATTAAGACTTTTAGAGGCCCTAAGCTCTGACAAGATAATGGTGTCTCCTCCAACACCATATGGATTTTGAAATTAGGAAAAAAATCAAAACTTTCAAATAAGTTGAAGGTGTCCAACAGGTTTTGATATTGCCCATGGTGACTGCATCAATGCTTTCCTCCAAATAACATAGACTGAGCAAACTTTTTTTTTAAATGGGGAGGTGGGGGCAACTCCTCCTTTGTTGGTGCCCTAAGCACAGGGGTCTTCCTGTTGGGTAAGCCAGCCCCATTTCCGCATAAATTGTAAGTTTCATGAGGATCAAGCCACATCTGTCTTAGTCACAGCATGGTCCCAATGCCTGAGCCAAGATAGGTTCTTAGGAAATGTTCGATGAAAGAATAGAGTGAGTGAGTAGATGGATGGAGCAAGACGAAGAGAATGGGGTAGAAAAGTTAAAGTGACAGGAGGAAAGGAGGAGAGAGAATTGGGGGTAGAGATGAGCAGGCAGGGAGAGAGGGCAGAAAGACAGGAGACAAATGCAGTTGGTTACTATCTTCATTTTGCCGTAGTTTGAGAGAGAGAGGTCCTAGTACTAAACTCCCTAGTCTATTGCTAGATTTCAAAGAGTCATCTGTTTCATTACTGTTTAATTCTAGAATAAATGTTGCCATCATCCTTTTATAGAATTATGAACTGTGTCTTTATTTACTTACATGGCACAATTTTCAAATACGGGACAGCCCATTGCTCACGTCTTTGTCATGGAATTAGGGAAATGTAGCATAAGCTTTAAATTTGCAGCTGCTGTCCAATCAATGAGGAGGGCCTACCCTTCAGATAACGCTGTGATGCTTGACGTTAGCTATTCAACAGTTGCAGTCCTTGGGACTTTTGATTTCTGTCACCCTGGAAAATGAACAGCATTTGTGCTGACAGGTTTTTTTTTCCCCAGTTCACCCCTTTCTAATGAATCTATTCTAAACCATGTTACGCATTTAAATAAATTTTACACGCCATATCAAAACAGCAATATTAACAGTACTTGTCGCCACAAAATCCCACGCAAATTACAGAGAACTTCCACATGCAATACATTTAGCCAAAATGGGACTTTTAGATGACAGCAATCTTATAAGGTGTCAACACACAGCAATGATATGCAGACCCTACTTTCTACTTTTTCCTGATGAGAACAAAAGTATGCTTTGGCACAGCATTCAAATTCATCAAATAAGCACCCAAGAACGGATTTATTGCACAGGCTAAAGTTGAGTAAAGAAGGCCCATATGCTGTGTAAAAAAGCTTCTATATCTTTAGGTCCCCAGATCCTAATGTGACAAGGATATTATTATCCACTAGAGTCATAAAGCCTTTTATAGAGATATTTCCCCCCTTAGCCCTGTTATTTTAATTTGTGCACAGATTTTAGCACAGGCAATTTCCCCCTGCAAGGGCTTTTCACTAATAGAATTATACTGTCTTAGCTCAAAATGGCCTTTGGTTCTTAGTCCACTGGGCTCAAAAGATTATTTTCTTGTGTGGAGAGCTCTCCACACCACCCGGGAGCCCACCATTATCTGCACCGAACACCCCAATCCTCTACATCCTTCAAGAGGCTACACAGCTGGGCCCAGCATGAAAATGACAACCATTCAAAAGCTCCACGAGTTTATTTTCCTCTGGCTGGGCATCTCGGCTTCTGGACTCCCGTCAACGCCATCACAACACATGCCTTTCAATAAAAAGTGATCCTAACAGGATTAAATGTAATTTAGAGTCAATAAGGAGAAGTTTGCCATCGGGCGGAATTATAATAGACAGTATGATCAGAAGGTAGAAAATCTGGAAGGTTTTCAGGGGTGCATTCTACTGTAAAAAAATGAAACAGAGAAGAGAAAAAAATTTATTCTCAGCCAAATCCTCTTGCTGGTTCCATCTCTCACGCACATCAATTCACAGTCTATTAAGGTAATAAGAACCATGTACTGTAATTTACAGAGAGGAAAAAAGAGAGAGAGATTTCTGGGAGAATGGAAAACATGATGGGATCTCTCTGCCAGTTCTTCATTGGGATGTACGTGGTAAGTAAAATGCTTTCGGTTCTGTGTGACATGGAGGGCACAAAGGGCACATGGCACCCACGACAGCATTTACTTTGGCTGCAGGACAGTTCCCAAATCGTCACTCTGCAGGCAGCAGCACAGGGAAGGCCGTCACTCTTCTAGAAGGCAGCCCTCTATCTCCTGTACAGGGTGGGCCTAGAAAAGTCATGGGAGAACTGAGCACTAGAATGAACTCTAGCCCAGGGAAGAAGGAGCCTCCGCTGCAGGAAGGTACGAGCTGCTTTCTGGAAGCTGCCAGTGGATACCCTTTGCTGAATCACTGCTTTAGTACAGAGGGAAGAAATAAGGAAGGAAGATAGGCATGTAGCAAGAATGCACTGCCTGAAATAATTTCCCTGATTTACAGTCTTCACATTATTATTAACAGAAAATAATAGCTACCATTTATAAGACATTGTAATTACCACCTAGTGGAGAAGGCTTTAAGTTATCTTTCCTATATCATCTCACTTAATTTTCACAGCAGCCCTATAAAAGAGCTACTTTTATTCTTTTTTTTTTTAAGATTTATTTATTTTTGAGAGAGAGAGCATGCCAGGGGGATGTGGGGGGGCAGGGGGGCTTGACGGCGGGGAGAGAATCCCAAGCAGACTCTCCACTGAGTGAGGAGCCTGACACAGAGCTTGATCCCACCACCCTGAGATCATGACATTAGCTGAAACCACAAGTCAGACACTTACCCAACTGCACCACCCAGGTGCCCCCAAGCTAGTTTATTTTAGTTCTCACTTCAAAGATGAGGGAAACAAAAATCAGAGATATGAGTGAGTTGCTTGAGGTCATGCCGTCCACAAATGCTAGAACTGCAATGAAGCCCTGGGTTATCTGTCTCGATCCATGTGCTTAACCCCCATATCCGCCCAATTGTTGACTGAAAATGAGACCCTTCCTCCCCCCCGCCTTTTAAGCTGAAGTATAGATGACACACAATGTTCTATTAGTTTCAGGTGTACAATGTAGTGATTCAACAATTCTATATAATGTGCTATACTCACAATAATGAGAATAGCTACCATCCATCACCACACAACATTATTACAATACTATTAACTGTATTTCCAATGTTGTACTTTTCATCCTTATGACTTACTTATTCTACTACTGTAAGTTTGTACCTCCTAATCCCCTTCAATTTTTTTCCATCCCCCCAATCCCCTCCCTTCTGATAACCATGAGTCTGTTCTCTGTATTTATGATTCTGTTTCTAGTTTTTTGTTTGTTCATTTGTTTTGTTTTTTAGATTCCACATACAAGTAAAACATATAGTATTTGTCTTTCTCTGGCTTGCTGACATCACTAGGCATACTACCCTCTAGGTCCATCCAGGTTGCCACAAACGGCAGAAGATCGTTCTTTTTTTTTTTTTTTTCGACTGAGTAATATTCCATTGTATATGTATACCACATCTTCTTTATTCATTCATCTATCAGTGGACACTTGGGTTGCTTCCATATCTTGGCTATTATAAATAATGCTGCAATAAACATAGGGATGCATATATCTTTTTGAATTAGGCTTTTGTCGTCTCGTACTGAAATAAAGTTCTCAGGTACCTATCTGAGCAGATGTGCAGGACTGCCTCTGTGTGAGACAGCAGCAGCAGCTGGATTCTGCATATAGCTTTTAATTTACTTTTTGTCAGAAAAGGAAGGAAAGATTCATCAAAACATGGGAAAGGAGTACAAAGGGATGACAACTATCTTGAAGCCATAAAGCAGGCCTCTACCCTCTCCCCTACACACTAGTATGCAGGGACTCAGGGAGGAGAGGGATATTTGTGCTAGTAATCACCAGGTGCAGGAAGTGGGGCTGAGGGTTACATTCTTTTATAGCTCTTCCCCTTTGCCCTGCCCAGATGATCATGGGATCCTGTCCATATCAGGCTATCATATTCAGTAGCCTGAGACCAGGATCACTGCCGATACTTCAGCTGCTTCCAGAGTCACTCCTTAGGGCTTATAATACATTTCTAAGAATAACGCCACAGGTTTTTGTTTTCTTTGGGTAAATACCCACTGGAGGAATTACTGGATCATATTGATGAGGGAACAGAAGGCAAACTGAGGACAAAGCCTAAGCCAACACCTTGTAACCTCCCTGGACTCACTCTTGGATGGGACATGTGTGACATTCTTCCAGAAAGCTCCCAAATCTCTTAATGTTAATACCTTGCTAGAGGGGAAAATAACCTTAACTTAACAATGGCAAGACCTCTGGTATCTTGTAGGTAACTTGTAGGTCAGTCCTCTTTAGCACATGAGAGTTCTTTTGAAACTTCCCTATCCTTACTTCCCCCAATTCCCAAGTATGTAATCACCAATCCCCAAGATCCTGGTGCACCAGCTCTTTCTGCCCATGGGTCCTGCCCCTAGGCTTTAATAAACCATCATTTTGCACCAAAGATGTCTCAAGAATTCTTTTTTTTTTTTAAGATTTTATTTATTTATTGGATAGAGAGAGACACAGAGAGGGAACGCAAGCAGGGGGAGTGGGAGAGGGAGAAGCAAGGTCCCTGCTGAGCAGGGAGCCCAATGTGGGGTTCCATCCCAGGACCCTGAGATCATGACCTGAGCTGAAGGCAGACGCCTAACAACTGAGCCACCCAGGTACCACCGAAACCATCACAAGAATTCTTTCTTGGTCGTCAGCTCTGGACCTGACCCCACCAAACCTTACCTATATTCCAAAACCACATCAATATGATGTTTCTATTTTTCATTTTTTTGGGGAACCTCCATACTATTTTTCCCAGGAGTTGTACCAATTTATATTTCCATCAGCAACAGTGCCTGAGGGTTCCCTTTTCCCCACATCTCACCAACGCTTGTTATTTCTTCTTCTGTTTTAACCATTCTGATAGCCGTAAGGCAATACCTCACTATGGTTTTGATTGTAAATGCAGCACCTTTATCATGGGAGAAATTTTATTTTGGTAAGTGCCATTGCTGGGAAGAGTAACCAGTTCCTTAGAAGACAGGATTCAAAAACAACATGGCCTGGATGAGTGCAGAAGCAAAGAAAACGTTTGGTATGGACAACAGTAGTCTTAGGAAAGAAACTACACATCTACCACTTTGTGAAATGAGTAGGTATGGAAAATCAGCTGAACTTTTAGAGACATGGAGGATTTACACCGAAACATTGCAGTTTGGTTAAATTATGTGTCAGGGTGGCCTACTGAAAATAACCAGGGAACCAGGCCTGATTCTGCTGCAAGGGTATCAGAAAAGAATATGAAGTAGCTTTTTGATGTTTGGAAACAGATACATGGGTTGCAATGCTGGCTCCACTGTTTACTAGCTCTGTGGCTTAGACGAGTTATTTTACATTCTCTCTGCCTCAACTTACTCATTTATAAAACAGGGGTATTAGCTATAGAATTTACCTCATATGGCTCTTGTAAGGATTAAGCGAGTCAATCCGTATCTTGGGTTTCCATTGCAAATAAGAATTTGACTACCTAACATCCACAGATCAGTTATTTAATACACATTTATAAATTGTGTAGAATTGCCAGATATCATGCAAGGAACTGGAAATATTAAGACACATAAGACCTCAAGTTGTGGTCACCTGGGTGGCTCAGTCGGTTAAGCATCTGCCTTCGGCTCGGGGTGTGATCTCAGAGTCCTGGGATCAAGCCCTGTGTCAGGCTCTCCGCTCAGTAGTGAGTCTGCTTCTCCCTCTCCTTCCGTGATCTCTCTCACTTTTGCTCTCTCAAATAAATAAATAAAATCTTTAGGGAAAAAAATTTTTTCTAATAATAAAAGAAAACAGAAGCTAAAGAAAATTTAAGAGTAAATTATAGAGAAGAAAAAATTAACCATAATAGGACAACCCCAAGAGAGAGAAAAAAAGGACTTATCAGGATATTAACAGTGGTTATAACAGTGTTTATAAAAGCAAGCTGTCATTTATCTTGGTATATGTAGGTTATAATATATTCTTATACCTAATATATTCTCTGAATATATTATTAACTCTTCCATGTACATTTTTCCAGGCTTTTGGGAGAAACAATTTTAGATTTGTTCTAAACTCGAAAGAGTTGCAGAAAGAGTATAGAGCATTTCATACATTCTTCACCCTGCTTTCTCTAACATTAACATCTTACTTGACCATGCTTTATTTATTCACCTAAGGAGTTAACAATGGCAAAGCACCATTAATTAAACTAAAGACTTTATGTGAATTTCCCAGTTTTTCCACTAATCTCTTTTTCTGTTCCAGGATCTGATCCAAGAGACCATGTTGCATTTAAGATCCTATATACTTTCCTTACATTAATTAAAATTATATATTAACTTTTCATATATGCACTTCCTACCTTAAATAAAGCCCTTAACACATCAACTATATTCTGCTACAAGCAGTTTTCTAACTGGTTCCTACATCTTAGTTTCTTTGCCATCTTTCAACATATTGCTTTTAAATCTTCACCATCCTGCTCAGAAATCTTCATCTTGTTCCAAGAGAAAACCAAGGCCAAGAACATCAGACTGTCCACATCTAACCTTCTCATTCCCTTCCCTAAGGTGAACTGGCCTGGGCACTGCCTTCTACACCCAGGGCTTCATGCTTTCCACTTCCATATTTTAACTTACATTATTTACATTATCATATTGTTTTTAATATTTTTAATGTTTAAAATATTTATTTATTTGTAAGTAATCTACACCCAGCATGAGGCTTGAACTCAGTACCCTGAGATCAAGAGCCACATTCTTTTCCAACTGAGCCAGCCAGACACCCCTGTTTTTCATATTATATTATTTCCCTTGTCCAGGAAGCCATATTTGCCCACCCTCATCTAGCAGAGAGTTCGTCCTATTCCTACTGTCTAGAAAATTCTCCCGGCATCATCTGTTATCATTTCATGTCTCCATTCTAGTCCTCCAACCCAACCGTGAACTTCTCTGGAGAAGAAGCGCTGTCTTGTATGCAGCTCTGTATCTCCAGAACCTATTACACAGTTTAGTTTAATAAATATGTTCTGATTGGGTTGCTAGAAACCTTCAGTTCTAATGATTACGAAAATAATGGCAATTTTCTGTTTCTGGCCCAATATGTAAGGAGCTTGGAAGTTACTGCTCCTCTCCTAACAAGAAAAAAGCCAAACAAACTGAAAATTAGCCATTCTTCTTAGATCAGTACAAGAATTGAGGTCACAAGGAAAACCACTGCCACGACAACTGGAGGGAGAGAAAATCGGAGTGACAGTGAATCTCAACTGACCAGAGCGGAAACGTCTGCAGGACACAGAGGTAGAACCCGAGTAAGAAAAACTTAAACTGTAATTGACAAATTGCTGGAGGATCCGTGTGAACGAGTCAGAAAGTGAAAAACAATGGCCCACACTAACTGTGCCCTTACTGTGTTCTGGGAACTGTCTAAGCGTGTTACATTTATCAGATTACTTGTGTCTCCCAACAACTTTAAGAGGAACCCATGTTACAGGTAGAAAAACTGAGGCACAGGGAAGTTCAGTAAGTGCTTTGGTTAGTAAATGTCAGAGCCAGGATTTAAATCCAGGTGAACTAGCTCCAGAGCCCACATTCTTTTTTTTTTTTTTTAATTTATTTATTTATTTGACAGAGATCACAGGTAGGCAGAGATATAGGCAGAGAGAGAGGAGGAAGCAGGCTCCCTGCTGAGCAGAGAGCCCCATGTGGGGCTTGATCCCAGGACCCTGGAATCATGACCTGAGCTGAAGGCAGAGGCTTTAACCCACTGAGCCACCCAGGTGCCCCCAGAGCCCACATTCTTGATACCTAAACTATGTTTGCCTCATACCAGTTACCAATTGGTAACTGGCTTATGACTCACATAAGCCAGTCATGTGTCAGGTGAGACTCTGGGAAAACCTAAAACAATAGGACATTTACTCTCTACAAGAAGCACTCATTAATTCTCACCATTAGGGACCACTCTTTCCAATGACCCTAACCCAGTGCTTCTACAACATCTCCCCATCTCACCGCTGCCACAATTAATAAGGTGTATTCTCACTTCATGAAGGCCACCATAAAGTGTCTCTATGTCAAATTTTCTTCTAATTTCATTCTTTAAGGCTCATCATGCTTTGTGCTAAGTACTATATCCCTCCCAGGACAACTAGAGCCTAAAATATTGTCTTCAGTGATGAATATGTGTTCTCCAGGTAAGGTGTATTGCTAGTAATTAAACAGTATTAATTCCATCAGCTTTGATTTATTCTGCTCTCTCAGTAATGAAGCTCAGTATTCTATTTTCTCTCTGCCTAGCACTGAGCAATAGAATTGGTGTTTAAGGATTATCATATAAATCTACTTTTTGGTCAGTCAGTGTTGGGAAATTTTTTCAATATATTACAAATGTATTCATTATTCCCTCGTTCATAAAAATAATTAAAAGCTGTGGCCGAACACAAATTCCCAGAGCACAAAAGCCTGACTGGCAGGCCACTGCCAAATACCAAGGTTGCCAGCTTCTTAGTTTACGGGTTTCTTAATGAGAACTCGTACCTTCTCATTCAATAAAGGGCTTAGGTGGACATTTCCTGCTGGTGTTCACAGGAGTTATAAAACTAAAGCCCTACACATCAAAATGAAAATGGGCTTCTGTTATTTTCTGTATGTTCTTAGCAATTCAGAAATAACTTACCCTAAAAAAAACTACGTCCCTCCAAAATAAAATCCCAGCATTCTTCAGAAGCGATGCCCAGGATGTTAATAACATGTGCTCACGTTCTCTTAAAATAAAACTAAAGAAAGAAATAAAGAATAAAGCAAGGGAGGAAGGTAGAAGAAAATACAAGTAGATCCAGTCCATCATTGTGATAGCCAAGTTTCTCCTTAGATAAAACAGACATAAAACATGTACTTTACAAGCTTCAGACGACCTTCAAGACATCTGAGTACAGTATCTATGGATTTTTAAGTATAATTAACGACTTCTATTTTTCCATTTCAAGAATCGGAGTTCTGTTTCCTTGACAGGCAAAAGCCAATCAATCTTGTTTTCAAATGCTAATACAAGCAATTACAAATAACATTAATTAAAATACTACAGGAGCTGTTAGAGCTTGGGTGGTAGAGCTTTTTTTCTTCACCTGAACTCATGAGGATTCTAATTTGCAGGATGAATTGAGAAAGCACCCTTGGTTTGATCCATTTCTGGGAGGAAGAGCTGGCCCTTGAAACCCAGCTGAGAGCTGCAGAAATCCCCTGGTCTGTAAGGAATCCTGGGCCTGCAGAAGCCACGATGCTTATCGCACCTGGTAGACCAAATGTGACAGATCATTTTATTTACAGCGCAAATATTAATTTTCTGGTTTTGGTAACGAAAATACAGTGCTCATTTGTATTGTTGTAAAACTTGTAAATATGCCCTGTAGGATAAATAATATCCAAACAACATCCTAATTAAAAGGAAAACTCAGTTGTCTTGCAAGATAATGTAAGGAGGGTACATAAATTGTAAGTAAGATACATGGTAAAAATGAAAAAGACAGACTGGATGGGAGAGGAATGAAATAAGATTTGGAAATGTGCTTTTTAAATGAACACAAATTGTGAGATAATGTCTCACTGAACAATAAAAATAACAAAACAGTGGCAAAGATGTAATAGAATTTCCTGTGTACACCATTTTAATCTTAATATAATTTTCCCTAGTGCCTCCACGATTACTGAACTACTACGACCATTTCTTTCTCACTCTGTCCAAAGGTACCAAGACAGTGTTCTTTGCTGCAAATAATTCCCTGATTATGAACACAAAAATGATCTAGAATTTGACCACAGTGCTTTTTAAAAATGACATAGTGTCTGCTCAGGGCCAAAGGCCTTAGGGAATGGCAAAGTATGGGTAATTTCCTTAGGGAAACAGAATGAGAACACGGAAAAATACTTCCCCACTTCCTCCTGAATAAGGCAACCCCACGCTTTTGCTGCTGTTGTTCTTTTGCTCCTTTATTCAAAAGAAGGAGAAAAGATTTCTACACATATCTGGACCTACAGTGTGTTAGAGCACAGAGCTGATGCCAAAGAAATTCTGGGTTTGGGAAACAAGTACAGATGATATACCTGAGGAAAATTCACATCAGTGCGTCCTCAGTTTCTCAGTCTGCAAAATGGGGGTGATAATATTTATCTCTTAGCTTCACACATGATACACAAATGAATGTTGAGTAAATGCTACTCCAATATGGAGGTAAGGGTCCAAATATGATTGTGAAAGGTTTTCTGGTGTGGACACATTACGTCCAGAGGAAACCCTACATCTACTACTGACCCCAACTGATGAAGCTCAATAAAATATTCAACTCCAATCCAACCCCATATACATCTCAGATAATGTGCAGATATCTCACACTCATGTAGGTCTTTCAAGCTATGTGTATATTTCCTGGGTGTCATCAATGTTGTTATAGATCTTAAACTTTAAGAAAATACCCAAAAGTACAGACCATGCCCTACTTATTATTTTGCCTTTCATTTGGTGTCACTCTGGAGTGGGAATTCTGTTTTTGCTAAACATCCACTCAAATACTTTTTCTTTCATTCAGAGTCTAATTTGTTTTATTAATATATTATTTTTCAAAAATAATTCATCAGGCAAGAGAAAGATATACTTGCTCATGCATAGAGAAAATATGTGCCAAATACATCAACAAATCCATTTTATTAAACGTGCCATCAATTAATCCCTTTGTTGAATAGAATGCATAACTCTATAATGTGACTAACTTTTAATTTTGATTTTTTATACTAGATTAAACAGTAGAAGAATTTTGGACCCCATGAAAATGGATCTACAAAACAAACAAAGCTGACATAACCAGAAAAGCTAGGCTCATAAACAAGTATTCTTATAATATGCGATCTTGCTATTAGAACTGCAAATCATGAGCACACTGTCTTTATGAATTTTGCATTATTTTTTTCTAGAAAAATTCTAAGGATTTAAATTGAAGTTTTCAAGTCTATCTGATTTCTTAATATAAAAATCAATTTCAGTGGTTTTTTATTCTGTTTTTTTTAAAAGCCTCATTGATCCAAATGCAAATAGAGCAAAGGCTATCATTAAATATATCCCCAGGCATTCCATATTCAGACTTCATAATCACGGATCAGCTGGTAGGAGATGATTACAAAGGCAATTTGAGATTGTCTAAAAGATCACCAAAGCGGACTTCTTTTCCAAAACCAGAGTCCTCTTCTCCAGGAGATGTGGGTCAGCCATCTTTTATGGATGTTCCTCTAGTCCATTGTTTTGAATGATCTTGGCATATTCCTTGGCGATGTGTAAGGCACTCGAGGTCTAGCAGGATCCTCAAAATCAACATGGAAGAGACCAAACCGGCTGTTATACCCTTGGATCCACTCAAAATTATCCAGAAGAGACCATACACAATATATTTTGCAATTGACTTTATCAAGCTGGATAGCTAATTAAAAAAAAAAAAAAAGAGAGAAAAGGAAAGGAAAAAAAGGAGGAAAATTATATCTCTGGGAAGTTTCGTAAACATACAAAATCGCTGACAACTACTGTGGGTATCTTTCTCTTGCAGAGGATCACAGGAAAAAAAAAAAAACTCTCAATGCTCTTTTCCAATTTTCTCTTTTAACCAAGTAGGGGTTCCATTCAAGAAGTTAAATTACATATCATTCTAATTATTTGGTTATTCATTCATTTTGATGAATGTTTTATTTGTCCATTCATTTACTCAATAAATGTCTTTTTCAATATCTACTACTTTTCATACACAAAGAAACACATAAACACAGAGTTTCTCCCTAGTACCTAGAATTATATTCATTAAAGACACTGCTCGGCTCTCACTCTCCACAGATGACGTGATATGCTGTGTGGAAAACACAAAAGGCTCCACCCAAAAATTGCCGGATCTCATACAGGAATTCAGCAATGTGGCAGGATATAAAATCAAAGCACAGAAATCAGTTGCATTACATACACTAACAATGAAACAGAAGAAAGAAAAACTAAGGTATCTATCCCATTTATAATTGCAGCAAAAACTATAAGATACCTAGGAATAAACCTCACCAAAGAGGAAAAGGATCTGTACTCTGTAAACTAGAGAACACTCGTGAAAAAAACTGAGGAAGGCACAAAGAGATAGAAAAACACTCCACATTCATAGATTGGGAAAACAAATATTGTGAAAATATTATGTTACCTAGAGCATTCTATATATTCAAAGCAATCCCTCTCAAAATACCATCAACTTTTTTCACAGATCTGGAATAATTAATCCTAAAATTTGTATGAAAAGATCCCAAATAGCCAGAGGAATGTTGAAAAAGAAAACCAAAGTTGGTGGCATCACAGTTCTGGACTTCAAGCTATATTACAAAGCTGTAATCATCAAGACAGTATGGTACCAGCACAAAAACAGACACATAGATCAATGGAACAGACTAGAGAACCTAGAAATGGACACTCAACTCTATAGTCAACCAATCTTTGACAACACAGGAAAGACTATCCAATGGGAAAAAAAACAGCCTCCTTAACAAATGGTGTTGGGAAAATTGGACAGCCACATGCAGAAGAATGAAACTGGACCATTTTTTGAACCATACAAAAAAAGACATTCAAAACAGATGAAAGACCTAAATGTGAGACAGGAATCCATCAAAATCCTAGGGGAGAACATAGGCAGCAAACTCTGTGACCTCAGCTGCAGCACCTTCTTGCTAAACAGGTCTCCAAAGGCAAGGGAGACAAAAGCAAAAATGAAGTTTTGGGACTTCATCTAGATAAAAAGCTTTTGCACATCAAAGGAAATAGTCCACAAAACCAAAAGACAACCTACAGAAAGGGAGAAGATATTTGTAAATGTCTTATCAGGCTAGTATCCAAGATCTACAAAGAACTTATCAAACTCCACACCCAAAAAAACAAATAATCCAGTCAAGAAATGGGCAGAAAACATGAACAGATATTTCTCCAAAGAAGTCATACAAATGGCCGACAGAAGCATAGAAAAATGCTCAACATCATTAGCCACCAGGGAAATACAAATCAAAACTACAAAACTACCACACTACACCAGTCAAAATGGCTAAAATTAACAAGACAGGAAACAACAAATGCTGACTAGGTGCAGAGAAAGGGGAACCCTCTTACACTGCTGGTGGGAATGCAAGCTTGTGCAGCCACTCTGGAAAACAGTATGGAGGTTCCTCGAAAAGTGAAAAACAGACCTTCCCTATGACCTGGCAAATGCACTACTGGGTATTTACCCCAAAGATACAGATGTAGTGAAAAGAAGGGGTGCGTGTACCCCAATATTCATAGCTGCAACGTCCACAATAGCCTAACTATGGAAAGAGCCCAGATGTCCACCAACAGATGAATGGATTAAAAAAACATAGTGTATACACAAACACACACACATATACACACACAATGGAATATTACACAGCCACCAAAAAAAAAACTCTTACCATTTACTGACATGGATGGAACTAGAGGGTATTATGCTAAGTGAAATAAATCAATGAGGGAAAGACAATTACATGATTTCACTCATGTGTGGAATTTAAGAAACAAAACAGAAAATCATAGGGGAAGGGAGGGAAAAATAAAATAAGACAAAAACATAGAAGGAGACAAACCATGAGACTCTTAACTATAGAAAAAACTGAGGGTTGCTAGAGGGGGAGTGGGTAGGGGCTGGGGTAACTGGGTGATGGGCATCAAGGACGGCATGTGATGTAATGAGCACTGGATGTTATATGCTACTGATGAATCACTGAACTGTACCTCTGAAATTAATAATACACTGTAAGTTAAGTAACTGAATTTAAATAAAATAAAAATTTTAAATAAATAAATAATAAAATATTCTTTTAAAAAAAAAAAAAGGAGAGAAGACACTGTTCAACTTCCAAGTGCAACCTCTAGAGAATCCAGAAAGTGCACTAATAAGTTAGAAGAGGTGATAACAACAGGGCTGAGGTAGCCCCAGGTATTACCTTGTCTCCCTGTGACCAAACTGAAACATGTATTATAATTCTGGAAATAGGACCCTAAAGTTAAAAGGATTGACATACAGCTCTGGTTGTACATATATCTTAGACTAAGTAGGCGCAAAAATGTTATGGCATCCCCTCTGCCTAACATCGAAACTTAGAGTGGTGTTTAAACCCTCTAAGAGCCAAAGCAATGGGTCATCTTTCCCTCACATGCACATAGGCACATACACAATATTCTATATGATTTCATTTGTGGATACCCCAAATCCCATCCAGGGACTCCTATAGTAAGATGTCAAAATGTGGAGAATTTTCTAAGTAGTTTTACACTGATTTCTATCATGGTAGGAAATTTAACTCATTTTTTAGTATTTCAAGCATTTTACTAATATTACTTTTGCATTAATATTTATTAATTAGTGTTTTAATTTAATATTTCAAGTTGGGGGGGAAAAAAAGAAAAACCTCCGGGGTTGCATGAATTGTTGCATTGAACATTTCTTTTAAAACCAGAATAAGTAAATTCTATATATGGGATGCACTAAAATCTATTTCCCAATATAGAAATTAAATAAAAAGACAAGTTTCCCTTATAAGATAGACATATTTCTAAATAAGTTGGGTGAAAATGAACCTTCATATGATATACTAAATTTTAACAGTATTCGGGGTTGCTCTCAACCACAATGACTCCTCTAGCATTAGTAAAGCAAGATCCACTCTACCTTTTTCTTTGTACATCTGGACTTTTGGGATCTCTTAGAGGAACTATATCCATAAACCATGACACATGTGTACATTCTGAATCATTTTGGAATTTTATTTATTTATTTATTTTACTACGAATACTCCATAGACAAAAGTTTCCTCAGCAGTTAACTGATGCCTAATCCCTCTACCTTTGTGCATGGAGGCATGCAAAGTGCTGTACTTAGATAGTGGCTTATGAATGGCCTCAAGGCAGGAATTCAGTCAAACTAGATGGGCTCTTTTTAAATAAAGTATGATTGGAAAATGAAACATATAACATTCAAGCACATCAAGCTTTGTAGCAATTAAAACATGTGTAGATACTCTTTCTTCTACTTGTCCACATTGCCATTTGTGTCTCCTCCCCTCTCTGTCAACCACAATTGCAAAATACCAATTCTTAAAAATAATTTTATAACTAACTTAAGTTTGACATGGCATATATCTATGAATTAAATAACCAAAACCAAGTACCAGGTCAGAAAACAACCATCTCCTTTGACTATCTTAGAATTCAGTGTGGAGACATGGGAGAATCTTGCATAGTTTTTTTCTCATTTGCAGAACTACTGCCCAACACAAAAGCCTGCCAGGTAGAAAGCCAGACAGCTTCTGCAAACATGCACAGTACCACAGAACACGCACAAAGGATTGATTCATATGCTCAACCAGGGGATAAAAATGATGCCTCGCCTGCTTGCAAGGGAACAAAAGGGAAACGCTGACAAGTTCATTGTTAACTGCCAGGAGTTCAGCAGCAGGTACTAAACTGCCCCAGTGACACTGGTGTGTGTCTCTGCGTTTTCATTGCAGGAACATTCAAATAGAAAATTACGTAGTTAGGGCTGAGGAGCTGGCCTGCTGGAATCCTTCTTGTTGTGCTACCACAGGGAAAAATGACAAACCCGTGCTAGAGCCTACATGCCTCTCCTCTTCCAATCTCCTCAAGAACAGAAAGAGACCATCATCACATTTCTTGTCAATGTGATTTACGAGGTCCCACATCTGAGAAGGGAAAAATCACTCCTGCGTGTTCACTTTCTTTCTTGAACGAGAGTTGCAGGCAAAGTATACACAGACTGGCAGGGACTATGGGTGGGTACAAAACACTGGGATAAAAATTACAAACATACAGAGCCAGACTTTGGTTTGGGACTCAAAGGCCGGTGGAAAAGGCCTCACAGTTGGCATGTTGCATAAAAGATGCAAGGCAAAATGGCTAAGACTTGCTATTATATGAAAGTCTGTTCTAATTAGAAGAACCCTTTGCCAGAGTTGTTCTACACACACACACACACACACACATGCACACACACTGCCCAGTTTTAGCCAAACTGAGAAGGTTGAGGGAATAGCCTTTCATCAGACCACCCTCATTTCTGGCAAAACTACAAGGTCATGGGGTTCCCCAAACCATTTTCAGTTTCAATAATTCGCTAGAAGAACTCGCAGACCTCTCTGAAACCCACTATACTCACAGTTGTGGCTTATTATGGCGAGGGTTACAAGTTAACATCAGCCAAAGGGAGAGATGCTAGGTCAGAGATGGCAGGGGGTGGGGAGGGGCACTCCAAACATGAAGCTTCCATCATCCCCTCGCCGAGGAGTCCTGGGATGGACATGTGACAATACGCACAGAGCACTGCCAAGCAGAGAAGTTTACCTGAGCTTCAGTGTCCAGAGTTTTTATGGTGACTTCCTTACACTGGCATGATTGATTAATTGGTTGTCTGTGTGGGTGAACTCACACTCCAGGTCAAGTGATACCATGTTACCTCAAACCCCACCTTCAATCATATTGTTGGTCTTTTTTTTTTTTTCCCAAAGATTTTTATTTATTTATTTGACACAGAGAGAGATCACAAGTAGGCAGAGAGGCAGGCAGAGAGAGGAGGAAGCAGGCTCCCTGCTGAGCAGAGAGCCCAATGCAGGACTCGATCCTAGGACCCCGGGATCATGACCTGAGCCGAAGTCAGAGGCTTTAACCCACTGAGCCACCCAGGTGCCCCTATTTTTGGTCTTTCTGATGTTAATAGCCCCCACGCTTAACAAGAACATTCTTTCAGGTATGACATAGATTTTCTCCCCAAAAGCTGAGGACAAAGACCAAGTTGTTATTTGGGCAAAACCCAATTCTTTACTACACACACATGTACACACACAGAGAGATATACACCTTTTTTAGAAGCTCATTATTTCATGATGCTGAGCAGAATCTTCTCATATTATTGATTTATAAAGTGCCATGTTTTGCCTGTGTTTGTCACATTACAAAAGGCTAAAAATTGGGCACTTGGCTTCAGTGGGATTTATTTCCCAACAGATTATACACAGAGATAGCTTTTGTTTTCAGGATTACCTAGGACTATATAAGACATCCATGACTATGGCAAAATAGTTCAGCTATCAAACAAATGACTCATCTACAGACCTAAGCTGCTGTGGTGAGAACCAGTGGAAAGGTTCCAAACAGTGTTCGAGGCAGCAGTCCCACAGTAGAAAAATGACAGAGAGAAAACCTCAGGAAGGAGTGAGAAGAAAAAATAGAAGCACCTAGATTTCTACATTCTGGTAATGGCAGATGACATTATTTGAGCAAGCCCTTGTAAAGAAAACAAGTAAGCATGATGCATAGAATTTTAAAAGCAGACCTTCAAAATAATGAAAAGCTGACAATTTCATAGGGAATTAGCAGGCCAAAGCAGAATGAAGAAATGAAGATTGCTAGGCATGGCAGCTACTTTCACTTCATGGAGTTCTCCAGCCTTAGGAAATCCAAATCTTTTCCTATTTCCCGGGGTGTGAAGCTAAATGTCAAAGCCCAGAGATACATGGCAGGAAATCTGAGACCCCACACAGACAAAACTAAGATCTCCAAAGACTAATCCCTCAGGGGAAGGGTGAGCCAGAAGAAAAGAAGTCACTGAAAGTCTCAAGCCATCTGAGCCATCTGGTGGTTCAGAAAATGTAAAGTCCAGAAGTTGGATAGAGGTGGTCTGGGATCACCCAGGTGCCTAGAAGGCGCACATTTAAATACTTTCTGAAAGGAAATACCCATATTCTAAACCTTCAACTATTAGCACAAATATTTTTAAGTATAATCATCAGCTCATTATCCAATATAACCAGAAATACATGGGAAAACAACGACAACTGGAAAACCAACAAAATCAACAGACAACAGAAACAGGGGTACCTGGGTGGCTCAGTCAGTTAAGAGTCTGACTTCAGCTCAGGTCATGATCTCACTGTCCAAGGAATGAGCCTGATCAGGCTCCACACTCAGTGGGGAGTCTACTTCTCCTTCTTCCTCCTTTTGCCTCCCCCACTACTCCACTCTTTCTCTCTCTCTCTCTCTCTCTCTCTCTTTCTCTCAAAAATAAATAAATCAATCAATAAAATCTTTAAAAAACAAAACAAAAATAACCAGAAAGCCATGGGAAAACAATGACAATTAGAAAATCAGCAAAATCAACAGACAACAGAAACAGACCCACAAAGAAATCAGTTATTAAAACTGTCAGACAAACTATAAAATATCCATGTCATTATGTTTATATTGTAGAGATAAACTTGAAATATCTTCAAGGTTCAGGAACCCATAAAAAATGATGTGGCAAATTTGAGTAAGGAAACTAACTCTTGGGTTTGAATCTGAGATGCAGAGGGGGCCTCCAGTTTCTCATGAGTACAATGTAGACACTAATAGCTACTCCTAGGCTGCTATAAAGATTAAATGAGATAGCATGGACCCCAGCACAATACCTCGCCCATGTCCTTTTCTTCTCTGGCCAGCCCTTAGGAGAATACAGAACCCAAAGTAAAAATATATTTTGATGTACCCTCTCTCCACCAACCCAGATACTCTGATGAAGTAAAAACTGGGTTTAAATGAGCATCTGGGATAATGTAAAAGGGGAAGAAGAGTTAGAAGGACAAACTTAAGTCTAAGAAAGTGTAAGGACAAAGGGAGAAGCATAGATCGACTGTATAAACCTGAGAACAGGGCTCCTTACATTAGTTAAGAAATTCCTTTCTTTCTCCAGGGAGACATCCCAAAGTCACTGCCTGGCTTCCTGCTTTCCTGCATCCCAGGAAGCAGTTCAGAGACCCCTACAACCCTGAATTTCAGGTTTCCAAGCTCTTAAACTTTTAAGATGTTAGTTGAACAGGTACATCCTGGGATTTACTTTGTGGGCAGCAAATCTGATCCCAGATATGGAAAACACTAATAGCAGGGGTCTGAGTCAAAATCCTTAAGTACTATGTGGCTAAGTCAATGTCATAACAAATCCAAAAGGCAGGACGCAAAACAAGCTCAGATTCAAAGTCACTGACATAGAATGGGAACAGATCAAAGACAAAGACGGAAGTTGCAGAGCAGTCTTGAGGAGTGTCTGCAAAGGGTCATGGAGTATTTTCTATTTGCATTAACTTATTACTGAATATGTGGCACACAGAAGAACTGGGCTGATGAAAAAACATGGAGCCAAAGCAATCATCAGCATAATTACTAATCCAGCAGGGCATTGTTTCTCAGTGTTGACTCTGACCACCTGAACCACTTGGAATTACCTAGGGCGTAGCTAAAAAAAAGTTTTTTAACCTCACAACAGACCTACTAAAATCAGATCTCTTGGGTAGTGTTATGAGCTAATTATAGCTCATATAGCCCCAATAAATACAGCTAATTATAGCCCCAACATCCATATTGTTGAAGCCCCAGACCCTAGTACCTCAGCATATGACCTTATGTGAACATAAAGATTTTAAAGAGGTGATTAAGTTAAATTGGAGGGGGAGATAAACCATGAGAGACAGTGGACTCTGAGAAACAAAGGGTTTTGGAGGGGAGAGGGTGGGAGATGAGGTGAGCCTGGTGGTGGGTATTAAGGAGGGCATGTACTGCATGGTACACTAGGTGTGGTACATAAACAATGAATATTGGAACACTGGAAAAAATATAAATGAATATATAGGTGATTATGTTAAAATGAAGTCGTTAGGGTGGGCCTTTATCCAATGACGATTGTCCTTCTAAGAAGAGAGAAGTCACCAGAGGTATGTATGAACAGAGAAAGACCAATAAGGACACAGTGAGAAACTGATTATCTGAAAGCCAAAAGGAGAAAGCTCAGGAGAAATCAAACTTGCTGACACCTCAATCTTACACTTCCAGCTTCTAGAGACCTGCAAGAAAATAAATCACTGTTGTTTAAGCCACTTGGTTGGTGGCATTTTCTTATGGCAGCTCTTAGCAAAGTAGGTTGAGATCTGAGAATTTCTGTTTTTAATAAACAACCTGAGTGATTGTTACACTTTCTCAAACAGTCCACTTTGAGACTACTAAGCCTAGCATAAGCTCTAATAGTCCACTACAAATTTTTGAACAGAGGCATCTCTCTCGAGGTTATAAATGCAGATGACTCCCTCTGCCCCTCAACACTCATAGCCAGAGTTGCCCTATGCCAAAAGACACAACAATGTGCAGGCCAGGCCACACCACCTTTCAGAAACAGGAGACCACAGAGAGATCAAGGTGGGAATCCTGCAAGTTCAAGAGTGCCAAATGCCTGTCATCACCACTTAATCAAAGCCTCACCTTACTCCAGTGGATCATGAGACACCTTCCCAATTCACCATGTGTAACTGGTTGACTGGTGTCTCCCTGTGAAGATCTATCCATACAAAACCTGTGAATGTGACCTTATTTGGAAAAAGGGACTTTGTAAATGCAGTTAATGATCTCGAGATGAGAGGGGTGCCTGGCTACCTCAGTCAGAAAAGCATGCAACTCTTGATCTCCAGGTCATGAGTTGGAGCCCCACGTTGAATGTGGAGATTAGTTAAATAAATAAAACTTTAAAAAAAAGAAAAGGATTTCATGAGATCATCCTAGATAATGTTGAGTCCAAAATGCAATGACCAATGTCCTTAGAAGAGAAGGGAAGGGGAGGAGACACACAGGGAAGAAGGTAATGTGAAGAAACAGGCAGAGATTAGAGTGATATGTCTGGAAACCAAGGAATGCCAAGACAGCCACCGGAAGTTGGTGGACAAGCATGGCACATATTCTCTCTCAGAGCCTCCAGAAGGAACCAATCCTAGTGGCAACTTAATTTTAGATTTCTGGCCTCCAGGACTGTGAGAGAATAAATGTCTGTTGTTTTCAATTTATAGTAATTTATAGTAATTATACGTTTATAATTATAGTAACTATACGTTTATAGTAATTTGTTACAGCAGCACCAGATCATGCACCATACTCTTTGTAGAGTAGTTGCTAATGGGGCTCCAAGTCCCAAACCACCCACCTCATCTTGCTGAGGGCTTGTGAGAAACTTTTCTCAAGGCCAAAGAGAGAGAAATCCTTCCCAGGACACAATTTGAAGCAGATTTTCTGGCAATTGCCCCCACCAACCTTGCAAATGTGTTTCTCTGAGCTTGGTTGAATTGCACAGAGCCCTATAACTGGAGGACAGCTTTAGCAAGATAAGAGTGCCTGCAAGGGAACTGGCTCACTGTCTTTCCCTGTCTTTGGAAAAAAAAAAATAAATAAAATAAGATAGAACAACATCAGGAAGATCTAAACATAGAAAATGCACACTAAGCCCCCACCCTAACTCCAGGTGAGTATCAATGGCTAGACAGCATCTGTGAAAAGGCCCAAATAATCCCAACACAGGAGGTCCCACCTGCACATGGGAACTCCTAGTAACAAAACCTATGACTCTCTGAAAAGAGAACCTGAAAACCAAAGGCTAAGTTTTAAATATTTTATAGGAAAATGACAATTAACCAGAAATACACTGTAAAGATTTCTTAATTATATGTATTGTTCCTGTTACTTACATTAGATTTGGGAGGAAAAAGCCTGCAAACAGCAAGAAGTTGAAAGGTATAAAAAATTATATTTTTATTTAGCCATAAAGCTGATCTGAGGATAGGTATACATTCACTGTCACCTTCTATAATGTCTCCATCAGTATTACTTTCACAGTTACCTCTGTGAAATAGATAAGTTCTTATGAAACCCAAAGTTCTGAGCAAGTGAAACTCTCTTCTGGGGATGCCTGGTGGCTCAGTCGGTTAGGCATCTGCCTTCAGCTCAGGTCATGATCCCAGGGTTCTGGGACTGGAATGGAGCCCTGTGTCTGGCTCCCTGCTCAGTGGGAGCCTGCTTCTCCCTCTGCCCCACCTCCACTCAGTCTCTCTCAAATAAAATCTTTAAAAAAAAAAAAAAAAAAAAAAAAACAAACTCTCTCCTACCAGAAAACCTTCCTTCCTTCTCTTTTTCCCTCTTCCTTCCTCCCCTTCTTACTTTCCTTCCAGGACTTACTTTCCCCTTCTGTAAAATGGGGCCAACAGAATCTTTTTATGAGGATTATGGTATTAAATAAATTAATACATATAAACCTGTGAAGAATACTAAGTTTATAATAAACACTCAACACATTCTACTTGTTGGTATGGTGTTGTTACTTCTCTCTGGAAGGGCGATGAGTGAAACCTGTTTTATCTCCGCCTCCCATCTGGCTTCAAACAGCTTTCAGAGGGTGTAGAGTCAGCAAAAAATGTTCAGTGCTGAGAACCAGAGAAATCAGGGCATCAAGGGAAAGAGCAGCATCTGGGCCAGGGTTGTGCTCTGTGGGAAAGGGTCAGTTGTGGGTCACAAAAAATAAATCACTAAAGACAAGGACCTTGGGGGAGGGGGGCAGGCTGCCGGGAACACCGTATGCTGCAGAAGCCTCCCGTCCTCAGTGTGCTGGGAGGTGGGGACCACATCGCTCAATGTTTCCAAGATCCTACAACAGCCACCCCATACTTATTAAATAAATATATATTGTGCTAGCAATTGGGAATATAATGGAGAGCAAAATAAACAACCCCTCTTTTTGTAGAGCTTAACAGCGCATGTGGAAGACATATCTTAATCCAATTACCTCCCTGTGAGCCTTTAATTACAATCTGTGAGGAGTATTATGGAAGGAAAGACATGGGAACTGTGAGAAAGAATAACGTATCAGCTCACAGTTATTGAGCATTTAGGTACTGATTCCAGCATTTTGTGTACGCTTAACTCATTTCCTCTTTACCATAAACCTATGAGATAGATACTATTATTGTCCCCATTTTGCAGATAAGGGAATTGATGCATGGAGAGGTGAGGTAAGATTTACAAGATTCATACAGCAAGTAAGGGAGAGAGTAGGGTTGGAATCCAAGAGAGATAACCACAGAGGCTGCATGCTGAGCCACAATACTCCATTGAGTCCTGACCCCTGTGGTGGAACGATCTAACTCAGGCAGCAAGGGTGGGAGAAGAAGGGGAGTGGAGCCATCTCCTGGAGCAAACTAGAGCTGAGAGCTCAGCATTCATTGGGGTTATCTACCGCCATCAACCAGGGTTCTCTCATAACTGTAAGTGACAGAAACTGACCTTGCCTGATGAAGCATAGAAGCGTCAAGTTGGAAAAGCAGACTCAAATGAAGCTTTCAGGACCAGTGCCCCAAAACACAACACAGAACTGGTGGAAGGAAGAAGCTTCCTTAACGGCTACTGACGCAATGGGCACTAAGTCCTGCAGTGCATTGCTGCCAAGACCTAACTTCCTGCAAGCAGACCCACCACTACTTCTGCACCGGAAGCTGCACCTTATAACCAGTCATTCTCAAAAGCTGGATGCCCATGCTGCTTTGCTCACCGGCACAATATGTTCTGCCTTCCTCAAGCTGTTCACGTTCATATTATCTTCTCACATGGTTAAGTCTGATGGGCAGAGACTGGATCACATGTGTGTGTCCTGCCCTGACAAAACCTGGGGAATATCATTCTTTACCTGGGCCAGACAAAACTCTCAGATGTAGCCAGGGTGTTCAACAGGTGCTAGGCAGCCAGAAAACAGTACAGGTGTCCACTTCACTAGATGAACAAGGACAAGAGAAACCCAAGAAAAATGAACCACGTATGTGCAAGATCAGACATGGCCATGAAAGTTCACAGCATATTTAAGGAACTCCCGGAAGGCAGTTCAATAGATCATAAAGACTTATCAAGAATTCATAGAAATAGAGAGTAGAACGGTGGTTACCAAGGGCTGGGGAGAGATTACTCAAAGGGTATAAACTTTCAGTTATAAGATGACTAATTTGGGGGATCTAATGTACTATGTGGTATTTATAGTTAGTTTGACAATTGTACTGTATTATGGACTTGAAAGTTGCTAAGAGAATAGATTTTAAATTGTCTCACCACAAAAAAATAAACAGCTATGTGAGGTGACGGAGGGTGTTAGCTAATGTTACAAGGGGAATCATTTCACAATATATACACACTGTATACCTTAAACTTACACCATATTATATTTTAATTACATCTCAAAAAAGCTGAAGGGAAAAAAAATAATGGAGAGAGAGGAGAGAGAGCCATAAGGCAGGAGACATGTAGTTCCTTATAAAGATTTCAAGGATTTTGATCTTTATCCCAACCACATTAAAAGTCATTGAGGGAGTTTAAGCAAGGAAGTGACTTTAGCTAATTTGCATTTTTAGAAGACTGTGACCTCTGTGGAGAATAAATTTGAGTGTAGCAAGAATGGAATCCAAGAGAGTATTTAGGAGTGATTGCGGTAAAGCATGAGGGAGATGATGGGAGCTTGGTCTGAGGTGGTGTGAGTGAAGACAAGAGAGAATTAGATGGATTAAATAGATATTCAGATAAAATCAACTGGATTGAACAATTCACTGGAGCTCAGTGGAGAAGGAGATAAGGGAGCAAAGACAACACGATTTAATGGATATCATTATCAGTCTCTGAGTTCAGGTATACTGGGCATAGACAAGTTTTAGAGGAAAGGCAGAGAAGATAATGAATCAAGCTTTGGTTATGATGACTTTAGGTTTCTTTTTTCTTTCTTTCTTTTTTTTTTTTTTTTAATCTCCAATTGAAAAAACTCAGAGTAGAGTCTGAAATGGAAATGTGAATTTTGGAGTCATCAAGTAAAAGAGGTAATTGAAATCATGGTTGTCAAACACAATTTAGAGACTAAGAAAACAAGCCATTGGCACAAGCGTTATGGTAGTCAAATATTTAAAAATAAGCTGGAAAGGGAAATTGAGCAGGAGGACCAGAAATATTCTATATCCTTGACCTGATACAACCATAGATAACACTTTCTGTGGACATAATTTGACCAAAATCACACAGCTGAAGAGGGAGAATTTGGAAATGAACACTAAGTCTGTCTGTCTCCAAAGTCCACAATCCTTCTACCAGAATGGAATGGAAAGATTGTAAACCAAGACTATGGATAACCAGACCATGGAGAGCATAAACTAGATAAAGGTGGATAAGCACCTATAACATCAATACCCTAACAGCAAAAATCTAGTACTTATAGTGTAGGGAAATTTCTCAAGTCCTCTCCACCCCTTTCAAAATCCCCTTCTATTACTACAGGAAAGATCCAGGATCAAAACCAAAAAACTTGCCCCCAGTGAGAAACAGTAGCACTCAATTTAGAGGACAGTAACTGGCCCGGGTTTCGCTGGGGCATCAGGTTGTGAAGCTATGACCTACATTGGTAGGGGTCTCTCTTTCATGCACTCCTGAAGTTAGAGTGATTAAGATAGCATGGATTCTTTCCCTTTGGAACACACTTTGCCAAGGCGCGTACTTTGTTCTCAATCTCTCTTTTTCCTATTTGACAACGGGCCCAGAGCTTCTTGACTAACTGGGGCCCAGGACAGAAGCAGGTGGTGTTGGTGGGGAGGGATGCACCCTCTCCTGTTACCTGCTGCTCTGGTCCTATTTCCTAGGGTATGATATACTGGTGTTGGTTTTTATCCTATTAGAAGGATAAATTCAGAGATCTTAAGATTATTTTAGGAAAATTTGTGGGTTTTTAGCTTGTTTTAACTCTGGGCTTTAGACTAACCTATCTCTACCTGGGGAAACAATAAAATAAAATAAAAAACTACGCCACGTGATTCAGCCTCACTCACTAAACTTCTGAAGAGAATGGAGGGCCATGACCCAATTTAGGTCATGGGTCCTCTTGTCAAATATCATATGGTGACTCAAAATTTGTATCTCCAGCTCTTGCATCTCCCTTACCTGCAAAATCTCTGTATAATTGACTAATTGACTTCTCCCCTTTCATTCAAAATGACATTTAAACTTTAACATACGTATTTGTACACTAATATTCAAATCATCATTATTCACAATAGCCAAAAGATGGAAATAACCCAAACCTCCATCACTGGATGAATGGTTAAACAAAATGTGTTATACTCCTACAATGGAATATTATTCAGTATTAAAAAAAGAATAAAGTTTGATACATTCTATAATATGGATGAACCTTGAAGGCATTATGCTAAGTGAAATAAACTAAACATGGAAGACACATATTGTATGTGTCTTCCATGTATTTATATAAGGTACGTACAATGTCAAATTCACAGGGACAAAGTAGAATAGTTGTTTCCAGGGATGGAGGGGAGGAGGCAATAGGGAATTATTGTTTAATGGGCCCAGTTTTAGCTTGGGAAAGAGGAAAAAGTTCTAGAGATGGATGCAGGTGATGGTTACACAACATGAATGTACTTAGTGCCTCTCACCTATACACCTGAAAATGGTTAAAATGGTATATTTTATTTTTATGTGCTTTAATTTTGAAATTTTAAAAACTGATTTTAAATCAATTTAAATAAATACTACAATTTAACATGTATAAAATAGAAGTCTTGATTTTTAACTCATTCCTCAAAACTATACCCTCCCCTCTTCCCAACCAGATTTTTTTTTAAACATATAAAGTATTTTTAGCCCCAGGGGTACAGGTCTGTGAATTGCCAGGTTTACACCTCACAGCACTCATCATAACACATACCTTCCCCAATGTCCATAACCCAACCACCCTTTCCCTACCCCCTTCCCCCAGCAACCCTCAGTTTGTTTTGTGAAATTGAGTCTCATGGTTTGTCTCCCCCCCAATCCCATCTTGTTTCATTTATTCCTTTGCTACCCCCCAAATCCCCCACATTGCCTCTCAACTTCCTCATATCAGGGAGATCATATGATAATTGTCCTTCTCTGATTGACTTATTTCACTAAGCATAATACCCTCTAGTTCCATCCACATCATTGCAAATGGCAAGATTTCATTTCTTTTGATGGCTGCATAGTATATATATATATATATACCACATCCTCTTTATCCATTCATCTGTTGATGGACATCTAGGTTCTTTCCATAGTTTGGCTATTGTGGACAATAGCAATGTGGACATTGCTGCTATAAACATTTGGGTGCACGTGCCCCTTTGGATCACTACATTTGTATCCTTAGGGTAAATACCCAGTAGTACGATTACTGCCAACCCAGATTTTCTAATCCTAGCAAATGGCACCATCTATCTAATTCTTGACATCAGGCACCTAGAGGTCACCCTTGATTCTCCCTTTGCTGTATTCTGTCCCACTGCCAATCTGTAACTGGCTCTGCCTCCATCCACCTCTCTATCCCTCTACACTACCACAGGAGCTTCCTTACCAGTCACCTGCCACAACTCCTACATACAATGCAGCCAGAAAGTGTAAATTTTTGAAAAACCAATTTAACTGATGTCCTTCCCTGCTTAACTCCTCCACTCAATGGTTTCCTATCTTACTTAGTGCAAAATTTGACATCTTTATATGATCTTTAAGGCTCTTTATGATCTGGCCTCTGCCTGGCTCCCTTCTACCTTCTCCTTGCTGTCTTCTACCTCCACTGTCCAGACACACTGGGCTCCTTTCTCCTCTTGCTTGCTGAGCTCTTTTCCATTCCATGATCTTTACCCTTACTTTCATTCTGCTTGGATCACTCCTCTAGGTCCTCACTTTATGGCTCTTTATTGCCAATAGGTCTTAATTTAAATTCCTCTCCATAAGCTATCTTGCCTGATGCCCCAACTTAAAGTTTTATTCCCAAACAACCCATTGTCTCTCATGCATCCTGTACTATATTCTCTGTGTCCCTTATCATTAAGTGAAAATGTCTTATTCATGTATTTACTTATTTTTTATTGTCTATCTTACCCAGAAGACTGAAAATCCCATGAGAAAGGGACATCTGTCTATTACTTTCAATATGCCCAAGCCTGAGAACAGTACTTAGCACATAGTAGATGCCAAATAAACACTTGTTGAAGGAATGAAGTGGGGGGGGGGGGAGACAATATATGGAAGGAAGAGAGGAAAGAAGGAAGAAATGAATGAACAAATGAAGGGGGAAAAAGGAGTCATCTTAATAGGATCTTAATAAGACTCTGGTCTCACTATTATCATCTGGATATTTTAATCACAGCATCTTCAGGTTGAACAACCAAGATTCAATGCATATTGATTCCAAATCCACACCCAGCATCTGAATCCCTGTTACTACACTGCTGGCTGTCCCTACCCCGCCTCTGCTTCCCAATCTGTTGATTCCAAGTCTCCATGCACTCAGACCTGAGATTCCTCATCACTATCCATTATCCTCTTACTCTCTGACATTCCCCAAAAGCTTCTCCACTATCTCAGCTGCTGCTACCACACTTCACCTCTAATTCCTAATATTTCTCAAAGAACTCTTTATTTGGCCCTCAGCTGCATGTCTTGCATAGTCCTCTGGAGTGTTTTCCCTTCTTGAGAACTCTGGAGCTCTCAACCTTCTTGAGCAATGTCACTCCACTCTCTTGGACATAGTAGGAGCTTGAATGATGTCTCTTGGTCCTAGAAATCCCCTAGAGTACCAGAGTAGAGCCCTAGGAGAAAACATCTCCCACCTCATGACTTTATCTGGAGGCCTGAGGCATGTACTTTAGAATAACATCATTTTTTTGTTTTAGTCCATAAGAATATTGATCTATTGGGGCACCTGGGTGGCTCAGTGGGTTAAAGCCTCTGCCTTCGGCTCCGGTCATGATCCCAGGGTCCTGGGATGGAGCCCTACATCGGGCTCTCTGCTCAGCAGGGAACCTGCTTCCTCCTCTCTCTCTCTCTCTCTCTCTGCCTGCCTCTCTGCCTACTTGTGATCTCTGTCTATCAAATAAATAAATAAAATCTTTAAAAAAAAAGAATATTGATCTATTTGTATGTAGAAATAGTCCGTCTCTAATAACTATAGCCACCTAAGAATAGCCCTCAAAGTAAGTAACTGGTGCTCCAGATAGAATTATCAGAGTTCCGGTTTTCCATACACAGGTGAAAGGCTAAGTTCTAGGTTCTATGATTTTAAAAGTGGAAAAATAAGCATTATGGCAGATTAAAAGTAGTATAACTGCCTGTGAGGACACAAATAAATAAATCTTGTGTACTTTTGCTCTGAAACTGATTTAGGGCTTTAGAACTATAATTTTCTAAACCAAATCCTGAACATATAGACTAATATTAACACTTCCTTCTTAGTTTCTTTCTTTAATTCCTCCCTTACAGCCACAAAATATTTTATTAAGCATCTACTAAATGCAAGTTATTGTTTTAGGCAGAGTCATTCTCATAGAGGAGAGGAAAATCTGATGTAGACCTTATCCTCAAGGTCAGGTAGTCAAATAGAAGAGAAAAGCCCCCACATATTCTCTCTGATTTGCACATTCACTCAACACCCTTAACTTCCCTGTTGTAACATCAATAAGACATGGAACTAACTATTTGTTCATTTTCTGTCTTCTACTCCAGACTCTAACCTCCATGAGGGCCTTAAGCACATGGATCTTATCCTGGTGAAGGGCAGGTGTTTAATGGAATATTGTTTAAATGTATGAATGCTACAAATGAATATAGAATACTGAATATAATGTCACCAGTATAAGAACAGAGAAAGGGTAGTTCTCAAGAAGGCAAGATTATTTTCTTGGTAACAGTAACAAAATTCAACTCTAAATTCATCTTATTCAAATAAAAGAAAGAAAGATCTTCTTCCACTCTGATCAAATCACTGCTCATTTTGTACTCTAGAATATTTTTGTGTGATCACAAGGGCCATCTCTCATCAGTTACTGGAATTCTTATACATATATAATAAATGTTGAATAAATTATATTAAATGCCCCTCAAAAAAGCCATTTTCAGAGGAGTCTGTGCCACCTTTTGCTAATGACAAAACAAGAGGAAGCAAGCCTTAGCATTATCCTCACCACAATAACACCACAAAAATACTTCAAGTGTTTGCATACAGTGGCCACTATAATGGCCTAAAGTCAGGAGATACAGGAAAGTGAGTAAAAGAGAAGAAAGAACAATGGCATCTCTTTAAAGTGCTACTGTGTAAGTGTTCATATTGCTGGCACCAAGTTCAAGCCCAGGTGGGTACACCTCACCCAGACTGCCTGTGCTGGCCTATTGTACAAGTCTCGCTAGTCTGCTTTTTAAGGACAAGGAAGGACACTGCTTGGTGATGTGGCCACAAGCTGTTCAGGGAAGAGATTTTGCTCAGCACATTTCAGCTACTGAGCAAGGTTGGGCTCATTTCAAAGACCCACATAAAATAAATAATCATGCAAAAGCAGATTCGTTCTGATAGGGCTCTGACAGCTGCTCTGAGAGGTGGATCCTTTGCAAGCCCATCTTTCAACAATGAACTGACCCAAAGATCCAGGAAAGCTCCAGACAGGACCATATGGCCTGGAATAAAAACATATTTCAAACTCTGTTTATTATGCATATCTTTCAAAGGTTCACTACTCTGTGATGAAACATTGCACCTGCAAAGCTTTAATAAGCTTCCCAAGCAAGTACAATTATAAAATCGCAGGCACCTGAAGAATTTGTCTTCTCTTACACTTAGCTATGCACTGCCCACCAATGACTGGTCTCATTCTTTTTAATTATATAGGTTTGCAGTATTTTGTAAGCTGCGATCAATACTTATTCAGAAAATAAAACTCCTTATAGACCTCAGCATGACGGCCATGAAATATCTCTCCTCCTAAATTTTAGGGACTCCAACATTATTGCATAAAGAACCTTCCAGTATGCCTGAAAGGAATAGCAGCAGCTCAATCATGCAGCCCTGCAAAGACAGGAGAGCATTTGACATGAATTTAGGCTGGGCTTCACTCATCAGCAGTGGCAGGGGTAGAAGGGAGCATGAACAGTTTCCCTTCATAAGTGAGCTCTGTGACTCTACATCTGGTCCAAATATTTGAGATGCACAGTCTGTTCATTATTCACTCAACAAATATTCACTGAGCAGCAGTTATGTAGACTCTGTATAGACTCCCCAAGCTAGGTGTGGTGATTCAGCAACAAACAACACATAATTTCAGTCTTCAGGAATTGATGGTCTCATTGGGAAGACAGACTCAAAATGAACTGATTTGGAAATACAAAAAGACATTAGAGGGACAAAAAATGGGGTTACTTAACTCCCCTGGGAACTTCAGGTACAGCTTTCCAGGGAAATAGGCATTTGAGTCAAAACTTGAAAGGTAATAATTCACTAGCTAGTTAAGTAAGAGAAAGTACGAGCCATATCAGTGTGGGAACTCTACCCACACATCAATTTTAATGGCCTGTCCAAAGGCAACAAGCACTGTGGTACCATTTGGGGCCGTGAGTTCTGTTTCTATCCTTGCCTCTAATCCGCTTAAGCATTAACAAGACATGTGTCTCTGAGATTGTTTGTATGATCCAATGATGGGTTGAGAACCAAAGATCTTTACAGATCTATTGGCACTAGAATCCTTCTAAGGTTCTCTCCGAACTAAGAGTTTACATGAAATTTGGACCTCTTTTATTTCTCTACCCCAAAACAGTGCACAGTGATATATCTTGGGATTTAGGAGTAGATTTTACACAAGATAGCTTAGCCTAATCATTATGCAGTGTGATGGAGTGGCTGAGTCTTACTGCAAAGATCCTCTTATTCCCCTTGAACCTATGGTCTTGCATCAAAAGAGACCTCAGATTGTATCATAGAAAGGATTATATCAGACTCGGCCTTCAGGAATATAGAACCAATAACGATAGATGAAATAAAGACTTTGAGTATGAAATTATATGTATACCTAGAGACAGATGAAAAAAAGTAACTGCTGCTTCCTAGAGGTGCTGATGATGCCATCAGTAATATGCAAGAAGATGAGTTTTTTGTTTGTTTGTTTGTTTGTTTGTTTTTGACCACAGGTCATTATTTGACAGCTGCATTGAGATAATAAAAGAGAGAAACAGAAAAGAGACAGTGAGGGAGGGGAGGGGGAATAAAGGAGAGAGGAAGCAAAGAGGGAAAGAGGAGTTCGGAAGAAGTGGGGGGAGAGGGTAAGGGAGGGAGGAAGGCAGAGGAACATTCACTTACTATGACAACAGTGTCCCTAAACTGTTTTTATCTCCAGGCTCTCAACAATGAATCATAGTATGTAGCCAGGGCATTATCTCTCAAGGCTTTTTAGATTCAAGGAGAACAACAGAGGAGTACAAAGATGGCACCTGATACTGCCAGGCGCACAGAAAAAGGGACAGCTATGATATATTGCTAAACACCGTGTTGTTCACAGCAACCCTGCAAGACTGATGTTATTATGTCCATTATATGGATAAAGAAAATAAAGTTCAAAGTTAAGTGTGTTCAAGGTGAGCAAGAGAATAGTCAACAGAGAAAGGATGGAGACCCAGCAGTCTGCCTCCAAAGTCCATGCTCTTTCCAAGACCCTATTTTGCCCTCTTCCTAAGTCATCTTCCTGAACCGCTGCACAGGAGGTGGAGATTAGGCACTTTTGTCCCTGTCCTACCTATGCTTTGAAAGACTGTTGATCACAGCCATGTAGGTGGCCATAGCCGACAAAGTGTCAAAGGAATTCTGAACAGGTATCCTGACACTGAGCATGTCACTGACAGGTGCAGGTCCAACGAGTGCCTCTTTTTATTTGACCTCACTGTCTGTCATATATCAGTTAGTCTTTTCTGGTCTGAGAATTAAAAAGACAAAATATTCCTAACAGGTGTCAGCAGAAAGGGAGAGAGAGTAGAGAACTGGAAAGTTTCATTTTTCTATGAACTACAGACAGAAAAAAACCATCATTCAAAGAGAGAATGGAATCAACAAATTTTTTGGTTTTCCTCTGGCTTATGGTAGAACTCTATCTATGTTCCTTGAACTCCATTATTTTTCTTGATAAATATTGACTTTGTTAGAATTTTAATAAATCCACTCTTATGAGTTACTTCATTGAGTTTCAGAAAAGCTACAGACTACCTCCCTCACACAATTTTTCATTGACCACCTTGAAGAAAACTTTCTTGAATGAAAGGGTAAATATACTCCTACTTTGAAACTAATAAGACAGTAGTAATTCACATTTACTGCATGTTTACTGGCTACCAAGCACTGTTTTAAGAGCTTTATATGCATATCTCATTTGCCCTTTTCAACAACAGGGTAGATACTGTTATTATACTCATCTTAAAGCAGAGGGAAAATGAGACTTAGGGAGGCTGTGTCATTTGGCCAAGGTCACGCATGTGATAATACATCTCAAATATTGTCTCCTTTGTAAACCTCTTGTGGAGCAGAGTGGCTTAGTAACTTGGAAATGATTCTGGAAGGACAACTACATCATCTTATTTTTATTGGATATTTTTATAATTTTATATTGAATATAATATTTATTCTTTCAGTCAATCAAGTTTTTTTTCCAAGACACCAAAAATATGGAAACAAGTAGGATGAGATCAAAATAAAGGGTTCCTCTGTCTTATAAAGAAAAAAAGATACACAAAAGAGTAGTTACAAAACAATGCAATCAGAATAAATACTGCATGTCATGGGGCACAGAAGAGAAACTCCTGACTCAGCAACGGTATTGGGGAAAGGAAACATCAGACCTTCTTTAGTGTAGATAATGCTAGAACAATCTTAAAGGGCAGATAGAAGATAATGAGGAAGAAAGGGCCAGAAAGCACAAGAAAAAGACAAGGACATGTTCTGAGAACTATATCTAATTTGGTACGACACAAGCATTGATAAAGGCAAAAGGGCAAGGGTAACCCTGAGGAAGTGTGTAAAAAGTGTGTAAAAAGCCATGTCATGGGAGACTTTCCTTGCCATATGCTAACAAATTGGAATTTGATGCTGAAGGCAATGAGAAACCACTAGGAAGTTTTAAGAAGGGGCATAAGAAGACTGAGTTTGCATTTTAGAACAGTCTTCCAGAAGACTGGAGACTAGAGTCAGGGAGGCCAGTTAGGAGGCTTCTAGAGCCTTCTATTCAAGAAAATTGCAGTGGGATAAGGAGGGACCAGATACCAGAGATATTAAGAATCAAATCTTACAGCCAACTAATTGGAAGAGTTTAATATGACTTCCACATTTATAGCTATGTCTACTGTGTTAATTAGAGAGAGAATTCAATAGAAGGATCAGGTTTGGGGCATTAATAAGAATAATGAACAAGGGACTTTACAGTTTACAAATGAAATTGACAGATACGATTTTATTAGTGCTTTAAACATCCCTCTGAGGGTTATCCTCATCTCAGATGGGAGCCCTGAGCAGAGAGGCCAAGTGACTTGTTCAAGCTCCTACAAGTAGTAGAGGGAAGAACTAGAACTTAAACCCTTTCTAAATCCCATTTTCTTTCCACTATATAATCCAACACACATAACAATAGTAGTAGAATAGTAATGATGATAGCAAATGTATGTGGAGCTCAGGTTCTATTCCAAGAACTTTATATTTATCAGCCCAGTGATTCCTCACCACAACCATGCTCAGAGGGCATTGTTGTCTCCATTTCACAGCGGAAGCAAATAGGGCAAAAGGAGACGATACAGCAGTGAGCTGTATCAGCTGGGTTATACCTGTCACCACTTTCCCTGTGTGGCAGATCGAAGTGCCATGGCAAGCAGAACCACAGAGCCATAAGTCAATGACTTGATCCCTTGCATTCTTCACCAGACATCAAGTTTCTTTCTGAGCCTGTGGTCCTGGGGAATCCAGACCCAGGTCCTCATTGTTTTAACCCATATATGAAAGAGAACCATTTTCCCCCCAACCCCAATTCCTTGAGTTTATAGGCAAGGATATCCAGCACCTCTTAGATGGGCTGCTAGTGCTGCTTTCTGGAAGCTAGAACCAGTCTCTGTTGATCCAGTTTGAGTTTTCAATAGGGAACCATTTTCCAGCAGCATTAGTGTGCTGGGCTGTGCTGTCCTAGAGCGGGATAAACAACCTCAGGCTTGACTGCCCAATGCATCAGGCTGTGGAAACAGCCCTCTGGAGGACACTACTCACCAAAAGCCCATTAGCCAATTACTCAGAGCCCGTTTAGTAAATGAGCTCTTTCTGTGTACTAATTGGAGCCCTATAAAAGTAAATTTGCAGTGAGAAGCTAGCTCTCTGTGGCCAGATTCCTCTCCGGTGCACCTCAGAATGAGGGTCCTGGAGAGGCAGAATGGATCAGTGAGTGGTACAGCCATTGGTGGTACAGCTGGTACTTACCAGCTATGTGGACATCAGCAAGTTATTCTGGCCTCAGTTTCCTCATCTGTGAAATGAGGATTATAGGGCCTAGTTCATGGGATTTGGGGGGCTCAGATGAACTAATACACCTGTGCCCAGCACATAGGAACTATTCAATAAATGTTATCTGGAATTGTTTACTGCTCTTGCTTATTTATGTAGAACAACCCACCTTATTCCAAAGAATGTAATGTAAAAAGCTGAGAGGAATCCATATAAATTCACTCGGGTTTGATTACTCAAGTTTTAGTAATATATTTACTCAGGGTATCTGTGATGTCTACTATACTCCTCATTTGGCAATTGAGACATAATGTATTGTTAGTTTGCATTACTGTGTCACTAAGTGACTTTTCATACACCTAAGCATTAATTACCTCATCAGTTCAATTTCATGCTCCTTGAAGACAGATTCTAGGTACCTACATGCCTCCCAGCACCATCCAAACATTAAGTAGATATTTCTTTATTATTGATGTCCTTGAGCAAATTGTCATTCCTGATGAAAGTCAGCTGGAGTGAATATTGGTGTGTTACTACCTACTACAAATACTTAATTCTTCAAGATTGAAAGTTTCCAATGAATTTAATCTCTATTCATGATTTGGCGTCAAATTAGACATACACACAGTCAAACCCATAGGGCAAAATAGTAATAAACTAAGATAAGGCAAAAACTTATTCTACTCATGAATCATAGTTGTTTATTTTATGAGGACTTCACAAAGTTAAAGTAGATGAATACTAAAGCTTTCGTGGTCTTAACTTCCCTGGAGCTGGGCAACAATTAGCCTAAGAAGTAGAATAGACTCTGGAAACTAAATTGAAGTTCTGCCTAAATGAACTGTTATTGTCATTGAAGTTGTGCAAACTCAGTCAAACAATCTTATTGTCTGATAAATGTCAAGACCATTTTAGTATTCGTGAAAATAATGTGCTTGCGTATTATTGAAACTGCATTAAGCCAACAGCCATTGTATGGGTTTAAGTACCTCATGATGATATATTAGAAATTATAGTTTTCAAGGTAAATATTGGAAATAATAATTTTGTAATGTGGCAAAATCCAACTCTATCTAATCTTTTTAAATTTCATCTTTAAAGGTATAAAAATAATATGGTAATTTGTTTAAAAGAAAAATAAGAAAAAATGTGTCACATCTTTCATTAAGCATAGGAAACAGCTGAATGGAAAAGTCAGAACCATATACCGGCAGAACTATCCCTCAAACAGACTTGGGTAAAGAGTTAAGTTACTCTTCATTATCAGGCTTCTACGGAAATAGCTTTGTACTTAAAAAAAAAAAAAAAAAGAAAACCCTGAAATAGCTTCCTTTCTTTAGCATGGTCATTTTCCTGATTTCACAAGCAGAAGCAAATACAATGTGACTAGCTAATTCCCAGCTGCATAAAGATTTAAATCCATGTCTGAACACTGGACAATCAAATTATGTAGTACTACAGTAACCAGAAATAAACTCAACATATAAATGCAGTTTATTCAGTATTATTAACACAAATGAAATTTACACCTATAGTCCTATGCATTAAAAGTAACTTTTCCTATATCAAATAGCAATATTTTGCTATGCCAATCAAATTATACCACCAGAACCATACGGAAAGAAATCAATTCTATAACAAACCTTTGAAAAGTATGGCATTTATCATGTTCAAGACAGGTTAATTCCAGTTCTAAACAAACTTTATTCCAAACAAGGGCTTTTGTTTTTATTCTATTTTTCATTGGAAATGTACTTAACTCAAACATTCTGTCAGTCTAACCACAAAATCCTTTTTCTTCCACCCTATGTGAATTAAAAAGAGAGAGGAAAACAGAAACAAAAAACAAATACACACACACACACACACACACACACACACACACACATAATCTTACCGGACCCAGACAAATTTAACCGTATTGATTTTAGGCAAAAGTGGGACTAAAATCCTATACCAAGAATGAGAGGCTAGAAAAATTCTGGTGAGAAATGTTTATAGAAAAAGCTGTGTCCCCTTGTTCCTTGTCAACAGTGCTTTGGAAACTAATTGTAAAATCACCTTAGGAAATGTACTTGACTAGTGGGAGAGAAGCCATCTTTAATGGTTTCCGAAGCCCTAAACTACACAGAGCTCTACCGATGAAAACTGATAGCCTCAAGTAGGGCCCTAACCTGAACAATAACTGCATCCTCCACACTACCTGAATCGTGTTCCTAAATTAGCAGCCTCTGCAGCCTCCATTAGTTCGTATTTGAAAGACATAGTCAAGACCAGTCTTCCAAATCAAGTACCACAATAGCCTCATCTACAAGTTACGAGCAGATGAACAATACAGACGAGGCAAAAGGAACAACGTCTGCTCTAAAGCGCATACAAAGTGGAATGGAAGGAAAAGAAATGCATAGGGTGCACATTGTAGAGCAAAAAGAGACCTTACCGGTAACCTAGTCTGGTCTTAGAGCTTCCACCACATGGGAGCGTGCGAGTGGAAATGCAGGAGGCAAAAAGATTTCCCTCTGGCAAAGAAGAAATGAACACATGGTGCCAAATGCCTCTGGGGCTTCTCAGGGTTTGTGCAGGTACCTGGTTGTTCTCCCCAGCTTTTCAGCTGGAGATTTGAAATTTGCATTTAGTTAAAACCAGTCCACTGAAACATCAAAGTGAGTTTCTTTGTTTTGCCTTAATTTTACCATATGCATCCTAATGGATTCATCACACATTCACTTATTAAGTCAATAAATATTTACGGAGAGCTACCAAGTATCAGGCATGGCCCTCGCTGCTGGGGTATAGCAATGAACCAAGCAGAGAAAAGTCTCTGGGAGGGGACGATCAATAAACAAGTGCAGACACGTATATATCAGGTATTGGTGAATGATATAGAGAAAAGAAATCAGGGTGAGAGTCAAGATTGTCAGAAGATGCTATTTTATGTAGAATGGTCAAGGCAGGCCTCACTGATAAAGTGTCATTCGAGACAAGATTTACAAGAGAAAGGGAGCAATATACAAGCTAAGCATTCCAGGCAAGGGAAGCAGCAGGTAAAACCATTTTTGACATGTGCAGGGGACAACAAGGAGGCCAGGCTGGATTTGAATAAGAGAAGAAGAGTAGTAGAGCAGGAGTAAGTGGGATGTTTAGATGAGATCAGGTAGGATCTTCCGGGCCACAGTAAGGACTGTGCACTGCATGCAGAGTGAGATGGAAAGTCATTAGAATGCTCTGAGCAAAGAAGTGGCATAGTCTGATCTGGCTGATGTGGAAAGAGTGGGGCACCAGGGAGCAAGCAAAGGGTACTTCAGAGAATTGCCATTAATTGGTAGCGGCCACTGACCGACAGAACTTGTTTCCTTCGAGACCTCAGCTCATCACCTGCTACCACAGCCACTACCAACACCTACACCCAACCCAGTAGATCTAAGCAAAACCAGGAGGAGAGAGGGGTCACCTTATGAGTGTGTAGAGCAGCAAGCATCCTCTCTTCTTAGACCTCTCCATCATCTCTTTCTGTAATATTGAAGGGACCCAAATGTCCTCCCCACCTCTGCAAAGTCAGGGACTGTGATCATTTCTTGCCTGAAGTCCTGAGCAATGGGATCCTCAGAGTTCCCAGTGTGGCAAACGTGGGACCAAGGGCAGGAACAGGATGACCAAGGAATGATAGGCAGTGTTGTGGGGCAGCCTGTATGCATACGGTTTTATGGTTTACCAGAGCAAAGATTGAGAAAACCCCTCTTCATGAACAAGTGCCAGAAAACAGAAGGATTTAAGAACTTCCAGAAGGGTCATTCAATGAAGGAGAGGACCCTAAAGCAAGAGGCCACAGAGTGAGTGGCCTGCCCATGGTGCGGGCTGAAGCTGGCAGGAAGACATGGACACTGAGCCAGGTCTCCTGGACCAGTATACTGGGTAGGGCAAGTATGAAGAGAGCATTCCCATGAGCACCCATAAGAGGTCACTCTTTGGTGCCCTGCTCCACAGAAGGGTGACAACCAGTTGATAAACGAAGGCAGACTAAAGGGCTCCGAGAAATCCTGAAAAGCCCCTTACCCTACTATTTCTTCTTATGTGATAACAGCATTCTAGAGATATCTCACTGAGGAATTTGCAAATACAGCTTTCTCTGCCTACAGTTTAAATTGTGAAAACACCCCAGTGAATATCTTCTACGTTAAAAAAAAAAAAAAGCCATAGTGAGGGAATGATTAAACAGAACTTACATATATTCACCTTTTACAGAATTAAACTGAAAACAGTTCAACACAGAAAGTTTTAACAGTTTTCTCACAGAGTCATATTCACTTGTTCTTGGGGGTTCTCCAAATTTTTAAAAAGGCAAAAATAACAGTTTCAAAAAAATGGACTGTTTTTAAAATCATATATGATTAACCTAAGAAATATTCTCATCTATAGGAAAAGCATTAGAATGGTTCTAGGCTGCCTCTTCCTTTTTAACTATGATTTGATGAGTAAGTCACTTCACTTATAGTGATTATGTCCTCATGGAGAAGCTACAAGGTAGAAAGTGTTCCTAATCTGCAGTCCTACAGTCCTCTGGGGAGGGGTTCCTCTTAATATCACCTACCTCCCATCCTTTTATTACTGCACAGTATCCTGGAGCCCACTTGTAAAGTTCTCATGGGCATCTGTCAGTTTTGCCTACCTTGCATTTACCTCCCACCAACCACTAGTAAGAACACCCCAATTTTTATGGAGAAATCATACTGTGCACACTCAGTATACATAGTCTGGATGGGACTGGACACATCCCGTGAATCCATCTGTGAACACAAAAACTATTTCTGTTCAATCAATATTTTCCAAAACTAAAGTCACACTGATTGGTTCAAGGACCAACTCCTGATTCAAGCTGTCTAATCAAGCTAAGTCAAGCATTGCCCAGAGAAGTAAGAGGAACTTATTCTCTTCTGATCTCTTCGAGATCAGGATCTCGATCCTAGAAGAGAAAAGCCTAAATCTGCCAGCAACCATCACAAAGAAAGAGTCTGAGGGTTGAAGAAAATCCACATAAAAGCAGAATCAGAATATGGAGAAGAAATAGATCTCTTTAAACTATTAAGTCCTATATTAAGAACTGTCCTTGGATCTGTCACTTGAGCAAATAAACCTCCTTATTTCTGTTTTTTGTAACTAAAACCAGTTTCTGTTACATTTTTTGTACCTGAAAGAGATGTGTCTGATACACGTGGTCTACAAATTTAAAAATTTATTCAGATTAATACAGATATACAAATATTTCTATAAAATATGTAAATAATATGCCAAATAAAATATAAATCAGTGTAAAAGTTTTCTAATTTTTATTAGAAATCTATAGCAATCTCTAGCAAAGCTACAGTCAGAAAATTTCAACAGTCCTTTAGGTTTTAAAATCTTATGATGTTTAAAAGCCTTTGTATTACATAAATCAAGGTATACACCTGTGCGCAAAATGGTACAGGGGACGTTTGTCTACAGAGATTAATCAAAATTAATCAATAAGCAGCTGTGTACCTTTGCCTGATATTGCGAAATGTGGTAACTTTGAGACAATGATGTTACATTGTGGGTTTTGCAGATTAGAGACATGGAAATAAGGTTGTGAATTCTGAGTAAGACCAAAAAAAAAAAAAATTAAATCCAAAAGATGCCTTTTGTTTTGATCCTTCCTTTGGTGCCAGTGGAGATTTCACACTGGGTAATATAAATCAGCAACGTGCTAATTAAGCTGTGTTTCTCACTGTAAGGTCTTTCTGTGCTTCCCTCAAAGTGATAACAAATGGAACATCATCATTTTCCTTAGATCTGAGATCACAAAATGTCCACAAGCAATATACAGTTGTAGTGATACAATAGCCAGCAAAAAAAAAAAAAATAGGCTTTAAATATCACCTGCCACAAAACTTGGAATATAAAATGTGAAATTTGCAGAGGTATGACTAATGGGGTGATTTCTATTTTTCCAGCAACTAAACACCCAGTCCATGAACTGAGCACATATAATACTTAGAAAACAGTCTTAGAGAAAACTGACAGATATATAGGGCATTTTATCTTGCATTATGTGATTTGTAGAAGTAATCTCAACTGGAAGTACTTCAAAGGAAGGCATTAAACAAGTGTAAAATAACTAATCTACAAGTATTTATTAAGTGTTTGCTATGTAGGCAGCCAAATCCAAGGTGATTGAGGAGGAAATAAGAAAGTGCGATCCGAGGACCCTGTTGAGAGTGACTTGCTAACTATGTCCCCCTCTCTCAGCCTCATCCCCTCCACATGTTCCCGAGACTAATTGATTCAAAACACAGTATGACTCACTTCACTGTCCAGTTCAAGCATCTCCAGGGATCCTCTGCTGCCTCCTCAATACATACTGGATCTCTTCGGTTGGCATAAACTCATCCCAACCTAATCTCCTCGCCTTACCCCCCGGTATTCCCCTTTGGGTGACATCAATCCAGGTTAGCATTTTTATCTGAGAAGGAATTTATTCTAGAATGGCTATGAGAATGCTCACAACAATGACGACAAAGAGGAAAAAGATGAAGAGGAGGAGGAGGAAGAAGAGAATGGCATTCTTTGACTGCCTGGTTGCCCTGTGCTAAGTATTAGCCACTATGTTAGGCATTTAATGGCCGTAAGTCTCCTTATAACCCCATGAGGTGGATACTATTTTCATCCCCACTTCTTTCTGTTGAGGTGAACCTGGCATAACATAGACCCAACCATTTTAAAGTGAATAAACATTTAGTACATTTACAATATTGTGTAATCACTATCTCTATCTGGTTTGAAAATGTTTTCATCAACCTAAGAAAACCCCATATTCATTATTCAATTGCCCCTCATTCTCCCCTCCTCTCAGTCCCTGGCAAGGACCAATCAGTATTCTGTCTCTATCTACATTTTTAAAGATTATTTATTTATTTATTTATTTGAGAGAGAGAGAGAGAGAGAGAGAGAGAGAGAAAGAGAATGAGCAGTGGGGAGGGGCAGAGAGATAGAGAGAGGGAGAGAGAGAAGCACGCTCCCCACAGAGACGCAGGGCTCAGCCCCAGGACCAGGGGATGGGGGATCCTGACCTGAACCGAAGGCAGACCTTTAACCCACTGAGCCACCCAGGTGCCCCTCATCTACATTTTTAAAATGAGAAATTCAGTCTTAGAGAGGAGAGGCTACTGGTCCAAATTCTCATTGTAAGGAATAATGGACCTGGAATTCTGTCTCCTTCTTTAAAACAACTAAGTGATAAGTCTTTTGCAATACAATTACTTGAAGAATAAAGTTATCCTGAATACAGGGACTAGAAAGAGATTGAATGATATATGCTGGGGAACTCGTAACTTTAAAATAAACTAGATCCCCTGCTACCTGGGAGAAACAACGTGTCAGCTGTCCTTACCGTGAGAGTCCCCTGAAATTTCTTTCTAGTCAGTGTTTGCTCCAACCGTTTATGTTTTTATAGTATGAATTGAACACCTACTATGAACTCCGTGTGTAATTCTAAGCTATAAGTACAATCCACTAAATTTTTTATGATTTTAAAGCTTCCCAAAAGGGACGAAGTTCAAGACAAAATATCAATAAGCCCATATATGCCACACTTGGCAAAATGGGCCATTTTGTTTCTTTCATGTTGGTTTCCAAGTTCCTTTGTGGAATATAGCATGAATATTATGTAATATCTTATAGAGAAGATGTAAATAACCCAAACTATAATACAATATGCACACCGCAATATTATAATTGCATAATACTACAAAATTATGGTAATTTAATACAAATCCAGATATAATATTATTATACACAGGAAATCATACAAATTAACTCTGAGAGCCTGATAATCTAAGACATCACGCTTGACTCCTAGATGAACCCCTACAATGGCTGTCTTATTTATGTTCTTTTTTTTTTAAGATTTTATTTATTTATTTGACAGAGATCACAAGTAGGCAGAGAGAGAGGAAGGGAAGCTGGCTCCCTGCTGAGCAGAGAGCTGGACATGGGGCTTGATCCCAGGACCCTGGGATTTTGACGTGAGCCGAAGGCCCACTGAGCCACCCAGGTGCCCCTGATTTATGTTCTTAATTCCACCCCTGCTACTGCTTTTAGTCAGGGTATGCCTGAGACAGACATACAGAACCAATGGAGGAGGCTACAAAAAGAGAGAATTAAGAAATCAGCTTGCCTGATTGTGGGAACTAGAAGTACAAAGTCTACAGGGCAAGCTAGGAACCCAGGAAAGAGTTAATGTTGCAACTCAAGTACAAAGACAGTCTGAAGGCACATTTCTTCTTTTTTGAAGAACCTCAATCTTTTTCTCTTAACACTTTCAACAGATTGGATTAGCCCCATCCACATTATAGAAGGTAATATGCTTTACTCAAAGTCTACTTATGATCATCACAACTAAAAGATATCTTCATAGCAACACCTAGATTGGTGTTTGATCAAATTTCTGGCCACTGCAGCCTACCAAGTTAACACATAAAACATCATAGGGTAGTTATGGACTAAATTTTGTTCCCCCCCCAAATTCTTATGTTGAAGCCCTAACCTGTGACTATATTTGGAAATAGAGCCTTCAAGGAAGTAATTAAGGTTACATGAGGTCATAAGGGTGGGGCCCTAATCCTGTAAGACTGCTATCCCAATAAGAGGAGGAAGAGACACCAGAGTCCTCTCTCTTTTTCTCTCCCCCATGCACACAGAGGAAAGGCTATGTGAGCACATAGCAAGAAGGCAGCTATCGAAAAGCCAAGGTGAAATGCCCCACAAGAAAGTATCCCTACTAGCACTTTGATCTTGGATGCTAGCCTACAGACATGTAAAATAAATAAATAAATAAATTTCTGCTGTTTAAGTCACCCAGTCTGTGGAGTGATAGTCTATGACAGACTAAAACACACCCTAAATCTCTTCCCGGTGGAATATCCAGGTGTTCACTGAGAACACACATCTGACACTGCCGTCCTCTGCACAAAACTTTCCAATGACTCCTACTGCAGTCAAGGTAGAAGCCAATATCATTAAAGGCCTGCCCTGACCTATGGGATCTGTTCACACAGGTTTCCTTTCTTTCTCAATGACTCCTTTTCCCTCACCCATGCCTTTCCAGTTATGCTGCCCCTCCTTGCTATCTCTGGGCCATGTCAGATCAGATCCCAATTCATAGATTCTGTCCTGGTGCTTCCCTCCACCTAGGAGCACTGTTCCGCTCTCATTTCCTCTGAGTCAATCCTCAAACAGCCCCTCCTGAGTGAGACTTATGTTGCAACCAACCTTCGCACCACTCCCAGTGTCACTCTGCTCCCAGTGTCCCTGACCCCCATGTTCCCACTCCACTTTATCCATCCTCTCAGTAGCCCCAGGAAGAAAGTGTTGTTATTACCCCCATTTTATAGATGAAGAAACTGAGGAATAAATGGTGTAATTATCTTGCCCTTGCCCATTAATCCCCAAAACAGAGTGACTGGGGTCTGAAGCTAGGCAATCCTACTCTAACCCTACACCCTTCATCACTCAACTAGACTCTCACTATTTTGGGGAGAAGGGGTGTGTGTGTGTGTGTGTGTGTGTGTGTGTACATACCAGCACACAGTTTTTGCCCATTGTTTCATTTAACTGCCTAACGATTTTGTGAATTTGACATGGTTCCCTTTATACAAACGTGGTACAGCTTTTTAGAAGAGATTAGGCAGCACAGCAAATGAGAGAATTCACATCTTCTTCCAAAATCTAGGTCTCCACTACTCCATGCTATCACTGATCTACTGTGAAACTGGGCCCCACAGGGTTAATGAGGTTGAAACTCGCAGATAGTTTAAAGCTTGTTTTTCAGAGAACTGATTCCCCCCTAATCAGCTACTGGGCCTTTTTCAGACCCCTCTAACAAATCCACTAGCTGTCTCTGCAGAAGCCTGGACTCAAGGTCAACGGATGTGGTTCCAGCCTAGAAACAAGCAAGGCCCTGCAATCCTTACCAGAGTTAACAAGCCCAAGACCCCATTCATTCTGTTCCAGCTCTCAGAGCATGCCCGTAGCCCCTTCTCCTTGTCCTAAAATAGCCTTCTGATGTCAGGGACTGAATTTTGCCTCATTCTGATGTTAAGTCTCCACCCTAATGTGAACATGAGATGCATGGTACGTGCATGCTTGCTCAATACAGGTACTCCCCAAATTACCTCATGAATAATCTTAAATTTCCCTAGACTGTTATCAAGATGTATGTAATCTCAACCCTTATGGTTATAAAAAACTTATTCTCTCCCCCTTGAGGATGCAGATTTGAGGCTTGCCCTCCCATCTTCTCATTGGTTGCCGGTCAAACAGTTTTCTTGCTGTGTGTCTGATGTCTCTGTGGTTGGTTTGCTGTGTATTGGACTGATGGACTTGGGTTCAGTTACAGCTATGGATAATATGGATATTACATAAATATGAATCTGGAATGAGTTTAGAGGTAAGACTCCCATATGAGTCAGAGCCTTCTCAAAGACAGAAATTAGTAGCTTTGGTACATACTTGTTGTATATAGGGGCTAATGGACATATGCTTTATAGGATTCATTCCTTCTGGTCAGAGCTAACCTTTATATAATCTACATATTATGAACGGAGGGATCCTAGAAAGTCTGTTATAATGCATGTAATTCCAATATTAAAAATGAAATCTATGAGTTACAGCATTACTCTGTTCCACTAAACCTTTTAAAATTACAACAGAGTATTTTCTAAAACTCTTTCTTTTGTAACTAACAAAGACCCAGACCTAGACAATGAAAGGGATTTATAGACCTAAGTTGAGAGACAAGTCAGCCTAAGGTAAGGTTTGATCTAGCAGCTCAGATGATCTCACCAAGAATCCAGGTTCTCTCACTCTGTCTGTTCTGACTTCTTTGATACCTCTTCAGTCTCAGGATTCCCTCAGAGCCCCTGAAGCCCCAGCCTCTCCCTAAGTGACGGTAACATAGTGGCCAGAGGCTCAGACTTCTCTTTCCCATACCACATGAGGAAGACCAAGCATCTCCTTTCGTGGCTCTAATGGAAGGGAGAAAAATAATCTTTTTGGAAATGCCAACAAATGTTTCCTTGCATCTCTTTATCTCTAATTACGTTGTATCTATTTTCTATGCTCCAATCACAGTGTCTCAGGAATGGGATTCTCTGATTGACTTGAACAAATTAAGAGCTCCTCTTTGAAACTAATAATGGAGCCATTCTTGCTGAAATTAGGTGGCTGAAATGGGGACCAAATGAATTGCTTGGAGAAAATGTGGGACAATGTTAGAAAAAGCTACCACACGTCCACTGGAAAAGAGTAAGGTATAAAAACATTTCGGGTTTTTAATACCTTATCAGGATATTGGTCTCTCCACTGATTGCTAAGTGTGGCACTTGGCCTGATACAAGACAATGAGAACAGTGTGCAGAGGATGTTAATGCAGGTGGATGTTGGGGGGTGGCCTCTCATGTCCCGAAGTGAGAATTAGTAGAGCAGGCATATGCAAGAATTGGGACAATCTGAGGGGACTCAGTGCCTTAGGTCACCCCTGAGTATCAAAAGTTATGAGGCAGAGAAGTAGGAGGAAAGCAGAGAAGCTCAAGAAAGAGTACGAGGTTTTGCCTACTTGACAACTTTGCCTTCTCTGGGAGGAATGAGCTGTAGGATGGGCAGGCTACAGAATGAAAAGAGATAGTTTCTGCAAAAACAAGCATACATTATAGAAATTCTCAGATGGGATGATCCTCCAGAGAATTTTGTTATATCCTAGCTAATTAGCCAAGAAGATAATTCATTTTACTCTTGAGAATCCTGTTTTCCCTGGGGGAAGGGGGGAAATATTCAAGGTCTGCAAAAAAAAGAGTTCCAGACTACTGTGAGTGTTGCTAAATACCAAACATTCCTTCTCCCTGGCTGGAGCCCAGCAAGGACAAAGCAAAGACAAAAGATTCTGGCTTTGGGAGTAGCCACTCCCCTCACACTTTGCTCCACCTCCATCCTTCTAATCCTCCTCTACCCTCCCCTAGCATTTAGCCCAGAGATAGCTCACATCCTGGGAATGCAGATCCTGGAGAGAATTCCTTTGGTTACTGCCAAAATACACAGGAGGGAGAATCATGCAGTACAATGTGGGTGGAACACAAGGGAACCAAAGGCATGGCCAGTGCTCAGTGAATCGTAAGAGGCTTGCTGTATTAAAATGGGTGACAGCAGACAACTGCAGAGATGGTCTTAAGCCATAGAGTCCCCCAGTACAGAACAAAGCTGACCAGAGTCAAAATGAAGGTGTGGTTATACCTAAAGAGGAGATATAGCAAGAGAAAGAAGTTCAGCGATGAAAACATAGGAATTGGGCAGAATTTTGGATCAAATGTTTGCTCAGCACATCCAGGGACTAGAAGCTCTAGACAACTAGTACAGTTTTTTGACCCCCCCCCCCCTTGGAGGAATAGCATCATATTAGAGGTGGGTGCATCAGGCTACGAAATGCTTTTAGTCCTTGCTATACCTTGATCACCAAGCCAGCTTTTAAGCTTTTCTTCGTTTCACTTACAGCTTTCTTCCTAAAAGAGAATGTGTTGATTAATTGCTACAAATATCTTATGTCCTTGACAGTTGTATTTCAAGTCATAAATTAATAAATTGGGATTTGTTTTTATCTATCAGTGTTTTGCAAGTTGCTAGATATGTGTCTATTACATGAAAAACCGATATACTCTGGGAATGCTGACAACAAACACTTCATTTTCTGAACAAGTACTGTGGAAGAGGAGAGCCATCTCTGGCTAAGATAATGTCCTCTGAAGGGTCTTTCCCAGCTGTCTGGATGGACTCTCTAGGTGTCCTCCCTTTTGCTCATGCCTTCAAACCACAACAGCAATGCAGGGTAGTCAGGAAAGTCAACTTCTTTGTAAAGGATTAGCCTCCACTCCAATTAGAAGCTTATGTGTTGAAATTTGAGGGCCACTCCATTCAAAGTAGTCAAAAGTCAAAACATCATACGGGACTTAAGAGCTGTAGTGAGTGCTCATTTTACAAGTGATGACAAAGAATCTCCAAGAAGTCAAGTGACTCATTTATGGTCACATGTTTTTGACAAAAACAGGACCCAGGATTCTTGGTTCAAATCTCAGTTTCTTTCTACTGCACCACAATGGTCCCAAAAGACCATCAAAGTTATCACTATATCCACAAAAAGTCATCTTTTGCCTCCACAGTTGTTATTAAGTGAACTAAATTTGTAAACATAGCCAATCCCAGCCTATGTCCTCCCTCCACCATAAAGTATAGACATTTTTCATTGCATTTTAAAGGTAAAATGCTCTAATTTATAATCAAATTATAGTTACCCTGATGGGTCTTCCATTTCCTTATTATAATGATCCTAAGACTTCACATAGAATTTCAATATAGAGAAAGTGAAATACTAATTTAATAAATTGTCAACTTAACTTGAATTCTCATTTTTACATGACACCCAGTAAGTTGCTGATAATGTCACAGACTGTCAAGTGTTAATTTTGGTATCAGGAGATTATACTGTTTGGGTTCTTGAAGAACTGGCATGTATGCTTTTGTTGGGTAAAGAAAATTATACAGCCCATGGTATTTTCCTTTTTCGTCCTGGCTGATGGGTGACTCAACAGTAAATGTAACACTCAGTCACAGGAATTTTTCTAGGCATGTTTTGGGATATTTGCATGCTTCACTCTGAGCCAGCCATGCAGGGCTCAAGCCACCCTCAGGCAGAGCTGCCCAAGAAGAAACTATGCAGAGATGATTGAGAATGGAGAGTCTGGTAATGGGTAACCTATGCTACCTCTGGGATGAACTAACTAAAATCTCAGCAAGATAAACAGCCAGAAAACTAGAACAAATAGTGTATTGGACTAAGAAAGAAACCACAGACAATAAAATAGGAGGGAAACACGTTAACTAAAGACTAAAATCTAAAGAAGGAAAGGGCTAACCAGGACAAAAGTCCTGTGAATTCAGTTTAAGTAATCTTACATCTACATTGTGAGTGTCTTAATTGGTTTCCCAGCTCAGATGCCTAAAGAGTCAACTTCCTTTAGTGTGGCACCTTTGTTACTAATCCATCTAATTGACTATGTTAACTTTGTTTTAAGCCACATCTATTCCTATATGAAAGCAAGTAGACAGAGTCTAAAATATGTGGATGGACTTCAGTGACCTTTCTTTAAAAATCTTCACTCAAAAAAAAAAAAAAAATCTTCACTCGAGGTAGTCATGTGCCTGGAGTGTTGAGGAACAGCTAGCAAGAAGGCAAGTATTGCTGGAGTGGAATGAGGCAGAGAGAATAATAGCAGAGAAGATTCAAGAGTTTGAAAAAGAAAGGTTTTCACTATTAAGCTGTGTGAAATGGAAAGCCATTAAAGAGCTCTAAGCAGGATATTTATATGATCTGACTTACGTTTTAGAGGATAACTTTGACTGCTGTAAGATAGAGAAATGGGGAATCAGTTAAGAGCCTATGTCATTAGTCCAGGAAAATATGACAGCAACTCATACCTAGGTATTTCTAGATAAAAGAGAAGAGAGAGACAAAAGAAAGAGAAAAGACAAATAACTCCAAGATTTTGGCCTCAAGTCATTATTAGTAAGGAGTTACTATGGAATAAGATACTGTGCCAATTTAAAGGGCATACATACAGAGGATGAACAGGACATGGTGATGAACAGGTCTGAGAACTCACAGTCTAGACAAGGAGATGGACAAAAAGCAGGATATTAATAAAAGCAAGTTCCATTTCTTATATGCTCACTTTGTACCAGGCACTGAATTAAATAGTCTACACACACCACATTATTCTGTCCGGATAATGACTTGATGTGGTTTTTATACAATTAGCCTTATTTTACTGAAAGAAAACTAAAGCTCAGCGAAGTAAAAGGACTTGTCCAAGATCCAGGAGCTGAGAGATAGAGAACTGGTTTGAACTCATGTCTGTCTAACCTCTAACTTATACTCTTAACTAATATATTTTAGACTACCTCTGGCTCAACTTAATCTGAGAAAGGTGGGCAGGATATATGAAGCATGCCCGTGAGTACAGGGAGCAGTTTACCTATGACAGAATGATTGCATGATCACTTTTAATCCATAAAACAAGAAGGATGGACTCAATGATTTCCATGGTTCCTCTCAGCCCTAAAAGCCTATAATTTTAAAACATGGTGATGCTTCTTTTCACTAAAGTGAAAGTCATTTTTACTCCTTAAGATTGAATAGCATAAAACACAATTCTCTTATTTATACAAAGCTATTCCAAGCCAGGCTGAATTGAGCCTCAAGCCTTATACTTTGCCCATTTTGAAATAGAAAGGGCATTAAGGTTAAAAAAAAAAAAAAAATAGCAGTGAACATAGAAGAGTAAATGAAGAAAAGGGAAAGGCCCATCAAGGAAGTAAAGACATCATCATAAAATAAGCAAGGGAAATAAAAAGGAGGTTTGGAAAATTGTCCTGTTGCAGAATACTGAAGCATTTTTACATCTTTTATACAGAGACACCTTGATTATTGACAAAAAAATTCAGTGACAACTAAAAAAGAATACTGTATGTAAACAGAAACTTTAATTTTCATAGTCTTTCTTGTTTCAAATCCTAGTTTGTAATATCACACCTTCAATTTATCACAATAGCAAAATCATGGGAACATATTTTCACCCAGAGAGGACATAAATCATGTATAGCCAGAAAAAGATAATGCAATATAGTTATGTTTGCCTCTGATTTGGGATACGTCTATGAGATTAAAGCAAAATTTGGCCTACATTTAAGGAATCATAAAAACAACTTTGGGCTTAATTAGGATGTAACAAGCAGTGTGTTTTTCTTCATCATCGTCACTAAATTTATAATGGGCTTCCATAATATATGTATCTCTGCAGCAGTAGGCAGCTATGGGCCACTTGATTTGCTGATGTTGGAGGCAAATAAAGTTACAGTGAAATGGTAACAAAGTGTTCCATTAGCATGAAGAGGAAAGGAAAAGCTCTAAACTTTGGATTTTAAACCATGCTTCATGGAACAAGAGCATCCCAGTTCCTTTCTCTCTCTCTCACTTCATCCTCCTTTAGAAGGCTCCCTATGAGGTCATTTACTTAATGACACCTCAAATTTTCATTTTAGCTTTTAAAAACCTGTAAAACTGCATCTAAGATTGTAATAAATAAGTCAGATGTTTAAAGATATAAATAGAATTGAAGACTTAACCCCATATATTGGAATCTAAGTACTTTCTGGGGATGGACAGGGGAAATGACAGGATGTTCAAGTAACATGAACAGACACCTCAGATAAGAAATTCAAATAACTGATAATAAAACATTTGGTCTTCTTTGAAATTAAATATAAATGAAAACATATATGCAAATAGATAGAATGTCAAATTAGCAAAGTGTGTGTTGTATGTATGTGTCTGTTTTAAAGACAGCACTCAGTATTGGTGAAGACATGGCTAAATAGGTATCCTAACAAGAATTAAGGAAAAAAAGTTATTTTCTACAAATCAATTTGAAAATACATATCTAAACACATTAAAGGGCAAAATTTTGACCCAGTAATTTTCCATCTAGAACTGCATCCTAAGGATGTAAACAGAAGCTGCATCTAAAAGATATTCTCCAATAAATAAATAAACTAAATTAAAATTAAAGGTATTCTCCAAAGATTTATCATGATTTTAGATAAACTGTCAGTGTGAGCACATGCATCTAATTCTCCCAATTCTCATATTCCTATAGAATATTTCAAAATATACATATCAGTGATCCTCAGCATTCTCTGTACATTAGAATCTCCTGGGGAACTTGTAAAGTCCCGAATGCCCAGGCAACACCCCAGACACTAAATTAGAATTTCTGTTTTTCATTTTCTTGTCCATCGCAGCATTATTCATAAGAGCCAAGACATGGAACCAACCTAAATGTCCATCTATAGATGAATGGATAAAGATGTGGTATACATATACAATAACATATCATTCGGCTCTGAGAAAAAATGAAATCCTGCCAACTACAACAACATGGATGGACTTCAGGGCATTATGCTAAATGAGATAAGTCAGACAGAGAAAAACAAATACTGTATGATCTCATTTATATGTGGGAACCAAAAAAAAAAAAAGCCAAATTCATAGAAACAATAGAATGGTGGTTGCCAGGACATGTTGGGTGAAGGGAATGGGTAAATGTTGGTCAGAGAGCACAAACCTGTAGTTACAAGATGAGTAGGTTCTAGGGATCTAACGTACAGCATGATGACCACAGTAAACAATACTATATTACATACTTAAAAGTTCCAAAGAGTAGAACCTAAATGTTCTCACCTCAAAAAAAAAAAAAAAAGTAATTACATGAGTTAATGGAGGTGTTAATTAACTCTACTGTGGTGATCATTTCATAATATATACATACATCTAATCATCACCTTGTATACCTTACAATTATACAATGTTATACATCAATTACATCTCAATAAAGTCTGAACAACTAAATTAGAATCACTACATGAGGGGTGCCTGGGTGGCTCAGTGGGTTAGAGCTTCTGCCTTCGGCTCAGGTCGTGGTCCCAGGGTCCTGGGATCCAGCCCTGCATCAGGTTCTCTGCTCAGCAGGGAGTCTGCTTCCTCCTTTCTCTCTGCTGCCTCTCTGCCTACTTGTGATCTCTGTCAAATAAATCAGTTAAGAGAAAAAAAAAAAAGAATCACTAAATGAGACAAGGATGTTAATAGAATATATATATATATATATTCCCCATCCCCAACTGGGGGTGGAATTCAAGTGTATTTGTTAAATCTCCCCAGTGTTACGGCCAAGATTAAGAAGCAGTGCTCCAAAACTTTGCTCTAAAGTGAGCAAAAACTAGACGATTAAAAAGGAGTAATGTAGGGGTTCCTGGGTTGCTCAGTCAGTTAAGCATCTGCCTTCAGCTCAGGTCCTGATCTCAGGGTCCTGGGATGGAACTCCCCACTCAGTGGAGTCTGCTGCTCCCTCTCCCTCTTTCCTCCTCCCCCTCCCACCAACAACCTGTGCTCTCTTTCTCTCTCTCAAATAAATAAATAAAAACTTTTTTTTACAAAAAGGGGGGTAGCGATGTAGGAGCAATGTTTTCTTCCTGATGAGAATATACAAACTTCTTTTTAAATATTTTTAATTTCCTATTTTTTTTGCTTTTCCAGCTAAGATCCTTTAAAAGTCTTTGCATAAATACTAAATGGACACTGTAGGCCCTTCTGGCAAATCATTCTTAGAGACTTCAAAGCAATGGCTTGGGAAGGCTATCTCCCTCATGAGCTCCTTCTGTACTATATCCTTTACTCAGAATACATTAATCTGAACTACATTTGGAGAACGTAATTTTAATCTGGATTAACTTCAAGGTCAACAAATGAAAAGTAAGCACAGACAAAGAGACTTTGGCCAATGGAGGAAATAACTAAGTCTCCAGACTATATAGCAAAGGAATATTTTTTAAGGACTGTTCAAGAAAGCCTTGTATATTTACTAACATAGTATGAAATCAAACATTAAATATCTGGGGCTATGAATCTACTCAGGGTCAAGGTTCTGTTAAATAGCCAAAGGAAGCATATTAACCCCTCAGATCACTGTGATGACATGTGGATCAGTAACTACAGCAGATATTACCTACATTAATGAGGTTCCAAGACACTTGTTTTTGAAGTGTGTAAAAGAGAGAGAGGCCACATCCATGTGACAGCTGATGTAGGAGAAGACGTTAGGGTTCAAACCTGATGGCTAAGAAAGAATTTTTGGGTGCAAAAAGCTGGTTTTAGTAAAGCACGCGGACAGGAACTGTGCGCAGAAAGAGCTGCACTGGGGTCATGAGGAGTGGCCCATTATACACTTGCAAGTTGGGAAGGGGTTAAGGATGCTATAAGCACCCCCACCCCGCCTAGGTATATTGGAAACAAGGTTTCCAGGATCCTGAGGGGGCTAGCTATTGTTAGGAAAGGTCATTTATTACTGCTTAGTAAAAACTCAGTCATGAGATCCTTCAGCTGTATATTGTTGGGTCATATGCTTGGGGGATGATTGCCAACACATATCTTAGGGGGTAGAAATAAAGGAAGTTTCCAAAGGAATTTTTATATGTTAAATTTTTTAAATTTTTTAAAAGATTTTTATTTATTTATTTGACTCACAGAGAGAGAGAGAGAGAAAGCACACAAGCAGAGGGAGCTGCAGGCAGAAGGAGAGGGAGAAGCAGGCTCCCTGCTGAGCAGGAAGCCCAATGCGGGACTTAGTTCCAGGACCCAAGCCGAAGGCAGACGCTTAACTGACTGGGCAACCAAGGCGCCCCAGGAATTTTTATATGTTAAAGTAGGCTTACAGGATCCTGGGGGTTGGGCCAGGATTGCCTTGTGCCCTTAGCAAAGTATTAAAACTGAGGCAGCTAAGTCCCTAGAGCAATGTCACTCTGCCTGTTTTAAAGACTTGTCAGTGGGCTGTAGATAGTAAGGAAATTTAATAATTTTTCTTCTGCCTTTGTTTCCCACACCAACAGCCAACTTCATGTCATTGACAGAGACCAAAGAATTTAAACCAAAATGTTAGGTTATTACCATATCCAGATCTAACCCCCCAAACTGTTCCATCCAGACGTTTATTTATTAATGTTCTCTACTGTGCAGAAGGAAGTTTCCAAGTCAAACACTTTGTGATTGATTGGGGCAGATCTGACTTTAAAGAATTAAGTGTGCTTACTTATAATTCTGTAAAGTCTCTACTTTATAATTCATGTTTTTGTCATTGGTGAGAATCACAAAGATCCAATTCTAATGCAAAAATATTTATCTTGACCAAGTTTGATTAAATAAAGCCAACACATGTCATCCTGAGCTCTGAACTCATATTAAACTTTCAAAACCGGAGGAGAAGTGAACCAAAGAAAAGAAACTGACTTTCATTTGCTAGAATCTTTTCTGTCACAAAAGCAAAGCCAGGGCTTCAGCTGGGGCACAAAAGCAGGACTTGGCTATGAAGTGGTATTCTGCACCATGTTCGTCCTGCTGGGCATAAGGTTAAGTGTGACCAGTAGGTTAGCGATGTTTTGGGACTTCATAACTTCAGACTGCTCTAATGTGGAGGATGTGAAAATTCCATTAGGTCCTTGGCCAAAACTGCCTGAAATTCACAGAATTTAGGATTGGAAGGTGATCATGTCCAGACAGCAGCTGTGCCTTATGTATTTCTGTATCCTCCATGGAAGCAAGAGCACTGTGGGTACCCAATAAATATGAGGCAATTGCACACACTTGTGGAATGACCCTCCCACATGGGGCAGACGTCCTCTCAACAGCGTCTTTGACAGATGGGCATCTGGCATCTGCTTTCATGCCATCTATTGACAAGTATCTAATGATCTCCTGAGGACATGCATTCCCTTATTCAGCCCCACTAATTGTTAGAAAGCTGTGTCTTATGTTAAACTGAAACTTGCTTTCATGTAATGGGCCCCCACTGGCCTGAGTTCTGCCCTCCCCAACAACACAAAATGAACCTTTTTAGTCTCGTACCTGATAGCTCTTTAAGAATTTTAACAAAAATAAAAGCCCTTGCCCTATTAGGAGATCATCTTAGACATTATCTTCTGGGTATGACTTAGGTTGTTAATGTTAATGTTCAATGGTGCCAAGGATGGAAGATAATATTCCAGGCAAAATTAAGAGTGATGTTATTATACCTTATAATCAAGAGATCTGACACTGTGAATACAAGTAGAGTAAATTTTTTAAAAATTACAACACACATGTTTTCTTCCATAAAGCATTTTCAATAATGCATATTAGGCTTCTATTCTTCCAAATTTCATTTCTGAACGAGGAATGTGATTGCGACACTTCCTTGCCTAATATTCTTCAATGATTCCCATGACTTCCATTCAATCAACAAAAATTTATTAAGTTCCTATTATGTGCCAGGAACTATACTATGTCCTGGGCATGGGAGGGGTGGGGTGTGCAGAAACGATCAGGGAAGTATGGTCCCTTCTCTCATCAAGCTTATGGTCTATGGAGATGTGTCAGGAAACCATTAAACAACTAAGAAATACAATTTTGGATAAAGAAAACAGGTAGAAACTGATTGGAAATGAAGGTCATACATTAGTTGGATCCTCAGGGAAAGCCTCTGTGAAGAGGTGAAATTTAAGCTAAGACCTGTTTGATGAAAATGAACAAACCACCATAAAAGTAGAAGCAAGCTTGTTTTGGCTCTCTCCCTTAATGAGCTCTTTGTCATCTGCAAACTGGAAGTGCATTCCCTCAAATCGTTACCCAAATCATTGATGAAAACGTGACCTGGGACAGGGTCAAGACGAAGGGAACTTCAGGCAGCTAAGAGAGTTTCCTGCTAGACTGTTATGCAACGTCTAGTCGCAAAGACCTTGCAAAGCAAATATTATGCTTTTAAGATTTCAAAAGCAGGGCAGAGTCTGTCCCTCCTAAACTCCAATAAACAATAGAGGGCGCACTGCACTGCCTCTTGTGGGGTTGTTTTCCCGTCCAGCAAAGCCAGCTAGTGAGTAACTTTCCATGAATGCATTTCAATGTACTGGCACTTATACCACCAGCCTCAGTGGGAGTCTCACATTATGGCACCTCAGTGCCATAATACAATTCAATTCAATACAATACAATTCAAACTTCTTTCCCAGAGCAAAGACATCTAAGTCTTCCCTGGAGAGCTTGCCTTCTCTTATAGCATAGTGTTAAGTTAGCAGATGAAGCCTGGTAGGAGCCTGTGCTGTATATGTGTCTACATAGGAGGGGCCTGAGGGCTGTGTTCTGGACAATAACACCTCTATACAATATCACTTGACCCTGCGGCTGGTCCTCTGTGACCCGGAAAAGAGAGGAAGCCTATATATCTTCCCTGGGTTCCTCATTTGCAGCATATTATCTCTGAGGAAGATACAATTTTTCCCAGCCCCTGACTTTGGCTGGAAAGATCTCATGTAAATACTAAGCACAAATCTTTGATTTAGATCACAGTTGCCAACATGTTAAACACACTCGTTCACCCAAACTCTTTATATACTGAGGGTTTCCTTAGTATGGGTTCCCCTGCATACAGGGTGACTGCTATGATCATGCAAGTTCTACTTTGCGAAAGTATGGAGGAGACCCTCAAAACGAAGTGATTATAGATTTGCTTTGTCTTTGAGACCATTTCCCAGGAAATGTAAAGTGTTTTAAGGAAAGGGAACCTCATTCTATATGGTACAAAGACACCAGGTGGGCTAGCGGAAGGTCTGCTTCATAAACTCCCGTGTAACAAATGCCTTTCAAACATGAACTACTCAAGGATATTCAGTGCAGTACTGTTTGTAAAAAAACAAAACAAAACAAAACAAAAAATGTCCATAATTTAGACTTCAAATATCCGCCAGCCGGATGAATACATAAATGTGGTATGTTCACAGATCAGAATACCATAGATCCATTAAAAATAATTAGTTAAAGCTAAAATTATAAACATGGTAAATCTTCAAGAATGTACTGTTGAAAACGGATATGTATAGTGTGAAGCTATTGTGTAAATGGTATAATGCACAAAACAATATACAAATGGGTTACGGTAACATACATTTGTAGCCGGATGTGTATCTTGTGCCCATAAAGACACTCATCAGCCTCATATCCAAGGTCAGGGAGGGAGCAAAGGAGATCTGGACAAGAGGGGTACAAAGGGGTTTCATCAGGGTCAATTTTATTTATTTTATTTATTTTTTTAATGTAAAATACATGTGGCAAAAAATGAACACTTGTTAAATCTGGGTCACTGTTACATGGGTACCTGTATTTTTCTGTATGTTTGAAATAATTTTTTTTTAAGTGAAAGAGAAAGGCAGTTAAGCTTCATTTCCCCAAAGGAGCTACTATGTTGCTTCCCCTCTGATAATGAGCTCCCTATTATTCAGCGGCTTTCCAATTTTTCTTTTTTTAGCAACAGAGTCTTCCTTTCAAATTAAAATTTTTATGGATTCCTAATATATACAACCAATAAAAGCTGAGGTGCCCTGGAGCCCCATTTTCTCACCCTCCCCCTATGCAAACTAACAGTCCCCAAAGATATCTCCATGGAACCCAAGACTCCACAGAGCACAACTTGAAATTAAGGTAACTAATGTTAAGTCCCCTTTGACCTGGCTGTCAGGTCACTACAAACTAGTTTCCAACCTTCATGTCAACAATCTACGGTCAGAATGTTTGCATTCCCTCCTCTTTTCCCTCCTTCACCTTTGCAAACTGGTATTTCTTTTTATCTAGAGCCTGAATATAATAAAATGGCCAATCTTCAATAGCTGACCAAAATTAATACTTCTCAACAAGTTTAAACTGGCATTACTTAACTGTTCTTCCTACCATTATTCTCAACAACATATTTAACAGTGCTCGTGTTAACAAAAAAACATTTTAAAAAATAGAAACACAAAAAGATAATTTTTTCAAGAAGCCATCTCCCTTAAATAAAAGGAAAGTAATAAAAGACTTCAGGTGAATACAATTACACATATTTATAAGACCATTAGGAATGTCAAAAGTCAAAAAAAATAAGATACATCATATAAACACCTTTCAACTACTGACCAACACAAATATTTAATATGACATTTTTGTGACTAGAGGTTTATTGGTGTGGAAAGCTAGTAAAGATATTTAAACTTTAATGTTGTGAATGTTCTTAAGTTTTAGCATTACATTTATATTAACATATATTCATTTGTTCTGCCAAATGGTCTTACACTATACTTAGGAAAATGTCACATTTTGTTACAAAAGCCTATTTAATAAAACATTGCAATTGGCCACTCTGATATACCAAAGTTCAAACCCATGGTTCCCAAAAGATTCAAAATAGCCCTATTATGCAAATATGGTCTGTCAAACATGAAACATGTTTGTGGTAGCTAAAGAGATATAAGTTCGGTATAGCTAAAGAAGCAGTGAGGGTGATACCATTGAGTTGCTGGCTTTTAATATATGTCTATATAATGAGAAAAAAATCACTTTGGGGTGAAATTACACACAATAACACAAAACTTACCTTATCAGCTGAAGGACAGCTACCTAGTGAGTTGAGTCTCAGAGACATCACAGGATTACAGTAGAATGCTAATTGTTGCTTTCTGGCTATGGATCCAGGCTTCCTGTCCTTACCTAGTGCTCGCCCTGACATTACCATGGGAGACATCTACATTTTGAAAGGAGTACCCTAGCGAATCCTGCCTTCACTCCAGGGCCCAGAGTTGCCTGGTCTTGGAAAGAAAAATGAAATCTTCACCAGCTATTTTTCCATTAGCTTTGCTCTCCCTTTAAGGCAGACAATCAGCTTCCTTCTACTGCCACTGTTGAACTCATGTAAATAAGTACTGAGGATGTGAAAGACATTACGGAAGAAAACACTGGTTGTGTTGGAAGAGGGATTTCAGGGCAAGGAAGGAATTTAAAGGCAGGTAGAATGAGGACAGAGAGAAACCAATGAATACTATGTCCTATGGTGATCAATTAAGCAACTAAAATCAATCTGCTTGCCTGAAAATGAACCTTATTAACTGAGATCACCACAAAGGGACAATAATAGTGATAATTTTTTGAGGAGACTATTTTTAACTCAAGTCAGTTGTTAAGCCATCTTTTAAAGTAGCATATGACCTTATGTGGGGGGGTTGGGGGGGTGTGGAGATGAGGGGGAGAGAATGTGGGAAGTTCAAAAGACCACAGAAATGATAAAATGCCTGGTGAAGTTTTCATCAGGAAGGTTATATCGCCTAAAAAGCCCAATAAAAATAAGTCTAAAACATGATTGGATAAGAGTAAAGGTTGATGAAACACCAAGCTAGATTGATTACTAATGTCAGTTGTGATGTTCATCTCTAGAAATCTGTAGGAAGAGAACAGACAACGCTCAAGGCTAGATTTAGTTACTCATGTGCACAAAATCAGACTGGATGACGAGCATTATGACCTTGTGATAAAAAAAGTGAAAACAGGGTGTTCTATAGAGTATTGTTTAAGGATATTGGAGGACTAATTCCAGAACTTCCCAACAGACAAGAAGTCAACACATTGGGTCTGAGAATGGATATCAGACCCGTGTGAAGTGAATCTATTCAGCAAATGCCCAGTTTAATCTGTAGGGCAGAGTTTGAGTTCCAACAATATACAATAAACTCTTCATTAGTCTGACAGTCAGGAAGCGGAGTGCTCCAGCTAATCAAATATTTTTTGTTAATTGTTACCACATGCAGTAGGATTACAAATTTTTTAAAGAATGAGAATAAATTAAAATACACTTAACACTGAAACTAAACTGATTATAATTTAATCTTTCTCTAATTATTCAGAATGCATTTCAGGGTCATCAAGAGAAGCATAAATTATCAGTGCTTGATGACTGTGCAGGAAGTCACAGTTTTTCTAAAATCCTGGTTAATAGACGCTGGGTAACAAAGAATTCACTGCAATCGTTATCATTTGGGGGATTTATGCACTAGGCATTTTTCTAGGATCTGAGGTATGTCATCAATCCTCACCAAAAATAAAATTTCACAAATGATGTACTGATATTCATAGAGTCAGGATAACACGTCCAAGGTCACACAGCACAAAAGGGTGTCAGAGCCAAGTTTTGAATGCAGAAGTATTTGTCTTTAAAGAATATGTTCTTTTGCTGTGTCATATACACTAATCCTTGTTGTGTAGAAGTATTCATACAAAGTGCTGCCTGTCTGTACAACACTTACTCACAATGGGTCATGCTGTTTGTTCTTCCAGAAATGCTGAAAGATATTTCTGAGTCACTCTTGACATTATTATCATACATTCATGAGGGCAGCAAACTTGGACCATGAAATATTTTTGAAGTTTCTTTGTAAATGGAAGGCCAACTGTTCATTCAAAGGATCAACAACACGGTCTGAACATTCTTGGAAGAAAAATATTTTAAGAAGACTAAGCCAGCATGGTCTCAGTCACGGAACAAAATGATCTACCCATAAAGGTATACACACTTCATATACACTCACGTGCCCCCATTTCATGAAGTGATCTAATTTTTGTGTTATTTTGCTTATTTTTAACTATAAAACCTATTTGACTCAGTTATTAGTCACGAAACAATGTGGCCATTTAAATTCTTCAAAGATTTTAGGCTGGGTTTAAATCTACTAAAGAAATGAATTTCACTTGTTAGGGGAGAAAAAGTTACTGCATCAACAGATGTGAGGCATCCCTCCTCCCATCATCTACATTTAGCCCCAAGCTCATTAATGTTTTCACCTGAAACATTTATGGCTTCTTGTTCACCTTCACTCACCAGCACCAATTACAATTCTTCAAGGTTCAAATGCCTTTTCTTCCTCCACCCATAATGGTTTCACTTATCTCTAAAGCAGGCAGTGATTCCTGTAATGGAATTTCACAAACAAGGGGGGGAAATGTGGCTGAACTTTAGAGAGGTACAAAGTAATCTCAGGCCATGATACTGTTTCATTAGCTAATCTCATTCACACACAGGAGACTTTGCTGTTGCTGAGATGACCCTATTCAGGGAGACAGGCCTCCCTCCCCCCGCCTCTTCACATAGCATTTCCAGATAAGCCTTAAGAATTTCTTTCAATTCTGAAAGAAACTACCTTCATCTTCAGCACCAGGCTGATATTTTCATTGTATTGAAGAAAATCCCACCTAAACAGTAACTTGGGGTAAAAGGAATCCTGACTGGAGTAAACTCTGTGCTTAAAAGTTCCAAATAGAAGAGATTTCCCAGCTATGAAGTCTCCACAGAATCGTGGTGGGAAGGTAATTTTGAAAATGGCTGCAGCCTTATTCTCTTTCTAATTCAGGATCTTGCCCAGACACAAAAGTTTCATGCTCAAGCCAAATTTGAGGAAAGTGAAAATCACTGCACTGCCTAACTGAATTACATTATGCAGTTATGGCAAAGCTTGGAAATCATACTGAACTGTCTTAAAACTTGATAGATTAGGTGGGGCTTGGCATGATCATGTTTTGAAAGGTGATTCTACTACTTGTGATTGTAACTGCCATGCACTTGTTCAGCTGGGGATTTTATTCTAATGCTCTGGACTGATTTGTTCCTTCTACTTCCTCCCTGAGATTTTATGTTCTCTACAATAACTTTGTTAAACTTGAATCTGAGGTGACCCTTCTGACTCTGAACTCCAAGGGATAACTTTCTCAGGGGAGGAAAAGTAAGGTTCATTTTCAATATGACTGAAGAGAAGAGGAAACTCCCAGATTGAAGGTCAAGAAAATGTTACCTGTAACCTGAATCAATATCAATAGAAACAGTTCATTGAAGAGCAAGGTCTTATTTTATGTTCAGCTAAGAAAGGTGTTCACATTTCAAATTAAGGAGCTAAATGAGAAGAATGAAGAAAGTTAAAAAAAAAGATGTTAATTATAATTCCTTAGACTTAATTTTATAGCCTAAGAAATTATTGAGAGTTCTAATAAAATATGATCCTTGACACACCTGAGCTGAAAGGATATTTAGAGGGTCACAAAATTCTTAAACTGGAAGGATCCCAAAAGAAAAGCTAGTTCAACCCTTTTCTTTTTCTAATGAAGGACTTGAGGCTCAGAGGAGTTAAGTGTATTTATATAAAGAGTTTAAAAACCTTCAGCATAGATTTCAATTATTGTCACAGCAAAAGCAAATTTAGTATCAAAAGGGTATAATTAGCACCTATGTATAATCCCAAAGCATGAAAATTATTCTCATAATAGCAAAAATAATCCTCTATTTCTTTAAAGAAGCAAAATGGTGGTATAAATCTAATATTTTGTTCAAATTCCCAGGAGTGACTCTGTTTTTCTGCTTATTTAGACTCAAATTCCTCATCAGCCATTAGGAAATTTACTGACCAGCCACTGAATGCTAAGTATGTAGCTCAAAAAATTTAATTCTGGTCAAATTTTGTCATTAAAAAAATGGTACATAAAATCTTTACACACACTGATCCTGCCTATGAGTGCTTGTACCTTTTAATAATTTCCATTTCTTCTGATGGCTTTCTTCCTTACTTCCATGGATTATAATGGGTCTTCAAGACTCAAAGTGTCTTTCAACTCCCATCTATTCAACCGTGTTATTCAACATGTGCTTAATTGCAGCAAGGCTACAATTGCACAAGGAGCCTATGAATCAGTTATGGCACCAATTTTTTAATGTCCTTATTCATAATATTGCTGATTTTCTTGTACATGGTGGCAGGCCTGCTATTGAAAAACCAATACAGGATGCAGTTAACCAGTTACTCACCCAATTACGAATCTGGAAGAGCTGACAGACACAACATTTATGTCACTATAGAGCGACTGACCAGCATAAGTCATGTCAAAGTTATAAATAGGTAAGATAAGAACAAGAAAGGAAGACTATAAAACTGTGAGATTAGCACTGCTTATAATCTAATTACCAACACTGCAAATGCAGACACTCATTTCTTTTGTGCACTCAGAGTTAATTCCCACTGATGAACTCACAAGACCTAGATTTACAAAACATAATGTCAATGAATTAGTTTATAATGGAGAATATTCCTTTCCAAGCACTGGGAAACTCATGTTAAGCTTCCTGAGTAGGAATGGCTAACACCTGGGCAACCACTTCTCTTTGTTCTTTCCATGAACCCACAGGTATCCAATAGAATCTTTATGAACACCATGATTAACTTTATTAACACCCCGGCCAATCACACTAAGATAAATTTTGCTACTTTATTCCAAAGCAGTGCCTTTTCATTCTCAAGATAACTAAAGGTGGGTAATAATCAGGTACTAATCAAGTTATTTTGGAGATTTGGAAATAAGAGCTAATGTAAGCAGATGCTTGAGGACCACTTCACCTTGGCCCAGGGGAAGACCTGAGAAGTTCGCCTTCTTTCAATTCCAATAGCTATCTCACCACATGAATATTCCATCATTGTGCTCTCCTGAAACAAGTTAAAAAAATCATTATCTCTTTAGACCCATGTTTTTATTTCCTTTGGATAGATACCCAGAAGTGGAATTGCTTGATCATATATGTTAGCTCTGTTTGTAATTTTTTGAGGAACCTCGCTACTGTTTTCCATAATGCCTGAACCAACTTACATTGCTGCCAACAGTGGATAAGAGTTCCCTTATCTCTACATCTTTGCCAAGATGATAGCCTAGACATATGCACTCCTATGTTTATTGCAGCATTAGTCCCAATAACCTAAGATACAGACACAGTCTACGTGTCCCGCAACAGAGGAATGGATAAAGAGGTTGTGGTATGTGTGTGTGTGTGTGTGTGTGTGTGTGTGTGTACAATGAAATACTATTCTGCCATAAGAAAAAGGCAAATCTTGTCATCTGCAACAACAGGGATGGAACTCGAGGGCATTATGCTAAGGGAAATAAATCAGACAGAGAAAGAGAACTACTGTATGATATCACTTATACGTGGAATCAAAAAAGGCCAAACTTATAAAAACAGAACAGAATGGTGGTCATCAGTGGCTGAGGGATGAGGGAATTGGGGATATGTTGTTTAAAGGTACAAACTGGGAACTAATAATAAATAAGTTCTGGAGAGCTAATGCACATCATAGCGATTATAGCCAATAATACTGTATTATAAACTTCAGAGTTGCTAAGAAACGAAATCTCAATTATCCCCAGCCAAATAATAATAATAATAATTATGTAACATACTAGCTAACACCAGGGTGGTAACCATATTACAATATGTAAATATATCAAGTTAACATGTTGTAATGTCAAACTTACAAAATGTTATATGTCAAATATATCTCATTTAAAAATCATTATCAGATACTTCCTCTTTTTTCACCTTTTTCAAGATTCCACTGAGTTTACTCTTCATATAGGAAAAGTAGATTTTCTCCAGATAAATTATGCCTCAATTATTTTACAGGTCTCTTTTACAGATATAAAAATGAAACTGAGCTTCTGTTTGCTGCCACATCACACAAAAACTACTGGACAGATTGTCATAAAAGTGGAGAGGGTAAGTTTGAGATAATCTGAATATTTTGTTAGAAGGCTTTAGAGTAGTCTTAAAATTCCCCGGGCCTGAGGTAGTAGAGAACCTGAAGTAATTATCCCTCAGAGCTGGAGGAGCTGAATTAAAAAGAAGCTCAAAGGAATGTCCATCTGTAGGGGCACAGCATAAGTATTAGAATGTTACTGAAGGAGAAGATGAAGAGTGGTTTTCAGTCAAAAAACACAAGGGCAGATTCTCTGAGGTGTGGTTGAGCTGCTTCTCACTTGGGCAGCCCCATGAAGCCTATTCCCATGAAGCAGGTGCACCAGGTTCTATTTCTAAGAGGGTGTGTCTGCTAAATGGTCTATGTCCCTAATCATATCAACATGTGCCTCACCCAGGTAAGCCTGGCCAAGGAGCTTAGCAACCACCACCTGTGCATGTGTTTGTGTACATGTGTGTGTTTCTGAGTGTTACCAAGCTCTACACAAGTCATTTGGTCATAGCACATGTTCTCTAAAACCCCTACACAGATCATACCATCACAGCAGTTTAGCAATTTGCAGGAAAATAAAACCATAGAATCTGGGAATTGCAGATTTTGGAAGCAACTGGATAATGAGCACCAATCCCTTCTCTTTACAGTGGAGAATACTGAGGTCCAGATTGTGGATTTTGGCCAGAGTGACAGATGTCCTTACAAGTATAAAGTAAATGTGTCAATATGAATATAATAGCTAATATTTTAAGGTATTTGAGTACATAGGGACATAAATCATCTCATTTTATTTCACAACTGACTTTGGGTTAGGCAGAACAGTAATTAGCATTAGTCCCATTTAACAGGTGAGGAAGATGACATTCAGAGTCTTAATGATAACTGACACAAAGGCACATCACTCAAACAGAGGACTTGGTCTGTCTTCACTCTCCAAGCCCTGCAGACTCTTTACTCTGTCATGCTTTATATGAACAGAAGGTAAGGTAAGTGTGCCACTGAACGGAAGTAGGGGAGAAAAAAATCAGGGAAGGTCATCGGCCATCACTCTGTCTAAGGTGAACTCTGTAATCTCTGACTGTCTGAGTTTGTGGTCTCTGTGTGCAGGTTGGTGGACCACAAATATATTGGAAATTGTTTTCTTCATGACTTTTCAAATTCCACAAGTCTATACACTAGCACACACTAACAATTCTTGTGCACAGCCTTCTAATCTTGTTCTTTCTTCTCTACTCCGACCTTGACTAGCTGTCATCCAGTTCATCCAGGAGCAACAGTACCCAGTGGACCTGATATCCCACCCCACAAATATCCAAAACTGTGGACTATTGGTGAGATCTGAGATGAACTGCTTCATTGGGGCTAAGTTGACAAACGTTTACTTTAAGAAGCAATAAAGCAACAGATAGGGAGTGGAAATCTATATGCAGGTACTTGGGTCTCTATTCTGAGCTTGCAATGGATTTTTAATTGGTTAGTTTTTCTAAAAGGTCAATGTATTAACCTTTGAGATCTTTCCTTAATTCTTAGGATTTTTTAAACGCACATTTAGAAAAGCACAGGTGCTTAACACATTTTGTCCAGTTAAATGGGCCTCTGTGATCTGAAATTGACATAGGCAGGTGGCTGCCAGGTCTGCTCTACTTCGGGAAATGGATGTATTTCTCCTTTACTGGCTCTCCATGGGAAGGAGAAGAGGGAAGGGGAGGGAGGATGCTGACAGACAACAGCAGGGTGATTCTGTGCTCAGCATCTTGTCTTGGTGGTATACCCAAACTGCAAGATTTATAACCTTCTTGTTACAATGCATCAGCTTCAACACTTTCAGTGAAGTCTTCAATAACTTCGATGACATCTTGCTGAGGGGTTTTGTCATTAAAAGCCTAAAGCTGGTCATTAACAAACCTTCTCTGCAATCATCTACTGCTGTGCTAAGTCAGGCATGGATCTGACTGGAAAGTTGGGCTGGCTCAGAAACTTTCCAGAAGTCTGCTGCTTTCTTTCTTTCTTCCTTTCTTTCTTTCTTTTTTTTTTCTCCCCTCTATGGGGTATATTTCTTTAGGGAAAGAAAATACAGTTCCCAATTATTTAATCATTTATTTCTCATTACGCATTGGCTAACTCTTCTCTGATAGACACAACCAAGTTCAACAAATGTGTAGAAAACTACTACATGCCAGAAGGGGCAGTCAGGGCTGATGATATCATCATAAAAAGACACAGCTCCAGAACAGAGTGTCCACAAACCCCTTCAAAAATTAGCGACCATCTACGGATGCTTTATAATGTGCCAGACTCTGTATTTAGACTTTATAAGCATTACCTTGTTCACTTTTTACCACTCTTTACAAGACAGATGTCTTATTATCCCCATCCTGAAGATTAGATGGCTGAAAATTACTGAGCTTGTGAGTGGCAGAACCAGGTTTGAAACCCATGTCTTGTCTGACTTCCAGCAAATTCACGTACTCCAAACAACAGGATTTGGGCAGAACACAGGCTCAGATCCCTTTTCAGGAGAATTTAGGTCATGGCTGGAGTATTACACATTGGGAGTAACCTCCCCTATTTCACACACTTCCTCACCTCCTCGGCAACATTCGGATTATTGAGGCATCCATTTGTGTATATTTACAGATGAACTTAAACTTGCCTGCCGGTTCTGGAGCAGCAAGGACTGGTGAAAATTTTATGAATATAATAGAGATTCATATGAAATGAGAAAGGCTTAACTGTTTGAAGATCAGTGCTTTCTGAACTTATGCAAGAAATTCATGTGGTCGAGCAATTCCGGCTACCCAGTTGCATATGGTTATTTCTGCTGCCAATGATATAATTTTTCACCTAATCTGGCAACCTCTCTGATGGAAATAATGAAAGGAAGGAGGCGGTTGTTGCTTTCTACTCCACAGAAGTCAACTGTGGATAGCCAGAGGGCCAAAGTTACAACATTCATTCATCCCAAAAAGAATAATAGAGAAACCTGCAGACATGTAGGAAAATTCTGCTATAACTTAAAAACTTGGTGGAAAATTTAAAAAAAAAAAATCTTGGGATGACATTTGTAAAACAACAAGTTAAATAACTGGGGTGATAAATTGAGAGTACACATTTAGTAATAATAATTATTATTACCATTGGTTGAGGGCCTACTGTGTGCCAGGCAATTGCTGGTTAGGGGTAATTACATATTAGTTCATTAAATGGAATCTTTATAACAACCCTGTCAGGGGAAAGTGTTAATCCATTTTTACAGATGAACAAACTAAGAGTTTGGGAGGTTGAACAATTTGCCAAAGGCCCCTCATTGAATAATTTGCAGAGCTAAAATGTAAGCCAGTTATATGCTATTGAAAGTTTTTTGTGTCTCTCCTGTGTTGCTTTTCTTTTATCTATATCTACATAATTAAAATACAACCTATTTAAAGGCATTTAAATAAGGCAATGATTAAAAAGGCATTAGCTAATTTCTCTTTTTTTTTCTTGAAATGACATTTTTCTTTTTTTTTTTTTTCCTTTCCCAATAGGAAACAGAAACATTAGCTTACTTTTTACTGCTCAATTAATTGCTGTGGGATTTTACCTGAAGAGATCAGTGAGACCTCCAGGCGGATGTCATTGATCCAACTATAGTGTCATTCTATGCCTGTCCATATGTGTGATGTTAGAGAGGAAGCTTTGTTTATGGGGACCACAAAGCCATCATCCATCTGACTCCCTGGGTTCTGACCAGCTCTCACCTGCAGCACTTCCCACGAAAGTCTTCCTTGGCCAGTTATTATTTTTAATTGCTCACAGGGTGCTTCTTACTAGTAGAGTTCTTACCAATCAAGATCATCAACACTACCTCAAAGAAGTCTCAGGAAATCGATTAGTAAATTAAGCTCCACTCCCCTGATGAAATGCAGGGTAGGTGGGGTGTCTGAGTGGTGTCCAAGGTCATAGGACCTATTGGCTCCTGCAGGAACAGCATGGAGCCCTTTCGAAGAATCTATGCAAGTTCTGAGTGCCAAAGATGAGGAAAATGTTCTGTGTGGTATGGACAAGCAACCACTCTGGGTCAGAAAGCCCGAAATTCACAGACCTCATCAAACACCAAAATAGTAGTAGCAGCAGTAATAATAATGCATGCATTCTGCTATGTTCCAGGAAATAGTACTTAGTCACTTAGTGATCTTAAACAAACGACTAAGCTAGCCTCTTTGAAGCTTAGTATTCTCATCTGTGTAATAGGAGCAATGACCTCGTCTCACTGTTTTAAAAATGAAATGATATGAGGGTATCAGTTAACACTCTTTTTGTTCCAAGTGATAGAAAACCAATCAGGTTCAGGTAAACAGAAAAAGCATTTCATTGTAAGTAAAAGTAATGTCTCTCAAGATCATGCATGCAGCTGAGGAAAACTGGAATTAGAGCCTTAGGAATCACCCCAAACTCTCCCTGTTTCTTGTTTCCCCTTCCCTCGATGCATGGACAGCTCCCCTTTGTACTACTCCTTAGCTTCTGAGGCGGGACGTAGTCACCAAAGGCTCACAAAGCTACATTCCCCTGCCCAATCTAGGCTAAGAGACAAAGTGATTGGCCCAAATTCTTAATCTCAGGGAAGAACTGGGATTGTCCCTATGGGAACCCTGAGGATAAGAAGAGGTGGATATTTCATAGAAGAAAAGGGAGTAATTACTAGAAGAGTTTCACCAAGATTAAATAATTGGTATCTACTACAACAATATATAAGAAATAGCTATCACTATATCCACTCCAGAAGAGATAACATGTCTTTTTCTGTCAATAAGTAGATTTCTGCACGTTTGAAAGGCTACATTTTTTAAGATTTTATTTAGTCATTCGACAGAGAGAGAGAACACAAGTAAGCAGAGCAGCAGGCAGGGGGAGGGGAGGGGAAGCAGGCTCCCTGCTGAGCAGAGAGACCAATGCAGGGCTCATCCCAGGACCCTGAGATCATGACTTTAGCCGAAGGCAGAGGCTCAACCCACAGAGCTACCCAGGCACCCCAAGGCTACATTTTTTAAATGTAAAACAAATATATTACATGTTAATTACAATAAGCATAGATCCTCTAATATTAAAAATCAGAAGAGAACACACACACTGTGAACAATTAACGTTTTAAGTGCCTGGTATCTTTTCATCTGTTGGGGTGCCTGGGTTGAGCCCCACATCAGGCTCTCTGCTCAGCAGGGAGCCTGCTTCCCCCTTCCTCTCTGCCTATTTGTGATCTCTCTCTCTGTCAAATAAATAAATAAAATCTTAAAAAAAAAATACAATTGAAATTCAACAAGTAGAAAAACAGAATTTTGTTTCTAATCCTATCTCCTCCCCTGCCCCTCAGAAACCCAAATCTTCTCACATTTTCCACTTTAACCTTCAGTTACTTTACTATGTGTTTAAGTTGTCTTAGTTTTGGGGTCTACTATCAAGTTTTTAGTGTTAAAGATCTAAGGGACTGTATTAAAGTACTTGAAACTATTTCAAAGAACAATGAAATTCCCTTCCATGTTAGAACTAAACAGAGTACCAAGCTGGAAATGAACAAAGTCAATTTCTATTTTTCTCTCTTTTCCCAAAAATACACAGACAATTATGGAGAAGTCATTTGTGGTCCTCAAACCATCCATAAATCTGCCTGTTGGTAACCAGCTTACTTTCCTCTCAGAATGAAGCTGGGAACATCAATGGATTAACTATGAATAGGGCCATTTACGGAGAGAAGGGGGAGTGGAATCTCGGAAAACTAGACATTTTCTTTCTTTTTTTTTTTTAAAGATTTTATTTTATTTATTTGACAGAGAGAAATCACAAGTAGGCAGAGAGGCAGGCAGAGAGAGAGGAGGAAGCAGGCTTCCTGCTGAGCAGAGAGCCCGATGCGGGGCTCGATCCCAGGACCCTGGCATCATGACCTGAGCCGAAGGCAGAGGCTTTAACCCACTGAGCCACCCAGGCGCCCCCCCCCCTTTTTTTTTTAAATCAGAAAGTGAATCCTTACCTAGAGAAAGAATCTGTTTTGCATGTGATACAAAAGAATTATTTCACTGGGCTCAAATCATGGGAATCAAATTGCCTTATGCCAATAAACTCCAACCCAGAGTGAGGGATTAAGTACAATATATTTTAGGTTTGGGAAAGAGACCATTTTGTGTCACTTTCCAGAATTCCTTCTGGCTGACTTCAGCAATTACTGATTAATTTTGGATAGAATAATTCTAGGACTTTTCAAATAGAATGATGAGAGAGAAGTGTGCCTATCCTGGTAAAAAAGGAAATTGAAAGTCTCATTTTTGCATTGGATTTTTTTTTCTGTGATATGATTCCTTTATACGGAGGAGAAATTAAATTTACAAAGCAACAGTGTTCCATGTAGATGCTGAAATGGGGAAATTAACTGGTGTCGAAATGTGTGTTACCAGTTAAAGATTATTCTTTCACGTTTGTTTTCAAATATGAAAAGAATTCCATGGGGAAAGAGCAGTTGCCAGAATAACAATCTTGTCTAGAAATAAAATTCACAGATTCTATATGACAAAAACATGTTCCTAAATGGGGCTGTTTGGTTACAGCTTAAATGAAACATATAGTGATGTAAGACTCATTTTAGGCCAAAACTCATCGAAGTCCATTTTAATGTTTATTGCATAAATGCTTAATTTTGATCCTTCAAAAATTCTTTCAGTTCATGTCTCGGTAACTGGGATATTAAAATATGCAAATAGACATGATGTAGTTGGTCAGTGCTAATCTTTTTGTAACAACTAAAGTTCTCTTTCACCAGCCACCACCCTTCTGTTCACGTCATCTTCACCCAGGAGTCACACAAAATGCAGAAGACAGTCACTTTTACTTGATTAAATTTTGGGAGGTTGAAGCTAGGCCCAAATCCTCACCTTCCTCTTTCCTAAATACTTTTTCTCCTCTCTCTTAATTACATGGCTTTACACTGATTTACATGAATTTCAGCTTTCAAAATCATTGGTCTTTGCTGAATGAAAACAGGCACACGGGAAAATCATATTAAGTTTGCACAATTGATCTTTCATCATTTCAAATGGTACCTTTGAACAGTTCCTGAAATGTCTGTCTGAAATACTCCCAGCGCTGAGTGTCATCAAGAGATGCAGGGTCACCCTGGGGAAACCCATTCTCAGTGATGTAAATTACAGGGTTATTATACACATCCTAGAACAAAAGAGCAGAAGCTTTATTCCAAAGAGATGTAACAAGAATAAAAAAAAAGACTCATAAAATCAGGTGTTTTACCCTCTATGTTCTCTAAGCTACAACCCAAAACTAGTTTTCATCAAATTGCACTGACCCTATTAACTTAATTTTCCACACACTGACCTTTTATGACTAACAATGGAAAAGCAAAACTGTGCAAATGTCCATGAAGACAGTCAAATGACTCTTATCATAATGAGAAGACAGAAGTATCTTTCTTCCATCAGCATCTGCTGATTGTCACTACACTTTAACCCCTTGGTCCCACCATTGGCTACACTCTCCATCCCCCCAGAGCAAGGGTCCTAAAAATCATTAACTTAAAATTTTAATTTCAGCTACTTGGACTCCATCCAGATAACAGAGGCCCAAAAAAGGATCCAGCTATTTCAGCCCTTAATATGCCTTTTAGTAATTACAGTTGTGACATCAGCCTGGAAAAATATGTCCAAGCTACTCCTATGCCCACAACTGACTTTAACAGAGAAGTCCAACTTTAACCAGTGTATCGAAGCCCCTTATCAGCTAGTTACTCCTCACCAGCTGAACACCTAATCTCTCTTCCCAAGCCAACGAATGTATAACCTACTGCCTAAAATCATCCTTCTTCCAAGTTCACACATACATCTGTCTTCCCACTTCTACGTATTTGGGTATACATGAATAGAAACACTGTGTTTTACCTTAATGTATTTCAGTACGTTACGTATTCCCCATGGCACCACGTAGATCCAATCCAAACTTTTTATCCAAGATGGGTCTGGAAAAACTTGAATCTCCACATCCTGGAAAAAACCCAGTTCTCCTTTCTTATTCTCCTGGTACTTTACTAAACGAGTTGTATAATAATGCACAGCAAAGAAATCAGCAGTGCCTTTAATCATTCTCTTCTCTTCTTCTGTAAATTCTGGAAGCCTTGATGATGGATAACCTTGCTTTTTACTCATGAAGGCAATCTGGGACTTGACGACTTCCGGATAATCACCATCAATAAATATGGGCTTAGCAAAGAAATCCAAGCAGAAAGCAATGGCTCTTTTAGCAGCTTCCCTGTCGGACACTGAATTGGGATCTGCCGGTTCCACCCAGGTAGCAAAAATTGCTAGGGACACCATGCCCTTCTGCTCTTTTCGGAATAAGGAATCGTAGCTGTGCCAGGATCTGGCGTGAGCTTTAATCATATTATGAGCTGCCTGATAACCTCCAGTTCCAAAGTGAGGTACACCGGGAGGATATATTCCAAAATCATAGGCCAGCAGGGCAAAAACATTAGGCTCATTTATGGTGATCCAATGCTTGACTCGATTTCCAAAAGTACTGAAGCAAAACCGGGCATATTTATCAAAGGATTCAATGATTGCCTCTGACAACCAACCTCTTTTGTCTTCTAAGGCCTGAGGCAAATCATAGTGGTAAAGGGTCACTATGGGTATAACCCCATTAGTTAACAAATCATCAATGATCTTGTTGTAATAGTCAATTCCTAGGAGAAAAACAAAAAAGAAGCATGAGAAGAAAAGTTATTTTTGGAACACTGACAATAAGGAAAGATCAGGAAAGGATCAGGAATAATCTCGTAAATAACTTTTACCCCAAATAAGGTTTGTTAGTTCCTACAAATCATCAATTAAAGTTTTGGAGGAACCATTAACAATTCCAAGGAAGAATGGCTGATTGGGAAGTTGGGGGTATGATGGAAGACATGGAGCACAGATGTTCTGGGCAAGTTGCTACCACATAACTTTGTGTTATGGCCACACTTACTGAAATTATTTTATTTGTTTGTATGTTTGATTTGTCTCGTTTGGTTTTTTTTTAAAGATTTTCTTTATTCATTCGACACACAGAGAGAGATCACAAGTAGGCAGAGAGGCAGGCAGGGAGAGAAGAGGAAGCAGGCTCCCCACTGTGCAAAGAGCCCGATGTGGGGCTCGACCCCAGGACCCTGAGATCACAACCTGAGCCGAAGGCAGAGGCTTAACCCACCGAGCCACCCAGGCACCCCTGATTTGTCTCTTAACCCCACTAAAATTCAAGCTTCATAATAGCTAGGGTCTTATCTAATTCACTTCTGGTTCCCCAAATCCTGGAACAATACCAGGAATTCAGTAGATACTCAATAATATTCGTTAAATGAATGAATGGTTCTCAGTGGTATCAAATATTAAGTAAACAAATTGATGGCTGCCTCAGTGCTTCTCCAGATATATCAGTCTTATAAGTCTGAAAAGGAGACCCATTGAGCATGAATAAGAGTTCCCAGAACATGGGTTACAAGGGCAGTTGGCCAGAGGCTTGACATGTTAAGGAACATGGTCGGGGACTTTGCTCTAGTATCCTGACATAGTCCTGTGAGAATGCATAGCCACCCCTTGCTTTCAGCTAATTCTCCAGCACTGCAAGTGTGGATTTAGGCAGAGTTTAGGATTGAGGCAGAGTTCAGAAGAATGTTATTAACTTAGAGATACTTTGCCTCAGAAACCAATGCCAAGAAGATGTTGGTTCCAACCTAATAATGACTCCTAATAGGAAGACACTTGCTGGGGAGAGACCAGTATTAGTGCTTCATGTGATTTTATGTCTAAGATTATAGAAGAAACCTAAGCTCAGGAGAGAGAAGCTATCTTAGTTTGTGGTTGTTTCCTGGATAATAATTGTAAATTCATATGTAGAATTGTGTTGCTTTCAAAGTTTGTCTAGAAGTAGGGTCTTTTTCTCTTTCTTTTTTTAAACTTAGTATCCTCCAATTAAATAATAATTCCGATTTTTTAATTTGTTTCATTCAATTATTAATGTATTCATCCCTCAAATACACATGTATGGAGAAGCTACTATATGCTGGACTTCCAGACATATATAAGATAAATACTGTCCTTGGTCTAAGGGAGCTTCTATTTTAGTAGGGAATTCATAAATTTAGTAGGGAACTCATAAACAATTATAATACAGTATCATTGGTGAAGATAAAGTACAGAATTCCATTTAAACATGTGATAAGGAGTACCCACTACAAACTGAGAACTTATGAAAATCTATTTGGAAAACAGTATAGCATTATGATTTCAAAAGTGAACTACAGCAACAGGCTACGTAAATTCTATCCCAATTCCTTCACCTATTTCAGTGACCTTAGGCAAGTTACTTTATCTCTCTGAATTATCTTTCCCTGTCTGTAAAATAATATGGACAAAATAAAATGTGGACAATAATAGAAAACTACTTCAATAATTTATTGCAAGAATTTTAAGAGTTGATAAATTGAACATGGTTAGAACAGCTTTTGGCATAAGGTAAGGGCTCAGTATAGGTTAGCTATCACTTTAGTAATTATTGTTATTGTTGTCATTAGTGGCATCTAAGCTGACAGTCAAATGCTGAATATAAATTACTCATATAAGGCAAGGAAGAATAAGTGATCCAAGAAGAGAAAAAAGGGAAACAAATATGTGAAAGAGTAAAGGAGGTGTGAAAATAAACAAAGACCACCCAAATGTGAGCAGTCTATTTATTCAGAGCTTGCTGTAGCAAGGGAGTCAGCCATCACCACTTGCTTTTGACAGATACTCGAAGGCTGTCAGGGAAGAGGGAAATTTTTATAGTAGCAGAAAGGAAGGGAAGGAGAAGGCTTCAGTTACCTTCTGATTGGAAGTTGTTGGCACAGGGAGGCTATAGGTGGGCTAACTAGAAGTGGAGCATCCCAAGAGATGGCTTTGGGTTGCTTAATTGGCTATCCCTGGTTGGTCCTAAGTTGGAAGCAGGGAGCAGGGAAACAAACCAACAAAAACAAAAACAAAAACAAAAACAAAAAAACAAAGAACAAAAAAAAAAAACAGAAAAGTTGGCAAATGTTGATCAAGTTCTGACTATTGTGGACCAATTGCTATAGCAGTTGTGGTTTGACTCCCTGGGTTTCTTTTGTAGATCAGAGTCTCATTATCATGTGGACTGGCCATTGTTTTGCTTGTCTATTGTAATTTAGCCAAGTATGGCTATGTCTGGGAACTCTAAGTTAAGCATAATGAGAATGTATAGCTGAGCAGAGAAAGCATAAGAATGGTGAGAGGGAAGTAGGGTAAGCAGAAGCCAGATTATGCAAGGTCATGTGTTGTCCACCTATCTGGAAGAGTGGATATTTTTAACAACAGCTCACTTGTTTTGCAAACCAGAACATAATGTGAATCATGCATAACAACTCCATTTTTGGAAGAACGATTTGTATGCCATTTTCACTTGATAGAATATCCCAGCCCCAAGAAGATATCCATGCCCTAATCCATGCAACCTGTGAATATGTTACTTTACGTAGCAAAAAGGATTTCCAGATGTTGATTAAGTTCAAGGATCTTGAGACGGGAAGATTTCTCTACACGGTTCAAATGGGCCCAGTGTATCTACCCCAGTCCTTAGAAGCGAAACAGTAGAGCAGAAGAGTGGATCCAAAATATGCAACATAGGAGAAGACGTAGGAGAAGTAGCAGCATAAGAAGGACTCAACCCACTATTGCCAGCTGCGAGGGTGGAAGGAGGGGGCCACCTGCCAAGGAATCTGGTGGCTTCTAGAAACTGAAAACGACCCTCAGTTGATAACCATCAAGGAAATGAGGACTTCAGTTCTACAACCGTGAGAAACTGAATTCTTCCAGCAATCTGAATGAGCCAAGAAAGACTGTCCTCTAGATCCTTTGGAAACAAATGCGACACTGGAGGCATCTTCGTTTTAGCCTAGAGAGACCCAACTCAGACTTCTGATAACCATACCTCTAGGGTAATAAATTTGTGAGGTTTTATTGAGATATAATCAATATAAAAAGTTGTATTATTTTCAGGTGTAAATTCTGTGCTTTTTTAAGCAGCTAAGCTTATGATAATTTGTTGCAGCAGCAACAGAAAACTAATACATTCACCAACATTTATAAAGCTTTTCTTATCTCTTGCAATGAAAGAACATTCCACCATTCCATCTCTGAGCCTTGGCAAGCCCATATGTCCTCACTTGTAAAATGTAATATCCAAAAATGGTATGATGAAATCATTTTGGAGTTTTCATAGCCAATTCCTTCCATTGGCTCTGACTATAAAAATAATCTCAGCTTCCATTCATTGCATTCATACTATATGTACCAAATGTCACACATTTTGTTTAATCCTAGCCCTAAGCCCAAGAGGTGGACATTTTTATCCTCACTAAGCATCTAAGAAAACCGAGATTCAGAAAGAGTGAATACCAGACTTAAGTGATAATGTTGTCATATGGCACTCCCAGCATTTAAGCCCAATAACCACTCTATCTCACTACAAAGCCTGAACCTGTCCTACCATGATATTCAACTTCCCATGAATGTTTCAGAATCAGAAACATGGTGACTCTGTTTTACTAGTCTTCACAATCACTTATTTTGGAGCTGAATCATAATATCAGATCCTTTTTTCAAAAAAAAAGTTTTAGAGGAATCAGTGATTTATCTCTTGTAAACATCATTAGATATGGCACAATCATTAATGATGGCAATCAATGTAATTCCAACAACATGATAATCTTTAGTTGAATTGAAGATTTAAAAAATTTTAAATAAGACTTTTTTCTCACTCATCAGCTTGGCAGAGCAGTGAAGCATTGCATAATTAATATTTAACATCCCCAAATCGAGTACTTCTGGTTTGTACAGAGCAATTCTGGTTTGGTGCTCTAATGCAATTCTGCCATGAAGCAGTGAAGTTGGGTTTTTAAGAGCAGAGCTCCAGAGTCAAACAGTTCCACCAAAGAATCATGGAATCATGGACAAATCACTTGGCCTATCTATGCCTAATCTGCCACCTCATGAGTGTTTTAAGTATCAAATGAGAACAAATCATGAAAGAGTTCTTTAGCTTTATCAGCACAATTCAGTGGTAACTAATTCTCTGAACAAATGTATATTTTTAAATGATCATTTGTTACCAATCTAGGGATCTTGAAACTGACAGAATATTCGAACCCTGTTTTGCTTCTGGATATTTAGGACGTAACTGATTACTTTAAGTATTAAAACTTCCATCGCCTTCTTCCATAGTTACTACCACTTTCTCTGATTTAATTAAGCCCATTTTTTCTTGTTTGATCTTTAGAATTATAAAGCAATTTGAGTTAAAGCTCTTATAGGTATAGAGAAAAGTAACCCACTCAGATTAACTCAAATATAAAGGGAGCATGAAGGGCAAGTGGGTGGATGGTGGGATATACGGCATTATTTGAAATGATAGACAGCTATCAGATACTCAATGGAAAATTACAACTAAAACTCAAGGGAATTGGGGCTGGGGACTGAGAAAGTCTTTGCCTCTCAAGAAAGACTAGTCTCATCCATTCAATTTCACTCAACATATCTATTCCATTCCTCTCCTTCTCGCAGAACCTATTTTCTTAGCACCCAATTTGCTGTGTTCTCAAAATGGCCATCCCATCTGCCAAAAAGCTACCTTATAGTCCTGTTTCCAAACCAACTGACTCAGACTCTCAACTCCTCAATTCCAAACATCCCTGAGAGGTGAAGACAATTGGGCAAGATTCTCTTTTTCCATGAGGTTAACAATAATACATCACAAGGAAAGAGGTCTTTCTCTTGTTCAGTCAGCTATGGCCAGGAGCAGTGCAGGTTTATGTAGAACAAAGAAATGGGAAATTCCCTTAGAAGAGGACATGACTAGGACTTGCAAAGATGATGTCTCAGTACAGAAAATAACTGAACTGGAATCTCCCTAGTCAAACTTTAAATGTCTTCACGTAGAATTGACTTTGGTCAAGTGCCTATCATGTATCATACATGATAATGAGGTCACTCCCCTCTAGACTCATACCACCAATTAATTTCTTTAATTGCCCTACATTCTTTTAGCACAATGCCTGTATTAGTCTCCTATTGCTGCTGTAACAAATTACCACAAACTTAATGGCCTAAACCAAAACAAGCTTATTATCTTACAGTTCTAGGCATCAGATATCCAAAATGATACTCATTGAACTAAAATCAACATGGCAGCATGGCCAACTTCCTTCTGGAGGCTCTCAAGGAGAACCCATTGCTTTGCCTCTTCCAGCTTCCAGAGGCTGCCTGCCTTCCTTAGCTCACCGCCCCTTTCCTTTATCTTCAAAGCCAATAGTGTCACATCTTCTCTCATCTCTGACCTCTGTTTCAGTTCCTATATCTTCTCTCTGACTCCAATCTTCTTGCCTCCCTCTTGTAGGGCTCCTGTAATTATATGGAGACCATCCAGATAATCCAGGTTAATCTCCCCATCTCAAGATTTTTAGTGTAATAGCTATAAAGTCTCTTTTACCATGTAAGAAGATTTGTTCATAGTTTTAAGAATTAGGAGAAACACCTTTGGGGAGCTATTATTCAGCCTAATACACTGCCCCATATGGAGTAGGAGGTTAATAAATGTTTCTTTAGTTATTTACTTTACCATTCCTGCTAACTGGGCTCATATTTTAAATACTAAGGTGAATAAGAAATTCTGCATAAACTTTCCCTTTTTTTTTTTTTTTAATTTCCAATACTTGGGTTCCCTATTAATCATCTGAAACTTGCATTTGTGGCAGATAGGAAAATTCAGTTGAATAGTTGAGAACTACAGAAAAATGTGATTTCAGTTGCCAGCTCAATCTCTTCTTGTTAAACCTTGAAAATTTGACATTTGAAAGAGAAAGGCTGTGTAACAATTCCACTTCATAAAGTCTTCTTCCAGTTTGGGAACACAGGATTTTACAAGTTTCCAAACAACCTCTAATCAAGCTTTTAAAATAGAGTGTTGAACACACACACAAAAAATGGGGGTACCTTGTAAAGGATTGTGACAAGGGTTTGCCAATTCTTCACATGCTCTTTGAGGAAATGTTTAGACAGAAAAAACAAATGATGGCCTTTCTGAGTTAAAACAGTTCCAGTTGCTTCAACAGATCACTGCACAAGAGTGAGCAACTGCTTATTGAAATTCTGCCTCCTGGAAGCACCTCCAGTGCCCTCTCGTTCATGGAAAAGTCTGTAATATTAATCAGCTATGACTTTACAAAAGCTGGGACCAAACATGAAAAGCTCAGTGCTGGGGCACATGATCCCCACATGATATGTGCATGAGTGATCTCCCCAAATTGCTCATGTGGCCCCAGTGTCTCCCCACCACCACCCTTCAGCTTTTCTGCTGCTCTGCTCCTAGGTTGCTGATCTACAGTGTGCTATAGTGATCTCAGGTTCATTTTAAATAGCTTGATATGTTGACATAGTGGTATAGTAATTCCCTGTCTGAAAATCTTGGGGGCAGATGTGTTCAGAATTTTTGAATTTTTAGAAAGGAAATACAAAGCAAATACCATATATTCAGTTAACACTCCCAGTGGGTCTGGGTCAGCCTCCCTTAATATTTCTGCAGTAAAATATGTAAATATTCTTTACCAGTGAAATCACCTGAGATTATAAAAAAATTTTCACAAGGGTTTAACATCCAAAATATATAAAGAACCCATAAGGCTTAATATCAAAACACAATCTAAAGGGCCGATAAAGTTCAATATCAAAACACAGCCTGATTAAAAAATAGGCAAAGAACCTGAATGGACACTTTTCCAAAAAAGACATACAGATGGCCAACAGGCACATGAAAAAAATGCTCAATGTCACTAACCATCAGGGAGATGCAAATCAAAACCACAATGAGATATCACCTCACACCTGTCAGAATGGCTATTATCAAGAAATAACAAGTGCTAGTGAGGATAGGAACCCTCACACAATGTTAGTGGGAATAAAAACTGGTGTAGCCACTATGGAAAACATTATGGAGATTCCTCAAAAAAATAAAAATAGAACTACTGTATAATCCAGCAATTCCACTTCTAGGTATTTACCTGATGAAAACAAAAACACTAATTTGAAAAGACGTATGAACCACTGAGTTCATTGCTACATTATTAACAACAGCCAAGATATGAAAGTAACCTAAATATCTACTGATGGATGGTGTGTGTGTATGTGTGTGTGTGTGTGTGTGTGTGTGTGTGTGTGTGTGATGGAATATTACTCAGCCATAAGAAGGAATCAAATCTTACCATTTGCAACATCATGGGTGGACCTAGAACATATTAATGCTAAACGAAATAAGTCAAAGACAATTTCCATATGACTTCATTTACAAGTGGAATCTAAAAAACAAATAAACAAAACAAAATGGAAACTGTCTCGTAGATACAGAGAACAAACAGCTGGTTGCTAGAGAGAATGGAGGAGAGAGGATGAGCAAAACAAGTGGAGGGGATTAAGAGGTACAGTCTTCCAATTATAAAATAAATAAGTCGTAGGGATGTGATGTGCAGTTTAGGGAACAGTATCAATAATATAGTAACAACTTTGTATAATTACAGTACATAATTAGTATGGTAACCAGACTTATTGTGGTGGTCATTAAGTAATAAATATAAAAGACAAATCACTATGTTCTATACCTGAAATGAATACAATATTGTATGTCAATTGTTCTTCAATTAAAAAAAAAAAAAAACCTGTCCCATCAATTGAGGTTAACTTTTGTTGCCAAATTAGTTTTAGACCTAAACTTGCTAAAAAGGATTCAGTATTCAAAGCTTTTTGGACTTTAGAATTTCAGATAAGGAGTTATGAACCTATATTACAAGTTGGCAAGGGGGTGGTTGTTTTGTGTTGTTTTTTCAAATTTTTTCATTGTGTACCATCCAAATGGAAACTCAGTGAAAACTTCACGCTCCTAGAATCAGGAGGGTAGATATTCAATAAATACAGCTAAGGAAAGGCCATTCCAGGCAGAAGAAAGAGCTTAAGAAAATTCCTACAGAGGTGGGAAATTGCATAATATGTTTAGTATGTAGTGGGTTATGTGCTTAGGGAATTAAATGGAGCAGTTGCAGGAGTCATTTGTATGGGGGAATTTCAGCCTGTAATGCTTCAGAGATGAATTAAGACTAAGTCAAATAAAACCTGGAATGATATATGAAAGAGTGTACACTATATATTGAGTCTTGGGATGACTAAATAAAATTTTTATAGGGATGCTTGGGTGGCTCAATCAGTTGAGTGACCAACTCTTGGTTTTGGCTCAGGTCATGATCTTGGGGTCATGAAATCAAGCCCCACTTCAGGCTCTATGCTCAGCAGGGAGTCTGCTTGGGATTTTTTTTTCTCTCTCCTTCTCCCTCGTCCCTCCCTTTTCAAATAAATAGATCTTTAAAAAAATTTTTTTTTTTAAATCTTGCTTTGTTTTTAACAGGAGATGATGCAAGCCAACAGAACTGAGGCAAAGCTTTAGACAAATTGCTGGGGTAGCATTTTGTACAAGGAATTAATGGACAGAGAACGAGTGAAAATAGGTAGGCCCAGCAAGGGTATATCAAAAAGTCCTTGATGAGAATGATAAAACTCTAAAGCAGGGCAGAGGCAGAGAAAATGGCCAGGAGGGAGAAGTGAAAGAGACATAAGTGGAACGGATCATAGTTAGCAACCAATTAGATGTAGGAAACAAAGAAAAGAGGAGATTCAAAGATTACTCTTAGTTTTTAGTCCTTGAGGGTGTGGTGGCGCTGGATGAGGAAGGTGGGAAATTATTAATTCACTTTTACACTGAACAACAAATGAAATTCTGTTCAAAGTCAGAAAAAAAAAAACAACAACTGGCCAGTAATATATCAAGAAAGTAGGCATTCAACAAGCAGCAGTTAGTCAGGGGAGCTAATGCCTTTAGAAGCAAGCAATGGAGCTGCTAATCTTGTGTTGTCCCCATCTGGGGGACACATAAATTGCAGTTGCATTCCACAATGTCCAGCTTACCCCACCTCACAGAAAATGAGCATTGCAAGGACACAAGCTCACCTAGTAGTTGTTATCACTGGTTGTTCTTATTATGTAGGAAATCAGATAATTTACTCAAACAGAATCCCTGAGGATCAGTGAAGTCACCGCCCCTGAAAGTAGGGCGAGCAAGCAGGTACCCTCCCTCAGGACTCTGCAAGTGTCCGTCTTGCACTTCCAAGACCCTGAGAGTCAACGCCTCCTTAAATTTTGCATCTTAGGCACATCATTTGCCTCACCAAGTCCCAACTGTAGGAGGAGTGTGAAATATTTTCCAGGACAAAGTAGCAATAGAGGTTCTTTATTAAGAAACCTTTATGTTGTAGTACAGGGGTCATAGAACTTCTCTCGCATAGTACCAGGTAGTGAGTATTTTAGGCTCTGCAGGTTCTCTGGTCTCTGCCCCAACAACTCAGTTCTGCCATGGGAGTGGAAAAGCAACCACAGACTAAATTTAATGAATGGGTATGACTGCGCTGCAATAAAACTTTATTTACAAAAATAAGATTTGGCCCTTGGGTCATAGTTTGCCAACTCTGGTGTATGGAAGGAACTAGCCAGACCCTACGTTTACATTCTAGATCCACCATTTACAAAATACCTGGATTTGGACATGCACCACTGTAAAATGTGACTAATTATACCTCCCTCGCTGATTGTGGGGATTAGAGAAAATGTATGTAAAATGCCTCATAAATAACAGGCATTCAAATAGGACAGTAGTCTTTTTAATTACAAAACTGAATGTGAAAAATAGCTAACACTTTTTGAATGCCTTTATGATATACCAGCTACTGCGTAAAGCACTTTGCAAAAATTATTTCATTTAATTTTCCAATAGCTCTTGAACTAGGAACTATTTGAGTATTCCTTTCTACTTGTGGAGAAACTGAGGCATGAAAAAATGCCCAAGAGATGCTTCTCCAGATAGTAAGTGATACAGCTGGCCTTTCATCCCAAGTTAAGCAGATTCCAGATGCCTCAGTGCTAATCTCTGCCCTAGTTAATTCGCTCTACTAATTCAGCTCCAATTGAAATGCTCAAAATCTTCTCAAGTTCTACAGGGCTTTTCATCACTTTTCACAGCATAACACAACTGAAAATAGTTTAATACGTAACTTTTGGAAACTCAGCTTCAGGTTAACACTCAATAATATCTTCCATAAGTGAAACTCTTATTCCCACCCCCTTCCTGCCCATCTATTGTCCCCTTCCAACACATATCTCCAATTCAGGGAAACCAGAATATCATTAAGAAAGCTAATGCAAACCCATTTCAAAAAATTTATCCTATAATCACCCTAAAAACGTGCAATTTCAAAGCTCCACTGCAGAATAGCATACTGGATTAATTATGCCCGACTGCAGCAGTAACCTTGAATTAAAGCTGCAACCTTCTATTTTTAAGAAACACTTGCCTTTCTGGTTGATGAAACCTGTCGTCCCATCAGGTAACAGACGTGACCAGGAAAGAGAGAAGCGGTAATGAGTCAATCCAAGCTGTTTGATACATTTCAAATCTTCCTCCCACAGAGTGTAGCTGCCACAAGCTACATCGCCAGTCTGGTTCTTGAAAACTCTCTCTCCTCCCTGATGGGTGAATGTGTCCCAGACACTAGGGCCTTTTCCATCTGCATCCCAGCCTCCTGAGAAAAAAGAAGAAAATGAAACAGTTACACTCTTGACATCAAGAGGCATATGTGGAATGTAAATATTTGTCGCCAAAAGAACATACCTCATTAACTCAATGTACCATATTTATAACTTTAAAATATGCCTTTAAAATAGCATGCATGAGTGAATTATGTGTTTAGCTGTCCTTGATCCCTGAAGCTGACTGGTGGCAAATGAAAAATTATTTCACAGTGCTGCTGCATAGCAGGCTTTCATGGTTCATTTTCTGAAGATTTCCCAGCTGGTAAACAGAGGCAGGCCCCAGCTTATGAATGTCTGTGTTGGAGATACCTCATCCCGGCCATGACTGACAAGCCTTGTCCTTGCTGTGCCTGACAGAGTCTCAGGACCTTGATTTTGGCCCTCTACACTTGAACTCTATTCTCCTGCTAAGTAACAATGGAGCCTGCAATGGTCCAGTCAATTATTGTGGGGAGGGCACTAGTCTCTGCTACTGTTAACATATTTGTATCCTACCTTCATTCATTCATGCCTCCATTAATTCCACAAATGTTACGTGTCAGGATCTATGCTGAGCACAGGAGTTAACGGGGTGCACTCTGCTGTGCTTCCTGTCTTTGGAGAACTTAGCTATGGGTAACTGTAAAACAGCCAAGGTAAAAGTCTTGCCAGAAAACCAAGGAGGGGCATTTATCCAGATGTGGCCTAGAGTTGGAGGTCTCTTAGAGAAATGACTTTTAGACAGACACCTCAAGGAAAAATTGGGTCATCAAGGTGAATTGCTGGGAGGTGGGAGTGGGGATAAAATAGAAAAAAAAGAGAAGCTAGGATCCAAATAAGCCCACAAGAAAGAGAGAGTGTTGCACATTAGAAGAACAGAGAGTAAAAGTTACATTACAGTTGGAATATCTGTACACATAGAGATCTTGTTTAAAATGTAGTTAGAGGGGCGCCTGGGTGGCTCAGGGGTTTAAGCCTCTGCCTTCAGCTCGGGTCATGATCTCAGGGTCCTGGGATCGAGCCCCGCATCCGGCTCTCTGCTCAGCGGGAGCCTGCTTCCCCTTCTCTCTGTCCGCCTAGCTCTGATTTCTCTCTGTCAAATAAATAAAATCTTTAAAAAAAAAAATGTAGTTAGAATCCATTTTATGGTAAAGGAGTAATTTTAAAAATCTCGTGACTTCCTCATTTCACTTCTAGGTACATACCCTGGAGAAATGCTCATGTAGTTTCACAAAGAGATTATAGGAGATCATCGAGACAGAAACATCTGTAATAACAAACTCTTGGAAACAACTCACATTCTACCAACAGTAGAACAGATCATTTGAAGTAGAAGCATACAGACGAAACACGAATCAGCAGTTAAAGGGAATGAATCAGAGCATCAATAACCCTCCGGCTACAGTGTCCCCCCAAATTTATGTTGAAATCTTAATGCCAATGTGATGGTATGAGGAAGTGGGGTCTTTGGCACGTGTTAAATCATGAGGGTAGAGCCCCCAGGAATGAGTTAGTGCCCTTATAAAAGTCCCCTCAGGGTTCCCCAGTCCCTTGGGCCATGTGAAAATGCAGATGTTTGTGATGCACAAGAGGGCCCTCAACCAGCCATGCCAGTGCTCTCATCTCAGACTTGCAGCCTTCAGAATTGTGAGAAATAAATATTTGTTGTTATAAGCCATCCAGTTTATGAGTGTTTTGTTATAAGCCTCCAAATGGACTTAGCCTCCAAACAATAAAGCTATACAATCAAAAAAAAAAAACCACTTGAGATTCAAAAGAATGTATCCAGGGACAAAGGGGTGGAATTTAGATTTTTAGGGCAGTAAAAATGTTCTGCATGATATTGTAATGGTAGATATATTATCAAAACCTATAAACTATGAACTTCATTTAGTAGTTTTATATTGATATTCATTCATCAATTGTAATAATTGTCTCACAGTAATGCAAGCTGTTACTTGTAGTGGAAACTGGGGAATTGGGTATTTGGAAACTCTTAGTAGGTTCTGCTCAATTTTTCTGTAAACCTAAAATTATTCTAAAATATAAAGTCTACCAATTTTTAAAGAATATATACAATATGTTTATCATGTTTTGTATATTTTAAATATGTAAAATAATCCATGTATGTTCTGAACATGTACATATGAGATAAAAATACAACATGCCTGGAAATGATCAATTCAGGCTAGTGGTTACCTTCAGGGAGAAAGAAAGGGTAAAAGAACAAGAAAGGAGTTTGACTGCATCTCTTACGTTTTATTCCTTAAAAGGGGCTAGGGGTATTTGGGAAGCTGTTTATTACACTAGTCACAGCCCTTTTTATGTGCCTAAAATATTTCATAATGATTTTTATATAAGAAAGAAGGTCACAGATAGAGTAAACTAAAACAATTATAGGAAGGTCTTTTAGGTCCTCATTTAGCATCTACTTACTCATATTTTGGGCACAATTTAAACTGAATTAGGTACTAGTTTTTAGACCAACAAGAGGACAGCATAGGCTATAAATTATAGGAGGGGATCATGGGAAGACAGGAGAGACAGGTAAAAGGAGGAGCTCCAACAAAAGCAAAAATGACAGTTGAAATCAGGGTAGGATACTAAGTATCCATACAAAGAAATCATGAATATTAAAAAATGATTGTACTCTGGAGTCATAATTTAGAGGCAAAAGGTTTTATACATCCCAATGGCTCTCAGTTTATGTCTGTATATGGGATTTAGAAGGATGGGGGAAAAAGAATACTGATATTCAATCTTAGAATGAAATAGGTATGAATATTAAAATAGAATTTTAGTCAAGTATGGAGTTCATAGTATCAGATAATTGATTTAATAGATGAAGAAGCTTAACCTCAGAGATTTTAAGCAATGGTGGTGTTCTAGAAAATATTGACAACTGGCTATATGTTTAAAAATGTGGGGGCACTGGGCTGGCTCATTTGGTAGAGTATACAAGTCTTGATGTCATGAGTTCAAGCCCCACATTGGGCACAGAGCTTACTTAAACAAATAAAAATAAATAAATAAATAAATGTATACATATGTTTATTAGGAATTTTATTGACATAACAGTTGTGTAGTATACAATTTCCAAATAATATGCAATATTCTTTACTGTAAATTCTCAGAGAATGCTATTTTAGATTTTTGTCAAATCCTTATATTGGTAACCAAACTATGGTTGCAATCTAACAAATGAGTGTAGTTCTCATGTGAATGTTAACCAGTATTTTTGCTTAAATTAATGGACAAAATAAAAGGAAAACATAACAATGTACCAGGATTTCACTTGTTCATCAGTGACATGAGCTACATCTTCACTGAACTAGCAGAACATTTCCTCAAATGTTTGTCCTACTCACAATGTGACACTATAGACATGACACACTTTTAATTTTACCCTTCATTATTAAAATTTTCTCTATCGCTTTCTTAGGTCCTAACAACAGAACAAGGAATCAAATACTGATTTGTAGCAGTTGCCAATTTCTCCAGTGTAAATACTTCCACCATGGCCAGTTTCAAGCAACCAATAGGCTGGTACTAAAAGCAGAGTGGGGAAAAGATAAGCAGTAACACACCATTATATAGTATACAGACAAAAGAATAACCTTAATGACTTTTGGTTATATGTAAGAGCATAGGGAAAAATAAAATTTAGTAAAATAATGAGGAAGTAATGATTTTGAGCCTTAATTACCTTTCATTTTAATATAAATTACATTCTTATAAGTTTCTATAATTTAATTTTTAGTAATGGATGTGTTTAGGAATCAGCTCACAAGGGACACTGGGTGGTTCAGTAGGTTAAGCATCCAACTCTTGATTTTGGCTCAGGTTAGGGTCATAACATTGAACCCCGTGTCAGTTCCTCACTTAGTGCAGGGTCTGCTTGAGATTATCTGTCTCCCTCGCCCTCTGCCCCTCCCCCCAACCATGCATGCTGTAAATAAATAAATAGATAAATAAGTAAAATCTTTTTTTAAAAATAGAATCAGGTCACAAAATTACTGAAAGCTTAACAATAGGTACTGGTGAACAGTACAAGCTGGCTTCCCAAATCACTAATAAGTGACTTGTCTAAGACCACACTGCTAATAAGTAGGGAAGTGAAGGTATATTTCCAGATCTATGTGATGTTGAAGTTCAAGTCCATTCAATGATCTATGCTACTTTTAGTAATAATGAGTGATGAAGGAAGAGTCAACTAGTGCCCATGCTACTCAATTTATGAAGCCTAAGATGTACATAACACATTTATAATACCTTTTGGAAAACGCTCTATTAAAAGTGCCTAAAACAAGCAATGACAATTTTAAAAGGGGTATGTCAGTTACCAGGAAGATACATTTTTTTTTTTTTTTAAGGAAGATATACTTATGTGGAGCACTTCATTCTACATGTATACCAGCTAGACAAAGCATGTCTAAGCAACACCGTTTCCAAAAGAAACTAAAATTCAAATTAAAGTCAACCATTATAATTGGTATTTTGATAACAAAACATATAGTGGCTGGTACTCACTAGTATTTTAATGTAAATTTGGTGAAATCAATAATTTACTTGTTCATTAGGGATATTCTCTAAATGCAATTATGTCCATATTCTGAAAATATTATTGTCCTTTATGAGGAGTAAGACTAGCATTTCCAGATGGAAGACATACCCTAAGCTATCCTTCAAACAACTACAATTGCTGGATGAAATATAGGAACTACATTTTTAAATGTGTCATTGATCTGGTGGGATGGTAGGTAACTCAAAAACAAAGTGAGAGAGGTGATTCAGAGGCACAAATGAGTAGTGATGCTGGCTTCTGTCTTGAGAGCATCTGCCAAGCCAAGATGATGTGAGCTGCCATTTTAATGGCCTTATGGGACAAGGCAGAAAGGAGCTGAAGTCTAAAGCTTACCAAGGATGGGAAGCCTCCATGAACATGCTTACATCAGGCTGGCAACACAAGGACTCTACACCCTGTACAAGAATAAACAAGAAACAAACCCTACCTGAGAAAGAGACAACAAAGCAACCAGCTTGGCACAAAGTTAGGTGGAAGGGGGAAATGAATCCTCAATGTTTGCAACAACAGTCTAGCCCTCCAGCCATTAATTGTGAGAATGAAAAAAAAAATGTATCAGACATATGAGCTCTCATTGGATACTGAGGAAAAAAAAATCTGGTCTCACTGGACATTATAGGAGAGTAAGTTTCACCAGAACAATTAGGTAGACCAAGAAAGATAAAAATCTAGGATCCAGGAAACAAGAATTCAGCAGAAAAAAAATCAAGAAAGAGAAATCTCCAGCTGATGGTAAAAGAAGACCTCCAAGGGTACAACTGTGCAGCAAATGTAGGGACTAACCAGTCCATGCAAGCGCATCACAGGCTGTAGGAAATAGTTCTTCAAGAAGATTAAACTAATAGAATATATAGTATTATTTTTTTAAAGATTTATTTATTTATTTGAGATAGAGAGAGTGTGAGTGAGATAGCATGGGTGGCAGGGGTGGGGGGACAAAGGGAGAGAGACACAGGCTCTCCACGAAGGAGGGGGCCCAACGCAGGGCTTGATCCCAGGACCCTGGGATCATGACCTGAGCCAAAGAGAAGCTTAACCAACTGAGCCACTCAGGGATCCCTAGTACGATTTTTTTGTAATTATAAAAATTTATTATGGGGGGGGGTGGCGCCTGAGTGGCTAGGATGGTTAAGCAGCCAACTCTTGATTGCGGCTCAGGTCATGATCTCAGGGTCATGATGGGAGCCCTGCAGGCACTTTGTGCTAAGCAGGGAATCTGCTAGACAGTCTGTCTCTCCCTCCCCCTCCACCCCTCCCTCTATGCTCGCATACTCTCTCTCTCTCTCTCTCTCTCTCTCTCTCGCTCTCTCTCAAATAAATTTTAAATTTTGAAAAATTATTATGGAATTGACAACATGCACAAAAGTAGACAGAATAATACAGCAAAGCTGTACATACATGGCTCAGCTTTAGCAGTTTTCAACCCAAGCTCCTTCATTCAATCTGTAAACATTGCAGTATGTGCTCTGACAAGAGTAGTTGTTAATTGTGGTAAAATACGCACAACATAACCAGCTTAACCACTTCCAAGTGTACAGTTCAGTAACATCAAATACATTCTTGTTGGGAGACTGTCACCACATCCATCTCCAGAACTCTTTTCATCTTGCAAAACTGAAACTCTTTACCAAGTTAGCAGTAACTCCTCACTTTTTATGGTATTGGAATCGTGCATGGAGTCAGTGAAAGTAGAAAGGTAAAGGGAGAAAAAGTGGACAAATGGGTAAATCCTCACTTTTCACAGTGAGAAGTCAATAGATTATGCCTGTAACAGGACTAAAATCAAGAACTAGTAATATAAGCATGCTTAAAATACATAGTCAATGCCAAAAGGATGAACTAAAACAGTTAAAGGGGTTCCTCTAGGGAGAGGAACGTGGAAGGGGACCAGGGATTGATGGTTTCTGAAACAGTCTCATTTTGATTCTTTAAAAGGTTTTAGTATATGAACTTGGGTTAGCATGAAACTTAATTTAAGAAATAATATTAAATGAAACACTACAAGAGAGAGGGTGGTAAATAAAGACATTAATAAATATATGGATAATCTAAACAAACTCTTAACATATAAAAGGATAACATAATGTCTATTTTGTGAGAATTAAGAATAACTAAATAAAACTAAAATACTAGACGAAAACAACATATAAGCACAGAAGGGAGAAATCAGAGTTAACGTGCCCTCAGGTCCAAACTGGAATTTATTGTTTTAAAGAAGAGTCCAGGGCGCCTGGGTGACTCAGTTGGTTAAGCGACTGCCTTAGGCTCAAGTCCCACATCTGGCTCCCTGCTTGGCAGGAATTCTGCTTCTCCCTCTGACCCTCCCCCTTCTCATGCTCTCTCTCTCTCTCCCTCAAATAAATAAATAAAATATTTTTTAAAAAAAAGAGTCCAGGGCATCTTTAGCAAAAGTTTTGTGCCAGGCTCAGTTCTACACATTTTATATATATTAACCCTTCACAAAAATATTATGAAACAACAGCCATTATCACCCCCATTTTCAGAAAAGGAAACTGAGTGAAGAAGGTAAGTAACTTGTTCAGATTAGCATGTGACAGAGCTGAGATTCTAACCCAGAATTCCAGAGCCTAATCTCTCTCTTTTTTTTTTAAGATTTTACTTATTTATTTGACAGAGAGAGATTACAAGTAGGCAGAGAGGCAGGCAGAGGGAGAGAGGAAGAAGCAGGCTCCCTGCTGAGCAGAGAGCCCCATGTGGGACTCGATCCCAGGACCCTGAGATCATGAGCCGAAGGCAGAGGCTTAATGCACTGAGCCACCCAGGCGCCCCAGAGCCTAATCTCTTAACTGGCAGGCTAGAGGGGGGAAACTAAATAAATAAACTAAAAGAAGGGTAAAAAAATCAGAAAAAATAAGCAAAGGCATTGTAAAAAAAATAAAAGCATAAAGCATAAAATAAGATGGTATGACAAGATATAAATTACCACTTATAACAATAAAGTCAATGCACTATATTCCTCAGATAAAAGACAAAGATTACCAGATAAGATTTTTTTTTTAATATAGAAAAATTTGAAAGCCAAAATACAGAAAAAGATATCCCTGCCCTCTTCCCCCACCATCAAAAAGCAAAGGACTTCAGTGGGAAACTGAGCATTCCTGGAGATAATGTGGACACTACACGACAGCACTATTTTAAACATGTATGCACCCAGGAATCTGGTTTTCAAACATGTGAGGCAAAAATTAAGAAACTGAAAAACTAAATTGACAAATCCACTTCTTTGATGGGAGATTTTGATAAATCTAAGTTCTATCAAACATCTAAAAAGCAAAACAAGCTAACAACAACAACAACAACAACAACACAAACTCTACTCTTGCGGAAATTATTCCAGAAAATAAGAAAGAATTACTCAATTCATTTTATGTGATTAGAATAACCTTGATACCAAAAATTTTCTCAGAACCGAAAAAACAGAGAATAAGGACAGTGATCTTGATCTAATGTGTATATATGACATTGCACAACAATGAATACTACAACTGAAGAATACATATTTTGTCAAGAAGACAAAATCTATGAAAATTGAGCACAAATTAGTCCATAGATAAAGTCTCCATGAATTTCAAAGTTTGGAGAAACAGAGATGACAATCTTTCACCAATTATATTAGAATTCAAACACTAAAGAACATTAGAAACCTCCAAAAGTTAGGGGATGCCTAAGTGGCTCAGTCAGTCAAGCATCTGCCTTGGTCATGATTTCAAGGTCCTGGGATGGGGTCTCATGTCAGGCTCCGTGCTCAGTGGGGAGGCTACTTTTCCCTCTCAGTCTGTCCCATGCCTACTTGTGCTCTGTGTGTGTGTGTCTCTCTCTCAAATAAATAAAACCTTAAAAATAAATAAAATCTTAAAAAAAAAAAAAGAAAAGAATAAAAGGAAACCTCCAAAGGTTGAGGAATCTAAAAAGGTACATCTGAATAACTTAAGGCTTAAAGAAGGCATAATGGTGGTCACCAGAAAATATTAAAAGCTACATAACAGAAAGATAAATATGAAAACATTATGATATCTAAGTGGTATTTAGAGAGAAAGCCTTAATTCATGCATTAGAAAAGAAGCAAGCCTCAGAGTCAATGTGCTAAGTATCTCACTTTAACGTATAAAAGAGAGAGAAAGAGGAAGAAGAGAAGGAGTAGGAGGAGGAGAACAAAGACAAATAAATAAGAAAAAATAAGGTAATATCAGAAATAATAAAATAGAAAACAAACCAGGATAGAGAGGATTAATAGAGGCAAAAAGTCATTTTTAGAAAAGTCTAATAAGCTAGAAGAACCCCTGCAAAATATATTTTTTTTAAATTGGAGAAGATAAAAGTATTAGTAATGCAAAGGGGAATAGATCTACAGAAACTGTAGAGATTATAGTGATTAAAAGAGTGTATTACTTTTAAAACTTTATTAAAACATGTTTGAAAATGATTTGGAAATGACAAATTTTAGGAATTTGAACCTTAGCAAAATTGATTCAAGGAAAAGTGAAAAACCTGAAAGATCTTAACTGTTTCAAAATTTAATCAGTAGTGGGGCACCTAGGTGGCTCGGTGGTGCCTTTGGTTCAGGTCATGATCCCTGGGTCCTGGAATGGAGCCCCACATCTGGCTCCCTGCTCAGCAGGGAGCCTGCTTCTCCCTCTCCCACTTCCCTGGCTTTTGCCCTCTCTCTGTCAAATAAATAAATAAAATCTTTAAAAAAAAAAAATTAAGTCATTAGTTAAAATGTTCCCCAAAGAAAATGCCATGCCAGTTGGTTTTAATATTGAGTTCTATCAAACATTTAAAAACAAACCAAAAAAGTCCACTGTTGTATAAATTATTCCAAAAAAAAATTTTTTTTAAGAATTTCTCAATTTATATGGCTAGAGTATCCTGGTTCCAAAACCAGAAAATAACACTACATGAAAGGAAAAATTAGAAGCCAATTTCACTCATAAACATAGTTGTAAATGTAGAGACATGGAACTTAAAAAAAAAAATCTAAATTGAACTTCAAGAGATAAAAACTACAATGTCTGAGACAAAAAATACACCAGATGGCATTAACAGCAGATGAAACATTGCATAAGAAATGATTAGTGTTTAGTATTAGTATTAGTATTTGAAGACATAGCAACAGAAACTCTCTAAAATGAAACATGAAAAAAAAAAAAAAGGACTCAAAACGTAAACAAAGGATCATGACCTCTGGGACAACTTCAATCAGTTTAATATACACGTAATCAGAATCTCCAAAGGAGGGGGGGAAAAAAAAGGAGGTGACAAACAAATTTTTTGAAGAAATAATGACTGAAAAAAATTTTTTGATGTAATAAAAACTATAAACCTAGAGATCCCAGATCAATGAAACCCAAGCCCAAGACAAATGAAGAAAACTATGCCAAATCCTAACCAAATTGCTCAAAACAAGTCATGAAGAGAAAAATCTTAAAAGCTGCCAGAAGAAAAAGATATATAATGTCTAGAGGAACAAAGATAACAAAACGGTGGATTTGTTGTCAAAAAACAACGCAAGCAAGAAGACAACATATTTTTTTTTTTTTTAAGATTTTATTTATCAGATAGAGATCACAAGTAGGCAGAGAGGCAGGCAGAGAGAGAGAGAGGAAGGGAAGCAGGCTCCCTGTTGAGGAGAGAGCCCGACGCGGGGCTCGATCCCAGGACCCTGAGATCATGACCTGAGCCAAAGGCAGAGACTTTAACCCACTGAGCCACCCAGGCGTCCCAACATCTTTTTTTTAATATATAATTTTTTTTAAGATTTTATTTATTTTGACAGAGAGAGACACAACGAAAGAGGGAACACAAGCATTGGGAGTGGGAGAAGCAGGTTTCCGGCTGAGCAGGGAGCCTGATACAGGGCTCGAACCCAGGACTCTGGGATCATGACCTGAGCTGAAAGCAGATGCTTGATGACTGAGCCACCCAGGCATCCCTGGAGTAACATCTTTAAAAAATGAAAGGGACAAAAACCTGTGTAACTAAAATTTTATACCACCAAAATATGTTTCAAAAATGAAGGCTAAATACTTTTCCAGGCTTGCCAAAGCTCAAAGAATTCATCACCAGCAAACCCTCAATACCTTAAAGAAAGTCCTTCAGGCAGTCAGCAATGGCTGCCAGATGAAAGTATGGATCTACGCAATGGAATGAAAAGCACCAAAATGGTAATTACAAATTTGGTAATTTGGTAATTACCAAAAATGGTATGGATCTACGCAATGGAATGAAAAGCACCAAAATGGTAATTACAAATTTGGTAATTTGGTAATTACCAAAAATGGTAATTACATGGGTAAATAATAAAAAGATTCCTTTTTATTATTCAAATCTCTTTAACAGATAATTTATTGGGTAAAGAAAAATAATGATAATGTAGTATAAATTTTATAACATACATAGGCATGAAGTGTACGGTGACAATAAGGAAGAAACAAGTATGTTGTTGTAAGAGTCTTTAGATATGCATGAAGTAGTATAATACCACTTGAAGGTAGACTGTAGCAAGGTAAGGATGTATACTATAAATCCTACAGGAAACACTAAAATAATAAAACAGAGAGTTATGGTTAGTAAGCCAGCAAAGAATATATAATAGAGTCATTAAAAATAAGTTATCTGAGAAAGAAAAAGAGGGAAATGAGAATAAAAGACAGATAGAAGAAATAGAAAATAAATAGCAAGACAGTAGATTTAAACCCAGCCATATCAATATCATTAAATGTAAATGAGTCTAAACAATTGAAAGGCAGAGATAATCAGATTGAATAAAAACATCAAACTCAACTATATACTGCCTATAAGAAACCCACTTTAACTATAAAGACAAAAGAAGGTTAAAAGTATCAGGATGAAAAAAAGACATACCATGCTAATTCTAACCAAACAAAACTAGAGTGGCTGTATTAATACCCATGTAGATTTCAGAGTAAGAATATTACTAGGTATATGAAAAATCATTTCACAAAATTAAAGGGGTCAATTTATCAAGAAGATTTACAATCCTAAGTGTTTATGCACCTAATAACAGAGATCCAAAATACATGAAGCAGAACCTAATAGAACTGCCAAAAATAGAAAAATCCACGATTGTATTTGGCTATTTCAATTAAAAAGACCAACAAGACTATAGAAAAATGGACAAAAGATGTAAACAGTTCCTTCACAGAAGGAGAAACACATGGCTAGTAAACATTTTAAAAAATGTAAGAGAGCATTAAAAATCTGGAAAATGCAAATGAAAACCACAGTGAGATACCATTCTACACCCACACAGTTGGCACAAATTTAAAAATTGGGCAATATCCAGCATTAGAGAGATTGTTGCATGGCAGCAATGTTTATATGCTGCTGGCAAGAGAGCAATACGGAAATATTTAGTAAAGTTGAAGAAGCACATAAACCAAAACCCGATAATTCACATAGCACCATATACCCCATTTCTACAAAGGTAAACCAGGAAACGTGTATATCCATGACTGCAACAAACAACAGCAAAAACCCCCACTGGAAACAGCCCAAATTTCCTTTGTCAGGACAATTAATCAATAGAGGAATAAGTAAACTAGAGATCCACATGCATAAATTTCCCAAATGTAATATGGGAAGGGACAAAGCAAGTGGCAAAAAACATACATGATCTATTTCCACTTACATAATATCCAAAACATGTAAAATTCACAATCCAGTTGACATGAGACTAGTAAATTCTAAGACCGCATCAAGATAAAAGTTGCATTAAGATCACGTAAAAACAGTATGGGGGAATCAAGAAAAGCATCTGAGTTACTTTTGTCATTGGGAGTCAGAGAGACTAGCCCAAGAGAAACATTTTAAGGCAAGTGTTGAAAAAAGGAGTAGGAGTTCTCACAGTGGACCTGATAAGGGAAAAGCAAATGCATAATTCAGTGGCAATGCTCAGGCTGAATTGCAAAAAGAAGGCACCAGGGACCCAAAGACCCCCAGTCAGCAGGTTATTGCAATATTTTTGGTAAGAAATGATAGGCTTCTATATTTTATTTTTTTAGTAATTTGGAGGAATATAAAATAGCCCCTGAAGTCCTTACCATGTTAGGACATGGAAGGGATTCCCACAAAAACGTAAAATACTGGTATTACCTACCAACTTAAAATCAAAAAATTTCCAAGGCTGCAAAGTATGATGGAAAACAGCACAAGCTCTAGATCCAGTAATAGGGGAGCTTAAATTTTGTCTCTACCCCTCACTTCACGTCTCTGTACATAGAAAGTGGGAGGATAAGATCTGCTTTTGGGGTTCTAGTAAAAATCAATGGAGCCAAAGCAAAGATGCTAGCAAGGTACACAGCGGAAAGTGTGTACTCAATAAATGTGCTGTTTCTTCTCTGCCAAACTCAACACAACAAACACTAACTATACAGAAAGTGACCAGTTCCTCTTTTTTTTCCTTCTCTCGGTGGCCTGCTCTTGATGCCATAGTGCATGTGTAGGAATTACTCTAACTAAAAATACTCGCAGACTTGCCTGTGATTAAGATCCGGTGTCCAGGCTTGCATGACTTGGTCTGCAGAGCCCTCAGCTTCCTGATTTGGAAGTCATCAACACAAACAGAGCCATGTCATTTTCACTTTTGCCACAATAATGCCCTTTGAGAGGACATAGATCTATGTAGACCTCAGTCCTCTGCCTAAGGAAATCATGTCAAATAAAAGGTAAGAAAGTGTGTGAGCCTGTGTGTATGTACGTGTGTGTGTCCTCTTCCTTCAAAACCCAAAAGTGGCATTATCACGACACCCCTTTTTAGAAGTATTCTCTGACTCCCCATCAGAATGACGCCCTCCTGGGTGCACCCTCGGTACAATTAACACAGAGGGTTGAGTCATCTTTAAATATATCTTCGCCTCCTTCACACTTGGAGCTCTGTCAAGGCGGGGGCCAGGTTTCACTCTTATCTGTGTCTCTCCAGGACCATGAATAATGTTTGGAAATAAGGTTTCTCAGCTATCTAAAAGTAGAGCATTCCTGGGAAACCTTTCATAACCTGAAATGGCGTAAAGCAAAGAGTACCCCCTGCTCTCCTAAGGTCAGTATTACGCCACGTTGCTTTCATGAAAAAAGCTATTACCATACTAATGCAGGTTAAGTGGCATACCATGAACTTTAGGAAAGTGGAGTTTACCTGTAGTAGGTGTTGAGTAAAAGAGTTTCTGTGAGGTGTGTTTAGCATAAAACATAAATATTGATGTTTGCTATCTCATCGCTTCACAGATGAGATAACAGAAATTATTTTAATGCTTATACATTATTGCAAATTATCTGAGAACTTAAATGTGGCTAAAAATTCAAGTAGTTGCTATTATAAGTTACGACCTGGTGTACTTCCAGACAAAAAATATTTGTTTATTTTTGCAATTAACATTCAAATGTATTAGATATAACTATTCTATGTGGAACTTTGAGGTTACGGTGAGCAATGATTCCCTGATCTACTAACAACACTCTGTGTCCAAAGCTAATTCAGAAGGAACAGAGCCTCCAAAGTGACAAGAAAAACCTCTAGATTCTATGGAAACACATTTCAATATCGTGTCACAGGAGGATGGAGGTTCCAGAAAAGACGTCTCCAAGAAAAAAAAAAAAGAGAGAGAGAGAGAGAAACTGATAAAGCATCTGATGTGTTTGAACATGTCAAGAAACAATTTACATTTCTGGCCAACAGGATAGGGATGAAATAGTGAAAGAATCCTAGAAGAGGAAGCCACCAACAACAGACAATCATTAACTCTCAAGCAAAACAAAAACTACAAGAAAAGAAACTCAATCACACGACATTAAGGTGGTTCAGTTGTGCACCATTTCTACATAAAACAGTGATGTGAAAACTGAATGAAGATTTAAACAAAATTCGCTAAATAACCAAATGGGGAAAAAATGGAGACGAAAAAGTTTGTTTTGTGAGGACGGTGCTAGAGCAGGCTGAAAAAAAAAACCTCACCTTACAAAGTCGGAAGTTGATATGTTGTATTTTCAACTAGAATACCAAATAAGGACTGTATATGCGTGCTATTTAGAAACACAGAAGTAAGTACTAGAAAAAAATGGTGAAAAGACTCATATATGTTGGCTTTAGCGAACTAACAAGTTGAGAGATGTGACATAAAAGATCTTTCTTTGTTGTTGGGTGTTATAATTCTCACAGTATTATTTGAGTTTTTAAACCATGTTCATGTTACCAAGATAAAATTGAAAATTAAGTTAGAAAAATCAAGATAACCACAAGAGAAAAGAAATGACAGACCTAAGTGGACCCTGTTTAGAGTGAGGAGTGGTGTAACAGAGGCATGTAAGACTATGCAAGTATGCTTCCCATTGTCCCGGAGACTGGGCTGCTCTGATATTTAGTGGTAAGGCCAATAATGAGGCCCTCCCAAGTGCAGGACGGCCACACACAAAACCAAGAAATGACCAGGCCAAATGCCAACAGCACCTCCAGTGGGAAACACCATACTCAATGGGAAAAAGAGTAAAAAAAAATATAATGGGGGAGGGGGGTAGAAAAGAGGAGGGGGGGAAGCAAAAGGAAATTATCACATCAGAAAATATAAAATAATAATGGCAGAAAGAAGCTGAAACCTTGGTAATCACAAACCCACTAAATAGTCCTGTTTGAACAAAGTAAACGTGAAGAGGAAAAGATATTTACCACGTAAATGATGATAAAAATAAAGTAGACTTAGGGATATTGATATTATGTAAAAAGGCATCTGGCTGGCTCAGTCAGAAAATCATGCAACTCGATTTCAGGGTCATGGGTTCGAGCCCCACAAGGGGGGTAGAGATTATTTAAATAAATAAAACTTGAAAAATTACATTAAAATGAATATAAAGAAAAAGCATTAAATGGGACAGAGTAATATTCTCATATTAATAAAAGTTAAAGCCCACCAAAACCATATAGCAATCATGAACTCTCATGCATCTAACAGTAGAGCTTTGACAAATACAAGAGAAAAACCTGTGATAAATGGCAGGGATATAATGAAAATTCCACTAACACAGGACAGACTCTCTCAGAAAATAACAGAGAAAGAGAGAATTTAATTAACATAGTTTATAAACTTATTCTCTTATGGACAGATATCTCTGTATGACTTTATGCGTATAAGTACACATGCATGTATGTGTATATAACATATGATACACATAGACATACAAGAGACATAGATTGCTACTCAAGAGCAGAAAATTATTTTCAAACACCTTGAAGTATTCACATATATTGGAATTCATACAAGTACATTCTTTGACAAACAAACATAAAAAGAAGAAAGAAAAAAATGGAAGAGAAAATGAAGGGAGGGAGAGGAAGATTAACAAGAAAAGAATAAGTCCGTCTATCCACTTGGATTTTTTTTTTAATCCTAACTAAATCTTATAATAAAGAGAAAATAAAAGCAGAATTATTTTTGAGGGAAAAAAAAAAGTGACACAACTTTAATAATTGGGTCAAGAAAAGGCGGAAACCTGAAAATAAACATCTTCAGTGCAGCTAAACTTTAAAACAGACTTCCCCTCAGCAGATGGAAGCTGAGGTACATGGCTGGAGAGAGCCAGGGATGAGCCGGAGCAGACAGCTTCTCGTGGGTTCGGGATGCTGGATGCTCCACGGCAACAGGCAGGACTCTGAGCATGTCCATGAGAAAAAGACTTCATTGTAAATATCTGCCAAAATCAGAAGTCATGAAACGCCTTCCAAATTTTCCTTTTTATTACCTTGCCTTCACCCAGGTCAACCAGATTCGACCAGGTCAGAAGGCTGAGTCAACAAGCAGTAACAAGAGAAGCAAGGGAAGAAAGACAATTGACCACACCCTCTCCTCCAATAGAGCTAAGACCGAGACAGCCCTAAACCAGAGTTGAAGTTTTAACTATTTCACAGACTGGTTATTCTAAATACAAGATGAGCTTGTGTTTTGTAACTGAGAGTGGCCATATGTATCAGCCAGGGTCCCAGCAGGAAACAGATGGCACTCGCACTGGGTAATTGAGGGGAGTTTCATAAAGGACTATTTACAATGGTGTGAGCAGGGCTTGGGGAAAACAACAAGGGGGCGTGCAGAACCTCGGGGCTTGCAGCAGCATGAAATCATTAGCACCCCGGAAGGGGCTGGGGTAGAATCAGTATCCAAAACCTTAGAGAGTAGTTACTGGCCAAGGGCTGCCTGGCAGAAGAGGAGGCCTTTATAGCCCAGGGACACAGCCAACCCACCGCAATCCAGCAGGAAGGGAACCAGAACAGTAAACATTCTGGCTTCTCTCCTCCCCTACCTGACTCTACTACCTCCTGCTGATACTTCCCATTGATCAAATCCAAACTGAAGTCCAAGGACAATGACATCAATATGGATTGGCTGCCCAGGGCCAAGAGCAGAGGCGGTGGAGAGTAGATCTAACAGGCAAAGAAAATATCCAGCATACAGTTAGCCGTAAGATCACCGAGCCCACCTGTGTTGATTTCTGAGGGGAAGAGAAGAACCACCCCCATTAAGTCTGAAGGCAAAGCGTTTTTTAAGAGTGTGCCCTGAGTGTCCTCCTTGTGGACGGCACGGTGTAATGTATAACAGAATGTGGATATAATTTAACTACTGATTTAGTAATTGAGGGAAGTGATAAATTCCCCTGGAAATAAATAGTGAGAAGAAATATTTCAGTCCTGTTCTGGGACTCGACCCTTCGGGCTCCAACCCTGCACTTGTCGTGTTGTTGTTTTCTGATGATCCTAATGTGCTCAGCTATGGAGGCTTCTCAGACTCCCTTTTTCATTTACTTTAGTCCTGTTTAACACATGCGGCTTTTTGTCTTCACTGCCTTCGCCTCTGCTATTCGGCTGTAATTATTCTTATATCTTTCAATTAAGTCTCTTCGCGTTCAGCCATTTATGCTTCGAAACATGCTATCTAGTGAAAGACACTTTTCTCTGTCTTTGAAGAAAAATCTCTGCTCTTCTCTTCATCCATCAGAGCACTGTAGTAATCTAAACTGGCTTCAGTTTCTGATTGCCACTATGCTAATCTGAGCCCCATTTGGAAGGATGGAACAGTACACTGGAAAAAGCATCATGATAATAATAATAGCTATCATTTATTAAGCCTTACGATCGGACAGGCACTTTGCCAAGCACTCTACATGTGTAGAGAAGGAAAAATCTTTTCCTCGACCCTCTTAGGGGTCCCCGGCTGGGGCTGAAAATTAAACTGACAAAGACAGATTAAGAGGCAAAAAGCATACAGATTTATTTAAGTTTTATTTGCCCTGGGAGCCTTCATAAGGAAATGAAGATCCAAAGAAATGGTTAAACCTCAGTATTTTTATGCTAAGTTTGATGATGAGTGGATGGTTGTAGAGGAATATGATAGGTCACAGAGCATAAGGTAAGGGGAGGAAATTGGGGGAAACTTGGCAAGGCCTGTTTACTCAGATTCTGCTCAGCATCCCTCTGTCTTCAGAGATAAGGATGCTCCTTTCCTCCAGGAATAAGCACCTCTCCCATGAGTGTTTTATGACCTGTTTCAGGGGAGAAGGGTGGGGGAGGTTAGAGTAACCTTCTCACTTGTGCTGTTTTCTCAACTCCTTCAGCTTCCAAAGTATTGTACTATACCCCAAACCCCATCCCATAATTTGCACCATTGATATCACCCCCAGTTAAACTGGGAGAATCTGGGGTTTCCTTGAGGAGGAGATCATAGGTAACAGATAAAAGTAAAACTGTAAGCCAACCATCACTGAATATTCTCTACACGTGTGTCAGTTTATCTCTCTAGCTTTACTGTCTCTGTGACCTCGAGCAACTCACCCAACCTCTCTGTACCTCAGTTTCCTCATCTGCAAAAGAACAGTGATAATAACACCTGAGTCTTCCTACTTGATAGTGGTGCTGAGGAAATGTATTGGATGTATTATTGGAGTGGATGCATTTGGAAATGACTCTCTGGGAGGCAGCGCAGGATTGTTGTTAATAAATGGTTTTTGTATCCACTGCTCCAACCTACACTGGTTCTCCTAAGAAGTGACCCCAGAGTAACTAGTCTTTTATGGAGCCCACCCTGTGTTGCTGGCCTCCTTGAGATTCCCTCTTCTGGACTGCCTGGCTGCATTTGCTCTTTGCACCAGGGACCATCCAAGCCTGTTGGGCATGCAGTGAACGCTGTCCACGCAGCTCCTCTGACGCCTGCACTCGGTCATACTCTGGACTCTCAGCACCTTGAGAAGGGCATTCATCCTGTTCCAGAACCTTGGGGCAGGAGGAACTAGCTCCTGAACAACACGTACTATAAAAGTTGTCCCCCAGGGACAAGTATTTTTCCCAGTGGCCTTTTTTCTGTTTCCCTTTAAAAATAATAATAAAGTTCTTTTATTACATAACTTTGGGACAAGGGATCAAACATCTGTGCTTAAAATGCAAAAGGTGCCCTACATTCAAGCCTCTCCTGCCCAGAAGAAATACCCTTTGCAACATTTAAATCCTTTAACTCTTTCCTCCCTCTACTACATGAAAATTATAAAAAGCACCGTGCTTTTTATAATATAATATATACATATATTATATAATATATAATATAATTTATAATATAGTGACCTCACGGTAGGCATGAAATACCCCTAGAAACCTCAACCCTTACCGGTTTGCCTGACCAGGTTCTAGCAGCAAATCAACTCAAAAATTTTATGAACATGAATTTGCTTTTCATTGTTTTCCTATCAATCACCAATGAGATTTTCATTGTACAATAAAACTGAGCAAAAAGGAAGGGGTGGACAGCAGCTTCCCAAATCTACTCTATGAATTGCATCAGGTAAATTGATTCTGTTTGCCAGTTAAATACAAATGTCTTATTTTAACTAATTCCATTTTAATGTGTTTTCTAGAATACCTCTATAAATCTGGCACTTGTGAAAATGAGCTAATGGCATCCTTTTTTTGACTAATGAAAATCACAGGCTTGAGCATTCGTGGGATAGTTGAGATCATACCAACAAGTGTTGATGGATCTCACAATGCTGCAGATACTGAGGCAGGACTCTGGACTTTCAGTCCTGGTTCCCATTTCCCAAGACAAGTGGGAAGATCTGGGGGTGAGTAGACATGGAGATGCTGACCTGAAGAGAGGTGGGTCGTGTCCAGATATTAGCACCCTAAAGATTTCTGAGCCCACCAACTAACGGGACAAGAATTCCTAACAACTGGCCTCAGCAGGAATTTGGGGTTGTTGGGCTTTGGAGGGTGTTTTCTATATTAAAAAAAATTTCCAGAAATCCCACACACTAACTCACCCTGGATAACTTCACTTCTTTGAGTCTGTGTCCTCATCTGTAAAAAGGGAATAATTATATAGGAAGTGTGTGAAATGTCTGCCATAGTGGCAAATAGTAGTTGTTTAAAAAGGCAGCTATTAGGGCACCTGGGTGGCTCAGTCAGCGAGGCCTCCAACTCTTGGTTTCTGCTCAGATCACGATATCAGGGTCATGAGATCGAGGCCCTCCACCCCTGTGGGACTCTGCACTCAGTGTGGCGTCTGCTTGGGATTCTCTCCCTCTCCCTCTCCCACTGCCCCTCCCCCCAATTTGCACATGTACAATCTGTCTCTAAAATAATAAATAAAATATTTTAAACAGAAGCTATTATTGCTACTGTTATTATTCTTGTTCCTGTGATAGCAGTTTTTTTCTATATGAGATATTTTCAAATATCTCATTAGACTTGCTAAGGTATATTTAGACTCATGCAATATACCCAAATGCATCTGATGACAGGATAGGTCATACAGCAGCTCTGCTACAGTTTTTGTCTTTTGGACAGGTGCTCTTCAGAGCCAATGTATCTCAGAAATTAAAAGCCCACCTTGAGGTATTACTGAGTCATAGTCCATTGCCTAGGAGAGCAGAACCATCCATCCCCCCCAGACAGGGCTGCACTTGGTACCGGCGGGTCTTACTAAATGTGTATGTGATCTAGGTTTTGTTATATACTTGAAATGGTTAATTAGAAGAGGTAGGGGAATCTGAAATGTCACAGCAAGCGTCTCCTGGCCCACTGTCACGTTTCATGAATCTTCATGCTGAACGCATTTGGATTAAGCAGTGACCCCCTCCAAACACATTGCTTCTGTGTCTCTTCTCTTTTAACACCTATTTATGTCCCAATACATCTGCATTGTGTGGCTCAGTGAGATCCATTAAGTCCTTGGGCAGTGTTTATGGCTCCTGTTTTTATTATAATTTCTTTGAGGCTCAGATTTCTCACATAAAGTGATAGAAAACTACTGTACAGACAGTGAGTAAAACACTTCTTAAAAGAAAAGGAAAAAAAAAGAAGTTTGTATAAGATTCTCAATTTCAGTCTGCGAATTCTCAGAGCAACCCTGTGGGTGAGAGAAAATAATTTCTTGTAGGTTTTAGGTAAAGATATAATTTAGCTTTATTTGCAGACACAAAACTCTAAGAAAACATTACTTGCCATCAATGCCTCAGGCTTTAAAAATATTTATGAGATCGACATAGTTACCAGGAGGCAGACACTTCCTTTCAATGTCAGAGGTCAGGCACGTTGGCTAACACCCCAGATAATATTGATGTACCTTCAAAATTTAAAATAATGTTTATACCATTTATTTATTCATTCATATATAGAGCACCCATCCTGAAGTATCTGGGACACTGAACAAGGTTTACATAAATCTGACTGTTTTTTCCTCTGGGCCATTTGGCTCAGTCTGGTAGACCATAAATATTCAATAACACTTTACAATGACAAAGCATCTTTTATGCAAACATCTCTAAGCACATTATTCACCAATATTACAATCTCCTCTTTAACCTACTGGTAAAGTCACAGAAACTAATTGACTTTCTTCAAGGTCCCACCACAAATTGTTTATTTTATAGATTAGAGTCCAGGTGTCCTGATCCTAGCTATAACTAAAGGGAGAAAAAACAAACAAACAAACACATTTTTTAGGTGCTTAAGCTGATGACCTACACTAAATATTTCTAAATTGAATCTATTAGGCAAAACGTCCTCCTTAAAGATGTTAAATGTTGTGATGCATCCAATTGAGTTTTATAACTTTTGTTCTAATTTGCCCAAGGCCAGTTACCATTTTCAGAGCCCCAAGTATGACCTATTTTAATTGAATTCTGTTACAAACACTTAAACTTTCACTCTTTAATCAAATCAGGTTTCTAAATAGAAATTAAAGTTGGAGCAGAACACCAAAACTTTTCATGGAAAGGTCCAGTTGCAGTAACAGCACGGCCGTACCAAAATACTGGAGCAAAGTGAAAAGCTTTTGTGAAGTGAAAAGGAATTACTGTGAAATTCGGGCAAGTCTCAAACACTTTCAGATTATGCAAGCAAAAGAAAATACTTTAAATTCGTTATTTTACAGCTCCTTTATGTTAAAGTAAGGCAGTTTAATATAGACAATAAAATAACAAAAAAAAAAAAAAAAGAGAGAGAAAAATTTTTAGAATCACTCACAACTGGGGCACCTGGGTGGCTCAGTTGGTTAAGGTTAAGTATCTACCTTAGGCTCAGGTCATGACCCCAGGGTCCCGGGATCGAGCCCCATGTCAAGATCCCTGCCCAGGTGGAAGCCTACTTCTCCCTCTCCTTCTGCTCCTCCCCCTGCTTATGCTCTCTCCTGTTCTCTCTAACGAATAAATTTAAAAATCTTAAAAAAATAAAATAAAATAAATCACTCACAACTATGACGGTCATTAATGCATTTGCAAATGCCCAGCCTCAGGGAGCATAGCTGACCAGCTGACTGAGGGCCCCGAAATCCATCACAGGTGCAGTTTGCACCGAGGCCACACCTCCCCGAGCTGATCGCAGGCAGTGCTGAATATGGCAAGGCTACTATGACAAGCCTGTCAATGGAAGATGTGGGACTTTCCAACAGGAGGCTTACCACTTCCCTGAAGACCTAGCCGAGCTCTCGCTTGCATTGTCCTGCAGTCTAAATTCTTCACTCAAACTTCCTTCTTCCTTCCTTCTCTCCTTCACTCATCAGACCTGCATCCCAACCTCTCTCAGCTCTCACTCGTTTCTGTCATGAAGAATAAACTTCTTGCATGTTTAACACCATCCTGGCCTCTGTTTCCTGGAGGACCCAGTCTCACGTGCCATCTGATGGCAATGATGATGATGGTGATGATAAAGATGTTGATGATGGTGGTGGTGCTGATGGTAGCCAAGATAATGATAAGGATTACCATCTACTGAGTTCTTTTTAAAATGCCAGACCTGGGTGGCTCGGTTAAGCACCATACTCTTGGTTTTGGCTCAGGTCATGATCTCAGGGCCTTGAGATCAAGCACCACTCCCGGATCTGTGCTCAGTGCAGAGTCTGCTTAGGTTTCTCTCTCCCTCCCCCTCTCCCTCTGCCCACCCCACCTCAGAAAAAATAAATCGATCTTAAAAATAAATGCCAGGCCGCGTGCTAAGAGGCTGCCTAAATTATTTCATGTACTATTCCCCAAAACCTCCAAAAGATAGATATTACCCACCTGAGGGAAGTAAGTCTTAAAGAGGTTAAGAAACAAAAACAAGATCACATTGCTCGTGAAAGTCAAATATGACCTCATGTTCTTCCTCAACCAGTAGAGCAAAAAAGCACTGGTGCTAGCAACAACAATATTATATCACTTCTCTGAATTGATATTTTGTAGTATAATCTTCTGGCCCTTTTTCTGGATAAGTATTACAGTTACAATTACACTTGAAATAATAATGCATTAAGTTAAACCTTTTTTGGTAAGAAATTGAATTTTTATTTAAATTTTTTGATTCCTCAAAAATTTGCAGTTATTTACTTCACTTTGGTTGTGTAGACCTGACCCAATCATTCCAATCAATACTGTTAGTTAACTTATTCAAATATTTTTCGTATTTGTATCCCATATATGAAGAGCCAGTACATCAACTCTGAGTAGTTGGGAGAGTTTTCCCAAACCCTTAAAACAAACAAAGGTCAAGCAAATGAGTCAAAGCCAAGAATTTAAACAATTGGGACCATTAAAACATCCAAAATAATAATACCCAGTGTCCAAATTTAGAATTTATTGACACTATTAAATAGATCACTTAAGGGGCGCCTGGGTGGCTCAGTGGGTTAAGGCCTCTGCCTTCAGCTCAGGTCATGATCTCAGGGTCCTGGGATTGAGCCCCGCATTGGGCTCTCTGCTCAGCGGGGAGCCTGCTTCCCTTCCCCTCTCTCTGCCTGCCTCTCTGCCTGCCTCTCTGCCTACTTGTGATCTCTGTCAAATAAATAAAATCTTAAAAAAAAAATAGATCACTTAATAACAAACTAATGGGCTTTTTCTAAATGAAACAATTGGTACCAAATAAATGCACTTAAAAAGAGTTATACCCCATAAGCATCTTTCTAAGAAAGAAAACCAGCTTGGAACGCATAGCAACTTGCTAATTCAGGAACAGAACTTTCTGATGGCACCAAATGCCTCTTAGAATAATTTGAGATTTCTTTGACTCATATACTAATTGACTTTCCTCAAGGTCCTCCAGGAATCAGTGGGTCAGTCTTCAGTCTTGACAGATTTCTGCTGATGTCTCAAAACAACTCCCTGAGTATAGTTTTCCAGACTTTTCATGTTAAGGACTGATTGTAGCTGCCACATTTCCACAGTATGTCAACTAGCAGTATAAAGGGATATTCCTTTGGTAACTCCCCCAAAACAGCCTTCAGAAGTCAATATGCCTTCTACTAAGAAGAGCATGCTTGCCTTGCAAATATAACTTCACATTAAATTACCAAGACATTGGCTTCCAAACAAGCTGCTCTTCCCTCTTCCCAAAGTCCCTTCTACAGAGAAAGGAAAGCTACTGTTGCCCTTTGCTCTGACTCTTCAGCTTGTCCCATCATTGAATTTCCATTTCTGTTGGAACTGGGAAGGGGTCTGAGCAATAATTATGATGTCAGGTGCATGACAATTGCCTTGATTTTATAGAAGCTGGAAAGACTCACATTTTAACTTTCTTCAACCTAACATAACCCTTAAGCTCTGACTTTTAAATGGGCGAGAAACTAAATTCCTAAATACTTTCTTAGCCTCTAAAAATCTACTACCTCTGCAACTCCTTCCCTGACTATCACAACACAGAACCCTCTGCCTTGTACTCATATCGTCTGCACCACTCATTTTGGCCATGAGTTCCACGTAGCCTCTGTTGCTTTGTTTCTTGTGGGCCTTATCCCATCATATTCCTTGCCTGCCACTAAGGTGTTGTGCGACATTGATCATATCAATCCATCGCTGGCTTCTGTAACATGTTTTAAAAACCACATTCCCCAGAGCGGAATCAAGAGTCGCGACTTGGGGAAGAAACACTCAAGAAGCAAGTGCTGGGGGAACAGTCCACCCACCTTCCCTTTAACCAGAGAAGCTCCATCACTATCTTTTTTGTTAGAGTTCTGAGTTAGGCTTTCCTAGTTCTGCTGCATTAAAAAATGTTTTAAAACCACTGGATTAGAAGGTTTCTAGAATTCTTTCCAGTCAGTCTGACTTCCTAAAAGAGTGTCAGTTCCATGTGGGCTCCTTCTGAGCTTCTGAGTTCCTCTATAGCACTTGATCCAGACGTTGCGACCTTTGCTCCTCTTTGCACGTCCCTCTATAACTCTATTTCAAGTACTCTCATCCATTATGACTTCAACCACCAGCTAGACGCTGGTGATTACCAGCAAATCTAACCTGAAAAGGAGATATGAATTTCCAATCACCTTCCAGGATTTCCATTTAAATATTCTGGGAAGGAGGGGGTCACCTGGGTGTCTCAGTCTGTTAAGCATCTGCCTTTGGCTCAGGTTGTGATCTCAAGATCCTGGAATCAAGCCCCAGCGCGGGTTCCCTGCTCAGGGGAGAATCTGCTTCTCCCTCTCCCCTTGCCTCCCCCCACCCCCGCACTGTGTGTGCTTGTTCTCTCTCTCTCTCTCTCTGAAATAAATAAAATATTTAATTAATAAATAAATAACCTAAGGGAATCTCAAGCGCCCTTTGAACACATCTGACTGTTACCACACCAAGTCCAAACCGGCTCTTCCTCCACTGTACTGTGTTTCCATTCATAGTGCCACGAGGCAACTGGTCACCTAAAGTACAATGACAAGGATCACCTTAGTTGTCCTCCTACATCTTTCCTGCCCTGCATTATACTCATGAATATATCCTTCCAGTTCTCCCTCATTGTTGTCTCTTTACGCTTTCTCCTCCATCCTGCCCCCCCACTGAAATTCAGGCCTTCATTATCCCCTGCCTCATCTACTGCAAGAGCCTGATGGCTGCTCCCTAGCTCCCGTGTCTCCTTCCTCCAGTTCAGCCTCCACACTACAGTCAAAACTCCTTCTAACATACAGACTGTTGCAGGCTTTCTCAAAGCATGAGCCATCATATGGAACACTTATTAAAAAAGAAAATGTAAATTCCTGGGCCCTATCTATAAGTAGTGGTATTGTATAGACCCCCAAATCTACATTTTAACAAGAACTCTAGGTGATTCTAATACATTCCAAAATGTTAGAATCCTAAACCGCTTACCTACTTTACCAGATGTGACTATACCATTCCTCAAAAACTACATATTCATAATTTCATGCCTTTGCTCAAAATGTTTCCTCTGCTGATATGCCCATCCTGAAAACAAAACAAAGCAAAACAAAACAGAATAAAACAAACTTCTTATTAAAAGCCCAATATAAATGCCCATAAAGTACTTCCCATTTTACTCTTGTATCCCCACCCCTCCCACCGATGCTCCACTAGCATCTGGTTTGTTCTGCCACTAGGATCATCACATCACATCACGGTTCTGCATATGATTCTCTCCCCCACCAAAATGTGGGATTCAAATGATTTTATTTACTTTTTATAGTACTTTTACAGTGGAGGCTCTAATACTCACAGTGAATAAATGTCTAACTGGGAGGAACTACATAGCAGGGATTCAAATAAATATTCATTCAATTTAATTTAATTATTAACTCACATGAGGCACCTGGGTCCTCTAATACCTCATGGAAACAGATCTTTTCTGACTCTTCTGGCACATTTTCTCTCCCAAGTCATCATCCAACATCAAGCCAACTACATCAGTTTCAGAATGGCTGCACCTTATCTTTATTTGAGCCACAGAGAGTGTACTGGGGTGACCCTGGCAGATGTCTGGCCTCAACTATACAATATATATGCTGAGAAGACTTGAGCTCTTCCCTCAGCAAGTCAGTTGGACACCAAGAATTTGTTGTGTACCAATATTTGCCAAGTTCTCAGCATTGCAGGGAACCAAAGGACACATTAGGGTCTCCATCACCTCCATCCACATACCTTGTTCTTCACACTAAAAAAGAAAGTAGGCAATGACCAAAGTACCCTGTAATATTTCACCCTGTGAAAGAGCCTTAGTCTCCCACACTCTGTTACAGAGTGGTTGATGTGCATCTCTAACCTGTGCCTGCAATCTAGACCCGGATAATAATTTATAAAACATATGAAGTAATGGACCATCAAGAGAAAATGTTGCTCTTTCAAAGATCCCCAAGTATGCATCTGTATGATAGACTACAATGACTCCAAAGGAAGATTATTGTCTTTAGAGTAAATAATGCTCTTTTCCCCCCAAGTCTCAAAGCCTGTATTTAAATGATTATTCATGGGTGTTGTGGGAGACTTTAAGCCTTAGCTTGGCAATTCCCAACATAAAAATGGGTAATGTTTCAAAAACCTTGTTTATGAGTCACCTGCCCAGAAACTCACTATTGCCTCTTACATTATGTCCCAAATTCCCAGGCCAACCCCCAAAATCTATTTATCTCATTACACACCTGAAGGGTATTCAGTGACACCTACCCCTATTTACAAACATTGTTCCTTTGAGAAAATGTCCTCTAAATTCCCAGTCAAGTGACATGTAAATACATTTCTGCCTGCATTCAGAGGCACATGGGGAAAGACAAGAGGATGAAAATGAGAAGTGAATGAGCATAGACATTCAGACAGGGATCAAAACGCTGCTAATCTTACATATACATTCAAAAAATGCCCTTCTCTACATGATTATTGCTCATTAGGGGCAAAGAATTATAGCCTCCACTATCAAGAGAGAGATTTTCAGAATTTGAAGTAACTACTACCCTCTCCTAGCTACCTGGTTGAAACGTAAACATAGTTATAAAAAGATTTGACATTGACTCTGGAACTGTCCAACCTCTTCTCTATATTTTCAATTTTCCCCTAAATCCATTAAGTGCCTCTTATAATTAGCATACGTTTGAAATGGGTTTTAAATGGGTACACCATAGAAAGTATTTTCTTATTTTGTGTCAACATAAAAGCAAATAAATTTACAATTTCAAAATATAAAATAGGCCCTTTTAGATTAAAAAGGAAAAGAAAACCTAGCTTGTTTTTTTTCTATTATTAAAATATAAAGAATTTTTAAAATCTCATTTATTTTGTCAATTGGTTCTGCTTAACATTCTTCAGCCCAGTCCACTCTCAATTATCCATGCTAAGGAAGGGGGATCAGTGGCCTGGATAATCTAAAACAGCAGATAATTTTAAAAGCCCTTGTATTTGGCCTGGGCATACTTTACAATCAAACTCTGATTATCCACACTAATGAAAGGAGGAACAGGCACCTTGAGAAAGATCCAAAGCCAATATAGATGTGCTCAGCCAGTTCAGGGCATCTCGAGGCAGAGGCCCATGGAGCATAGCAGAAGGAAAACAACAGAGCCCCAGCTACTGCCTACGATGACCACCCACACCACCCAAAATACCAACACACAGCTACAGTGTCTATATCAACCCCTCCCATGACAGAAGTCATCTTTAGAAGCATGGAGTTATGAGACCCCTGGGTTGCTCAGTGGGTTAAGCAACTACCTTTAGCTCAGGTCACGTGCCCGAGGTCCTGGGATTGAGCTCCCCACATCAGCCTCCCTGCTCAATGCAGAGTCTGCTTCTCCCTCTGCCTATGTTTCCTCCCCACCGCCCACTCTTGTTCGCTTTCTCAAATAAATAAATAAAATCTTTTTTAAAAAGAAGATGAAGAAGGATCATGGAGTTATGTCCAAATGCCCCTAGGTAAAAAGGCGTACTGCTTCAAACAATTAATGTAAGAATGGACTTTTCACGTGTACTAAAACCTCTTTTAGGTGTTCCCTTTGCCCCATGCCACTCCCTCGCCTCTTACTCTACCAAGTTCATGGGTGACGTACTCAGAAGAGGGGTATAAAGGCTAGAGATGAAGGAAACAGTGTGTGGGAGTAGGAAATACTCCAGCTTGGAAGGTAGGAGGCCTGGATCTTTGTCCCCTGTTGGTTTCTGCTCATGCCAGCAGTCAGGTGTGCACCCAAGCAGAGGGAACACAGCATTCAGCAGGACATGAAGGTCATGGCACATTTAAAGAATGGCATGTGCTTTATCTTGGTCCAAGAAGAAGATACAAATGAAGAAAGGAGCAAGAGGTGAAGCTGGGAATGTAGTCAGAGGTGAAAGTACAGAGTTTTTTTGTGCCATGCCAGAAGTTCAGAAATTACTCCATGGAAGGTAGGAGGACAATAAAAGTGCTTTTAATCATTGTTAAAACTTACTGAACACAGTTTGCCCAGGACTGCTCTAAGCATTTGATGTTAATAAACACAGTAAATGTTTGCAACAACTATTATTGTTGTTCCCATTTTACAGATGAGGAAACCATAGACAGCAAAGCCCAGGAGTCTCCAAAGATCACAGAGCTAATAATTGCTGGAGTCAGGATTCCAACCTGGCCCGTTTGCTTTCAGAGCTCTTGCTGTCTCTCAAGAAATGGGAGGATGTCATCAGAATTTTAACAGAACACACTACAAACAATGTGCTGGAGGGACTGGAGGAGTATAGAGAAGGGTAGGGTATTTCAAGAAGACAAGAGCCAGTGCGTCCCAGAGCTAACGGAAAGGTAGTAGTAATGGAGAAGAGGGGGTAACCAAGAGGTTGAGAGGAGCCAGAATTAAAAATAATAATTGGTTAAATAAAGGAAAGAGGAGAGTCTACCATGAGTTCCAGAGTGCTGACCTGGCCACTATGTAATGGCCTAATAATTTTTAAAGACTTTGCGCACTGGAAAGCAATCCTTACCAGATGGGCAGCCCAAGAAGGAATGGCACAAGTAATGCTTTTTGTTTTCCAGTGCAATGCTGGCACATACTCATCCAAATAAACAAATGTCCCATCTTAATTGATGAATTAATTGATGAATTAACAAAAACAAAAGAACTTATGTACAAATATTTAGGCTAATATATGAAACCCATATTCCAAACAAATGATTGAGGTACAACGGATTTTTTCTTGTTTTTCCAGGTTAAATATATTAACTCACATTTCGCTCTTCATGTAACATCTATAAACAACTATAGAAAGACAGATAAGAGGGGTGCCTGGGTGACTCAGTGGGTTAAAGCCTCTGCCTTTGGCTCAGGTCATGATCCCAGGGTCCTGGGGTCGAGCCTCACATTAGGCTCTCTGCTCAGCAGGGAGCCTGCTTCCCCCCTCTCTCTGTCTGCCTCCCTGCCTACTTGTGATCTCTCTCTCTCTGTCAAATAAATAAATAAAATCTTAAAAAAAAAAAAAAGACAGACAGAAAGAAAGATAAGAGAGAAAAAGCCCAGGATGAGGAGGAAAGAAGCAGACATGTTATAGTTTATCAAGATAGCTGTAGGTGTCATTAAAAAAGCCAAAACCATTTATAGAACATTCCTATTTGGAAGAAAAATATAAAAGTGTATGTGTGCATGAAAATCTGTGGATTTATAAAAAAGACTAGAAACATATACTCAAAATTTGAAAATAATTCTCTGAATGACTCTCTTATTTCTTGTTTATTTACATGTTTTAAGTGTTCTAAATTATCTTGTATTACTTTCATAACACAAAAAAATTTTCTAAGCATATGTGATAGGCATCTCTATTTAGAACAATGCTGATACAAAAGAATACACAGGTAAGCAGATACTTACCCATAAAAAACCCACATATGTCAATAGTGATGCCAGTGGGTACCTTTCAACACTGTCCATGAAGCCAATGGAGGTAGTGGAAAATTTTGTACATGGAGTGTCTGTGTGTTGAGAATAAAAGGAGGTAAGAAATGATGAGAAGTACAAACGGCTTAAAGCAGCTGACCTCAGAAGCAGATGCCTGGACATGGGGCCTATGTAGGTCCTAGTATTCCTCGTCCACCGTGCCTTTCTCACATTGTCGGAATATTTCACTTTCTCCCATGACATTGTCTGAAATTCTACCAATTCCATGTTATCTCATCTTCTTTTTAAAAAGCGTAAGACTAGACAACGTCTGGAGGTTGGAAGTGTTAGTGATGAGGAGGAAAATGATAATGGTAAGAAGAAGAAGAGAGAAATCCACTTGCTAACTTGGAACAGTACTTCATAGTTTATGAAGCACTTCCATATATTAACTCATGTTAACAGACTTCAACTTCCAGGTGGGGATGGAGTATACATGTTTAATTTCTCTCCCTTACAACCTCACTGAAATGATAGTAAATAAGAAAATTCACAACTGAGCTGAAAACAAAAGAAAAAAAGACCTGTCCCAATAGAATACCACATTTACTAAAGTAGTTCCAGATAATAGAAAGAAAACAGAATTGTCTAAATGGTCTGAGAAACTAAAGCAAAGCATTAAAACACAACCTTACACTGAAGACTGGTGGTAAGGATTAAGGGGAGATCCTCTGGGGAATCTCTGTTTTAACCAAAGGGGAGAGCAGAGTGGGTCTCAGAGAGATCATGAAGATAATTAATTAAAGTATTATCTATCATACTGTTGGCTTGATTGGTTCCTCTCCCGCATAAACAGAGCAGTTGGTACTCCCTTAGCCTATGTTGAAATCCTAAGAAATGCTAGAGATGTGCTAGGAAGGATCCTTATCAACAGTACTGAAATGATCAAGAGAAGTTGAACAAACTCAAGCCAACAAGAACTCGAAAAGGAGTAGGGACAAGAGACATACAAGTAACAAGCAAACAGTTAGACAGGGAAAGACAAACAGTGTATGACCTCACTTACGTGGAATCTTAAAACAAACAAAGCTCATAGAAAAAGAGACCAGATTTGTGGTTACCAGAGGCAGGAGGTGGGGAGGGGTTGGAAGAAGGAGCTCACTAGGCACAAACTTCCAGTTATGAGATAAGTAAGTACTGGGAACACAATGGACGACATGATGACTATAGCTAACTCTGCTGTATGGTGCCCTGGCAAGTTGCAAAGAAGGAGATCCTAAAATTTCTCATCATACGGAAAAGACCTTTTTTTAGGGGATGGTGGATACCTATATGAGATGATGCTAACTGGCCTTGCTGTAGTGATCATTTCCCAATATGTGTAAGTTAAATCATTATGCTCCACACCTTGAACTTATACTGTATGTCAATGACATTTCAATAAAATTGAAAAAAAAAATGACCTAGGGAGGAGTCAAGATGGTGGAGAAGTAGCAGGCTGAGATGACATCGGGTAGCAGGAGATCAGCTAGATAGCTTATCTAACCATTGTGAACACCTACAAATCCAATGGGAAATCTAAGAGAAGAAGAGCAACAATTCTAGAAACAGAAAATCGATCACTTTCTGAAAGGTAGGACCTGCGGAGAAGTGACTCCAAAGCGACGGGAAGATAGACCCCGGGGGGAGGGGCCGGCTCCCGGCAAGTGGCGGAGCGACGGAGCACAAAATCAGGACTTTTAAAAGTCTGCTCCACTGGGAGACATAGCTCCAGAGGCTAAACCGGGGGGAAACCCAGGTGGGGTCAGCATAAACCCAGGTCCCACGGGGTCACAGAAGGACGGGGGTGTCTGAGTGCCACAGAGCTCGCAGGTACTAGGGCGGGGAAGCCGGCTACAGCGACAAGGCCGAGGAGCGAGCTCTCAGCCCGGGATTACCTTGTGCCAGTCGCAGGCCGGATGGGTTCAGAGCGCGGCCGGAGGCCACGGAGAAGGAAGCGACCGAGCGCTTTTTTCCAGGTTCCAGCAATTGACTGCTTTCCTCAAGGCGCGACTGCAGGCCAGGGAGGCGGGGCGGCTGGGCACTTTTCTCTGAGGGCGCACTGAGGAGCGGAACCCCAAGCTCTCGGCTCCTCCAGGCCGAGAGATTGGGAGGCCGCCATCTTCATTCCCGTCCTCCAGAACTCTACGGAAAGCGCTCAGGGAACAAAAGCTCCCAAAAGCAAACCCGAGTGGATTACTTAGCCTGGCAAGGGCGGTGCAATTCCGCCTTCGGCAAAGACACTTGAGAATCACTACAACAGGCCCCTCCCCCAGAAGATCAACAAAAAACCCATCCAAAACCAACTTCACTCACCAAGAACAGCGGAATTCCACAGCAGGAGAAAGCAAATCTTATCTGGACAAAATGACAAGGCGGAAAAACTCACCTCAAAAAAAAGAACAAGAGGCCGTACCGAAGGCTGGAGACCTAATCAATATGGACATTGGTAACATGACAGATCTAGAGTTCAAAATGACAATTCTCAAGGTTCTAGCCGGGCTCGAAAAAGGCATAGAAGATATTAGAGAAACCCTCTCCGGAGAGATAAAAGCCCTTTCTGGAGAAATAAAAGAACTAAAATCTAACCAACTTGAAATCAAAAAAGCTATTCATGAGGTGCAATCAAAAATGGAAGCTCTCACTGCTAGGATAAATGAGGCAGAAGAAAGAATTAGTGACATAGAAGACCAAATGACAGAGAATAAAGAAGCTGAGCGAAAGAGAGACAAATACTGGACCATGAGGAGAGAATTCGAGAGATAAGTGACATCATAAGATGACACAACATTAGAATAATTGGGATTCCAGAAGAAGAAGAAAGAGAGAGGGGAACAGAAGGTGTATTGGAGACAATTATTGGAGAGAATTTCCCTAATATGGCAAAGGGAACAAACATCAAAATCTAGGAGATGCTAAGAAAACCCCTCAAAATCAATAAAAATAGGTCCACACCTCATCACCTGATAGTAAAATTTACAAGTCTTAGTGACAAAGAGAAAATCCTGAAAGCAGCCTGGGAAAAGAAGTCTGTAACATACAAGGGTAAAAACATTAGATTGGCAGCGGACTTATCCACAGAGACCTGGCAGGCCAGAAAGAACTGGCATGATATCTTCAGAGCACTAAACGAGAAAAACATGCAGCCAAGAATACTATATCCAGCTAGGCTATCATTGAAAATAGAAGGAGAGATAAAGAGCTTCCAGGACAAACAAAAGCTGAAAGAATTTGCAAACACCAAACCAGCTCTACAGGAAATATTGAAAGGGGTCCTCTAAGCAAAGAGAGACCCTAAAAGAAGTAGATCAGAAAGAAACAGAAACAATATACGGTAACAGTCACCTTACAGGCAATACAATGGCACTAAATTCATATCTCTCAATAGTTACCCTGAATGTTAATGGGCTAAATGCCCCAATCAAAAGACACAGGGTATCAGAATGGATAAAAAAACAAAACCCATCAATATGCTGCCTACAAGAAACTCATTTTAGACCCGAAGACACCTCCAGATTTAAAGTGAGGGGGTGGAAAATAATGTACCATGCTAATGGACATCAGAAGAAAGCTGGGTTGTCAATCCTTATATCAGATCAATTATATTTTAAGCCAAAGACTATAATAAGAGATGAGGAAGGACACTATATCATACTCAAAGGGTCTGTCCAACAAGAAGACCTAACAATCTTAAATATCTATGCCCCTAACATGGGAGCAGCCAACTATATAAACCAATTAATAACAAAATCAAAGAAATACATCGACAGTAATACAATAATAGCAGGGGACTTTAACATTCCCCTCAGTGAAATGGACAGATCATCTAAGCAAAATATCAACAAGGAAATAAAGGCCTTAAATGACACACTGGACCAGATGGACATCACAGATCTATTCAGAACATTCCATCCCAAAGCAACAGAATATACATTCTTCTCTGGTCCACATGGAACATTCTCCAGAATAGACCACATCCTGGGTCATAAATCAGGTCTCAATCGGTACCAAAAGATTGAGATCATTCCCTGCATATTTTCAGACCACAATGCTCTGAAGCTAGAACTCAATCACAAGAGGAAATTTGGAAAGAACGCAAATACATGGAGACTAAACAGCATCCTTCTAAAAAATGAATGGGTCAAGCAGGAAATTAAAGAAGAATTGAAAAAAATCATGGAAACAAATGATAATGAAAACACAACGGTTCAAAATCTGTGGGAGACAACAAAGGCAGTCCTGAGAGGAAAATATATAGCCGTGCAAGCCTTTCTCAAGAAACAAGAAAGGTCTCAAATACACAACCTAACCCTACACCTAAAGGAGCTGGAAAGAGAACAACAAAGAAAGCCTAAACCCAGCAGGAGAAGAGAAATCATAAAGATCAGAGCAGAAATCAATGAAATAGAATCTAAAAAAACAATAGAACAAATCAACAAAACTAGGAGCTGGTTCTTTGAAAGAATTAATAAGATTGACAAACCCCTGGTCAGACTGATCAAAAAGAAAAGAGAAAGGATGCAAATAAATAAAATCATGAATGAAAGAGGAGAGATCACAACCAACACCAAAGAAATACAAACAATTATAAGAACATACTACGAGCAACTCTACGCCAACAAATTTGACAATCTGGATAAATGGATACATTTCTAGAGACATATAAACTACCACAACTGAACCAGGAAGAAATAGGTAACCTGAACAGACTCATAACCAGTAAGGAGATTGAAACAGTCATCAAAAATCTCCAAACAAACAAAAGTCCAGGACCAGACGGCTTCCCAGGGGAATTCTACCAAACATTTAAAGAAGAATTAATTCCTATTCTCCTGAAACTGTTCCAAAAAATAGAATTGGAAGGAAAACTTCCAAACTCATTCTATGAGGCCAGCATCACCTTGATCCCAAAACCAGACAAGGATCGCACCAAAAAAGAGAATTACAGACCCATATCCTTGATGAACACAGATGCGAAAATTCTCACCAAAATACTGGTCAATAGGATCCAACAGTACATTAAAAGGATTATTCACCACGACCAAGTGGGATTTATTCCAGGGCTGCAAGGTTGGTTCAACATCCCCAAATCCATCAATGTGATACAATACATTAATAAAAGAAAGAGTAAGAACCATATGATACTCTCAATAGATGCTGAAAAAGCGTTTGACAAAGTGCAGCATCCCTTCCTGATTAAAAGTCTTCAAAGTGCAGGGATAGAAGGCACATACCTCAATATTATCAAAGCCATCTATGAAAAACCCACTGCAAATATCATTCTCAATGGAGAAAAACTGAAAGCTTTTCCGCTAAGGTCAGGAACACAGCAGGGATGTCCTTTATCACCACTGCTGTTCAACATAGTACTAGAAGTCCTAGCCTCAGCAATCAGACAACAAAAAGAAATTAAAGGCATCCAAATTGGCAAAGAAGAAGTCGAACTATCACTCTTTGCAGATGATATGATACTATATGTGGAAAACCCAAAAGGCTCCACTCCAAAACTGCTAGAACTTATACAGGAATTCAGTAAAGTGTCAGGATATAAAGCCAATGCACAGAAATCAGTTGCATTTCTTTACACTAACAACAAGACAGAAGAAAGAGAAATTGAGGAGTCAGTCCCATTTACAATCACACCCAAAACCATAAGACACCTAGGAATAAATCTAACCAAAGAGGCAAAGAAGCTGTACTCAGAAAACTATAAAGTACTCATGAAAGAAATTGAGGAAGACACAAAGAAATGGAAAAATATTCCATGCTCATAGATTGGAAGAACAAATATTGTGAAAATGTCTATTCTACCTAAAGCAATCTACACATTTAATGCAATCCCTATCAAAATCCCATCCATTTTTTTAAAGAAATAGAACAAATAATCCTAAAATTTATATGGAACCAGAAAAGACCTCGAATAGCCAAAGGAATATTGAAAAAGAAAGCCAAAGTCGGTGGCATCACAATTCCAGACTTCAAGCTCTATTACAAAGCTGTCATCATCAAGACAGTATGGTACTGGCACAAAAACAGACACATAGATCAATGGAACAGAATAGAGAGCCCAGAAATAGACCCTCAACTCTATGGTCAACTAATCTTCGACAAAGCAGGAAAGAATATCCAATGGAAAAAAGACAGTCTCTTCAACAAATGGTGCTGGGAAAATTGGACAGCCACATGCAGAAATATGAAATTGGACTATTTCCTTACACCACACACGAAAATAGACTCAAAATGGATGAAGGACCTCAATGTGAGAAAGGAATCTATCAAAATCCTTGAGGAGAACGCAGGCAGCAACCTCTTTGACCTCAACCGCATCAACTTCTTCCTAGGAACATCGCCAAAGGCAACAGAAGCAAGGGCAAAAATGAACTATTGGGATTTCATCAAGATCAAAAGCTTTTGCACAGCAAAGGAAACAGTTAACAAAACCAAAAGACAACTGACAGAATGGGAGAAGATACTTGCAAACGACATATCAGATAAAGGGCTAGTATCCAAAATCTATAAAGAGCTTATCAAACTCAATACCCAAAGAACAAATAATCCAGTCAAGAAATGGGCAGAGGACATGAACAGACATTTCTGCAAAGAAGACATCCAGATGGCCAACAGACACATGAGAAAGTGCTCCACATCACTCAGCATCAGGGAAATACAAATCAAAACCACAATGAGATACCACCTCACACCAGTCAGAATGGCTAAAATTAACAAGTCAAGAAATGACAGATGCTGGCGAGGATGCGGAGAGAGGGGAACCCTCCTACACTGCTGGTGGGAATGCAAGCTGGTGCAACCACTCTGGAAAACAGTGTGGAGGTTCCTCAAAAAACTGAAAATAGAGCTACCCTATGACCCAGCAATTGCACTACTGGGTATATATCCTAAAGATACAAACATGGTGCTCTGAAGGGGCACGTGCACCCGAATGTTTATAGCAGCAATGTCCACAATAGCCAAACTGTGGGAAGAGCCTAGATGTCCATCAACAGATGAATGGATAAAGAAGAAGTGGTATATATACACAATGGATACTATGCAGCCATCAAAAGACATGAAATCTTGCCATTTGCGACAACGTGGATGGAACTAGAGGGTATCATGCTTAGCGAAATAAGTCAATCGGAGAAAGACAACTATCATATGATCTCTTTGATATGAGGAAGTGGAGATGCAATGTGGGGGGGTTGGGGTTAGGTAGGAAAAGAAAAAAAGAAAAGATGGGATTGGGAGGGAGACAAACCATAAAAGACTCAATCTCAAAAAACAGACTGAGGGTTGCTGGGGGGAGGGGGGACAGGAGAGGGTGTTGGGGAAATGGACATTGGGGAGGGTATGTGCTGTGGTGAGTGCTTTGAAATGTGTAAACCTGGCAATTCACAGACCTGTACCCCTGGGGATAAAAATACATTATATGTTTATTAAAATTTAAAAAAAAAGAAAAAAGAAAAAAAAATGACCTAATAAAAATGTAAAATCCTAAAAAAAACAAAGCAAACAAAAATATTCTTCCTTAAAATCCTTGAAGTCTGGCAGTTATTGAGCTCTAAATCTTGGCTCTTTCCCCTCATATATAGTCTTTTATGAAAAGATTGACTGTCAATAGGTCCCATTCAGTTATACAGAACACTGCTTCTTACAAAGTCAGCCCTGTTTCAGTTAAATAGAACTATTTAACTTTAAAAAACAACCTAACTCAGACACTGATTTTTTTGTTTGTATATTTTTTTATTTAAATGCAATTAGCCAACATATAGTACATCATTAATTTCAGACACAAAGTTCAATAATTCATCAGTCTTACATAAGACCCAGTGACCCATCACATTATGTACCCTCCTTAATGCCCCTCACCAAGTTATCCTATCCCCCCACCCACTTCCCCTCCAGCAGCTCTGTTTGTTTCCTATAGTTAAGAGTCTTTCATGGTTTGTCTCCCTCTCTGATGATTTCCCATTCAGTTTTCCCTCCCTTCCCTGATGATCCTCTGCACTGTTTCTTATATTCCAGATATGAGTGAAACCATTTGATAATTGTCAACATACTCTTTCATTCATAAACATGAACAGACTCTCAAGGGTTACCAGACTCTGGGCAAAAACAAATAGCATGAAAGATAAGGTCCCAAATAAGCAAATAACCCCTAAATCTCAAAGTGATACAGAAAGCAAGCAAGAGAGAAAGAGAGAGACAGAAAGCAAGAAAGAGAACTCCCTTTTTTAAACTAGCATTCTTAAAAACATTTGAAAACAAAAACAAAACACAGCTTCCTAAAAGTGAAACAATCAAAGAATAATTTGAAAACCTAGAAATATAATTGCCGCAATTAAATATCCAACATTGGAGTTGAAACATAGAATCAAAGAAGCTAAAGTGTAAATTAGTAATCTGGAAGAAAAAGTTGAGAAATCATCCCAGATCCAAAGAAGCATAAAAGTTAGAAAAATTTCTCCCATATTCATCCAGTGAACATTCAAAAAAAGAGATAAGCATTAGAAATTCTACAGGTGAAGGGTGCCTGAGTGGCTCAGTCAGTTAAGTGACCAAATCCTGGTTTTGTTCCACTTCATCATTCTCATGTGTCATGAGCTCCAGCCCTGCATTAAGCTCAGAGTTCACAGGGGAGTCTGCTTGAAGATTCTTTCTGTCTACCCCTTCCCCAACTTATGTGTATGCACACACACATGTGCTCACTCTCTCTCTCAAAGTAAATAAATAGATCTTTTGAAAAAAGAAAGAAATTCTTTAGGTGAGAAGTCTATGGCTTAGAGACATTAACTGATGTAATTCTTCAGTAGTTCACAAACAGAGTCAGATATAATTCCAGATGTGTCTCACTCATAAGCGCAAGCCTGAAATTCAATCCCTACATGTCAGTGTGGTCCCCATGCTTGTTTATAGCTGGTATCCATTCTGATTGGTTCATGTGGGTGCCAGCCTAGTCAATATCAGTTTTCCACAGCTCTACTCTTCATGGTCTTAATGGTCCCATACTGGTTGTTTACGGCTGGTATCCACTCTCACTAGTCAATGCAAGTGCCAGTCTAGCCTATACCTGTTGTTTACAGTTGGTATCTACTTGGGTGTTGAATGAGTTGATGAATATTTGAATATCATTCCTTCCTAAGCCCATACTCTTTCAATGATGCCTACATAATTTCATGGTACAATAAAAAAGGGGGATGGATTAAATTAGGGATGAAGATTAAGGAGTGAGCTTGCTTGTGATGAGCACTGGATACGGTATTGAAGTGTTTAATCACTGTATTGTACACCTGAAACTAGTATTACACTGTATGTTAGCTAGTTGGGATTTAAATAAAAGTTAAAGGCAGGGGCAATAATTAAGACTTTTGTGGACAACAAATTTGAACCTGGGGGAAAGAAAGGTAGTTTCTGTCATATCAACCTTTAAGCTATGAGAAATTTCATGAATACATGATTCCCTCTGTTTTTCCTTTCTCCTTACGTATCAAGAAATGAATAATCATGCTTCAATGTCTATTTTCTCTCCTTCTTTCCTGGGTATTCCAGACAAAGCATAGATATCCCTGGTGAGCCCTTTTCTAGAAGATTGCTACAGGCAGTCATCCCAAACTTGGATGTTTAATGGAAGGGGTTTAGCAGAAAGCAGGAACCAAGATAAACAGGCCAAATTTGTTGAGTGGAGAAAGCAAACAGGAAGTGACCTAATGAGTCTACAGGCACACCACCCTGAAGGCGCCCCAGCCGGTCTGATCTTGGAAGTTAGGCAGGGCCAGGCCTGCTTAGTACTGGGATGGGAGGAAGTGAGCTAATGAAATACAGGGCCAGTACTGACATCTAAAGCAGGTAGATGAAATGTGCCTCTAGCTCAGGTGTGTATAATAGATGAGTTTTTAAAAGGGACTAGAGAAGATTAAGCATGAATAGAAATCACCAGAAATGGGATCTAAAACCAACTAATTCAACTACGCTGTTTACTCTCCTACTTTTTAAATGCAAAAATAACTCCACATTTCTTAGCCATAGGATTCCATCTCTGACATCCAAAGGCAAACAGAAGGCCAAAGTTTGAGCCCAGCCCTAATTTCTCCCAACACAAAGCCAAAGTCAAAGTAAAATCAAAATCCAAACATTATATTGGTACCCAGTGCAGCATCAAAGGTTGAAAATGGCATTCATAAAACTGAGGTCTTTGCTTCTCTAAGAACCATAGACTCAGATCCCACCAGGAAGTGTTAATGGAGTAGTTTAGACTTTGTTTAGGATTTGTGGGATTTTGCAGAACATGTTCATCCCTTAAGAGCCTTCCCTGAAATCACTGGGAGTTATAAGCTCATAAGAGCTGTAGAATTGGGTCCTAAATGTCATTTTCATAGCTCCTCCGTGGCCGACCGAGGAAATAAACAAAATGCTACTGAGCTACCTGCTGTTTTCTGTTTCATATCCCCTCCAGAGGAAAACAGAGGCAGAGGTGGCTCCACAAAGGGTTAAAACACATGAGAATTGTTTTTGTAGTTTAAAATATTGTATAAGACTCACTTCTGTACGAGCGATGATTATCTGCATTTTTTCCCTGCCTCTTCATCTAACAAATACATTTTACAGTTTTTACAACGTTCTTTACAACTCACCTAAAACACATAATTTTCCTCCTGTTTATATCACTTGTTTATTATTTATTTATTAGATTTATACTGTGCTTTCCTCCAAAAGGCTCGAAGCACCCCACAGCCAACTCTTATATAATAAACATTTCATTAAACTCTTCTTAAAAACCATAAATGGGGAAGTAGCCAGAGTGGAGGCAAAAGGGATATAAACAAGGACAGGAAGAAGAAAGAACCTTGGGGTCTGGTGAAATTGGCAACCAAGTAATCAATATATTAGCAAGCCCGGTAATCAGAAAGTCCTGCCCTGCCCCTTTCCATCAGCCCCACCTGCAGAGACCCTAAGGAGCCTTCTATTCCAAGTAACAGAGCCAAGATATCTCCATTTCTGTTGGGGGGGTGAGGCATAGGAATGCAGGGCAGTGCGGAGGTGGGAGATGAGCTAGTTGTCTATCAGGATTCTCAGGGTATGTGAAAACAAAGATACCTACACAGACAACTGTGCTTTGAAAACCAGGGGAAAGATATAAGTGGGAATGCTTCATAACAAATCACCAAACTGTTACTTTTATTTATTTTTTCAAATACAATTCATGTTTAGTCCTCAGTTCTGAATGTATGTGATTTCCAGTGGTTCTGTAGACTTTCAGGACCACGGCAAACTTAAATTTCAAAGATTCTCAAAATCACAAAGTGGCAGGGCAACCTCAGCTTTTAAATCCCAGGCCACACTGACTTGACAAGGCCATAGGACAAAGCCATTTGTCCTAATTTGGCCTTTGGACAAAGCCAAAGATCCCGCATATGTGATCTACACAACAGTGGAGGGGTAGCTAAATGGGAACTCTCTCAGAAGCTGCTGGTAGAACCAGTCCAGAAGGAGCGAAGAGGGAAGATATTCCAACATGCAGAACAAAGAAGAAATGACCATTCCCACTATGTGCTGCAGACAATGTAACTCAGTAGAAGAGAATACAGCCAGGAGAAAGAACAACGATAATAGTATTATCATTGCTGTTACTATGTGTCAGGTACTCTCCTGCTCTGGTTACACATGTTAACCTCTGTCATCCCCAGAACAAACCTACAAAGTGAGCAGGATCATTTTCCTAATTTTAGAAATAAGGGAACTGCGGCTTAAGTTATTAGCCCGAGGTCACTCAGTAAGTGCGTGACCTAGGATTCAAACCCAGAGCAAAAAGGTAGGTAAGGGCTCTTAGGTGGAAAACAGCAAACATAAAAAAATTCTGTGAGTTGACAAAGAGAGAAGTCATGTTGGATCAAGTCTCCCCACTTCAAAGCTGCTGATATAGAGTTAACAGCACAATAGCAGGTTAGAGGCCACAAATAAAAATCTTAAAATAAGGCTGCAGCAAGCCTGGTGCAGAAGAGCATGAAACAAGCTGACAGAAGAAGTATGGCAACCCGGAGACCCCATGAAGACAGGAGCTCAGAATGGACCAATGAGGTCATCCCTGAGTCCAGAGTGAACAGGACCTGGAAACTGGTATCTGAAATCCACAATATTGTCTTATATAACTGACTGCAGATTTATGCCAAGTTAACCGCTGCGTCTGAGGAGAAATCCTTTTGTGACCATCCCCATATGAAGACCATGCATTGAGCACCTGCTAAGCACCAAGCATTTGATACACATCATCTTATTTAAGCCTCACGGCAACTATAATGTAAATACCATAATTATCCCCATTTTGCAGATACGGAAGTACAGAGAGGTTGAGAAACTTGCTCAAAGTCGCACAGAACTAGTAAAGAGTTTAGATGGACCCCAAGTCTAAGGAGTCCAGTGACTTGTACTGGCCCCCAGAACAGCGAGGAAAGGAACCTCCCAGTTCATGATGATTTGCCGCAGCTGCTCTAGGAAACTACTGCAAGAAACTCTCTAAGCTTTGTTTAAGCCAGGGTTTCCCACGTGTATTTGACCAAATAAATACTGTTCCCATGATAGGCACGAACAACCCTTAATTCCTTAAGTGGAAAATACATATGTTTTGGGAAAACTAGCCTAATCTTCCTATTTTGCAGATGAGGAAGCTGAGACTCGGGAAAGATGATGGACTCTCATGTTCATGCTCATGTGTGGTAGGATGGAGACCAGACTCAGCCCTCCGGCTCCACTCTCTCCCATCTTGCAGCTGTTCCTTGTACTCCTCAGCTGCCCGGGAGATGGGCCAGCACATGAGATTAGGCTCTGCTTTGTGGCCACCAGAAATAGAACAGGACACCGTTCCCTAGAGAGGAACATCCTCCAATCAAGTCTCCTGGATTCTTTGAAGAAATTTACCCAATATTTTTCCAGCCAGTAGGGGAAATTATCTTTTTTGTTGGGGGAATTGGGACAAATGTGTTCAAGAAACCAATGACAAAAGCAGCTAGTCCAATGTAAACTGATGTCTCAGGTGAACTTGAACAAACTGAAATTATAGGTGCAGCTTGGTGGTCCACCCCTCACTACCACCACCCCTGCATAAGGAAAGGGACAAGGGAAGGTGAGCTTCTTCTCTGTGAAAAGTGACAGTTTCACTGATACAGTTATGGGCTCATTTATCCCTTTCCTTCTTTTCCTTTGGCTTCCTCGCCCTCACTCTCTTTCTTGGCACAGAGGACCCAAAAAGGTCATTTCCATCCCAGCCCTAGCAAAGGTGAAGGAGCTTCTCCTACCTTCCACTTGATAAGCTGCAGTGGCTGCCCCCCATCCAAATCCTTCTGGGAAAGCCATGCTTTCAGAAGATGGCCAGCTAGACCTTTCAGCCAAACAGGAGCTGTGTGCCCTTTAGTTAGTGGAGTCCAAGAAATTGTGCAAACAGTCAGTCGACTCACCCTGACCAAAGTCTGGAATACAAATGTGTATGCAAACAAGAAGGGAGCCAGATTAAATGATCACACTTGACTGGCCACAGCCTTGATAAGAATCCAAGACACTTTGTAAAGGCAAGCATTTCCGCTTTCTTCTCTGGGCACTTGCAGATTCTTAACAGAGCTGGACCAGCCTGGATGCTTCGGCAGGACAGCCATTCATCTAATCTTATCCATTTTAATAAAATGGATTAAATGGATAAATGGATAAAATAAAATGGATAAAATGGATAAAATATATAAAATGGATAAAATGGATAAAATAAAATGGATAAAAACGTGGACATAGTTTTTAAAAGACACATAATCTTACTAGAATTTTCCCTTAATCAGTTCCTCCCAATTCTTAATCCCCACTCCTTAGAGATAACCATTTGCAACTGTTTCTTCTGGAATTTTCTCCCACGTTATTTAAAGAATAACCTGAGATTACGGCTTCTTAATTTGCTTTCAGTTTTAGGTAGTAACTATTAAATTCTGGATATAGAGGTAGAAGACCTAACTCACTCTCTCTGTCTCCCTCCCTCTTGCTCTCTCTCCTCCTCCTGCAACAGGATGAGATTCCCTTTTTTGTTTAAATAAATACTCGATATTTACATTACTATGACTATATATGGTCAACACTGAGCCGTGTAATAGTAGTCCATGCTTACATGCAACCTTTTATTTTCTCTGGGGTTCATCAACTGTCTGGTTTTTGTATTGAATTTTCAGTATACCTATCACTAATTCATCCCCGAACAGGCCAATAGAATTCTAACTCTCTGGCTTCTAAACACCTCTGTTTCCCTGCTCATTCCGCACCGTTTGTTTTTTAGGCCAGCACAGAGTCACATAATCTGCACCATATATCCCCTCTCCTTTGTGCTTTCTTCCCCCTTGTCTCTCCCTTTTACAGAAGCAAATCCTTGAATAACTTTCTGATAAAGGGGGCACGGAAAGTAACTTTTTGGAAACTCTGTGGTTCTGGGATTGTCTTTATTCTAATGTCACGCTTGGTACGCAGTTTGACTACTCTGGGATTCTATAATGGAAGTCATTTTCACTGAGAATTTTAAAGGCATTAGTTCACGGCCTTCTGGCTTCTGGTTTGGCTCTTGAGAAGTTTGATGACAATCCAAGTCTTAACCTTTTATATATAACCTGTTTTGTGCCCCAGCCCCCCTTCACTGCTTCCCACGCTTCTATTTCTGAAATTTCACAGCCATGTGCCTTGACGTGGGACTATTCCTCCATCATGCCAGGCACTCAGCCTATGCACCATAGTAATGTGGAATGCGGGCAATAGGGGAAACTGGGTGAGGGCAGACACGGGAATGCTCTGTACTATCTTCTGCAACCTTTCTGCGCATCTAAAATTGATCCTGAAACTAACATAACACTGTATGTTAACGAAAATTAAAGTAAAAACTTTAAAAAGTAAAAAAAAAAAAAGAGGCAAATTTAACAGCCTTTTTTTTTTTTTTAAATTCCTGTGGAGAGAGGAGTTAGGCAAAATCGTGGTGCATAAAGTGACTTATTCAGTCCCCCTAAAACAGTGTTTAAGTCATCCTACACTGTGTCATGACAGGAACACAAAATTAGAATGGGATATAACTAGAGGGTAATCCTACCCTGTCAAGTTTTTCTAACCCTAAGAAGAAAAAAGAAAAAAGAGGTTAAATATAGAAAGAAATGAGAGAAGACATTTAAAATATTAAAAGGTACGTGCTTGGTGAAATACACATTAAAAAATACAGGGCATACTATTCAAATAAGTCCCTATGGTCATTCAGTTCTGAAGTAATCATCATAAATTGAATGAAAAAAAAATAAATATTAAAATATTTTCATTATGAAACACTAGATGGCAGTATTGCAATTATTTTAGATATACACCTTGCTGTACGCAGTGTTATTAACATTTAGTTATCCCAACAATGACCACCTACCCCTGCAACCCCTAGTTAATTGCTACTGGTCTTCTAAGGATTTTTCTCCAGAAAGAACAATATACCTTCTTAGCACCACAGCCTCTGAGGTTACTTGACTGCGGATGGCAGAATTTAATTTTTCTCACCTCTGATCTAATTCTCTACTATAGCATTCTGAAACAATTTGGTGTCGGGACTTCTTTACACTCTTAAAAGTAATTGAGGCTCCTAAAGAACTTTCTAAAATGTGGATTATATTCATCAATATTTGCTGTTTTGGAAATTGAAACTGAGACTTAAAAAAACTACTGATGACTTCATTTAACATAGCAATAAATAGCCGGGAACATAAATAACATATTTTATGAAAAATAATTATATAATGCAAAACAAAAAATATTTAATGGGAAGAGTGTTTTACATTTTTGCAAATTCTTTTATGCCTGGTTAAAGGGAAAATAGCTGGATATTCATATCTGCTTCTTATTCTATTTGTTGCCTCTGTAAAACTCCACCGTGCATTCATAGAGACAAGAATAAAAAAGGAAAATCATATCTTTGTATTTACGAAAATAGTTTTGACCTTTTGTACCTCCCAAAGTCTCAAGGACTCCCAAGGGTCCATAGCTTTCCTGGCACTCTCTTCCTTCCTCTCTCCTGGTGTCTTGCTTTTCTACCTACAGTCCCTCTGTATCCTTCTGGCTTTCCAGAGAGCTCACTCTAACTTTCCCTGCACTGAAGTCCTAATGGTTACAAAACATGTAAATACATAGCCACAGTCTTGAGTACAAAGGATTATCTTGTTTGTTTATTTTCTTTATGCAAAAAGAATTCCGATTGTATAGCTCTAACTAGCAAAGCTGGCCCATATTTTAATTTGTCATGATGTGGACCCCCTCCATTCCATTTTAGGGCTATTGAAGAGCATTTAGATCATATGAAGATTAGATTTAAAGACGCTTAGTGTCTCCATTCTCCCATCTCTTGGTTTTGGGCCATCTTGGTTAGAGCCAAGATCTCCACTATCCAAGCCTGCCATGGGTCCTTCAAGTCCACTTAACTCTCATTCGTGAGGCACGGAAACCCCTCTCTATGGGTGTAAATCTGAGACCTTAGGTTCATTTCCCTCCTCAAAACCACACAGTAATTCCTTTGAGATCCTGCCCCCTTCTCGGGGAACAGCCTCAGAATAGTACTCCAAACCACTGTCCAACTTCCAGTCGGAGAAAATTAGTTACTTGCATTATGGTTCTTCGAATAATGGCTACCATAATGTACGCTCTTGCTAGAAGTCCTAGGAGGGCCAAGAGACTATATCCAGTGACCTCTGGGGTAAAAATACATCTTCCAGAGACTCTTCTCTTTGTTAATTGCAAAACAAGATGTTCTTCAATAAGGATTCAGCTCATTACTTATGACCCTCCCAATTTAAAATGCTACAATTCAAAAACGTTGGCTTTCAAAATATTCCTGTGTACCTGTGTCAGGAGAAAAGTAACGTTCTAAATAAACATTTTTTAAAAGATTTATTTTTATTTATTTGACAGAGAGAGAGAGAGAGATCACAAGTAGGCAGAGAGGCAGGCGGGGGGCGGGGGGGAAGCAGGCTCCCTGCTGAGCAGAGAGCCCGATGCGGGGCTCCATCCCAGGACCCTGAGATCATGACCCGAGCTGAAGGCAGAGCTTAACCCACTGAGCCACCCTAAATATTTTTCTGTCTACAACAAAGACTCCTATGCGTTAGCCAAATCCTTTTCCATCTGGGCACATGATCAAACCACATTTGTCAGCTCTCTTACTGTCAGATGAGGACAGAACTGTGTCTTGACCAGTAGCATGTAGGCATGTGGACAGAAATCAAGTACACCGCTTCCCGGCCAGGTTGCTGAGATCTGCCCACCCAAGCATCTATGTTTCATCCACATGCCATCATTCTACAGGCTCCACTGGAAAACTGAGGCCCCAGGGACTCCTGAGATGGAAGGAGCCTGGTTCCCTGTGTCACCCCATGGAGCAGGACCCTTACAGACTCCAAGAGCAGCCCACTTTGGACTGCGGTACGAATGAGAAATAAATGTTTACTTTGCTAAGTCACTGAGACTGAGGAGTTGTTGATAAACACACTTTCTGAATAATGACTGTGTTTTTAAAAAGGTCAAGGAAAAAGCCTAATTACTTCAAAGTTTTTTTGTTTTGTTTTGTTTTCTTTTCTTTTCTTTTTGCAGGGAGACTCTTCAGTGGTATCATATGGCTGGAGGAAAAAGGCAGTGATAGGGAGAGTGTAGGGGGTGGGGCTGGTATGAGGCACCAAAGAGCAAATCTACCCCAGGTTGTTTGTGCAATGGATTATTCATCTTGACTTTCTCCATTTGTCAAGAGAGATTTAGTCAAACTTGACCCGAAGAGTCACATTTTACAAGAGTGCTTCCAAACAGAGCCTTTGATTCCTGAGAGTCATCAAGCTATTTTTAATATTTCAATAATTCTAATTGTAATTGTACGTTTACTTCCTATCGAGTCTCCCAGTCTTTCTAAAAGATCAATTTTATTACTTTTAGGTTGGAATTACATGAACTCGTCATGGTAATACCAGTTTCTCATGCATGAAAATGCAAAAACAAATTTGTTATAACAACACCCTCAGTTTCTTAGTAGATAGAATCTGTCAAAACATGAAGTCCGGAAAGCAAATCCATTATGAAAGGAAACTTTGATTGTGAAATTCCTAACAACCATGATGTATGAACACACATGTGTAGGAGACAGGGGAAGGGGCATTTATTAATATGGACCACCCACGATTCAATCAACTCTCAGGCTTCTGTCAGTAACAGAATGTGATTTTCCTTCGACTATCCGTTTTCCCCTATGCAGCCCACATTCTCCCAGAAGAGCTGGCACTGCACCCCACCCACTAACTCACCATCTCTAAGGATTAGTTTTAGGCCATCTTCACACCTCTCATTGGCCAAGGGATTTGATTAAATGTGGGCTTGAAGCCCAATCAAACAATAATATGTGAGAAAAGGTACTTTTAGGGGTTCTGAGAAAGAAGCTTTTTTACTCTTCCACAGAAGCTACCTGAACAGACATCCTCTTCCTGCTACATATGAATATGCAAGTTTGGGGCAGCCATTTCAAAAACATAAAGAGGAAGACTTTTGGGATATGGAAGACAGATGGAAGGAACTGTATCTTTGAGAACCAATAAATTTCCTTTATGGTTTAGGCTTATTTGGGTGGGGTTTCCTATTGGTTGCAACCAAAAGATTCATATATAGTACACATATATATTTGGGGTGTGTGTGCATGCTTATATCTATCTCCACATATACATACCTATAGATGCATGTGTGTATATGTGTGTAATACATAATATGCATGTGCTTATCTATATTTATCCACGCATGTGGTGTGATGTAGACATAGAGGTATATAAGGGACTATAGACACAGATACATGGAAAGTAGATGTGTGCACATATACATGATTCATATGTGTGTCTGTGTATAATTTGCCTCCAAATAAAGGAACTTTACTGGACATTTTTTTCTAGCTGTCTTGAATGTTGGCTCATACCACCAGCCAAGAAATGAAGATATATGTGAGATAATTAATGGCACACTGAAGTGGGATTCAATTACATTGTTTGCATTTATTTATTGAAGGCCATACACCCCATAAGATTTAGCATGAATGCAATATAAAACAACAGCCGTGCATCAATCAACATTTCCAAAAGTCATACTGTTATATAATTAAGGATTACTGCTGAGTAATTTCCAAAACAAACAAAAAGATGCCCTGTCCTTTACGGTGTTGACAGGCTGATACTAACGATGGCATACAAGTAATCACAAAAACCACTCAATACCACTCAAAGTTCAATCTTTGAGCTTAGAAGCTCTAAGAATAAAAGGCAGTCAGAGAGAACACTTGGAATACCTTTTGGGAGCCTTCCAGCAAATACCCACAGCTTTAGGTATCAGATTCTATTAGTAGCACATTTCAGGACATTATTCATAGTGCAACTGCCTGTGACTCTGCCCAGATTCACCAGAATTATTCCACAAACTCGGGTTTAGCCACTCAGATCATCCTCCTAAAAACTCCTCCACCAATGCAATCTAAACTCCATTTATACCTATGGATTATTTGGAGAAGTGTTAAACTGAGCTGGAATTAAGGTACAGCAAGTGAGGTGCCTATGACCCCAGCTGAGGGAGGAACTTACTCTCCATCCTGGTCCTCGTGTTAAATACCAGAAACAGAGCCCTCGGTTCAAGGGCCTTGCCACAGATCATGAACAGGCTTTCCTTCTAAACTGTCTGTGGACATGCACAGTTACGCTGTGTGGCTCAGGACTAGACTGTCGCTAATGCATCCAAGGCCCATGGGCATTTGCATATTTGAAAGTATCTTTGATCATTCATCTTGCTTCAGGGATTGGGGTTTAGAATTTCAAAAGCATTTTCTTCCCACGGTGAATAAAGCAAAGCACCAGAGGCCCATGATCTGAAAAGGAAGAGTAAACGAGTGGAATCAAGCCCAATAAAATGTAAGACGAGAGGGAAAAGGAACAATTTCGGTGATCATAAAATGACTTGCAGTGAATCGTATTGAAAGAGCAAGCACTGCCTTCTGTAGACCATGTGGCGGTCTGGGAGAACCCACCCAGTCCTTTGCCTCTTGGGTCCTTACTCCAAGATCACCTCCTAGCCCGGACACCATTCTGAACCCTTCTCCTGTCCTCCTCCTCCTTCTTCCTGCCACATGCAGCCCACCTCCAAATATCATTGACTCCAACTCCTGACATGTCCCACACATGTCTCTTCACCTTCATCCCTGTGGCCTCTTCTCTACGCCAAGCCCGTAGAAACTTTCTCAAGCCTGTGGAGTCCCAAACTGTACTAACTCTCAACATCCAGTTTTGTTCCCGTCCAACAGTCTACCGCAATCTGGGCCGTCTTTCTAAAACACAAATTGTTCAGCTGATCTCCTGCCTCTGAAGTTCAGACTTGCAAAGTCTGCAATGACCTGGTTCCTGCTTCCTTCCCGCGTGCATCCACACCAGTGTTCCTCTCATAAACTCTTCTGATTCTTCAGCTTTTTAAATCTACCATGCTCCAACTTTCTCAACATTAATCCTTAGCAGACAACGTGTTCTCCCTTTGTCTGGGCTAACTCTCACTTCTCTTCCATTGGCCAGCTTTAAGCTACTTTTTTAAGGACTGTTCCCCAGAACCAGTTAGGTCCCACTCTCCCACACTCCCATGAGACCTTGTGGACTTCTTATCACACCCTCATGGCCATTTTATTTTAAAACATTTATTTTAAATGTTTATTTGTCTGACGTCCCACTCGGTTTATAACTTTCCGAGAGTAGAGTTTACCGTATTCAGGCAAGCTAAGAATGAAAGGCTCATTTGGTAAATTTTTTCCCTAAATTCATCAATTCACTCACCAAATGGATAATGAGCATTTACAATGAGGAAGCCACTGTTCTAAACCCTTGGAGAAAAGTGGTAAACCAATCCAACCAACGCAGCGTCAGGGTTTGAATCATCTTCCACTCTACTAATTAAAGTTCTTCAACTTTGCTTTAATAGCATCCTATTTTTACCCCAAGTTACTCAGGGAAGAATCAAAGAATATAAGTAGAGAGTTACCGATAGTTTTCCTAAGTTATTGCCACTCCCCCACCCCCAACAACCTTACAGATTTAGAGAAGTAAAAGGAGACAGGTAGGGAGGAGGGAGAGTGTACCAAAAATTACAGGATGCTATTGTGCCTATGAGGTCATGGATGGAGAAAGGAACCCTCTGGGACCACTGCCTGAAGTGGATTTAGGATTTAGGCTCAAGGAAGCAGACAATAAGGAAGCTCCTCAGAGCACTGCACCAGAAAGGCTATCCGTGAAGCTTCCCGGTCTTATAGTGGTTGGCATAAAAAAAAATCCTTCTGCCCAATCTGGTATACTAATGGTATGAGGCATCTCTCAGCCTCTGCACAAGCCAGGGGGGCCCGTCTCCCTGCCTTCCATAGGCAGGCTGTACTGTACTCATTGTTTGGGAATCCCTGCATTGAAAAGTACTGCATGGTGTAACACTAGCACTCCACTTCTGCTTTGGTTCATAACATTTAGAGCTAAAATTATAGTCTGCTCAATTCCAATAATTATAAAAGATTATTTTCATTTCATGTGTGCATTTTATGTGGTTGTATTCTAATCATTTCTTGCATTGTAATCTTTATATATAACAATCAAAATGTATAAAGCATGAGCAATACATTGATATTATTCCTGAAATCATGGGGAAGTCATCAAAATATGCCAAGACAGTTCAAGTCAGCAAGAAGAAACTTGTGACAGATGAGAATTTTTCCTGAAAACCTCTTTTTATAACATTCACTTCATGTGTTTAGAGTTTCATTGAAAAGACAGACATTTATACACACAAACAACAAAAAACCCACAAAAATCAAATTACAACTGTGATAAAAACAGAACTTCTAGCTTCTGATAATGGCAGAATAGCTTGTATCTGAATTATCCTGTTGCCAATTTCAATTGTAAACTCTAAATAGAACACCATCGACAACTGAAGATAATGCAAAGGTGGGTAGACACTGGGGAAGTTTTAAACCATCAGAGAAGGGAAGTGAACCAGAGTGCGACCCATTTTTAAAAGGCTTTTACCAGGAGGACACCCCTCATAGAATTCAAGCAGAACACCCCTGTCCTCTGGCCTGAAGGGAGACAAGGAAAGAAGTCTGATGGAGGAGGAGAGACTGGAAAACAAGGGGGTAAAATCCAAAAACAGACGAAGCCAAAACTTAATAAAATTGCTATGTTCGGGGCGCCTGGGTGGCTCAGTGGGTTAAAGGCTCTGCCTTCGGCTCAGGTCGTGATCTCAGGGTCTTGGGATCAGGCCCCACATCGGGCTCTCTGCCCAGCGGGGAGCCTGCTTCCCCCCCCCCCCGCCTCTCTGCCTACTTGTGATCTCTCTCTCTGTCAAATAAATAAATAAAATCTTTTTAAAAAAATTGCTATGTTCTCATTATACATATTTCTGGCTACCTTTTACTTATAACACAAGATAATAATTTTCCATATACCACCATGGTATAAATACATTTATAAATTCATTTTTGGTTTAAAAAAATAGATAAATAAAAAAAGTCATATAGGGCAATGTAAAGTAAGTAGCAATGGAGGTATTACAAAGCTACAGCAAAAATTTTAAAGGCAGTTCCCAACGTTTGAAACCGGGGAAACTCTGTCTTAGATCATTGTTTTCCCCCATTTAAACCCACATACAACCGGTCATTCCCCGTCTGTCTTAGGTGTACTCTAACAGTAAGGAAGTCATTGACTAGCTTTGCCTTCAACATTTTTATTGGGAAGGAAACTGGAATATGGAGTATTTTTCAACTACAGGTGACACCTCTTTTCTAGAATAGTTTAGAAGAGGCCTATGGGCTTGGGTGTCAACCAACAGGCCCCATGAAAGGCACTGCTTGGCCTTTTGTAAACAAGCTTCGATGCATTTCTTAGATATGTAAGCTTGAGTGCATTTCTCTTATTATTTTTTTTATTATATTTTTAAGTAATCTCTATATCCAGTGTGAGACTTGAACCCACAACCCTGTGAGGAAGAGTTGCAAGCTCCACCGACTGAGCCAGCCAGGCACCCCTCTGAATGCATCTCTTGATCTCTCTGAACAACAGTTTTCCTGCAAGGGAGGGATCATCATTCTTAGTTTACGGGCTTGTTGTGCAGATCAAATGAGATGTTACATGTGAAGCTCTGTGGAAAGTGCCAGGCCCACAACGGATACACTTCATCAAAAACAGTCATGGGTAAGACATTGCATTTGTTCAAAATATCAGTCTCAGGGGCGCCTGGGTGGCTCAGTGGGTTAAAGCCTCTGCCTTCGGCTCAGGTCATGATCCCAGGGTCCTGGGATTGAGCCCCACATCGGGCTCTCTGCTCGGTGGGGAGCCTGCTTCCCCCTCTCTCTCTGCCTGCCTCTCTGCCTACTATTGTGATCTCTCTCTGTCAAATAAATAAATAAAATCTTTAAATATATATATATATATGTATGTATATATATCTGTCTCGGAATATCATAAGGTCAGTTGTAAGTTCAGGCAGGAATTCTTTTCTGCAGAACAGGCCATCTAAAAGAAGTCAATTCCCTAAGTTGATTTAACTTGGCAGTGGAAGGGGAACATGTAGAAGGCAGAGAGCGTGTTAACAGCAGACAATCCCAGGGTGTATGGGAGCAGAAATTTCCCAAGCCTCACACTTGGGAATGGCTTCTCTCAGTAGACACGGCTCCTCTGCCATGCTTCCTCCCGTTTCTACAAGTACCTACTCTTCTTTAGACAAATCCAACAAAGGAATTGAGCCAGAACAAAAGTCACATGTATGCATGGAAAAAGGCATCCTGCTAACTCTTTCCAATGTGCAGTGTGAAGTATTAGGTGCCCCCACTTTTGCTGGACTTGTGCTCTTTTGCCATTTGTTATTCCACCTGAGACTCGGTGTCGTCCAACAAACACTGTGAAAATAAATCTCTCAGCTGTCCAGGAAAAACACACTGCCTTCCGTATTCTTAAACTCACAACACTTTTTTTTTTTTTTTTTTTTTTTAAGTGAGCTCCACACACAGCATGGGGCTTCAACTCACAACCAAGATTCACATGCTCTAATGATTGAGCCAGCCAGGCACCCCTGGAACTCACAACACTTGTGACACCCGAGGTGTGAGTTTTTTCCCACACCAACCAATTCTCCAACACCAGCAGGTGTCCTATAATTGGATTCAGTTCTGACATTAACCACCTACAGTTTGCATCAGATCCCACAAGTTACATGCTCAGTAGTACTTTGGAGGCCAGTTGAAAAGTCCCAAGTCGTCACTGGTAATTCTGACCAACCAGCTAGAAATCAGGGTTCCCTTGTCCCACTCCTTGTTTGATAATTTGTTAGAACACCTCACAGAACTCCAGGGAAACATTCACTGGTGTTTATCAGTTTGCTATATAATAAAGGATATGAAAAAGGACATAGATGCACAGCCCAATGAAGACATTCAAAGACCAAATCTAGTAGAGTGCAGGACTTTCTGTCCCCATGGAGTTGGGGTGCTCCATCCCCCGCTTGGATGTGTTCACCAACCTGGAAGCTTTTGAGCCTCCTACAATTATGATTTTTATGGCGGCTTCATCATGGAGATATGATCAATTACTTACTCCACTTCCAGCCCCTCTACCCTTTCTGGAGAATGGGGCGGGGGGTGGTGGAATTGAAAGTTCCAACTTTCAACTTTCAACTTTCCTTCTTGTGACCAGCCCCATCCAGGAACCCACCAAGAGTTGCCTTTGCTAAAATGAAAGTTGCTCCTGTAATCTTGAAAGTGACAAGGACTTTAGGAGCTCTGTGTCAGGAACAGGGGCAGAGACCAATATAGATATGTCTCACTACTTCACATCAGTGTAAACTTATAAAAATCCTAAATTCTTGGGGTCACTCATTTCTATATTCTAAGCAATATTTGCTATACATGCTAGAAGTAAATTTCAGTCTAATAAGACAGTTTAAAAAGTTCTTTATGTAGTTTTGTCATGAGGTTGGCCTTATATTTTTTAAAGAAGCAATCAGAAACTGGAAATGAGCAAAAAACAGGGAATCGTGAGGATGAGACCAGGCCCCTTCTATTTTAGTGCATTTGGATATGACTTTTGTTAGAACAAAATCCCAGCGTGTCACCACATCCATTTCTAGATCACTTTCCCCAGCTTTTGTTTTATTTCTGCTTCTGTTATTTAGAAGCCGGAAGGCTTCAGCTAAAAATAGGGACTTTATATTATGGCATAATGGCTAATACAAGAGACAAATACTTAGTTTGGGTTGAGTTTTTTCCCCAAACCAATCTACCCCTAAATCAATAACTCTTTTAAAAAAAATTTGGACTGTCAATGATTGAATGGCAAACATTGTTAAATTTCCTTCAAAATGCCTTTATTTTCCTACAATGTTAATTTATTTCATTTTGCCTCTGGTCTATTGAGCTACATCTACGTTAATTTTTTTCCCTCATTTTCTCTTGTGCTATTCTTTTCTCTTCTCATATAACTGGATCTAAGCTTCCAAAAACTCTAATAACTAGGATCTTTTAGCAGGAGAAAGCAGGACACTCACCAAAGATCTTTTTCCTTCAATATCCTTACTAAGAATAAAAAGTTGCACCCATTTAAAAGAAACAGAATCTGGGACGCTCAGGTGGCTCAGTCAGTTAAGTGTCTGCCTTTGGCTCAGATCATGATCTCAGGGTCCTGGGATCAAGCCCCAGGCAGTTGAGCCCTAGGTCTGGCTCACTGCTCTGTGGGGAGTTCTCTTTTCACTTTCCCTCTGCCCTCCCCCAGCCCTTGTTTGTGCTAAATAAAATCTTTTTTTTTTTTAATAGGAACTAGAATCTGTATTTTACCAATTTTTTGTGCCTTAAACAGAGCTGTCAATTTTGCCAGGCTAAGGAAAAAAAAAAGTTTTATTTGCAATATTCTTCATAAATATGCTATGTTTGGCTTTTATAGTTATAAAACGCATCATTTCCTCCAAGTGTAAATATTTTCTTGGGATGAGAAATCCAATAAAACCACAGGTCCCTGGCCTTTGTGGTTGGTATAAAAGCTCTGCTTTTAGAGCTTTCAGTCTCAAAATGTGACAGCCGCGATTTTACTTTAAAGGTTATACTTTGCATTTTTTTAAAGTGTTGGCAAGATTTATTCATATGTGGTTAAATGTTTCCACATCTCTGAAGTCACCTGCTAGGATCAGCCCCACTTTACATATGGGAAATCATTTATGGGAAGTGAACAATATTTCCTTTGTATCTAACCAGAAGCTGGATCAGCCTCACCTTCACAATTAACTGAGCTTCCAAAATCATTATCCTGGTGTGCACTGTGGTTCTTTTCTTCCTTCAGAAATAGAAAAAGATTGCCTTATCCCAAGACCTTACTTTAGCTTTTGAATGTCAACAGTGCTTTCGCTCTCCTGAAATGTTTAGCTGGGCCCCTGAGGAAGTGTGAGGTAGTAAAAAGAATCTGTAGATACTGCAAGTTTCCTTAACTTCTCCAGTGCCTATTTCCATATGCATACATCTGTATTCCCTACCTCCCATGCCCCTTTGGCTTCTTATTGACATATTTCTTACAAGATACATTTTAAAAATGCGGTTATATCTTGGTGTTGAGGTTATGGCATGTTCCGCTATAAGTATATATTATATATCAGAAGGGAGAAAGCATTTTTCTTAAACTGAGACCACATAAGAAGCAGATAAATTCTACTGACCATCAGCAGACTCTGATTCTAACCACCAATACTCTTCAAAGCAAGCTGTGTATGCATTCCACTCCACCCCCACTAGGAAAGAGGAAAAACAGAGCCACACAGGCTTACTGTTTTCTCTTGAGCACTTGCAACAACTGTTTTGAATGGCAACATAGACACATTGAGTAATAATGTCACAACCAGCTGCCAATCATTTGGGGCTAAATAAAGCTAACATTCCAGAAGCTCTTGCCCTACTACTACTTGGTCTTTTTTTGTCCACTTTAGAACCTCTTATTTTTTTTAGGAAACAGACATGCTTCTAGGACAGCTGTTCTTTGTGCCACATGGTAGAGCAGTTAACGACACACAGCCCCCTTCCAAACCTCTCTCCTCTTTTTCCACAGCGGTCAAGTGGAAGTCAAACCCTCTTTCAGCATCATAAAGCGTAGAACTGAAAAGGCCCTATTCATGGGATTTGGAGAGGAATCCTTGGCTAAGGTCATAGAGTCTTTGGAGCTAGAAATAATATTAAAGGTCATTTGGTAAGGCACAATCATTTATAAGTGAAGAAGAGAGCCAGAGCCTCGCCTGGAAAAGCACTGTGGTAAGTCAGCAAAGCCAGAACTCCAGTCCAGGCTTACCATCCAAGTCCTGTCTCTTTCCAGCATTTTCATTCCGTTTGAAGATTTAGTCGATTATTCTTATAGAAGGCAGAACACATTTCTGCTACAGAGCCCGTGTACTGGGAGAGTGTTTCCCAAAATTGCTTTTTTTTTTTTTAAGTTTTTTATAAGCACTTATCTTTACTTGGTAGTTCCAGTTTCCAACAGGCATATGTATATCTAACAATAACCAAAACAATCGTGAAAATTCTACTTCTGGCCAACATGTCTTCACTCGATTTTTTATTTTTTGTTTTTTAAATAACCCTCTCTACTCTTTCCCCCTCTCGTCTATGTATAAAAGTAAAAAATGCAATACGAGAGACATACCTAGAAATATGTGTTGACATATGCTTGGCACCGGGTTCTACACACTAGAAAAGAAGAAACTCACGACACTGGGGCACACCCGAAATGAATCGGTAGCACATTGACTAGAAAACACTGAACCAAGTCTCCAAACCAGGAGGGCTATTTCAAGTGATCGGTTATATTTTGGACAAAAATTTCTTGCCAGGGTGAACATACAACCAGAATTCTGGCATTCCACTCCATTTTGTTGGATCAACACTACGCTTTGGGGGGGGCGGGGGGAAGCGCCCACCATAATGCTTTTTAAAAATAATTTTCCTGCAATTTAAATCATTCTATAAAAAGTGTCAAAGAACGCACTTGGGTTAATTTAGGTAGATGAGAATAATACTTTCAGAAGATAGTGAGGTAGTGTGCCTTCAACAGGGAGGGGAAAAGTCCTGCTTCCCTGAGTCAGAACAATCAGCTCCAACGCTTGAGCTTTCTGCTTCAGCCTAGATTTCATATTCCAGAACACAGGTTGATTCTAGAAACCGTCGCCACACGGGCCAGTTTGAGTAGGAGAATGTGGTGGGTTTTCCAAGCCTCGGATGGACGATTTACCTCTCTTCTCCTTTCTGTCTTCACAAACACCTAACGCAAATGCAAATAGTTCACAGATAAACCACAGATGTTTGAGAGAAAGGAGACATGCCCAAAAAGCAAATAGGTAGACATGTTGTTCTTTCAATGACTATCCACAATACGTGTGCAACTGCGTTCACCGTGCTCGGACCGACAACTTTAACCACTTCACTTTGTCTTAAAGCTTTTCCCATTTTTCATGGTGAAACTAGGTATTTACGGGGAGGGGGTTGAGGAAGAGGGCATTGAAGGAAATCAGGTGTAGACCAGGCATTATGCTATCCACTGTGCCAAGCCTACTTAGATGTTCTCCACAAGAATCTTGAAGGCCAAGAAATCTTACTCTCTTTTTAAAGATAGAAATGACGGTTATCAAGGTTTAGCAACTTGCCCAATCCAAAGCTGGGGAAGAGCAGCATAGGGATTTATTTGACAATAAAACCTATTAACCTTAACACAAATCATGACACTGGAAGCTAATCTCCAATGTGTGATTTTAGTTCTTCATTCCTGGGCAAGAGGACAAACCCAGAGAACACACACACTTATTCTCTCAAACTGAATTCCTAAAATATCACCATTTTCCATTCAGGCAAAATCTAGACCCTTCCAAACAAATGATGCCTAGAAAGGAGGAGCCCCTGGGGTGGGATTGTGTATTCATTTTGATAGATGAAAGAAAAGCCATGGGGCATGTGGGGACTGTTCTGATTTACAGTTCAGGAGTCACTGGTGACAAAAGCCCCAGAAGGCTATCCTTCCTTTTTAATGGGATACCAGCTGTTGCAAAGATCACCTTTGTTTGGAGTTCTGACTTCAGACTTCCTGGACTATTAACACCTTCATTTAAAAAGCTCTACCTCCCAGAGACTGCTGCCTTTGAAAAACAGAAGCTTGCATTCTCCCTCCAGAGGTAGATTTTAAGCTTCTTGAGTACAAACTGGCCTGTCCTCACTATTGTGATATCTACAAAGGACTTCACCTAGTCTGGTGGTTTTCTTGACTAAAGCTGGCAAGCAGAGGGGAAAGGATTAGAGGGAAAGGGATAAGGCTTGATTAATGCAAAACAAACAGGAAAAAGCACAAACAAAAACTGCGGCTTTTCCCAGATTTCCAAGATCAGACACATTTTTTTTCAAATCCACTTCCATAAATCACCTTGGTCATTTGCCTCCCTTTATCTTTTTAAAATCATGTATTAGAGACCATCACTCAGTCATGGCTCAAATGTATTCCATCAGCAAAATTTAATTTTTTTGTTGGTGGGCAAGACCAGACCATAAGACCTTATGATTTGTGAACTGTTGATGATGTACGTAAGTCTCTCTCGGAAAATGGTCCAACAGGCTGGATCTGATGCTGCTAGCAAATATCACATCAGTGAGTGGATGTAACTATTGATACAATGATGTAAAGAGAGAGCAAAGAGAGAATACTGGTTGTTCTTACTTACGATCAGAGTTTCTTGGAGATTATTTTTGTTTGCCTTATTTCATAAGTGAGGAATTTAAAACACTGGCTGGCTAAAGCCAATGAGAGTCGATCTTATAACTCATTGTCTTCGACTTGCTTTCACCATGCACACCTCTAGGTCAACTATAGATGTTCATAAAAGGATCAGAATGCTACGAAGACCATTTTAATAGCTGCTGGGAAACCTGTACGTTTGAATTGCTATTTTCAAATAAATCACATATAGATTTATATTGTGATTGCGTTTATAAGGCATTGTTACAGCTATCTGGTCACACCCAAAAATAGTTCTGTTGTCTTGAAAAGGCTGCTTATTTTGCATCTACATTAACCAAACTCCAAAACAGCTCTTGCTCATGAGAAAATGGTGAGGCCTGGTAGTTACACTGTCACGTGTGCATGCCCTACTTTGTGAGTTCATATCCAGGTTCTGTCACAGCTGCAAGAACTTGAAGAAAACTGTGCCTTAATTTCTTTATCGTGAAATGTAATGGTTCCCACTTTGGATAATCGTTACCACTAATTTATTTTATTCACAGGGAACACTTAGAACTGTGCTTGATATATAATAATTAATGCTAGCTATTATCATGCATGTTGAAACAGACATCTGTTTCATTGTGGGAGATGAACAAGATGGTCTAAACAAGAAAACAAAGAAATGTACAATTCCAGGGCTTACCATGAGGATACTCAGAAAATTTGAGCCTGCAATCAGAAGATCTCAATGCAGTCTGCAAGAACAGGCTGCTCTTGGGAACGTCTCCTAAAGTCTATTTCTCAAGATCTTCCTCATCTTCCTGCCTTGAATGTGGAAAGACCAAATAAACCGTTAGCTGAAACCTGTTGTAAAATGAAAAACATGATACAAAAGTCAGTTTGGTTATTTGTCTTAGTGTTGATTTTTACCAAAATTAATCTGACAATAGTTTTTATTAAAGTCTTAAAAATTAATTCTGTATCAACTGCCAACTTCTTAAAGCACAGGTTTTTGGTTTTGGTTTTAAGATTTTATTTATTTATTTGAGATAGGGAGAGGCAGAGGGAGAGAATCTCCGAGCAGACTCTCCACTGAGCACGAAGAGCAACATGGGGCTTGATTCCAGCTTCCTGAGATCATGACATGAGCCGAAACCAAGAGCCAGACAGATGCTCAATTGACTGAGCCACCCAGGTGCTCTTATTAAAATCACTGTTTTGATCATGTCTCTCCATCAGTGGTTCCTACAAGTAAAACAAAATTCCTTTACCCGGAAGTCAAGGTTTTCCCAGATTTGGCAGAGCAAATTTTTCTAATCTTATTTCCCTGAATCTCATCAAAGTGAATGATTATTCATGATTCCTGTTCATAAACTGAATATTTATTTATTCCTTCTCTAATGAGATTCCTGCCATTTAGAATGCTTTTCCCTCTCTGTCTTCATCTGTCCCATTCTCATTCATCCTTCAAGATCAAGTGTCAATCCTATGAGATCTTATCTAATTTCCCTAGAGTCAATATTATTTTCTTCCTTTTCTGAACAATGCTGGTGCTTTATTCATATGGTGGGAAATCAGAGCTCACCAGACATCCCACTGCCTGTCAACAGTCATAGCAAGTGACTTGCTCTTCCCCAGACCCATTCTGCTTTTCTCTCCGGGATTGTTTGCTCATCCTGGCTCTCCAATCTGAGATGCCTTCCATCATCTTGTTCACTTAATGGACTTCTAATCTTGCGAACCATGGTCCAAGTGCTACCTTGTCAACCAGAACTCTCCCAGACAGAGTTCAGTAAACACTTCCAAACATCTCATAGCACCCAACAGACACTGAGTACTTCATGAACCTGTAAAAAGTATAGTTTTTGATACCTGGCAACCCTGTGTTCAAATTCTAGCTCAGTCACTTATCACTCTGATCATTTTGATTAAGTCAGTCAAACGTACTCTAAACTCCAGGTCCTCCACCAAAAATAGAAAAAGAGGGGCACCTGAATGGTTCAGTTGGTAGAGCAATGAACTCTTGACTTCAGAGTTGTGGGTTCAAGCCCCATGTTGGACATAGAGATCACTTTAAAAACATAAAATCTTAAAATAAAATAGAAAAAGAGTTTGAGAGAGAGAATATTAATGTTGAGGAGAAACTACCACAACAGCTTACAAAGTCCTCAGAACAAAGCACATGGCACATAGAGAGAATGAACATCAAAAATATTATCTCATAACTCTATGTTAGCTTCTATTATGTCACAATTGCCTTTTTTTGATGTTCTCTTTACACCATGAGCCTCTGGAAGGTAGGTACCATGGAGCAGAAGAGTCTTAGAGCCTAACAAACAAACACCTAGGTTTGACTATCAGCTCTGTTACTTAAGAGCAGTGGATCATTGAACAAGATCTTCCACCTCTATGCCTCAATTTCATGCCTACAATATGCAGGTAATATTACCCACCTGGGAAGGTTGTTGTAAGGATCCAATGTGTATAAATAGTTAAGTTCAGAAGAAAATATAAGACATAAGAACTTCTCAACATATGACATTTATGATTTATTTGTAACACTAGTAGCTAAATACAGAACATAGCAGATAGCTAAATAAATGTTTTTTGAAGATGACTAACTATAAAGTATTATATAGATATTAGCAATTATTATGACTATTGACTTGATGAGATTATTTCAGCTCTAAGATCCCATTCCCAGATGGGTTGGGCAGAAAACTTAATTTCATCATTTACCTGAGTGCCAGTGAATTGAGCTTCAGGATACAGATAAAAGAGATTCCATCTTTTTTCTTTAAATATGCTGGAAAATATACCTGGACAAATTGTCAAAATTTATTTTTATGCACTGAATAATCTACCAAATTATCTATCAGGAGACTCTCTACGGGTCAAAACAAAGAATGTTGTATCTTACATCTTCTGGATATTTTTTTCTTCCTAGATGCTTTTGGACTAACCTGGAATTTTTTGGACAAAGTATTCTCTAAGGTTCCTTCTAGGATTCTAAGATGCTCAGCACCTTGTTGGATTCCATGGAGAGATGACTAAATATGAGACATGTTCCCTTCCTTCCAAGAGTACATGGTATTCAGAGCTAATATTTTTAAATTAAATAAGCATTAAAGAGAAGCTGGTGATTAGAATCAGAACCCAGTGGTTCTTGGTTTAAAGCTGAAAACATGGCATATTCTTACTCTAGGCCATTGTTTTCCATTATGAACAGAATCTTCTGATTCCCCAGTATCTGTGCATTGTAATATCACATATACTATTTCAATACCAAGTTTTACAAGAAAGACACCTCCTGATTGCTTCTTGCTCACCTCATGGGTGTCAGTTTCTGACATGTTTCACTTTTTGCTGATTCTAATGTCTTTCCCAGCACCCACATTATTTTAGACACTTACCTGTCTATTCACCTCAAATAGGGCAGCATTAAAGATGACACTGAGTTTCGGCATTAACAAAAGAGAAATGAAACACTATATGATCATTTTTGACTCTCATTGGAAAAGCTTTTAGGATACTTAATTTAGTTTTGAATTTTTCAAATTCTAAAGAGTTATCAATTTCAAAAAAGTTACCAATTTCATAGGATTTATGCTATTTGCTATTATGCTAAGGATTTATGCCTTCCTTACATTTTTCTTAAGTGATTCTTGCAGCCACTTTATTTTCATTATTTTTTACTTGTATCATGTTAATTTTATTTACGACAACTGTATGAGAAATTTCTCACACGACAACTGTATGAGAAAGATATTACTAACTCCATCTCACAGCTGAGAAGACATAGTCAGGGTATAAAATTTGCCCAAGGACCTATAGCCAAAATATTAAAAAGCAGGATTGGAACTCAGTTTTTCTGACTCTGAATCTTGAATCTGTAATTGCTGTCTTAGCAGCTCCTCAACCAGACTGAGTATTTTTTGGAATAGAAATAATATCTTGCTCTGATTTCTGTATCTATTCCTAAAACCTAGCAAAGGATCTGTCACCTAGTAGCTTCTTAATATCTATTTGTGATGAAGAAGAAAAAGAAGGTGGAGGAGGAAGAGGAAGAGGAGATAGATTGCAAGAATGGTGTAGTGACTGTACGAAGATTTCTTCTTCCTGAAGCATTCCCCTGCTTCTCTTAAAAGCCCTGGGTTCCAGCCAATGGTGCCCACATGCTGTGTGGGGGATGAAGATGATGGGAGGTGGGCGGGCAATGCATTTCTAATTTTCTGCATGGATGCCTTAGTTACTATTAAGATATTGTCAAAGGGAAGTAATTTCAAAAAAGAGAAGCTAGCCTGATTAAGAGGATCGATGAAGATTGACTTTTGAGAAAATATTAAAAACTCAGAGGAAAGAGAAAAGATTAAGATTAGGAGCCATTGAAGGAGCCCTCAGATATCAGAATGGCAGAAGACAGCTGTTCAATGGTGTAACATGGACCCTTTATATTGATGACTTTTTTTTTTTTAAGATTTATTTATTTACTTAAGGCAAAGAGGGGCAGAGGAAGACTGAGAGAAAGTCTTAAGCCCACTCCATGCTGAGCGCAGAGCCCAACACAGGGCTCAGTCTCAGGACCCTCAGATCATGACATGAGCCGAACCAAGAGTCAGACCCTTAAGGGACTCTGCCACACAGGCACCCCTTATTGATGCCTTTTATGTTAGTAATCACAACACAAGTGTGCACTGTCTTTCCACTCAAGGTCATGCACCCCATGGTAGCTGTGCTTCCAATAAGCTTGGGGTCTCCACTCAGAGCACGGAGGTCCTCCATTTAATCACACAGCCTCTCTGCTTACCTTTTCTGTGCCAGACCACTCACAACTTAGACCCTAATCATAGCACATGGAGCTTAACTTGGTTCTTCTGCTTAGATTAATTCTATGAATTAATGTTTTCTCTCCTTAGAGATCTGCTAAGATAAAAGTAACCATCCCAACCACCTCTCATTTAAACAAGAGATGTATTAGTTTTAACCAACAATATTACCTTATGTCAAGCTCCTAGCTTGTGAAGTCCTTGGCAACTGTCTGATTCCTCTAAACATCCTTCCCTTCCAGCCAGTGCTGCCCAGTAGTGGATGGCCTGGCATTTGGCTTCAGGAGGGAAGTCAAGAAACGATGTCCACAACTAGTCTCCTGGGGAGATCTCAAGAGGAGATCTTCTAGGGATCCTCTAGGGACAGCTGACATGTAGATCTATCTTCTTTGATGTCTGCAAATCCTACCCGTTTCTCTGTCTGGGTTTTATACAGTTGGCAGAATTTGGAAGCTATTACTCAAATGGACTCTGGCCACCCATTCTCTGGTCAGTTCAAATGGACTGTAATTAAGTGCTCTTTGCACAGGCCAGTAAGGAGAAAGCTGTCAGACAGGCCATTCATAGAACCAGAACTGGTAGGGAATGCCTAGAAAACTCTACTTCAGTGAAAACATTGGGCATCCTTGAGAGGGACAAGAGCTAGGATATTGGAATTACCAGGAAACTACAAGGTCCTTTCATTTTTTGTTTCTTCCTAATTTTACTTCACGGTAAGAAACAACCTCTTGAGTTTCAAAATCCCACACTTTTACAGAAAAGGGGGAAATGTCATTGCCACCCTAGGAGTTTACAATGACAAATAGAGGGGCCCCTGGGTGGCTCAGTCGGTTAAGCGACTGCCTTTATCTCAGGTCATGATCCCAGAGTCCTGGGATCAAATTTCCCATAGGTCTCCCTCCTTACGATGGAGCCTACTTCTCCCTCTCCAACTCCGTGCTGCTCCCCCTGCTTGTGCTCTCTCTTTCTCTGTCGAATATAATGACAAACAGAAAGTTTTTGTGTTACTGTGCACATGTGTGTGCTCAACATTTATGGAGTATCTAACTTGGTAAAGCAGACCAACGTCTTCCTCAATTTATTCAGAGAAATGTGACCCCGAAAGTGACAATAATTTGCAACCTTCTACTTACTGCCTCTATTTACATAATAATCTTCTGCTTTTAGAAACTCAGAATACATACACTTGAGAAATGAGGGGACAGGCCAGAAATCCATAATATGACTTGGAATTAAGCAGTAGAATGAAGTTATGTTCTAAAGTTACATCTGTTTCTCTGAACTCAGTAAACCCCAAATAATTCTAAGTTAACAGTTTTTGGTTTCTTTTGGGTGTGTTCACGTGTGGTATGGTGTGTGTGTGTGTGTGTGCACGCACGCGTGCGTTTTAGTGAACTTGAAAGAACTTTACTTTTCTCTTATTTCTTTTTTTTTAAAGATTTTTTTTTTAAATAGTCTCTGCACCCAATGTGGAGCTTGAACCCACAACCCTGAGATCATGTGTTGCATGCTCTACCAACTGAGTCAGCCAGGCACCCCTATGTTTCTCTCATTTCTCAAAAAATGAAGAAGAATTATTGTAGATACATTAGAAAGAATAGAGACGCCAAAAAAAAAGAAAAAGAAAAAGAAAATTCCCACTCTCAAAGGTAATTAAGATTTCACATCTTTGAGTATCCTGTCAGTAGGTTACATTTTGTTCTTTAAAACACAAGAAGCAGGGCACCTGGGTGGCTCAGTCTGTTAAGCATCTGCCCTCAGTTCAGGTCATGATCCCAGGGTCCTGGGATCGAGCCCCACATCCAGCTCCCTGCTCAACGGGGAGCCTGCTTCTCCCTCTCCCTCTGTTGCTCCCCCTGCTTGTGTTCCCTCTCTTGTTCTCTCTCTCTCTGTCAAATAAAATAATAAAATCTTTTAAAAAAAAAAAAACATAAGAAGCCCATTCATTACATATTTCTTCACACTCTCCTTCACTAAAACTCAAAATGACTGTTTTTAAGTATCTACAGAATTGATCCAAGGGAGCGAAGAGATGGGACAATCATCCACATATATTCACGTGTGTGCAGAGAGTCAGAACATTTTAAACCTAAAGGAGACTTACAATTAAATATGGTGACATGAATATGTGTTTACTTTGCACTCAATCCATGCTTCTCTTAAATATTCAATTAAGATAACAATGTAGGGATAAACTCACAAGACCAAAGAGAATGGGGAAAGGGCAACAAATTTGGAGAAGTTAGAAATCAAATGGTCAAGTAGTAACAGACTTAGCAGAACAGAGAAATACATGAGAGGCAGCCCAGAAGCAGGCTGATTCAGTCCTTGGAATTCCAAAATCTAAAAGTGAGGGTGTAGATGGGGCTAAAAACTGGAGAGTTTATTGAAAATCTGTCTGATAAGCAGCAGGAGCCAATAGTATAATGGTTCCCAGCTCCCTAACCACCCCACCGCAAAAAACCCTGTTAGCCAATTTCCATGGTGTAAATACCCCCACTGTGACTATGAATAGAACAGTACAGAACAGAGGATTGGGATGAGATAACATAGTCATCTATAAAGAACTGGTTCAGTCTGGCTCCATCACATCTCAGGTTCAACCCTATTAAGCGGCAGGGAAATTATCCTACTCCATCTGCAACTAAGGATTGGCCACTTATTCCATGAAGACATCCTGATTGAGACATAAGACTCAGGGACCCAAGGCTCATTTAAAGAGGACGTGCAATAGGGAAAAGGGAGACTACTTGGAACTGCATTCAAGGTACAGTCCCTTTCTCTTCTTGGTTTCCAGAACTTCCCACCAGCTGGAGATTGGAGAATCTCTTCATAGGGAATCAGAAACCTAAAAAGGAGGATTCATAGATATGACATTTGAGGGGTTCTTCAGTGAAACAGTCCAGCCACATCACACCAAAGGGAAGCTCACAACTGAGATGCTCCGCTCTTGTCCAGAGAGTCCAGTCAGCTTTTCAGTGCATCACTTTTAAAAATGGACAGAAAATCAAATTGGTGTTGGTAGTATGAGTATAGCTATCCTGAAACTACTCTGTATAATGCGAGAAAAAAAGTGCATATATAATTGTGGGATACTCTGCCATCCTCTGTGTCTTTGAGAACCAGAATTCTTGATATAAAGGAAAGAAAACTAAATATAACAAAGATGTATTTAAACCCTCACAATTATGGTCAATCGATTTTAGGCAAAGATTTCAAGCCAGAACAATAGAGAAAGGAAAGTACCAAGACAATTGGATATTCATAAGCCAAGAATACAAACTTTGATTCACACTTCACACCTTGTATAAAAGGTAACTCAAGAAAGATCACAGACCTATATGTCAGAGGTAAGATTACAGAACTTCTAGAAGGAAACAGAGAAGGTAATCTTTGTGACCTTGGATTAAACAAACATTTCTTAGATCTGACACCCAAAGCAAAATCTGTAAGATAAAAGTTTGATAAATTGGATTTTTTTTATAAATTTCATCAAAATTAAAATCTTTCACTCTTCAAAACATACAGTTAAATAATGAAAGGCAACACAAAGTGAGATAAAATATTTGTAACTCAAATCTGATAAAGAATGTCCATCTAGGGTATAAAAAGAATTCTTAATTCAATAAGAAGTCAAACCCAACTTAAAAAATGAATGAAAGAGGGGCTTCTGTGTGGCTCAGCTGGTTGAGCCACCGAACTGTTGGTTTCGGCTCGGGTCGCGATCTCGAGGTTATGGGATCCAGTCCTGTGTCTGGCTCCGCATTCAGGGCAGAGTCTGCTAGAGATCTTTCTTCCTCTCCCTCTGCCCCTTCCTGCTCATGCTCTCTCTCTCTTGCTGAAATGAATCAATAAGATCTTTTTTATTTACTTGAGAAAGAGAGAGAGCAAGCAAGAGAGAGCATAAGCAGGAGAAGGGGCAGAGGGAGAGGGAGAAGCAGACTCCCAGCTGAGCAGGGAGCCTGAGGCAGGGCTTGACCCCAGGACCCCAGATCATGACCTGAACTGAAGGCAGACATCCAACTGACTGAGCCACCAGGCACCCCAATAAAATCTCTAAAATAAGTAAACAAATAAAAATCAAAAATGGACAAAAGATTTGAGTAGATACTAGATAAATATACACATGTTTGATAAGCACATAAGGAAGTTCAACACTAGTAATCATCAGGGAACAGGCAAATTGAAACCACAATGAGATAGAGCAGCAATTAGAAATTGCTAAAATCAAAAACACTGTACCAAATATTAGCAGGATATGGAAAAACTGGATCTCCTATATTTTGTCTGTGGGAAAACAGTTTGGAAACTGGGAATCAATGTGGCAGTTTCGTAAAAAGTTAAATACAAACTTAACATACTACCTAACATCCCTATGTATTTACTTGAAAGAAATAAAAACTTATGTCCACCCAAAGATAAGAATGACCATAGCAACATTATACATATTTGCCCAAAGCTGGAAACAATCCTAATATCCATCAACTGATGAACAGGTGAACAAAATGTGGTATATCCATACAATGGAATGCTAGTCAGTAATAAAAAGGAATAGATAATTTTTACATACTACAACATGGATGAGCATCAACATTATGCTTCATAAAAGAAATAAACATAAATGACTACATATATTGTATGAGGTAAATGGAATTTCCAGAAAAGCAAATTCAGAAAACACATCAATGGTTGCCGGGGACCAGAGTTGGGGCAGTGATTGCCTGCAAGAAGAAGACAGAAGGGGTTTACTGGAGTTGATGAAAATGTTCAAAAGTGGCATCGTAGTGATGGTTGCACAACTGTGTGAATTTATTAAAAATCATTGAATTGTACACTTATAATGAGTGAATTTTATGGTATATAAATTCTACCTCAATTAAGTTGTTAAAAAATAAAGAGAGTGACTCAAAGGCACATTTAAAAAGTGAGCAAGAATGAACTGTGTCTAGCACAAATACTGTGGCAATGAATATGGAAATAAATATAAGGAAGTAATGATTTTCCTACATTTTCATTTTATGTTTATTCTGTATTTTCTTAGTATTCCACCATCCCATGGATTAAAAAAAGACATCATATGAACAGATAGCCCAAGTTTCCTAATCTTAGAACCATATGTTCCTGTAGGGTTCCTGCTTTCTGCAAAATCTTCCATAGTTTACTCAAGAAATCTACATAGGTATCTCACTGGACTCTTCAACTGAACTTTCATCTCAGATTATCTCATGAGATCAACTGTGTTCTTCCTTTCATTTTCCAACTCCCTTTGCTAACCTACATGTACAAGCTATAAAACAAACTGTATAATTCTGGTGATTCTACACGAGATAAATGCTCTTGCAATTGCATTTAAAACTGATATTGTATAATTTATAGGATGACCGACTGGATCAGGCAATATAGCATGTGACTCTTGATCTCAGGATCATGAGGTCAAGCTCCATATTGGGTGTGGAGATTACTTCAAAAAAATTAATAAAAAATAAAACTGATACTGTGCAATGTAAAAATGAACAGCAAGAATCTATGCTAATAATTTAAATGTTTCATTTTTCTTTACTTAGAATGATGAAAATTGGAAAATAAAAAACACTCTGAAGTTTCAAGAGAAAGACCATGGAAGGAAAAACAACCCATATTTTAGCACCTTTAACACTTTTTTTCAACTTCTTCAAATGTAAGAAACCTTACATTTTCATTTTGCAGTGAATGCCACAAACTAAGGAGCTAAACCTGATTTGAAAGCACCATTTTGGTTCAGACAATGGTGCTCAGCTATGACAAGAGAGATTACGTCAGGTATGACAATGGAAAGACTACTCCAAGATCTTGACATTTTCCCCAAGACCCTGGGACTCATTCACAGGTTTGCTCCATACATTTACTGAGTGCAGGATAAGAGTAAAGATGGAGGGACCTAGGGCACCTGGGTTAAGTCAGTTAAGTGTCCAACTCTTGATTTTGGCTTAGGTCAAAATCTGAGGGTTGTGAGATCAAGCCCCAGGCCAGGCTCTGCATACAATGGGAAGTCTGCTTGGGATTCTCTCTCTCCCTCAGCTACCCCGCCTCAAACAAATAAATAAATAAATCTAAAGGAACAGAAGGCCCTACACAATATGGCTGAATATTAGAAGTTGTAAGAAAGGTTAACATATTCTTAAATAAAATAGGTATGTTCTGCCCTCTCACCTTGAAAAAAAGTATTCCTCCATAGCAACCAGAAGGCAAGATGCAAATTCAGATGCCTACGATTTCTTGGAACTCCATTCCAGGTTGTAAAGATGTAGGGATTGCTGATCCTGGGCCCCAGTTCTCAGGTTTCTTTCCACATTTAGCTTCATCCCATATCAAAAGGGCCTCGTGTGTGCTCATCACAACTCACACTTTTAATCTCCATCTATTCCTCTAGAAACAGCCACCCCCTGTTTCCTCTTGGGCCTAACCACTCAGACACTGAATCATATAGACAATGACCAGGCTGAATATAAAAATAGAACTTTGACCCACAACCTGCCCAGAACACCAACCCCCTTATCAACAATAAACCATCCACAGCCAGCCTGCTGTAAGCCGGATTTGCAGAAAATCAGATTGCTACCTCCCGTGGCAATCTAGGAAGCTAAACAAAATCCTCCATAACAGTTGGACCCAACTGGCCAGGACATGATTAATAACTGACAAAGTCCTTAATTTTTGTCCCCACTTCCAACTCAGGTCTAACCAGAGAAAGCCCAGTAATACAACCCTAGCTAATCACATAGGATGCCTCCAGCTTTCCCAGGACAACAGCCTCCAATCGGGACACACCTGGAGCCTACACTTTTCTCTCTATGAAGCTTTCCCACTCTTCTGTATGCTTTTAAGTCTCTGCCAAACACAAGTGATGGTGGCTCACTCCCTTGTTGATGCAAGTTCAGAATAAGTAGTCTTTGCTTTTGTCATCTGGTTGGTCTCCATTTATTCTATAACACACAATCTCCACACAGTTCACAGTCAAGATTGACCTGGAGGAGTGACCCACCAAGCCCTGGAAACAAGAGCCAACAATGCTGAGACCCTAGTGTCTGGAATGCTTCCAAAAAAGGAGACTATGGAGTTCAGGTGTGGGTAATCTCCTCAGCCCATGACTCCTTGTCTTCTGAGCATGGACACAGAGGTGAAAAGCCATAGCCAGTCTCTCCAAAGCATAGGGCCCAGGGCAGGAATGCTCTCCACCAGGTCTATGCAAAGTTCTTTCTATACTACTCTGAAGCAGGTTTGGAAGAGATTAGCTTTTTTATGAGATCAGAGGGATAGGTACTTGAAGTCAAAATCAGGTTGACTTAAAGAAAATAAATCATCTTTTACCTGGGCATCCAAGAGTGCATCAGCATCCATCTGAGTTTTTGTGACTGTCTCAGAACTTTTACTCCCCTGTGAACTAGGGAAGATGAGAGCAGTGACTGCTCCTGAGCCATTTGTATGTCTTCTCTGGAAAAATGTCTGTTTGGGTCCTTTGCTCATTTTTACATCACATGGGGTTTTTGCCATTGAGTGGTATTAGTTCCTTATATATATTGGATATTAATCCCCTTATCCCTTTATCATATGGTTTACAAATATTTTTTCCCATTCCACAGATTGTCTTTTCACTTTGTTGATTATTTCCCTTGCTGTGCAGAAACTTTTGAGTTTCATGTAGTCCCACTTGTTTATTTTTGCTTTTGTTGCCTGTGGTTTTGGTATCAACTGCAAAAATTCATTGCCAAGACCAATGCCTAGGAGCTTCTCCTTTACGTTTTCTTCTAGTAATCATACAGTTCCAGGCCTTACATTAAGTCTTTAATCCATTTTGAGATGACTTTTTCATGTGGCATAAGAGTCTAATTTCATCCTTTTGCACGTGGATATCTAGTTCTCCAAATATCATAAATTGAAAAGACTACACTTTCTGCATTATACATTAGTGACTTTTCCCAAAATTAGTTCATTGAATATGCATGGGTTTAATTCTGGGCTGTCTATTCTGTTCCATTGTGTTTTTATGTGAATACCATATAGTTTTAGGTCACTATAACTTAGTAACAAAACTTGAAATAAAAAACTGTGATATCTCCAGCTTTATTCTTCTTTCTCAGGATTGTTTTAGCTAGTCAGGGTCTTTGGTGGTCCCATACAGATTTTAGGATTTTTTTTTCCTGTGAAAATTGTTACAGAAATTTTCACAGAGAATGCACTGAATCTATGGATATACCAGACATTTTAACAATATTAATTCTTCCAGTCCATGAACATAGGATATCTTTCCATTTATTTACAACTTCAATTTCTTTCATCAATGTTTTAACATTTTCACTGTACAGATCTTTCATTGGTTCAATTTATTTCTAAGTATTTTATTCTTTTATTGTTATTGCAAATGGAACTGTTTTCTCCCTGCCTTTTCAGATAGTTTGTCAGTGTATAGAAACACAACTGATTTTTGCATGTCTATTTTGTATCCTGCAACTTTACTCAATTCATCTATTAGTTTTTAAGAGTTTATTGGCAGAGTCTTCAGCATTTTCCATGTATAAGATTGCCATCGGAAAACAGAAATCGTTTTATTGGTGGTGCAGGCCATTGACAGAAATCAGGGCCAGATCTGTGTTCACGGGCAGCTGCTAGGGCCTGGGCTGTCAGCGTGTACTCAGAAGCTGCAGGGACTACCTTCAAGTGCAAGCACACAGTGAGGACCAGTGACAGGAGTCAGGGCCAGCAGCACACAAGGGTCTGGCGGCAGGGGCTAGCTATCAGTGTGTGGCAGTGCAAACCTATATGAAGAGTTGGGCCTAGCTTCTGGTGCACAAGCAGCTATGGGGGCCTGGGCTGTTGGTGTGCATTTGTGTGGCTGTAGGAGTTAGCCACAGGCATACATATGGTGTCGGGCATTAGATACAGGAGTTTGGACTGGCATCATGAAGACACATAGCCACCTGAGGCTGAGGCTGGTGGCCTGCAGCACAGTGAATAACAGAGCTCAGACCCCAGGGTGTCTCTGAGAATTCGGGCAGGAGGTTGGGATGGAGAAGGACTCAGGTAGTGGGAGTCTGCAAATGCAAAAAACTTGTAGAACTCTCAGGGGTAAAATCTGCAGGGGATCCATGGTGGCTTTGCTGGCCATCAGTTTCTTCAGTGCCAAAAGCTGCTGGAATCTATGAGAGGTCCCCTGGGGTCCTTGATGGAGTCCTCAGTAATGAAATCTCCAGAGGGCTCACAGCATCCACAACGGCTACTGGCTACTGCAGTGCTCAGCAACAAAGGCTGCTGAGGTCCTATGCAGAGCAGGCTACTGGGAACTGCAATCACGTGCCTGCCTCCCTCCCCAGGGACTGGTGCTACTGATATCTCCAACCTTTACCCTTGTTTCTAACTCTAGATGTCTCAGCTCCAACATTCTCTGAGTAGGATGAAACCGAGCGAGTCCTTTATCCAACCCAAAAGCCTAGGGAAACTGGGAGTTCACTCCAGTGAGAGGAGCTCTATCTCACCAGGGAATGCCTCTTGGCACTGGGCAGTGCCAGTCCGGGGGATGGGATGATTCAGGCAAAATGAAACTGCTCTTCCTACCTTTTTTGTGTAGTTATTCCCAGGTTTTTTCTTCAATTGTGTTGCTGAAGCTTCTTAAGTATACTCCTGAGCGCCCCCAGAGCCATTCTCATTTATGGATCACTAACCGTTATTCTTTGTGGACAGATGGAAGCTGGTGTCCCCTACTCTGTCATCTTGGTGACATCACTGGACATGACTCTTTTCCCACTCTCTGTTCTGCATTAGTCTGTGGGCCTACCCAGAAGCTATTGTTGCCAAAGTCATTCCCTTCCCCCTTGCTTCTACTGTGCAGGGAAAGCCCAGGGCTGGGAGGCAGAGTTTGAGGCTGGATTCCACTACTCAACAGTTGTAGGATCTTTTGTAAATCCTCTGTCTTGTTTAAACCATTTGCCTTTATTTATTTATTTTAAGATTTTATTTATTTATTTGACACAGAGAGATATCACACGTAGGCAGAGAGGCAGGCAGAGAGAGGGGTGAAGCAGGCTCCCTGCTGAGCAGAGGGGCTCGATCCCAGGACCCTGAGATCATGACCTGAGCCAAAGGCAGAGGCTTAACCCACTGAGCCACTCAGGCTCCCCACCATTTGCCTTTATTGATACCATTCCCTCACATACAAAATGGGGATGATGATATCTGATAGGAAAGACTGATGTTTATATTGGAGATGGCTATGTTATAGTGACTGACATGTAGTTGGTGATCACTATAAATATCTAGTGAGGCTGCTACTGTTGTGGTTATTGTGTATCCTTTTACTGGACATTCTAGGAGTGCTATCTGATTTCCTTTGCTGTTTAGTTCCCGCCAAAATGTTGCTAAACAACTGTATCACATTGTGTATTGATATTGCTAAGAAAGAGTTCAACAACCCCCCCGACCCAGACATGCACACACACACACACACACACACACACACTGCATGCCAGGAAACAACCTTACATTGACAGGAAGAAGGATAATGATACCCAATGGGTCGTTTTCATTTCTAATTTCAGTCACTCTATGGTTCTGCAATTACTATAGCCAAATAGTCAACTAAACATAATCATGCACTATTCCAAACATCCTGTGAAGTGATAAGGCCTATATTTTTCATTGTGCCCTGAATGCCTATATCATTAAAGATGTAAAAACAGAATTTAATTTGGGCTCACAGAATAGAAAGTCAAAGGAAAGAAAGAGAAGATTAAGAAGGCTAGATTTTTCCTTTTTAGCTCTGAAGTATATGAACACCCGCAATTGGAAAAATTTTAAAAGCGTGTGAACAGCCTCAGCATTCCTAGATCATACAGGGACTCACCTTATTCAAGTCAGCATTGTAGGAATTTTATCCTTGAATCTTTTGGGAACACCTGTAAGTAAGTGTCAGAAGTCTCTGATGAAATGCAAATGATCAAAATTGTCCTGGAAGAAACTAAACACATCCGTACCAAGATCATCAGGACACATCTCGATTATCATGCAGGCTAGCAAACATGTCTCATTCCGCAGTTTTCAAAGTTCAGACTGTGTACATAAGCTGACAAATTAATTTCAAAAGCATATTAATGAAAAGCAAGTAAGAGAATAGGTTTTTACAAAGTAGTTATGATATAACTCTTGTAGCATATCATTAAATGAAATAATGAATGCCACCCTGTCCTGTAATCTATAGTATAGAAGAATAGGTATAGTCATTATTATCTCTAATGATGAAACCCACTAACATTCTCATAATGAGATCAGAACTAAGTTATGCATCTTCTCCAACATCCTCGATATAAAGCCTAGTGTAATAACTACCAGTATATGCTTTGTACAGAAAACCAAACAAAATACTGCATGCACTTGTAAAATGAAAAGAGCAAAAAAATCACAAATAATTTAGAAATTATCTTAATAATTCTTTTCTGAATTAGAAGCTGAAATATGGTGATACTAGCTCTATCTCTAAAAATTAACAAAATTGTAAGTTATTCTAAATTCTAGATTTATTATATCCCACTGTTTCCCCTGCAACCTGCTCTAATTTTAATCAGCACAACACAAAAAACTTTATGCAGTGTCCTCTCATGTCTCTTTTTGTATTTGTTATTTAAATTTCCTTGGAGGACACTAAGCATAGCTAAACATTCATCATTCTCTAGGCAAAACCATGTATGAATGTGGATTCCAAATTTTGTCCTTTCTGTTTTACCCTATATGGACATACATTAAAATTCTGACTAACTTTATGAGGTACCATCATGAATAAAATAGAAAAAATCAGAAGCGTTTAAATCCAAGTAGTTGGAGCTGATCTTTCAGGATCCAAGGAGGTAACACACTATATTTTTCTTCCCAGCGCTTTACTCTTCTGCCTCTTCTTTTCTTTTAGAAGTTAAAAGAAGAATGTTGAGCTGAACATCAAAGACAGATTACTCTCAAAAAAGAACATTTATCCGAAAAAATATTAATTGGTTGCTGGAAAGCAGAGCTATGAGAATAAAAGAATCAGGGGTGAAATGGGAGATAAAAGCTAGGAAACATCACTAACAAAGAATGGAATTCCTTTTATGCGTGTGGGAGCCTGCATGCACAAGTTCATTTCTCCCAAATATCTAAGATGTTTAGATGAGCAACAACATGCCATTAGTTTTGCCAGGTGAGTTTTACCCTTGCCTTTTCTGGTTTGTGATATGAGACTTTTTTCCCCTTAGCCTCCTGACAAAGTGTTAGCATTCTGCTCTGTGTTGGAGAATGCCTGCACTGCTGCTGCTCGAGCTCTGACAGCTGCAAGTTGGGGGTGTAGGGGAAGTACCCCCTACTTGTAATCTGGGCTAAGATGCAGTGCACAGAAGCAAAATGAAGACCACCTACACCCTGGCAGAATATGCATGTGTGTCAGCAGGACTGACCTCACCCCAACCTAACACGTTGTAATTCTCAGCATAATAGCACCCAAGGAAGGGGTGGGGTAGGGATGGGGGTTGGGGGAAGGGCATGCAAAGGCAACACCTAGTGGATTGGGAAGATGAGTGTCAGCAACCCTTCCTGCTTGTTAATTTCAGAATATTTGCCTAATAAAGCCTAAGCCTAAGAAAGGGATTAGAGATCAAAGAACTAGACATAACAGGACTGACTGTAATAAGTGACTTCTTTGACTGTTCCCCTCCCTTTGCCAAACTCCAGATCACCTATTTTCCTCCTGCTCTCTTCAACTTCACCCAAAACACGAACACATGCTAATCAGGTGTGGGGGACGCAAAATTTCTTAAGAGAATTTTACCTTGCCAACTCATCTTTCCACTTTTGGCATTCCTTTCTCCCAAATTCTGGAGCTTTCATGCCCCAAATCTTAGCCTCAGTATCAGTGATAATAATGACAGTTAATGTTTATTGAACATTTACTATGGGTCAGGCACTATACTTGGTGTCCTTTACCCTTTTAAATCACACACACACACACACAACAACAACCCTGTGATGTACATGCTATTATCATCCCCATTTTATAGGTGAGAAAACTCAGGCTTAGGGTTGCTTGAACATAAGCAGCCTGTCTGTGCTCTATGTCATGTCTCTACACCTCCGGAACAGGGCAACTGTCTGAAACTGAATCCTCTGACTCTGGCATGCATGCTTCTAATCACTGCTTTTATTATCACCATTGCTACTCCTTTCCTCCTCATCAAAACTTAACGTCCTATCAGCATTATCACAAACGGAACTAAAGTTATGTAGATCTCCCAGACAGTGGCTAGCCGGACTAGAGGCTCTACTGGTAACAACTGTCCCTTCCCTTTCTCTCAATAATAAATTATAATATGAACCAGCTCGGATATTTTGTTCAACTGCAAACTACCCCTCGCCCCACCCCCAAGTAACACTGCCCTGAATGTTTAAAGAATGGAAAAAGCACTGAGGCACTCAGGTTTCCTGGAAATGGAAGGAAGAGAGTTCTTTCAGGTTCTCAGTCTAGTGCTGATCATAGGTTTGGTTTGGTGGAGGGGTGAACACTACAGCCAGAAGGGTGATACCAAATGGTGTAGAGCAATATTTTCCTGCTGCCCTTTAGGGAGGAATGCCATTGTCATGATGGAAGCTTAGTTCTGGGCCTTTATTCGATCATGACTCGGTGCTAGATACTGACATTTATTAATTAACATGGTATCTGGGCTCAAGTGATTTCTCAGGATTGCTAGACAGGTATAAAGGCAATTACGGGGCCGTATGATGAAGTCCAAGAAAATGCCAGTTTTCATAAACTACATTACAGTCATCCTCCCTGACCTGCAGGGGATACGTTCCAGGATACCCAGGGATGCCTGAAACCACCAAGAGTACCGAAACTACACACACTGTGTTTTTTTGTGTACATACAGACCTATGATAAGGTTTGATTTAAAAATGAGCCACACCAAGAGAACAACAATAACTAATGATAACCTAGAGCAATAACTAATGATAACATAAAGAGATGAACAACAATGACTAATAATAACAGAACAATTACAATACACTGTAATAAATGTCAAGTGAATGCGGTCTCTCTCTCTCTCTCTCTCTCTCTCAAAATACCTTACCGTACAGGATTCATACTTCTAGCGAGGATGGGAGGTGATAAAATGCCCTCGTGATGAGGTGGAGGGAGTGAACGGCACAGGCGCTGTGACGTGGCACTAGCCTACTACTGACCACCAGATGATTTGTCTGTGTCCAACTATGCAACGCGAAACTGCCGGTAAGGATATAAGGGCAGGCATCCCTCATTTTATCGCACTATTCGGATACTGTGTTGTTTACAAGTTGAAGACTTGTGGCCACCCTGTCTCCAGCAAGTCTATTGGCATCATTGTTCCAACGGTCTTTGCTCAACTCATGTCCCTGTGTCACATTTTGGTAATTCTCCCAATATTTCGAGCATTTTTATTCTTATTGTGTTTGGTGCCCACACAACACGGCGAATGTAGGGATGAAGGTGTGTGTTATGACTGCTTCACTGACTGGACATTTCTCTGTTTTTCTCCCTCTCTTCTGGCCTCTCTATTCCCTGAGACACAGCAATATCAAAATTAGGCCAATTCATAACCCGACAATGGCCTCTAAGTGTTGGAGAGAAAGGAAGAGTCAACTGACGCAGCAAACTTTATTGTCTTATTATTTATTTACTTATTTATTTGACAGACAGACACAGCAAGAGAGGAAACACAAGCAGGGAAGTGGGAGAGGGAGAAGCAGGCTTCCTGCTAGCAGAGAGCCCTACATGGGCTCAATCTCAGGATGCTGAGATAACCACTTGAGCGGAAGGTGGATGCCTAACGACTGAGACACCCAGGTGCCCCTATTGTCTTATTTTAAGAAATTGTGGCAGCCAACCCAGCCTTCAGCAATGACCACCCTGATCCACCAGCAGCTGTCAATGTCGAGGCAAGATCCTCCAACAGCAAAAAGATTACAACTCACTTATAGCTCAGATAATGGTAAGCATTTTTCAGCTAGTAAGTATTGTGTATACATTGGTTTTTAGACATAATGCTATTTATTGCACACTCAATAGATTACAGTATAGTGTAAATGTAATTTTTATATGTATTGGGAACCAGAAACTTCATGTGACATGAGATTCACTTGACTGTGCTGGTCTGGAACTGAGCCCACAATAACTTTGAGGTGTGCCTATACTGTCCTGTTTCAGCACTCCTGTCAATTCTACATGAATTAAAAGAAAGATCAAAGACAACTGTTAGAAATAGCCAAATAAAGAGAAGAAGGGGTTTTTAAAACAACAGGAAAGAAACATTCAATGGTTTGAGGTGGGACAAGGATGGTATGTCTAGAAATCAGGAAAAAAGCCAATAAGATTAGTGTATGGATGCAAGTGGAAGGATGGGTCATGGATTTTGTGGTTTTCATGGTTTTAATCCTTATCTCTTTATTTTCACAAATCATACATACTGACATTAGATATAAATGCAACCCCAGGGGCTCCTGGGTGGCTCGGTGGGTTAGGCCTCTGCCTTCGGCTCAGGTCATGATCCCAGGGTCCTGGGATCGAGCCCCGCATCGGGCTCTCTGCTCAGCGGGGAGCCTGCTTCTTCCCTCTCTCTCTGCCTGCCTCTCTGCCTACTTGTGATCTCTGTCTATCAAATAAATAAATAAAATCTTTAAAAAAAATAAATAAAAACAACCCCAGCTTTGGATCTCACATGTATCTGAGCTGGTCTAAAGAACTTATGCCAGTGTCTCCGGGATACAGTGTGCATGAAACTTTTTGCACTAGAGAATTTGGCCCATGGACTCCGAATAAAAGGTGCTAGAGAGGACGGTGCAGAATTTCTCTCCAATTACTTTTGGTCTGTCCCTTAGACTTATGCCTAAGACTTATGGAGACAGCTCCAGAGGATGCTGAGAAAATATTTATTATAAGTACTCAGGTATGGGTGCCCAAAACATACTGCTGGTCTTTGTAAAGAAATGATACTCCAGAAACAAGATCTCCCCCATATATGGGGTATCCATGAGGAGACATCACAGTATATTCTGTGCAAGTTGAATAATATATGTCTCTTTCTTTTTTTTTTTTTTTTTTTTTTTTTTTTTTTTTTTAAAGATTTTATTTATTTATTTGACAGAGAGAGATCACAAGTAGGCAGAGAGGCAGGCAGAGAGAGAGAGAGGAGGAAGCAGGCTCTCCGCTGAGCAGAAAGCCTGATGCGGGACTTGATCCCAGGACCCTGAGATCATGACCTGAGCCGAAGGCAGAGGCTTAACCCACTGAGCCACCCAGGTGCCCCAATATATGTCTCTTTCTTAATGTGAAAAGCAGGTATCAGTCAAAATGAAGGTTTAGGGAAGTTCCAACAGCATGTCAATAAATAAAGGAGTCAGTATAAGCTTTGACAGGAGAAAAGGGGATCTCTACCCTGGGTCGAATGCTTTCTGGGGGGTCCTCACATATAAGTTCACCCTCACAACAATGTCTAAACGAACGCAAGTTCATCAAAATTTAAAAAAAATCTCTATGATAAGATGTCATTAAGAAAATCGAAGAAGTCAGAATGGGAGAGAATATGCACATGACATATATCCGATGAAGGATTTGTATCCAAGATATATAAAGAATTCCTACAAGTCAATAATAAAAGACAAATTACTCAATTGTTTGTACATGGACAAAAGACAGGAACAAATACTTCACAAAAGAAGATATACAAATGGCCAATGAGCACATGTAAGGTGTTTGATGTCATTTACCATTAAGGAAATGAACATTAAAACCAAATAATATGCCATTTCACACCCAGGAGAGGGATCAAATTTTTAAAAGATTGAAATTTTGAGTGGTGGCAAAGATGAGGAGCAATTGGAAATCTCATACCAAACGATATAATCACTTTGGGAAACTGGAAGTTTCTATGAAGTTAAACATAGTCCAACATATGACCCAATAATTCTTCCACTGAATAATTACCAAAGGCAAATGTAAACCTATGTCCATACAAAGAATCGTATAAGGATGCTGGGAAGCAGCCTTATTCACAATAGCCCACAACTAGAAACAACCAAATGTTTACCAGCAAGAGAAAGGATAAATAGGTATATATTATAATAAATATTTTGAAATATAAATATGTGTATTCAGCAATAAAAACAATTATAAACTACACAAAATAAAATGGAGTAATCTCAAAAACATTATAATGAGCTAAAGAAGTCAGGCTCAAAATAGTATGCCCCATACAATTTCATTTATATGAAGCCCTAAAATGGGCAAAATGAATCTATGACAATAGAAATTGGAGTAGCAGTTGCCTCTGGGCCGTGTTAGGATTGACTGGAAAGGGACAAAGAAGACATTCTGTAAGAATGGCATGTTCAATATCTTGAATATGGTGGTGTTTAAATAAGTGTATACAATTGTCAAAAATTATCTAATTTTACACCTAAAATCTGTATATTTTCTTTTTTTTTTAAGATTTTACTTATTTATTTGACAGAGAGAGACACAGTAAGAGAGGATACACAAGCAGGGTGAGTGAGAGAGGGAGAAGCAGGCTTCCAGCCGAGCAGGGAGCTGGATCCCAGGACCCTGGAATCATGACCAGAGCTGAAGGCAGATGCTTAACGATTGAGCCACCCAGGCGCCCCTGTATATTTTTTTATAGTAAATTATACCATGATTTTAAAAAATGAGTTTGGGATTAAAAAAATATTATCTATAAGAAAAAATTATCCAAATCCACATTTCACCTCATTAAAGACATTTCTTTCCTAAAACAATGAGTGCCCCTGTCATCTAGGAACTGGTGCTCAGCACTCATAAGGTGCAATGCATTACCTCTGTAGGGAAAGAAAACTTTTCCTCTACCCTCTTAGGTTTTGAGAGTGAGACCTGCAAATTAAAGAAACAAGAGGTAAATAGGAGATAAAACTTTCTTTTGTATACATACAGAAGCCAACAGAAAAGTAGCTGGCTTGTTAAATGGTTGAAGTTGGAGACTCATATATAGCTAACTTAGTAAGAGAAGGTTACTTTAGATCACTTCTGTCAAGAAAACACAAATTACATATAATTCTGATTTCAAAAATATAATTAGTGATTTTGCTGAAATGCAGACAAGAAAAATAAATTTTATAAACTAAATGTCTTTATTATTCATTCATAAATCTTTGCTTCATCAACAGAACCTCCAGCCATGTATAAAAATAATAAAATCAGTCATCCGTAATACATTTTGCCAACTTGCAGTCATCTGAAATTCATAGCTTTACACATATTTTTCCATTTTGTCATCATGAAGTCACATTTTTCCAAGGTAGAAAATACTACATATGTTATTTAATGATTTGTTGTTTGATTTATATCTTTCAAATAACTAGACAATGGTATTTGGGTCTCAGTTTTTACTTATGCCCAGGGCTCTATGCATGTAAGGAGAGAAGAGATAAGCACTCCCATATGCCTGCAACCTTGAGACCTGCCTCTCTACTGCCAAGAATCACTTGGTTGGGACTTTGTGCAACAATCTTGTGTTTGCTTTGACAGGATAGGTCTTGCTCTCTCTGGTGTCTCTAGACTACTAGGGGTGAGATAATGCTCTTCATTCTTCCTATGGTCTTCTCGTTTCCTGTGGATAACTATTGGCCAAAGCAAATATGTGCTGAGCAGGGAAGGAAATGGGGCTGCAGAGAAGGAAACTTTTTCCCCCCACTTAATGGCTTTCTATACTCCATAAGGTAAGAAAACAAGTCATTACATATGAAGAAAATTACTTACAGAGCGAGTGAATCTCCAAAGGCTTCCCAGCCACAACAGAGATAATGTTTTCCATCATTGTGCACAAAATTTCAGTTCCCATTTCTTCCTCTTCTTTTTCTAACTTGAGCATGGGTTTTATTTCTGTAACTAAGCATTTGGAGCCTTGACAATGACTTCCACTGCCCCCCTGCTGACCATTCTTAATTTGAGAAAGTGTCAAGAGAAAGTTGAAAATTTGTTTTTTCTTCTATCAATTTCTTCTACAATTTTAAGTGTAAATCATTATGAATTTTCCTCCAATTTCCCAGAATAGTATCATCTGATTGAGAATAAGGAACGTTTTTCTTTCTCTTGTTATTTATATCCCTACCCCTACTGTGCCCTCATACTCATGCTACTGCCTAATACTATTTTTTGCTAGCAAATTCACTATTTCTTAGGACACGGAACATTGCCTGTGAAAGAGTGGGTGCCAGTAGATGCTGGACCTACTGGGAAACTAAAAAAGCTTACTTTAGGTCTCCTCATTGCATTCATCTATTCAGTGCCCTAGAAAAGGACCCAGCCATGTAGGTTCATGGTCATGTCTTTTTGTGAAATTTGCAAAAGTGAGGCCACTGCCTCTGCCTCATTTGTCTTCTCCATTTGCATGTACACGTGTGTTAAGGTGATATCAAAATGGCTATTGGCATTTTTCAAAAAAAAAAATCCAGTTAAGGGAGAACTGACTTGGGACCCTTTTAGTTTATGTTTAGTGGGATACAGTTACGTGGTTTGCAATCACCTCCATCTACAATTAAGCCGTTGCTAATTTTCCAGTGAATGAACCCTCTTTTTGTTCCCAGTGTGGACTCACCCAGCATGATAATCTGAAGGTCAGGGATGAAGACCGCATCATGGCATGATGGTGTCATAATTGTTTTTTTTTCCTCATTCATAATGAGTAGTTAATTACATATCTCATTTTACATGTATGAATGTGTATGCCTTATCCTAAAGATCTCCAAAATTATATAAGGTTCTGGTCCCATATAACTCAGATATATCTCTAATGGATGTTCGGTAAATGTTTGGTGCAGGAGCGAATGACCTTCCACGAGCAGATAAATTTCAATTCATCTGATACAGCACCTTAATTTTATTAAAAAATTAAAAATTTAAGATAGTAAATTAAATGCCTGAATCTTTAAATACCACTTCAGTATATCAGGAAAAGGTTAGAAAAAGCATACACTTTAGAGTCAGAAATGAATTTATATCCTTCCTTCTAGCAGTTTAAACTTGGTGAAGTTATTTAATTTCCCTGCACCTCGCTTTCCCCATTGGTAAAATGAGGATGGGAATACTTACTGTGCAGATTCATTCTGAAGATGAAATGAGATGATATAGCTATGGCACCAAATCAGGGTACTAAGCATGCAGAAGGGTTTAGGAAAGTGTTGGAAGCATGGTGTAAGGGTCAAGCACACAGATTCTGAAATCAGATGACCTAGTTTAAATCCTGGCTCAGCAGCTAGATATCTAAGGAGTCCAGGACAAATAGTTTCTGTGCTTTCATGTCCTCATCCTTAAAATGGGAGTAAAAATGATACCTATATTATAAGGTGGTTATGAAGATTAAGTGAGTTAATATTTCTAAGGTACTTAGAAGGTCCCTGTGCCATCAGGTATGCTATAGAAGTATATATTAAATTGTCAGCTATTTATTTATTGAAAATCTTTATTCCACTAGACCAGAACTGTTCTATTAGGTACATGTTATACAAGAATAACCATAACATTATCTCAGATAATGTGGAAAGTTTATTCTAATTAAACCCACACTTCATTGCTAGGGGTTTCTTGTAGTTGCAGATTTATAGACAACTTTTTAAAAAGCCTAAGTTTTGGATCTACGGCAACGTGTTCTACCTTGTTATTATACATAAAGACCCCAATTATACTACTTGGTTACTGCCTTCAAAAGTATTTTTGGTAACAGTTAAACAGAAAGAGTTCCAGCAAAAAGGGAGAGAGAGAGAGAAAACACTATTGTTTTCTCTGGGATCCAAGAAAGTTTAATTAAAATGCCAACATGATCAAGCAGGCTAAGAATGTTTTCTCATTATTCCAATTAAGAGTCAGTAAGATTTGATTAATATTATTCTGACTGCTTTGGGCTCTGGCAGATCTGTATATTTTCATTCAGTTATTCAACTCTAGTATATTCTATTAATTATCTTTCTCTTTCTCTCTGCAGTCCTCTTCTTCAATATAATCCTTTTTTTTTTTTTTTTCAAATGGCCCCAGGAGCTTTTTCCTTAAAATAGTAAGAATTATTTTAAGTGCTACAGTTAATTTTAGTCAAACCCTTAAATACCTTTTTGAGTTAAGTCCTATCTCAGATTCTTCATATAAAAAGAATATGTGAGTTTTAAAAAATGGAACTTTTCCAGGCTTGATATAATTTACTGTGTAATTCTGTGTCTACCAGAGAATTAAAATGATTATTTATGTTCCCCAGACTCGAAGAATTAGGGAAACATTGAACTGTGCTGATTTTTTTAAAACACAGTTGGAATTGTTTAGTAATGCTTCATTTGCATGCAGAAAGCCCAACACATATTAAAATAGGTACAAGTCTGTGTTAGTTTCAAAGAAATGAAGGTGAGCCAGTTTATCATCAAAGCTAATATATTCAATACCCACCCAAAAATTACACAAATTGGTGCCATGTTTGAAATATTAAATGGACGGAAGTCTAAAATCCAAAGTTATGACTCCCAAAGAAATGATAACTCATTCTTTTATGTATTTGCAATATTAAATTCTTGGCTTTAATATACAATTCTGAGTAGGGGCATGAAATGGTTGTCTATAGGGAAAATGCCTAGTTAGTGCTTTTTTTCAGTCTGGTAATTTTGCTGGTGTTTTTAAATATGTTATGATACCCAGAGGTTTTGGAAATGGTCATATGTTTTATAAAACTATGAATAAATGTAAGGTAGAATTATGCTGCAATTTCTGTGAAAACCATAATTCTGAATTGAATGCCTTTTCTGTTTTTAAACCTCACCTGCATAAAACATGAAAATAAAAAGGTGGGTATTAAAGAGAAGGGCATCTATAATTATATTCTAGTTCTTTTGTGTCATTAGTTTCACAGTTATGTGTGTTTGTATACATACACGAGTTTTTGGTTCCTGTTCTATGAACCACCACCATCACCCCCGGCCAAATTACAGTGACTCTAGCTCTAGGACATAACATACTAAACATGATTGCATAAAGAGTTCTTGCTTTGTATACTTGGGTTAGTTTGTTTCTGTATTTTCTATTTCTTTATTTGAGAACCAGAAAGAGAAAAACAAAGTATACTCACTCTTCCCCATCTGCCCACGACCATTGCAGCTGGAAGCCATTGCAACTGGTTCATTCCATCCACTGATATGGATTTATGTCCTAGGAAGGTAGCATTCTTGATGGCGATTTTATACACAAAATGCATTTCAACTTCATTTACTGCATTAAGTAAAAGATGGAAAGAATTATTATGATTTTAATTATTATAATTTCACATGATTAAAAAGCCTTAATTTATGCAGCTCTTTATTGATGACAAAAAGAAAGGAATTCTAAGTGATGAAGTATATCTTACTTAAGAAGTGAAAAATCAAGCCCTTGAACGACATCAGTGGCAAGGAAAATTCTTCCATGAAGAGAATTAAACGTAGCCTCTTGATCTGCTCTTTGATGGCAAAAGGATAACTATGATGTGCTAGGGGAATGATATGATCATTTTATTGCAAAATGGCCGAAAGCCAATCACTAACTGTGTCATATCCTAATGCTTTACTGTACTATGTATTCTTTAACTTGTGTTTCAGGTTTGAAGCAAAATGGAAAAAAAAATATACACTCCTTTCTTTATTGATGACAGACCTCAATGAAATAATTCATATAAACTAGTTAATCCCTAATGTATAATTGGGTGCTTAGCAAATAATAGTTCCTATTTCAAGACCAGACTTCAGGAACTTACTTTTTTGGATGACTGTCAGTTCAGCATCTGACTCCTGATTTTGGACCAGGTCCTGATCTCAGGGTCATGGAACTGAGTCCCATGTGGGTTCAGCACTCAGCATGGAGTCTGCTTGTCCCTCTCCTTCTGCTTCTCTCCCTTGCTTGTGTTCTTTCTCTCTAAAATAAATAAATAAAATCTTTAGAAACACAAAAACTTACTTTTTTACCATCTCGAACTACTGATGTCAAATTTTTAAAACTCATACCCTATTCCTATGCTTATAATAAACAGCAGTGTTATCTTCATAAAATATTTACCATCATTTTTCCATAAATCTTTCTAATTTTACTATTTCCTTGCTTTTGAATTTGGAATTATCAGGTGCACTCTTTTCTTTCCATTCCAACACTTTATATTCAGATCTTGTTCTAAATGTTTTTTGAAATCAAGTTCCTCTCCTTTAAATATGAAATATTTTCTTCACTTGCATAATTGTTCTTTTAAGGAGTTTCCTTGTATTTCATTTTATCAGCAGCTGCCGTATCTAGAAATGGCAATAGCATGTAAATCACCGTTTTTCCTAAACCTTGAACTGAAAACATAAGATTACATCATTTTATTTTCTTTACAAATTCTTCAATTTTGTTTCCAAGAAATAAACAACACCCACTATCCTAGACTCCCAAACACTAAGCAATTAAGTTAAAACTCAGACTTGAACATTTTGGAAAGAAAATGAAATTGTATTTAAACTTCAGAGTTACGGGGTGCCTGGGTGGCTCAGTCAGTTAAGCGTCGGCCTTCAGCTCGGGTTGTGATCCCAAGGTACTGGGATGAAGCCCTACATAGCGCTCCCTGTTCAGTGGGAGTCTGCTTCTCTCTCTCCCTCAGCTGCTCCCCCTGCTTATGCGTGCGCTCGCTCTCTCTCTGTGTCAAATAAATAGATAAAATCTTTTAAAAAACAAACAAAACTTCAGAATTACTTAGAATTAAGAAAGTGAGAAGGGAAATGTTAAACAAATAATGTGTGCACTACCCCAACTACATGTTTTCTACAAGAAACCCACTTTTAAGTATAAAAAATATGCAGATTAAAAACAAAAGGACGGTGGAAAATACACCAAGACAGTAACAATTTGTTACGGTTGAACTTAAATGTGTCCCTTTGTGATGGTGCTTAATTTTAACCACATAAATTGCACTCAGGATGCATGAGTTCCTTTACCTAATCAGGAGCTGCCAACAATCTGTTTAGACATTCACCTGGGTTAATACGCATATTATTGTTCCTCAGTTTGGGAAATGAAGCTTCAGACAGAATCCATTATCTGTGTGTGTTGGTTTGCCTGAGCAATTGTTTCCTAGATGCATATTAATTTTATTTTTAGTATTTTGAGCTCTGATCCATCTGAGTTCTGTTTAACTTTGTTTAACCCAGAGCTTTCTAAATTTATTTGAGCATGGAACCCTTTAAACAAAGCAGCCATGAAGACTTTTTTTTCCTTTTTCCTTCTGTCTATTTTCTGAGTTTTCTTCAGTGAACATTTCCCAGAAAAGAAAGCAACAAACGTATGGGAATGAAACAGTGAACGTTACCACACTAACGCAGCACAATGCTTGTGACCAGTCTGTGAGATCCTGACTTTCCTCCCCACATCTTTCCATAAACACAGCAGAACCAAAATCACATTCTCTGACCCCGTTTATTGCTTTGAGTCACATTTCTCAAAGCATATGCTATACACCATTAGTTCCCCGAGATGTTAGTGAATGCTCCACCAAAAAAAAAAAAAAATATGTTGAGGTCAAAAATACTTGGGATCTCCAAAGTTGTGATGAGACTTCTCAGAAACTTAATATTTTACTAATTCTGATGTACTTTGGGCATTCCCAAATGGGATGACACGCCATGTTTCACCTAATTTATTTGTCCATAGGTCAAATCCTTGTTAGTAAGACCATAATGGGCTTTTTCCTACCAAATACACCTTGGAGAACACTGGTTTAAAATTTCATCTGAGGAAGTGTGTGAATACACAGAAAAGGCGGGGATTAAAATGGTTTTCCTCAGTTGATCCAAGACCCTACCTAAGCTCTAAGGTCTTACCAACAGAAAAAATACATAGAAAGTTGCCTAATAATTGTTATGGACAGCTTGGGAATTCAGGGATTTTGTTTCTGTAAGTCAAGGAAAGATAGATGATATTTTCATAAAGATAATAAGGAACAATACACATATATAACCAAATAGATTTCCCTAACTGAATGGAAGATTTGTGTGTGTTTTTCTCCTTCCATTTGGTTAATGAATTTAGTGCCAGTTTGGTTCCAAAAATGGGTGTGACCAAAAATGGGTGTAACACTAAGGATACAAAGGCACATAGGTGAGGCCATAACCCCCGAGAATTTGTAGTCTCATTGGCGAGGGAACCTTGCAAATAAGCCCAATATTGCGATAGTTGTAGCTTTGATAACAAAGCTATGTCTCAACAGCCATGAGAGCAGAGCAAAAAAATCCAGAACTTTCGGAGCTTCAGGAAAACCTTTCTAGAAGAGTGTGTTACTGAGCTGAGACCCCTGACCCACCATTCCACCTACTTCCTACCTCTGTCTCCACTTGAAGATCTTATAAAGCACAAAATTGCATCCTGTAAGTTTATCCTTTTTTTTTTTTTTTTGTACCTCTGACAACAGTGGCAATCTCTTCCAAATTTGAATTGAAAGCCATGTTTACCCAGTGGTAATAAAATCATGTCATTAAGATAGTAAATGTGACCCTCCTGCGCTTTATATAGAACAAGAAATTATCTCTAATGAAGACAGAAAAAGCCTCCAAAAATGAGATGAGACTATCATTCAGATCATCCAGGTTGAAGAAATACTGAAAATCCTCTTTTTGCTGACTGCAATCTGCTGCTGAATTGAACCTTTGAACCATTGAATCATTAATTTTAAAAAATCACATTTTGCCAGCCAATTACTCAGCATTCCGTGACATGATCAATGATGTTAAAGGTTTTCAGCTCATTGTATTAATCAATTAAGCACAGAATATAAACAAAAAACAACTGTCAGCTGATGTGGGTCCATTGCTGATGAACTGCTGCTTAAAACAATTAATAATGAAGTAATGCTGCAAAACTAAGGGCAAAGGCCTAATTGATTTTTCAAAAGTAAGAACACTCTAAATGCTCAATTAGTTAATAATTTGCCTACTCATTGATTTCTTCAAGGTGTCTGACTGGCAAAATTGAGAAAGATTCTATAATCGCTGTCCTTCTACAAAAAGCTCTTTTCTAGGCATCTAGGAAGGTTAGAAGATCAATTTAGACTTCCATTAATAGTGTAGGAAACTTTCTCCAAGGATGAAAAAGCAACTATCAAAAACAAAGAAATCATCAACTAATAAAACTCTGGGGAGCGCTCTGTGAAATGAACCAATTTCATGAAGAATATTAATACATTAAATAGGGAAAAATAATGAAATGATGCAAATATCTATTAGAAATAGCAGACATTTACCAAATGCAAAAGGACAAGTTTGAGACTGAGAGACTTGTGATTAAAATGCTTTTAATTGCTGGTAATGAACTCAATAAAGAGAAATGAACATTTGAGGATACTGAGACTTCCTCTAGTTATTTTTTTATTCCCTAGTTCTATCTTTTCACTGCACAGGGCAGGTTTTGGTAATAGAACGTGATGCATGGTATGTAGATGGTGTAACAGAGATTATTGGTGTTAAAAAAGAATCCAAAAGCATGCTAAGGATAGATAGTAGTGACATTTATTGAACATCTGCTATGGGCCAGCCATTTTTCTAAATATTTTACACAAATTGACACATTTAACCCTCACAAATTCCTATGAAAAGTTGTCTTCCCAGAGTATATACTACCAGTAATACCCAGTAGTATTTCCAGAATCTGAATAGAATCTGGCTGCATGATCCAAACCCTTACCTTCCCACTCTTTAATGAAACCATGCACTCTTTTAAGCACTTGACATAGCTTTTCTTGCTTAATCTCACAACCACCCTACGTATTAGTTACTGTTCTATCTATATTTTACCAACTAAGAAGTTCTGATCAAGTAATTTTCTCAAGGGCCATAGAGCCAATATATAGTGTCTTAGAAAGCTACAGGACTAATATCAGAACACATGGTCTTTGGGCACAGTATGGACAGACGGACCAAGCTTCTACCACTAAGTAGCTGGTGACCTTAGTTGTTTTTGTTTTTGTTTTTGTTTTTTTAAGATGTTATTTATTTATTTGAGAGAGAAATAGCACAGGAGCAGGGACAGGGGAGAAGAGAGAGAGAATCCAAGCAGATTCCACCGGGCACAGAGCCCAACTTGGGCTTGATCTCATGATCCTGAGATAGTGACCTGAGCTGAAATCAAGAGTTGGGCCTTAATCGACAAGCCACCCAGGTGCCCCAACCTTAGATTTTTAATGAAGGAGTTTTATTCAAAGTCCCTACTGCCTCTTTTTCTCTTCTCTCTCCTCCCACAAATTTAATACAACCATCTGACGCTACTCCTTTTTCAGGGGCACTGTGAAAATACTTTTAACAAGCACAAATTGCATGTGAAAATTATAAAATAGACATTTGTACAAGTAAGAATATATAGGTTTATGTGTGTAAATATTCTAGGTTCATCGCTGGAAATTGCCTTATAGGATAGCCACAAAAACAATATTAGCTAAAAATATCACACATATGTTAGTTGCTGAGCTAATGGCCAGAACATAATTTCAACCTTAAGAACCATCTGCCAAGTCAGGAATCCAGGGGATCAAGAAGCTAGAGGAAGGAGGAAGATGGGGTCCCCCCTGAGTACAGGGACAGGAGCTGGGACCCAGGGTCCGGGCTTTTGTATCTTATGTTAAGTCGCCCATGGTGAGCAGCAGCTTCACCAAACTAACACCAAATGATCACCAGTCAATCCCAAAGGCAGGCTGCAAGTCTTCTCCTCCAGCCCCTCCTATCTCTTGGTTTATCCTCTGGGTAAATACAGATGCAAATAGAGTGAAGCAATAAACACATTTTAGAGAATCAGGAGCATCCACTTTTCTTTTTGGTTCATTCCTTAATAACCTTGGGTTGGAACTGTCTTCTATGAAAAAAATGTAAGGATCCTTAATTGGGATTTTTAAGATTCTAACCCAAGGTTTTTGTTTTTGTTCTTTGTGAGAAAGGAATTCTTTACAACTTTGTGAGAGTGACTTCAGGACAGGAGGAGAAAATAAACAACGGTGTGTAGAGCAAAGGGTAGAGCCTTTTTCCTTATTTTGAAATTTGACAGCAGCTTCCTTACTACTTATTGTAGTTGGGAGGATTAATCAGAAAATGTATCCTATGTGCCTGGACATAGTAAGTGTTTGATGCATGTTAGTCAACGACCCCTACCTCCAACGAAACCCTACCAGCTCTCCTTCCCACTTACTTCCTCACTACACTGAAGAGACAATTGCTGTACCCAACTATTGAATTATCTAGATCAGATCTTCCAAACAACATGCTTTCTCATCATCTCTCTCACTCCCTCTTTATGACTCTTTATGGGTCTTCCCTTCCTGAGTGAGAATCAAGGGTCCTTTCCTCTTTTCCTTTAACATTGCCCCTCTGCAATCAGCCACATGGATCATCTGAGGGGAGGGATTACAAGAAATATAGAGAACAAAGAGTTATCCTGGCTTTGGAGTTCTAATATTTGCTCCTGAATCTCATAGTCTAAACAATCACCTTGAAATTAAGGTGTCTTTTTTTAATTTTATAAATATTTGGATTTTCTTTCTTTTTCCTTTCTCTCTCTCTCTCTCTCTCTCTCACACACACACACACACACACACACACACACACACACACACACTTGATTTTATGTATGGCAAGTCAAAGGAATTAAGTCACAAATTGTATGTCTAACCCCAGACTGGAAAATAGGTAGCTGAGGAATCAGAATACAAGCTGGGTAGCTGGATAAGGGTTTTCTTCTAAGAGAAGAAAATAGCATCAATTTCTAGTACATGTGTCTAAGAAGGTGGGGTATGTGATAGTAGGGAGGTAGAAGGGAAGGCATGACAGAAACCACAGGTGGGTTTAGAGGGAATCCCAGAGTAGAGGGTCCTCAAACAGTGAAGCTCATTTGGTGGCGAGTCCTCCAAAGACTTCCCCATGACAACCAGCACTGGCACCAGTGTGGTGAGACAGCATCAGAAACAGTGGTGAGGTGTGTCCAGACAGAGAGAAACTGAGTCCACCCACTTAGATTTATTTGGCTCCAGGGAGCATGAAAAAGAATATAGAAGTGTCTCAGTATCTTGAGAGGGTCAGAGACATGCGCGAAAGGGCATATCAAACCAGAATGTATCTTTCATTAGGAGAGGGAAGATCTTGAGCAAGTATATTAATCTGTTCCTAGCCACAATGATGGGAAACTACATAAAGTTTTCTCCGTCAAGGACGATAGTTTAGGATAGCGTTCACACATACTTTTTACCTCTTTTAAAAATATGTGCATTTATATCCGAGTTTGTGGTCTATAAACTATTATGCCGCTCCCTCAATAGAAAGAGTTTATTTCAAGAGATTTCTAAACCCCATTTTAGATGTACTAAAGTGAATTGAAGTTTTGTCACAGTGAATTGAAAAATGGGTATGTTGAATAAGAGTAATGTCAGCACACAATAAACTTTAGTATGCCGCAGGGGGTGCCTGGGTGGCTCAGTCCGTTAAGCAGCTGAGTCTTGGTTTCGGCTCAGGTCCTGATTTCAGGGTCATGAAATCAAGCCCTGGGCCAGTTTCCACCCTGGTCAAGGAGTCTGTTTGTAGATTCTCTCTCTCCCCTTCCCTTTGCCCTCCCCCCAACTTGTGTGTGTGCATGCATGCGCGCTCTCTCTCTCTCTCTTTCTCTTTCTTTCTCTCTGTCTGTCTCTCAAATAAATAAATAAATCTTTAAACCTTTAGTATGCCACAGATAAAATACTTTGTGGAGTGTACTCACATTCATAGCAGCATTATTCTCAATAGCCAAAAGGAAGGAACAACCAACTCAAGGTTCCATGAATGAATAAGCAAAATGTGCTTACAACCCAACAATTGCACTACTAAGTGTTTACCCAAAGAATTCAAAAATACTTATTCAAAGGGATACATGCATCCTGATGATTATAGCAACATTATCTACAATGGCCAAACTATGGAAACAGCCCAAGGGTTCATTGACTGATGAATAGATAAAGAAGATGTGGAAGATTACTCAAAATAAACAAACAAACAAACAAACAAAATGTGGTATGGACACATAATAGAACCAGCCTTAGAAAGGAAGAAAATTCTGACACATACCATGACACAAACAACCACTGGGACATTCTGCTTGGTGAAATAAGCCCGTCAGAAAGGACAAATACTATATGATTCCATTTATATGAGATTTCTAAAGAAGACTGGCTTCTAGAGAAAGGAAGTAGGATGATGGTTGCCAGGGCTGGGAGGAGAGGGAATGGGGAGTTATTGTTGACTGGATAGAGTTTCAGTTCTGTAAGGGGGAAAGGGTTCTGTGGCTGGATGGTGGTGATGGTTGCACAACAATATGAAGGTACTTAATGTCACTGAATGGTGCACTGAAAAACAGTTCCAATGGGGCGTACCCAGCTGGCTTCATTGGAGGTGCAGGCAACTCTTAATCTCAGGATCATGAGTTCAAGCCCCATGTGGGGTGTAGAGGTTACTTAAATAAATAAAACTAGAAAAAAATAATTTCAATGGAAAATTTGTGTTATGCGTATTTTACAATTAAAAAAAATTTTTTTAAATCAAGACAAAAAAAAAAAAACCCACAAAACTACTTTGTGGAAAGACAAACAAATAACTTCTGTTTGTCCCTCTCCACACAGCTCCTTCATGGAAATCTTTAAAGAATAGCGCTTTCTGGACGAAGAATTTAGGAGACTAACCAGTGCTATATAAACTTTCAACTTCACATGAAAGTCTCCTGAATCCAAATCCACTGGTTTCTCCATTAACTCTAACACATTTGAATATATGTGAGCAAACACATATATGCAGTCATACAAATACAAATACAGTGTGTGTTGTTCTCATTAGAAGAAAAAAGCAATCAATGCATTTTGGTGAGCATCATAATGTTACCTTTGATTTCTGAATTTTAGACCCATTTATTTTTAAATAAAACATATTTTCAGAGTTGCCTTTGATGCCCAATAATTCTAAGCCAGCTCACAGACTTTGTTCTTTGAAATAGTAAATCAGGGTCACTAAGTATCTAAATACTGAGTAACTCATTTTCATTGTCTCTAAACCAACAAAAATTTATCCTCGGCTGCTCCTTTAAAAATGTATCTGAATTTCATTTGCTTCTCATTTTTATTGAAGCCCAATAAAAAGATCTATTTATTGTTATATACTTAAAATTGGAAATAAGTGGCTGTCATTAAAATCAGGGACTATTTTTATGTTATGCAGTATTTAGACATTATTAGAGAGAACTCACAATTTCCAATAGACTAAAAGTTTACATTTAAAGTGGTACAACGAACAAACATATATTTATGATTGTAGGCCTAAGTGCTTATTTTATTATACTTTGTATTCATCTCAAATTTTATTTTGCCATAGATTTTAAAAAGAAATAGAACTTTTTTTCTTTTAAAGTCATACTTGGAAGGGAAGCAACAGCTTATGGTAGAAGAGCACTGACATGGGAATATAGGTATCCAGGCCCTTCTAGTATACAATCTTGAGCAAGTAATTTTACCTCCCTGGAGCTCCTTTTTCTCCCCAGTAAAGTGAAAGAGTGAGAGTAGTTGGACTGAAATATTTTCCATCTTTCAAGTTCCAAGACCTCATGCTTCTGAGACTCTGATGGGCAGGCACATAGCAGCCTGGGCTTCATCCAACACTTACACAGTAAACCCATGCTTGGTTCCTTCAAACAAGTTAGACTAAACCAGTTCAGTTAAACCTATTATTACTGAGAGCCTTTAGGGATGATGATGATGACAGGTAATGTTTATTGAGCACTCACTACTTGCGGCACTGACTGTAGTAGATGAATTGTACAAAACAAATTATACAAAACAGCCCCAATGTTCCAATGTTCCCAATGTTCCCTGTTCTCTGAACCTGGGCTTGCCTTGTATCACACGCTGGCCAATGGAATCTGACAGGCAAAATGTTGTTCCAGCTTGGAGCCTTGTCCTCCATGCTTACTCTTGGAACTCTCCCACCACCAGAAAAACAAGCTCAGGTTAACCTGCCAAAAGATAAAAGAACGTGTAAAACAGAGTTCTCCCAGTCAGGACTCCAGAAATGTGAGAAAGCCCAGCCAAGATGAGCAGAGCTTCCTAGCTGACCCACAGCTAGCCACAGACACACGAGTGAGGCCCCTGGAGTCCAGCTCAGGACAGCAGAACCACCAAGCTGAAATAATAAGGGGTTATTATAAGCCACTAAGTTTTGGTGTGGGCTCTTGCGCAGCATTTTTGTGGCCGTAGAGAACTGTTAGTCTGCTCTAAACATGTCAGATGGTTTTCTCATTTACTCCTCACAGCAGTTTTATATAAAAACTATTATAATCATCCTAGTTTAGAGATAAACTGAGGCACGGAGAGATAAATTAATTTGCTCATGATTATAAAACTGCTATATTTTATATGTTACAAAACACCATCAGTTACAAGATGCACCATTATTTTATATACTACTGAGAAAGATTATAACTTAAAATAAAGTGCACCTTAATTTTGGAGATAGCAAAACATGAAAAACGGGGGCACCTGGCTGGCTCAGTTGGTAGAGCATATGACTCTTGATCTCAGGGTCATGAGTTCAAGCCCCATGTTGGGTGTGGAGCCTACTTTAAAAAGAAAAAAAAGAAAAACCTGAAAATCAAAATTTCTGTTTCATGTTTCATGTTTCAGTGGTTCCCAGGGGTCAGGGGGGAGAAAGGGATAATAGGTGGAGCACGGAGGATTTTTAGGGCAGTGAAATTATTCTGTAAAATGTATAACACCAAGAGTAAACCCTAAAATGTAAACTATGGACTCTAGGTGATAAGGACATGTCAGCGAGCATCTATCAATTGTAACAAATGTATCGCTCTGGTGGGATGTTGATTATGGGGGAAGCTATTCATGTTGGGGTCATGGAGTATTCGGGAAATCTCCATACCTCCCCCTCAATTTTTCTGTGAACCTAAAACTGCTATAAAATATGAGTTCTATTTTTTTTTTTTTTTTGAGTAAGCTCTATGTCCAACTTGGGACTTGAACTCTGGACCCCACTACTAAGAGTCTCATGTTCTACAGATTGAACCAGCCAGGTGTCACTAAGTTATATTTTTTTAAAAATGAAAAAGAACAAATGCATCTTAGAATTGATGAAATAAGAAGTAAGTGGTGGGGGCCAGGCCTTTGGTTGGGCATTTTCACTTATTTGAAATAATTTGAGGCACTTGAATATTTAACTGGTTGTTTGAGAATTATAACCACCTTTTACAGTTCTCTGGAATAGCAGATGTTGTATAAGGGATCTGCTCCTCTTAGAAATCCTTTGTTAGTGCTCCGAGATTTAAAATTTTTTCTCTGCCCAGTTCTGTGACCTTTGCTATACCCCTTTGCTCTAACCAGGACTCCTATTCTTTGCTGTATACTTCATTGCCTGCATTATTTCATTAACATTTCCTCTTTCTAAATCCCTCTCTGGTTGGTTGATCTTCTAAAAATTCCTCCAATTTATCTATGTCTCTTAAAAGAAATTAGATGCTCACTTACTAAATATAGTATTAACGAGACCTAATCACTAGTGCTGAATTAGATTAATTACCTTGCTTGTTTGGAATGTGACACTCATCAATCAATTAATATTCCACATATGTGTGGTTCCCTCATTGTATTCCCTAAGACAGATGAGTCTGATGAGGGCTTTTGGAGGTAGATAGACCAAGATCAAATATTGCTTCTTTCTGCCACTTGCTATTTATATAACCTTGGATAAGGTACTTAACATCTGTGAGATCTAGCATCCTGATATAAAAATGTATATAAATACATTCCAGCCTGAATCATTCAAGATTTGTTCAGAGAAGCACAATTACTGGAGGAAGATGGATAGAGATATAAATATAGATATAAATGTGATTTATTCCAGAGACTAGATCTTATACAATTGTGGTTTGATTAGACCACCCAGGTGAGGCTGTCGCTTCCTTGTCTGCTGCTGTAGCTCAAAATCAGAGGGCAGCAGTCTAGAAGAGATGAGTGTGAAGTAGGGAAAAAGGACAAACAGGAAACTTCGAGGATCTGGAGAATCCACAAGAATATTCTGGATCCCACATTGGTCTTTTGCTATCTCCAAGCCTCCGGAATCAATGATGGGGGTACCCTGCCTCATAGCATTCCACTGTGTGATATAGCACATTTTCTTTATCCGTTCATCCACTGATGAACACGTAAGCTAAACACACACCTGTCCAAGGAACCGGTGAAGCCAAAGGAGGAGATACAGCAGTCTCTGGAGTTGCTGCAAATCTAGCCACTTTCTTGTAAAGATTTATTTATTTATTTGAGAGAGACAGAGAGTTCAGGTGGGAGGAAGTGCAGGAGGAGAGGGACTCTTCTACCCAGGTGCCCTAGATCCGGCTGCTTTCTTATGCCAGGGGGTGAACCCATATATCCTCAGCAATGTGAATGAGCCACAACAGTGCTGGGGACCCTGCACTTACTGTTGTCAGATTTAGCAAATAAAACTGCCAAGTACCTAGCAAAATTTACATTTCAAGTAAATAATAAATAGTTTTAAGTATAAATAGGTGCCTAATAGTGCATATAAATATGTTTTAATGTAAATATGTTTCAGGCAGTATTGGGACATACTTACACTAAAAATTATTTTTTTTTAAGGGGCTCCTGCATGGCTCAGTCAGTTAAGCACCTGACTCCCGGTTTCAGCTCAGGCCAGGATCTCAGAGTCATGGGATCGAGCCTGACATCAGGCTCCGTGCTCAGCAGAGAGACTGCTGGAGATTCTCTCACTGTCATCTCCCTCTGCTTCTCCCCCCACTCCTGTGCTCTCTCTTTCTCTCTCAAGTAAAGCAATCCTAAAAAAAAAATTTTTTTTTTGTTTATCTGAAATTCAAAATTAATTGGGCATCCTGTATTTTATTGACAACCCTACCTGCTCTGGCCTTTAAAATCTAAAAAGGTTATGCATGTTGGTTTACTTTTACCTTCCAATTCACACAAAAAGTCTCTTGTGGGGAAATCAAAACCACAATGAGATATTACCTCAAACCCATTAATCAAAAGAACAGAAAACAAGTGTTGTTTAAGGTACAGAGAAATAAGAGGTCTTGTGCACTGTTGGTGGGACTGTGAAATGGTGCAGCTGCTATAGAAACAGTGTAGGTGGGACGTCTGGGTGGCTCAGTTGGTTAAGCAGCTGTCTTCGGCTCAGGTCATGATCCCAGGGTCCTGGGATCGAGTCCCGCATCAGGCTCCTTGCTCGGCAGGGAGCCTGCTTCTCTCGCTGCCCCTGCCTGCCTCTCTGCCTGCTTGTGTGTACTTTCAGTCTCTCTCTCTGGCAAATTAAAAAAAAAAAAAAACTTTAAAAAAAAAGAAAAAAAAGAAACAGTATAGGTGTTCCTCAAAATATAAAAATAGAACTACCATAGATCCAGCAACCCCACTTTTGGGTACATAGGCAAAAGAATCAAAAGCAAGATCTCAAAGAGATATTTGCACACCCATGCTCGTTGCAGAGAAAATGTGGTACATAGGTACAATGAAATATTATTTAACCTTAAGGAAGGAGTTTCTGGTACAACTACAACATGGATGAACTTCAAAAACATTATACTAAGTGAAACAGTCCAGTCACAAAAGGATATACAGTATATGATTCCACTCATGTGTAATATCTAAAGTAAACAAATTGATAGAAAGTAGAAAAGTAGTTTCTGAGGACTGAGGGAGGTGAGAGGAGAGATTAATGTTTAATAGACATAGTTTCAGTTTTGCAAGTTGAAAAAGTTCTAGAGCTGTGTTGTGCACCAATGTGAATAGACTTACTGCTACTGAGTGGTACACTTAAAAATGTTTAAGATGGGGGCGCCTGAGTGGCTCAGTGGGTTAAGCCTCTGCCTTCGGCTCAGGTCATGGTCTCAGGGTCCTGGGATCGAGCCCCGCATCAGGCTCTCTACTCAGTGGGGAGTCTGCTTCCCCCTCTCTCTCTGCCTGCCTCTCTGCCTACTTGTGATCTCTCTCTGTCAAATAAATAAACAAAATCTTAAAAAAAAAATGTTTAAGATGGTGGGGCACCTGGGTGGCTCAGCTGGCTACCTGTCCAACTCTTGATTCCAACTCAGATCACTGTCTCAGGGTAGTGAGATCGAGCCCTGTGTTGGCCTCCTCACTGAGTGTGGAGCTTGCTTAAGACCCTCCCTGTCCCTCTCCTTCTGCTCCTCTCCCTGCACTCCCTCTATCCTTCTCTAAAAAAATAAATAATAATAGTAATAATAACAAAATGTTTAATATGGTAAATTTAATATTATGTATTTGTAACCATAATTAAAAATAAGATAAAATTGAATAAGATAAAACAATTTTTTAAAAGTCCTTTGTGGCTCATGCTGATCAGAAGAAAATTCATATCAGAGAAGGAAATTCTGAAAATATTATTAACTCCAGTTTATATTAGTGGCAACTTAACATACAAATCCTCCACACAATACAACTCATATATTTGGAGGACTTAATTAGGTAATGTACTTCAAACCACTGCGTAGGTATATATTCTTAGTATGTAATCTTTACTATAAAGTTTCTACACTTTATATACAGCATCATTTTCTGGGTTTATGTCACATATTCTTATGTGAGAACCACTCCTCACTCCTTTCCAATGGCACAGTTTTAACCTCACCTTCCCCTACTAGGGTAGACTGCTACCCACAGCCAACAACAACGAATAAAAAGGTATAAGCACACCTATGTGGTTCTAGAACACATTGGTCTGTGACTCAGAATTGGGATCATTATAAGATCATGGTTGGAATGGGAAGCTCTGCCCTTCAAGAATAGGAAAATTGAATTTTTCAGTGTCTCACTACAGAAGAACTTCTGATGTCAGAGGAGCCCAGATGCCAATAAACAAAAATGTCTGTACCAGAAGTAAAATGTAAGAGAACATATCAGAGAAGACAACAGACCCTTTACAGTATGCTTGCTGTAAAGCCATAGGTAGAATTCATGAGCTAGGAGAAAAGAAAAAGTTTGACATAGGGATACTGTGGCCTGGGGATGAGAGCACAGCCTCCAGCATGAAGGGCCAGAAGAGAGAGGGAGCATGCATTATGGGAAGCAAGAGAGAGCCCCTTCACTCTCGAGTTTCTTAATTATCTTTCTCTTGCCCATCATCTCTATTATGTTCTCTTAGTCTTTCTATTTCGCTCATAAAACTTCTTTTTTTTAATTCTCCGATGCCTCTTTCCACTATCTTCCACCCCCAAGACATAAAGAAAAACCTACTATTTACATCACAGTGCCCTCCCAATCATAGGCAAGTGGAATGTAACATATCAAAATAAGGGGTAAATAATATGACAATATGGTCATTATCATTCCACCATCTTCCCTCTAACACCAAGTATGTACCCAGATGGGATATGGTCTCTGGCAAAACTAGCCAGAAATAATATAGTTCAGATGGTATAAATATTAAAAGTTTCCCCCAAATAAGGGAATATTTGTCTTCTTGCTCCCCTCCCTCAACCAGATGTTATTTCTGTTACCTGGATGTGGTTCTATTATCCATGCCAAAGTCTTACATTTCCAAAAAGACGCATTCTTCTCCAACAGACCACATGCCTGAGAGGCAAGGTTATAGTATTCCTCAAGCTCTATAGAGAGCTTATCCCAGTGTACTAGAGACCTCAGAAGAACTGTGCTCAGCAGATTGGAGCTGCTCAATACATATTGGGCAAGCACATGTTTGAACGAGTAAGTGGTTTAAAGGAATACGGACTTGCTGGGGTTGTGCTATCTGGTGTTCCATTAGATATTTTTACTTCTCTGCCATGTAAACCCCTTCCCTGTTTTCTTCTATCTCTGCTACAACCGATTTTGCCTATTGTCCTCTCACGTGGTGGGAGTAGAGTACTGCTGCGGCAGTTGCTGTTGTAATGGAAGAAGCTGGGTTTTACCTCGCGTTGACTGTGAACAAAATAGAGAGAGCACCGGTCTGGAAAAAGAAGTAGCTATGAGACTATAGGCCATCTGGAAATTCGAAGAAATCTAGAATAAGGCATTGGAATTCTATACGTACATTTAAGGGTAAATTTAAGTTAGATTCATCTAGTCCTTACAGGAACTGGGAGAATCCAGTTGACATCTGAATTATGCTTTATTTGTTTGCTTTAAAATTACCTTTCTCCATGAAATGGGTATGTCAGCCATCCCTCTTAAAACATCTTCCCAATGCAGTCTCCTTTAAAAAAAAAAAAAATATATATATATATATATTATTTATTTATTTGACAGAGAGAGCACACGCAGAGGGAGCGGCAGAGGGAGATGGAGAAGCTCTGCAGGGAGCCCGATGTGGGGCTTGATCCCAGGACCTGGGATTATGACCTGAGCTGAAGGCAGGCACTTACCCGACTGAGCCACCCAGGTGTCTCTTCAGTGCAGTCTCCTGACTGGAAAATTGAGAATATTTTCCAGGAAGACACACACACACACACACACACACACACACACACACACTCTCACACAAACATGTACATATCTAAAAAAACATTATGGAAAAATTATACAAGAAACTGTTAAACTATGTGGAAATACAAAGGATATTCACTCTCAACATTTTTTTTTATTATTTGACGTTTTTAAACTATTATGTATTACTATTGTAGTTGGAAAAATAAGGATTTGTAAAATCTTTTTTGTAAAAGACTTAAAACTGCCGTACATACGTGACAACTGCATCATCACAGTAAGAAATATTAAGACACCTCTCTCAACAATGGAGAGTGAAGGGGTCAGGATTTGTCACCGCAAAATGTGACACTTTGACATAGGCATTGTTTTGTGTTGATAGCATTTGAGCTCCTTAAAGCCTTTGCATGCTTAACAGTAGAGCTTTCCAAAGGACCTCGACTGTCATAAACCTCCTCCCCAAAGTAATTCTCATCTTCTCTTCTTGGAGAGGGAAGTTGGCACCCACATCCAGACAGACATCTCACACCTCCTACCTAGTCTCCCAAGGGCCCATTTATCTTTCCAAAAACCATTTGTTTTTCCATAAGTGCTCTTTCTCCCCTTCCTTTACCCCTACTAGTTAGGTACACAGACCTCAAGTTCTAACCAACCTTTGAGTCATTCATCTCTAAACGCTTCCATGTATATTCGCAGTGCACATACTAATAAACTCTGTTTATTTATCTCTTCTTAATCTCTCTTTTGCTAGTCTAACTTACAGAGCCCCAGTCAATGAACCTAAACTGGGCAGAGGAAAAAGATTGTTTCTTCCCCTATAAAAGGCAAAGTAGGAAAACAAACAAACAAACCAAAACCTTTGCCAATTGTGTTATTAGCAAAATGGACCTAATGGATACATGTAAAACATTGTACTCAGCAACTGGAGAAGATACGGGATGTTTACAAAAATTCACATGTCTTGAACCATAAAACAAATATCAAGTGTCAATAAATTTTTTAAAAGATTTTATTTATTTATTTGACGGACAGAGATCACAAGTAGGCAGAGAAGCAGGCGGGGGCGGGGAGGGGGGGTGGCAGGTGGGCAGCAGACTCCCTGATGAGCAGAGAACCCCATGCAGGGCTCAAGCCCAGGACCCTGAGATCATGACCTGAGCAGAAGGCAGAGGCTTAACCCACTTAGCCGTGAAGGCATCCCAATAAATTTTTTAGTAATCAGTATCATACAGACCACATTAGTTGACCAGAAGATAACATAAAAATCAATGACAAAATATTTAAGTAGCCCACAAGAACAAAAAGAAATCATAATTGAAATGAATAAACACTTAATAATGTCATATATCAAAAATTGAAGGGTACAGCTAAAGTGGTGCTTAGGGGGGGAATTTATAGCCCCCAGTGTATATCTAATTAGAGAAACAGAGAACTTTAAACTTAGGCTCTAAACATACAAAATAAGAAGGTGAGGAAAGGACTACAATAATCCCAAAAAGATAGAATGAAGAAAATAATAAAAATAGAAAAAATAATTAATGAAATAGGAAACACTGAAACATTAAAAAATTAAATGAAACATTAAAAATCAATAAAAATGACAAACCATTGGAAAGACTGATCACTAAAAAGAGAAAGCAAAAATAAACAAGATGAGGAATTTAAAGAGAGATACAACCACAGATGCATTAGGGATGAAAATACCACAAGGTTTTAGAAACTTTGGACCAATGAATTCTAAAACCTCAGTGAGATGACAAACTCTTTAAAAATACTGGAATACCAGAGTTGCCTCAAAAAGAAATAGAAAACCAATAAGACCCTAAAACCAATTTTTTAAAAATCACTCATTTAAAATCTTCCACAAAGAAGTTCAGTGTCAGTTTTACAGTTGTAATCCGTCAGATTTTCATTTTGCCTTACACAAATTCTATGAAAGAATTAAAAAGTAGGAAAATTCGGGGTGCCTGGGTGGCTCAGTGGGTTAAAGCCTCTGCCTTCGGCTCAGGTCATGATCCCAGGGTCCTGGGATCGAGCCCCGCATGGGTCTCTTCTCAGCAGGGAGGCTGCTTCCTCCTCTCTCTCTCTGCCTGCCTCTGTCTACGTGTGATCTCTGTCTGTCAAATAAATAAATAAAATCTTAAAAAAAAAAAAAAGAGAAGAAAAGAAAATCTCGTAATGAACTGTTTCTGGCCACATGGCAGGCTGGGCTCATATATGGACACTTGCCCTGAAACCAACAAAAAAATTCAAGATTTTTAAAAGTCATCCTCTCAGTATCCAAGGGCTGGATAGAAAGCAAGTAATGTCCTGACCAGAAACTGAAGGGATGTGGACACTCAGACCAATGGAATGCTGAAGCTAGCCTTCAACATGAGAGCATCTACTGAATCCTACTAAATTACTCCTTATTTTGTCATAACCTTCCTGGTGTAGGAACTAGGCCCAGGACCACCCAAAACAAAAGAAAAAAAAAAAGGAAACAGTCTCTCAAAGCTGAGACTCTGAAGGGCCTCATCCTCAAAATAAGGATGAGCTAGAAATGAAGCTTTCATTTCACACCCTCAAGTCTAAAAAAGACAAATGCCTATCTAAAATCTATTTCTTTAGCAAAGAGAAAAAACACTCTTTTTAAAAAGTATTTATTTATTTGAGAGAGAGTGCACAAGTGGGAGGGCCAGAGGGAGAGGGAGAGAGAACCTCAAGCAGACTCCCCACTCAGAGAGGAGTTTGAAGTGCGGCTCGATCTCACCACCCTGAGATCACAACCTAGGCTGAAACCAAGAGACACTTAACAGACAGCACACCCAGGTGCCCCCGGAAAAACACTCTTTTTTTTTTTTTTAATTTTTATTTATTTGACAGAGAGAAATCAGAGCTAGGCAGAGAGGCAGACAGAGAGAGGGGGAAGCAGGCTCCTGCTGAGCAGAGAGCCCGATGCGGGGCTCAATCCCAGGACCCTGAGATCATGACCTGAGCCGAAGGCAGAGGCTTAAACCACTGAGCCACCCAGGCGCCCCCGGAAAAACACTCTTAAGAAGTTTTCTCTGTAACCAGTCCTTACATTGGTCTACGGCTTGTGTAGGTTGAAACCAGGTAGATCAAAAAACTTAAGCAGAGATTTTGTTTTAAACTAACCTAAGAATGGGCATAAAAGGCTAACATGATGTTAGAAGAGGGGAAGGACTGAATGATGATTTACATAATCAAGGTCGAGGGTGGAATTTGGAAAGAGAAGGGAAAGTCACGTGAGTCACAGATGAAAAAGTTACCGAGGGAGGAATTTGAGAGGCAGAATCTACAAGCAGAGGAGAGCATGTTGGGAATAGATGGGAGATGGAAAAAAAGAGGATATTAATTATTGTTGTGGACCAGAACTATTGGGGAAAAAAAAAAACAAACAAACAAACCCTAGGCTCAGAATTTTAATACAAGATGAGGCTATTTATAAGAATTCCATTGTTGGGGGACGCCTGGGTGGCTCAGTTGGTTAAGCGGCTGCCTTCGGCTCAGGTCATGATCCCAGGGTCCTGGGATCAAGTCCCACATCGGGCTCCTTGCTCGGCAGGGAGCCTGCTTCTCCCTCTGCCTCTGCCTGCCTCTCTGTCTGCCTGTGCTCACTCACTCTGTCAAATAAATAAATAAAATCTTTAAAAAAAAAAAAAAAAAGAATTCCATTGTTGGAAGGAAGAAGAAGAGGTCTCACCACCCTGTGGCTAGACATAACCACATGCCAGTGGGTCAACATTTAAAAAACATGGTTTTCACCGACGCCTAAATACACAAAAGCCGCCCCCTCCCACCACCACCTGAGGAAGACGGTCTCGTGGTCAGTAGGGAGGGGAAGGGACTCTCGCCAATCAGACGGAGAAAATAAAACACTTTGATGTCCAACAGGGGAGGAAAAGATGGACTTTGAAAGGCCTCAGGAAAGGCCACTTGAATGTGGTATTAGTAACACACACAGTATTTATCTGGGAAAACGTTTAGGCTCTCTAAGGGATTACAGTGTTTGTGCAGAGATGCATAACATCAAGGATTTCTTTGAGAACTGAGATTTTGTGTTTAACCTTTAGAACACGTGGCGAGAATTTCTGTTGGTTGTGGAGGGGGCGACTTCCACGTCATAAACCCCTCTCTGTCTGTCTTGATAAAGAAACTCATCAGTTTTTTTCTTGGATATTTACCGGGCTGTAAATCTGCCTCTCCAAATCTTGTAATTGCTCATTGTCTCTCTAAAGCCCCATAAGGTTGGTGAACACAGGGAGAGGCGGGGAACGGAGCTCTTCCTACTGGCACCCAGGAAATAACCATGTGGTGTTCCAGTTTGCAGCAGCGGACCTGAACTCACTGGTTCGCCATCCCTGGGATCTTTGAGACTTGGTTGTGGTCTCCCCTCCACCCATGGCAAATGCCCCTAGATGACTGCCTTTTCCCATTTTAAGTCTGAGCTGACACAGGGCCATGAAAACCAAGAGTCCCTTCCTGGCTTTCCGAAACTGAAGTGATTTAAAGAAATCTACCGGGACGCCTGGGTGGTTCAGTGGGTTAAGCAGCTGCCTTCGGCTCGGGTAGTGATCCCAGCTTCCTGGGATCTGGTCCCACATCAGGCTCCTTGCTCGGCAGGGAGCCGGCTTCTCCCTCTGCCTCTGCCTGCCACTCTGTCTGCCTGTGCTCACTCTCTCTGACAAATAAATAAATAAAATCTTTTTAAAAAATAATAAAATAAAGAAATCTACCTTGTCTTCATGGTCATTTTTGACATACTGAAGATTGGGAGATTTACAGTGAGATGTGTTGATATACAAGGGTGATCCCAAGGACAGTTCATAGGGCCATAGGGGTGGTCAAGAGAATTTCACAGAGCACAGTCCATCCAGGTGCAAGGTAATTAGGCCAGAATTCCTTTAGACTGATCTAGTCTCCGATTGGAAAGAATATGTTGGTGTAGAGGACCTTATTGCCCTGGTATTACACAGATATGCAGGAAAGGATTATGGTCACAACAAGGCCTTGTAAATGACCCTCCCATGTTCTCCACTTGCATCGTTCATGATCACATCAGTGTCCTGAGTTCAGCAGAGAACAGAACTGCAGCTCGCATGTCCTCCTGATCACTGGAGGGTCTCAAGCCACTTTCACTATCATTCTGTGAGGCATTACTTAGTTTCTCCTTCACATTGGACTTCCTCTTTTCCACTCTGTCGGAGTGCTTAAGAGTGGGGGAAAAAATCAGTTGATAGTTGATATTTAGGATGTCACATACATGTGGAAATTGTGTCCCACAATATGAGAACCTTGCTCTAAGTCTGGAGTCTGCAGCAAGAAACCTTTTCCCACAGCAAGTTGTTTTTGATAGTAATAACATTTGGAAAGTTTTGGTCAATGCAAAGAACAAGTATAGAACAAGCAGAACATGGGTATAACCCCCTGGATAGAAAATTCATAGTTGTCTTCTGATTGAGGAACCTAGACCTGCCCAATGGAACCCTCTGTTGCACTCGTCCTAACTTCCCTGCCTTCTAAGTATTATAAGTGGAAAAATGGAGCAGAGGACACAATGAGGTCCTACTTTTTGGAAAAATAAGGCTGTCCGTTATTATCTTTGTTATTCTATTGCCCCCCAAGTGTGTCATTTAGTGGAATGCCCAGACTAGGACAAGGAACAGGGGGTGAGGTCAAGGAAGCTAATCTGCATACCACCAGAGGCTGTGAATAGGGCTCACTAAGTCGTCTATTGTGTGTAAGTAGCTGTTTAAGAATCAGGGTTTCAGGACATCTGGGTGTCTCGGTCAGTTAAGTGACCAGCTCTTGATTTCAGCTCAGGTCGTGATCTCAGGGTTGTGAGACTGAGCCCTACGTCAGTTGGGCTCCACCCTGGGCAAGAATCTGCTTAAGATTCTCTCTCTCCCTCTCCTTCTGCCCCCTCTGTGATTTAAAGCCACAACTAACGGTATCATTCTACCCCTATTCCCTTTAGTCAGAAAATACATTTGCCCGAAGCATCTACATTTTTTGTTTCTATTCTCTTTAACAATACAATAAATTAGTCACTAACACCAACATGACCAAATAGTAAGAGCCAACACCTTAAGTTAGCTCTTCTCTTTTGTACAAAATTATATACTAATAGTTTTTCAGCCTTAAAGTGTGTCAGTTGACCGGAGCCATTATCCTCCTTTTGGCACTCAAATTGTCTCAAGTACACTTTAAATGGGTTCCTGTGGTCTTTTGACACAACACCATTAATCTTCAGAAGCTCCCGAGCTTTCTGGCACAACTAGATGCTCAGTCTTACATCGAACCTTCTAGCACAGACATAGAATCAACCATTTCTCCAAGAGGTCCTGTGCTCCTGGGCATGAAGTGTGCATCACAGAATGACCTTGTTCCTGGGCCATGTCACTGAACAGGGCTAAAAATCACATATTTCCCCCATGGAGTAGTATGGATTCTTTTTTTTTTCCCCTGCTTTATTGAGGTAAAATTGATAAATAGGTATATAACTTAATGTTTTGGTATACACATGCATTATAAAACAAGCACCACAATCAAGATGATTGAAAAATCTATCACTTCACAGTTACTATTTCCTTCCTTCCTCCTTCCTCCCTTCCCCTCCTTTTCTTTCTTTCTTTTCTGTGTGGTAAGTATGCACAAAATCTACCCTTTTAGCAAATTTTACATTTACAATACAGCATTGTTAACTGAATTGTATAACTATAGTACCATGCTGTGCATTAGATCTCCAGAACTTACTCATCTTGCATAACTGAAACCTTGTAACCTTTGACAACATTTCCTCATTTGCCCCTCCACCTCACCCATGGTCACCACCGTTCCATTCTCTCTTTCTATGAAACTATTTAAGATGCCATGTATAAGTGGGATCATGCAGTATTTGTCTCTATGTTTGGCTTATACACTTAGAATGAAGTCCTCCAGGTTCACCCACGTTGATGTAAATGGCAAGACTGCCTTCTTTTTTAAGACTGATAATATTCCATTGTATACATAGATGATACAGATATAAATACCTGTACTCCTGTGTTCATTGTCACATTATTCACAATAGCCAAAATACGGAAACAACCTGAATGTCTACAGATCCACGAATGAAGAAAGAAAAGAAATATGTAGTTTAAATAGGAACTCCACATCATTAGAAAGATTAACCTGAATTCATGCCATTTCACCATGGTTGAAGAGAAGGACAGATTTCTGTGGACAACTAATAGTCTCTGTGTTAGTCTGTTGCATCTGAACAATTACAAGTGAAATCAAAATTGTTATGTTACTTTCCTTGAATTTTAATATAAATGATTCTTTAGGTACAGAAACACTATATCCAAATATTGTTCTAATAACATGAAAATAAAGATAAGTTAAAATTCCTGACATGTCTTAATTTATGCCTTTTATTAAAGCATAATGTATCTTTCTGAAATGTTTATTAGAATGTTCCTTAACTAATGTTCAAAATTATTTCAACTTAGTGAAAATTAAATATCAATTGCAGACATTTGTCACAAAATGATCTCCTTTCATACCTATTGAAACCAACAAAACTGAAAAATATTTTAAAACTTTGTGTGATAAAAACAATCATTTATTTTAATTGGCTTTATGTGGGTAGGATAATGTCAATTGTTTAGGAAACCTTTATGACCTATCATTTCCATGTAAATTAGGTGAGCCATTTAACAAACTGAATATATTATCCAAGTAAAAGAAGCAAGAATGTTCTGATATGACAATGGAAATTGGTGATTGAGTACATCAATTCCCCAAGAGCCCTAAACATGCCAGTTTAATCAAATTTCTGTTTCTGCAGTAACATAAATAAGTAGAATCAGTAGAATAAATCAAGAAGGCTTAAAGATTTAATCCAGGAATATATTTGATTGAATCAGGACACTAATTCTTTGACACCCCTCCCATAGGCAGTAGGGCCTTCTCCTCCTGAATCTGGACAGTCTAGAGGGCTGTTTGACCAATAGAATATGATGGAAGTGACAATGGGCTAATTCTCAGACCAAGAGATTGACAGTTTCACTTGCTGGCTTCTTGGAGCAATGGTTCTTAGAACCCTAAATCTGATGTGTCAGAAGTCTGATGACACTGCTGAAAAGATCTTGAAAATAGACCCTGAGACTACACAGAAAGGAGAAACAAGTCAATTGATCCCAGACTTCCAGCAGTCTCCATCAGGGTACCAGATATGTGTCTTTGGACTATCCAGACTGACTAGCCTCCCATTGAAAAGTACTAGGTGAACCAAGTTGGTACCATGCAGAGTAGACGACTCACTCAGCTGAGCCCTGTCCAAACTCCTGACCCCGCAGATCATGAGCATAATAAATTGATTGTTTTTACTAATAACTAAGTTTAGAATATTTGTTACACAGAAATAGATAACCACTGGTGTGCCTGGGTATCTCAGTTGCTTAAGCACCTGCCTTTGGCTCAGGTCATGATCTCAGGGTCCTGGGATCGAGCCCCATGTGGGTCTCCTGCTCCACGGGGAGCCTGCTTCTCCCTCTGCCTCTGTCTGCCTCTCCCCCTGTTTCTATGCATGCATGCTCTCTGTCTGTCAAATAAATAAAATCTTTTAAAAAAGGAGAGAAAGGAAGGAAGGAAGGAAGGAGAAAGGAAAGAAAAAAAACAGAAAAGTAGATTGAGTTTTGGATATTTAAAATGGGAACTCAACTTCCAATAACATTGTAGTCTACATATCCTGAAAAACCTCCCATTGCAAAACACTTTAAAATACTGGATAAAACATTTTTTTGAAAAATTATTTTAAATGCATAGCTAAGCTCACAAGAGGATAAAAACGTATTCAGAAGTGAAGGAGCCCAGGATGAATCTGGACTAGTAAGCAGGGCTAAGACTGGCAGCTGTCCAAAGACATTGGCTCCAAAAAGCAAGAGCCTTGGGTTTTAGTGGCTGAGAGAGAGAGTCTTGGGTCTTCACAAAACAGAGAGTTGGAACAGAGGTGCTGAGTAAGCCAAGAGCCTCCAGGGTTGTGCCCTGAATGAGAGACTGAATGAAAAATATAGGCTCTCCAAAGGGATATAACTGAGAAACTATTTTTGGCCTTCAGTGAAGGAAAAGACGAAGAGGAGATTTCTTCTGAGACTCTGTTAATAGAATCAGTCCTCCTATGGATGTGGGGCTCCGATTCAAAACTATCTGCATGCTCCAAAAAAGCAAGGAAATTAATTTAAAGTGGTCTGGAACTGGGAACAATTCCGGGTACCTAACAAAAATCCAGGCAGATCACCTCTGAGGTGATGTGAACCAGTTCTAATTCTTACAGATAAGGGAAGGAGCAGGCTGGAGTTGGTTTGTGCCAACTTGCGAGAGCCGGTGTCCATATCCCCCACACTGGTAGTTTGCAATCAGCGGTGATGGAGGTATCTATCCCACAGAAACTGGCGAACACCACAAATTGGGTCTTATTTTTGTTAAGGGAGCCGCTTTGTCAGCACAGTACTAGATAAAGGCCCATATCCATGAACTATTAGAGACTCGGCAACAAACCACAAACAGTAGAAAGTAGCATGGTTAGGCTCCTAAAGGATTCATATGATTGAATTATAAGACAGAGGATATAAAGAATTTTTCCTACGCTTATGGACAGAATCACAAACATGGGCAAAGAACAAGAGATTATAAAAAGTGATTCATAGATTTGAAAAAGAGTTTAAGATTTTGGAACAATAATTCTACAGTACTTCCACCACCTACAATTCTGCCGTTGCTCCTTCCCCTGTTCTAGAAAATAGGCTTCTTGCACAACATCTTTTTACTGACTGGTCAAACGGTATCATCGCCATATTTGATGAATTAAAAAATTCTTACTAAATTTTTTTATGGTATTTCTTTATTTTTTTTATGAAATATACCGTCTTTACAAATACTCTAGAACTATGTGTTAGGTTCTTATCCCCAGCTCCTGAAGCCCTTCGTGAGTGAGAAAAGGGATAGAAGTGTTTTGTGCTAACAAGACAACTCTTGGCAGTCTCCTAGATAGCATTAGGATGGGAGGTTATTTGCCAGAAAGAACAAATCCTGATTCAAAGCTTAGAACATACAGCCACACATGTCAGGAGTAAAATTGCTGGGTCCTATGGTAAATATATACATAACTTTGAAAAGGTTGGCCATTGCCCAGAGGACATCACTTTATATCCTCCCTAGCAGTGTGTGAGAGTTACAGTTGTTCCACAATCTTGCTTCTACTTGCTATTGTTGGTGTGTTTAATTTTAGCCCTTCTGGTGAATGTATGGTGACTTGTCTCTCATTGTGGTTTTAATTAGCATTTCCCTGTTAACTAATGATATTGAAGATTTTTTCATGGACTTAGTGACCTTGTCTTGTCTCCTTTTGCAAAGTGTTTGTTCAAATCTTTGCCCATTCTTTGTTGGACATCTTTTACTGTTCATCTTTTTTTTTTTAATTTTAAGATTTTATTATTTGACAGAGAAAGACACAACAGAGAGAGGGAACACAAGCAGGGGGAGGGGGAGAGGGAGAAGCAGGCTTCCTGCTGAGCAAGGAGCCCAATGCAGGGCTTGATCCCAGGACCCTGGGATCATGACCTGAGCCAAAGGCAGAGGCTTAACAACTGAGCCACCCAGGCGCCCCTATTGTTCATCTTCTTATTATTGAATTAGTGTCCTTTATACATGTATTTATTTATATATTCTGGATATAAACCCTACATATATCAGATACATGTCTGGAAATATTTTCTCCTAGTTCATGGTTTGCCTTTTTATTTTCTTAATAATGTCTCTCAAAAAGGAAAAGTTTTAAGTTTTATGAAGTCAAATTTATCATAAATTTTTTTCTTCTGTACTTCATGATTTCTGTGATCTAACCAAATATTTTGTCTATCCCAAGACCAGGAAGTTTTTCCAGTATGATTTTAGCTTTATAGCTTTATATTTTATGTTTCATTTTCTATAAATTTTTGTGTATGGTGTATGATGAAAGTTGGGTTTTATTTCTTTCATTGTACGTATCTGGTTATTCTAGCACCATTTATTGAGAAAACTGTTCTTTCCCTTTGGTTACTTGACACCTACTTGAAAATTATTTGACCATATAAGTGTGTGGACATATTTCTAAATTCTTTTTTATTCCATTAATCTATGTTTACATCTTAATGTCAATACCCCAACTTTATGACTGTAACATTATAGTAAATCTTCACATTAGATAATATAAGTCTTGGAATATTGTTCTTTTTTCAAGGTTTTTTTGTTTTGGCTATTTCAACACTTTTTCTTTTCCATATATGCTTTACTATCAACTTGCCCATTTCTACAAAGAAATCTGGAATTGCACTGAAACTTGGGTAAAATTAGGGAGAACTGTTATCTTAATAGTACTCATTCTTCTAACTCATGAATATAGTATCTTTCTCAAATTACTTGGGTCTTCTTATTTTTCCTCAGCTGTGGAAACTATTGCACAAGTCTGGCAGATAAGTTTACTGAATTTATGTCTAAATTGCATGTTTTGGGATCCTATTCAAACCAGTACTTTTAAAATTTATATACCAATTATTCATTGTTAGTATCTGAAAATACAATTGGTTTTTCTGTCTTGAAATTTTATCCTCCCAATTTGCTGAAGTCCCTTGTTAAATTTATCCCCAGTCTTATATGAGTTTAGATGTCTTTGCAAATGATTTTTGCATCTCGATTTCTAATCATTCTATATTGATATAAAGATACAGTTGGCTTTTATAAATAAACTTGTACCTGGGAATTTGCTAAACTTACTTATTAGTTCTAGAAGTTTTTGGTAGATTCCTTAGGACTTTGTACCTACAATCTAACCTACGTACTTTATAATCATGACATGAAGATTATAGTTCTTTTCTGATTTTTATACATTTTACTTATTTTTCTTGCCTTATTTCATAGATTAATTCTTACAGTACAATGCTGAATCGAAATCATATTCCCAATCTTAAGATTTTGTGAATGTGTGTCCTTACACTGTTAACATCAGTAGGTTTTGTTGTAGATGTCTTTCATCAGGCTAAGGAACTTCACTTCTATTCCAAATTTGCTGAGATATTTTTCTTATAAGATGGTGTGAATTTTGTCCATTTTTTCTATATCTAATAAAGTTGTACAATTCTTCTCCTTTATTTTGTTAATATGATTAATTAAATTGATTTTTAAACATTGATATTAAATCAACCATACATTCTTGGCTCACACTCTATTACACTTTCATATATTGCTAGATTTCCTTTGCTTATATTTTATTGAGATTTTCTGATCTTTGCTCAAGGTGGATATTGGCATGTAAGTTTTCTTTCTTTTAATCACTTTGTGTGGTTTTGGTATCATGGTAATGCTGATTTTATAAAAATAAGTTAGGAAGTATTCTGCCATCCTCTTTCTTAAAAGGTTTTCTGTAAGATTAGAATTATTTATTTCCTAAACATTTGACGGCATTGTGTGAAGCAATCTGTCTCCGGATATTATTTTATAGAAAGGTATTTATTATTTTTGGAAAACAAATTTAGTTTTTTTAGTTGAGATGGGGCTCCTATATTCTGTTCCTTATTAAATCAGTTTTGGTAGCGTGGATTCAAGGAATTTATCCTTCTGCATTGGTTGTTCAATGTATTGACCTGAGATTATTCATAATGTTTCTTTATTTTGTTTCAATGTCTATATTCTTATATGCTGTTTTGTGTTATCTCTCTCTCTCTCTCTCTCTTTTTTTTTTTTTTTCCTAATTTAGCCAGGGATCTTCCTGTCTAACCAGAGTCTTATCAGTCTTATCAGGTCTTTTTTTCCCCCAAAGAACTAAGCTTGGTTTCATTGGATTTTTAATTTTTTTAATTATTTTTTACTCATTTTATGTATTTGCTTTCTTCTCCTTAGTTTTTATTAAATTTGTTCTTTTTCTAGGCTACTAGAGTGCACACTTAAATCACTGATTTTTTAAGTTTTCTACTTTCCTAGTAGCTACACATGTCATTGTGAGTACTATGTTAACTATATCCCACAAATTTCTATATACTTTTTTTCTTTTATATTCCATTCTAATTTCTTTGTGATTTATTCTTTGACCCATGGGTTGAACTTCCATACACTTGAGGATTTTCTGGATCTCTTCTATTATTGACCTTTAACTGAATTTTGTTGTAGTCAAAGATATTATGTATGAACTATTTTTACTCACACTTCTGACACCAAATGTGTAGGGTTTTTTCCCCACACCAACCAATGCTCTAACTCTCCTGACACCGTCTACAATTCAATTCAATTCTGACACTGATTGCTCAGAAGTAGCACAGAACCCACAAGTAAAGGGCTCAGTCCAACAAGACTGCCCCACTTCACTTACCTATCCTGAGTCTTAAGCCTCCTATATTTATAGCTGATCAGAGGTTCCCATGAACCCTCCTTGGTTTAGTAATTGCCTATAATGACTCAGAGAATTCAGAGAAATACTTTATTTATTATTAATAACTTATTAAAGGATACAACTCAAGAATAGCTGAATGGAAGAGATGAATAGAGCAAGGTATGGGGGAAGGGACATGAAGCTTCCATGTCCTCTCCAACTGCACCCAACTCCCAGCTTCTTGATGTGTTCTCCAACTAGAAGCTTTCCAAACTCCAACATTTAGACATTTTTGTGTGGAGGTTTTATTTTGCAGACATGATTAATGTGACCATCGGCTATTTATGATTAACTCAACTCCTGGCCCCTCTGCTCCCTGCAAAGGTTAGAGTGTGGAGCTAAACATTTTAACCCTCTAATCATGTCTTGGTCCTTTTGCCCATTTTATTTTATTTTATTTTATTTTATTTTATTTTATTTTAAGTAGGCTCTACACCCAGTGTGGGACTTGAACTCACCATCCTGAGATTAAAAGTCACATGCTCTAGCAACTGAGCCAGCCAGGTGCCCCCTCATGTGGTCCTTTGGGTGACCAGCCCCCATCCTGCAGCTATCTAGGAGTACCCAGCCACCAGTCATCTTGTTAACATACAAAAAACACCCGTCACTCTGAAAATTCCAAGGGTTTTAGAAGTTATGTACCAGGAACCAGGAACAAAAGCTAAATATATATTTCTAATTTATTACAATATATGATTTCAATTCATTGAAATTGAAATTGCTGTACTGACAGCACAGACAACAAAACCCAAAACAAACCAGTAGGACTACATCAAACTAAAAAGCTTCTGCACAGCATGAGAAATGATTAACAAATGAAAAGCAACCTATGAAATGGGAGAAAATATTGCAAATCTTTTATCTGAACTCATACAACTCAATAGCAAAAAAAATATTAATAATCTGATTAAAAATGAGCAAAGGACCTACAGAGACATTTTTCCAAAGAAGATATATAAATTGCCAACAGGTATATGAAAAGATGCTCAACATCACTAATCATCAGGGAAATGCAAATTAAAACCACAATGAGATATCACCTCACACTTATTAAAATGATTATGATGAAAAAGTTAAGAGATAACAAGTGCTGGCAAGGACATGGAGAAAAGGGAACCTGTGTGCACTGTTTGGGGGAATGTAATTAATATACCAACATGGAAAACAGTGTAGAGCTTCCTAAAAATATATAAATAAAACTACCCTATGGAATACAAGCGGGTGCAACCACTCTGGAAAACAGCATGGAGGTTCCTCAAAAAGTTCAAAATAGAGCAACTCTACAACCCAGCAATCACACTACTGGGTATTTACCCTAAAGATACAAGTGATCCGAAGGGACACATGCACCTGAATGTTTATAGCAGCAATGTCCACAATAGCCAAACTATTGAAAGAACCTAGATGTCCATCAACGGATGAATGGATAAAGAAGATGTGGTATATATATACACAATGGAATACTATGCAGCCATCAAAAGAAATGAAATCTTGCCTTCTGCAATGAAGTGGATGGAACTAGAGGGTATTACACTGAGCAAAATAAGTTAATCAGAGAAAGACAGTTATCATCTGATCTCTCTGATATGAAGAATTTGAGAGGCAATGTGGGGGTTTAGGGGCTAGGGAAGGAAAAAATAAAGCAAGATGGGATCAGAAGGGAGACAAACCTTAAGAGATTCTTAATCTCCCCAAACAAACTGAGAGTTGCTGAGGGGGAGGTGGGGAGGGAGAGGGTGGTTGGGTTATAGATATTGGGGAGGATATGTGCTATGGTGAGTGCTGTGAAGTGTGTAAACCTGTCCATTCACAGACCTGTACCTCTGGGGCTAATAATACATTTTATGTTAATAAAAAATTAAAAATTTAAAGGTAAAAAACAAAAAACTACCCTATGATCCAGCAATGCCACATCTGGATATATATCCTATTGAAATGCAATCAATTTTTCTATGTGATTTCACTTATATGTGGAATCTAAAAAATGCTGAACTCCTAGAAACAGGGTAGACTGGTGATTGCCAGGCACCATGGGTGGGGTGAGGGATACGGGTGAAGGTTTTCACCAAATGGTACCAACTTCCAGTTATAGGAAGAATAGATTCTGGGATCAAATGTATAGTGTGCTGATTTTAACAATATCGTGTTGTATACTTGAAAGTTGCTAAAAGAATAAATGTTAAATTTCTCACCATACACACACAAAAAAGGTAATTACTTGTATATGGTGATAGATGCAGTAACAAACCTCACTGTGGTGATTGTTGCACCATGTGTCCATATATCAAATCCTCACATTGTACACTTTAAACTTACACAATGTTACGTGTCAATTATACCCTCATGAAGCTGAGGGGAAAATGTGCTGACACATATTTTATGCGCTAGTTTGTGATGCTTTTTAGTGGCTATTTTGTGTGCATTTAAAGCAATTTGTCTTTTGTGATTTTTTTGGATGAAGTCTACCACAAATGTCCATCAGGTGAATGTGGGTAATAGTGGTTAAGAGTTTTAAGTTTTCTGTATCCTTACCAATTTTGTCTCCTTGCTGTCTCAGCTAGTGGGAGAAGATGGTTGAAACCTCCAGCTATAATCATGGATTTTTCTGTTTTTCTTTTCAGTTCTGACAGTTTTTGCCACATGTACTTTAAAACTCTGTTACTGTTATATACTCATTGATGATTTTTATGTCTTTTTGATGGAAGAATCCCTTTATTATCATGATAAACTGTCACTCTTTATCCCTGGTAGTATTCATTATTCTGAAGCCTGTTTTATGTGCTATTAACATAGCTATTCCTGCTTTCTCATCTCATTGTCTACATGCCAATCCTTTTTTCATCCTTTTCCTCTAAATGTATCTATATCCTTATATATAAGTTGAGTTTCTTATAGCCATCATGTAATTAGGTAATGCTTTTTCACCTAGTCTGACAATCTCTATCTTTTAACTATATAATTATATTTAATGTGGGTGTCAACATAATTTGACTTATATTTACTTCTTTGCTATTTTTTCTATTATTCCTATGTTCTTTTCTCATTTCATCCTTTTATCTTGACTTCATTTGGAATTGAGTGTATTTTAGTGTTCTATTTATCTTCATTATTGGCTTATTAGTGATATCTCTTCGATTTTTTAGTAGTACTGTGGGGTTTAAAATAAGCATCTTTATTACAACACAACTTCAAATAGTATTATGTTATTTCATGTATTCCATGTTTTGTGCTATTATTGTCACATAAATCACATACTAATTCTATAAATATTGTATATTCCATAGTACATTGCTATTGCTCTGCTTTAAAAAGTTATATTTTCAAGAACTTTAAATTGAGAAATAAGTATTTATTTGCCCACATATTTACCACTCTCAGTGTTTTTTTCCCCTTTGTGTCAACTCAGATTTCCAACAGATATCATCTATGTTCCACCAAATAATGTCATTTAATATTTCTTGTAGTATATATCTATCTATAATGAATGTTTCAGCTTTTTAAATTTTCCTTTCACTTTTGAAGGATATCTTCACTGGGTATAGCTTTCTAGGTTTAAAATCTCTGTCTACACTTGAAAGATACCAATCCATTGGCTTCTGCCTGGAATGGCTTCTGATGAGTAGTCTTTGATCAGTCTTCTATTTGATCTACTGTGTGGACACTATCTCTTTTACTCAGATTGCTCTGATATTTTCTCTTTTCCTCTTTTTAAAGATTTTATTTATTTGAGAGAGAGAGAACAAGTGGAGGGAAGGGGCAGACGGAGGGAGGGAGAGAGAGAAACGGACTCCCCACCAAGTGGGGAACCCAATGCAGCATGGGCCAGGGCTCCATCCCAGAACCCTGAAGCCATGACCTGAGCTGAAGGCAGAGGCTTAACCGACCTAGCCACCCAGGCACCCCAGATTTTCTATCTTTCATTAGTTTTCAGTGGTTCGATTATGATGTGCCTTGGGATAAATGAGGTAATGGAGTGTTTTTACCTTTCTTGGGGTTCATTGAGTTTTTGTATCATCTTTGGGACTTTCCTCCATTGTTTTTTCAAGCATGTTTTCTGCTACACACAGCCTCCATCCCACAGAAAATACCAATTGGTGTAGATTAGATTGCTTGATATTTTCCTACTGGCCACTGAGATCCGTTTGTTTCATTTTCAATTTACTTTTTCTCTTTGTGTATCATTTTTTGTACGTTCTATCACTAAATCTTAAGTTCTCTGGTCTTCCTGAAATTTTTCTGCTAATCTCATCCAGTGAAATTTTCATTGCAGAGGTTTTACTTTTCATCTCTAAAGTTTCCATTTTCAAATCTTCAATTTCTCCTCTCACGTTCTCATTTTCCTTTAAATGATTGAATGCAAACTTTTATTCTTTCGTGCTCTCGTCCACTAATTCCACTCAGTCATATGGGCTTTTGCTGTTTGTGACTAATTTCTACTGATCATAGTTTCTTATTTCTTGGAATATCTAGGAATTAATTGTATACTGGACCATTTGAATGTTACTTCTTGAGTGTCTGAATTTTGTTTTCTTCTTAACAAGAGTCAAGCTTTGTTTTGGCCTTTAATTGCCATTTTTAAGTTCTGATAGAATCCTGGGTGAATTTATAAATTCAGCAAGTCCTTCAGTAAATGGCAATTTTCCTTAATGTCTCCACACAACACTGATAAAACTTCTTTTAAAATTCATGAGATCTGTGTTTTTACAATATCTCCCATTTTTACTCGAGGATTTTTGTGTACATTTCTTTTTCTTTAAAAAAAGGGGGAGAGAAAAGAGAAGAGAAGAAGGAAAGGGAGAAATTAAATTTGTATGGGGCATATTATGTGCCAAGCACTATTCTAACTCCTTTACATATAATAATCTATTTTTTATAATAATCTAGTCATATCCTTCAGCAAATCAACATGAGATAAATACCACTGTTACATTCACCTTCCAGAATATGAAGGAGAAGTACAGACAGGTTAATTAACCTGCCCAAGTTCACACAATGAGTGAGGAATGAAGTGGGAATTTTAACCCAAGCAATAAATTATCTAGAGTCTATGTTTCTAATCACATTGTAGTCACTTTCTGCACGTGTCCCAGTACTCCTTTGCTCTGACTGCCACAACAAATATCACAGACCAGGTGGCTTAAACAACAGAAGTTTATTTTTCACAAATCTGGAGGAGACTAGAAGTCCAAGAACAAAATGTCAGCAGATTTGGTTTCTTCTGAGATCTGTCCTTGGCTTGCAGATGAATATCTTCTCACCATGTCCTCTCATAGCTTATGTAATGTACACACATACACCCGGTGTCTCTTTCTTGTCCTGTAGGGAGAGCAATCATTTTAGATTTGGATCCCACTTTTATGACCTCATTTAACCTTCTACATCTCTTTAAAGATTTTATCTCCAAATAAAATAACATGAGAGGTTATGAATTTTGAGGAGACACAATTCAGTTCATTACAGTCCCTAAATCTTCAGATGAAAATCTAACCTCAGAAAACTGGGTTCATGATGCCAGGGTAAATATCTTAGATAAAACAAATACAGAAATTAGTGGAAGACACACACCTCTCCTCCCAAACACCCTAATTTCAGATGTCAGTGTTAGGGTAGCTAACTTTAGTTCTGTAAGAGGTAAGATCATAAGCATGCTATATAGGCACTAATAACTTATGAGAGGATTGGGGATCCTTCAGCCCCTACAACCAGAAAAACATCCTTGTTCTATTTACATCATTTTTGTTTTCGTAAAGACAAAAAAATAACTAGCTAATATGTATTTAACATTGTATGTCTTTCTCCATCCTTCATCCTCCAGTAAAAAGCACTAATTTCTCTTCTATGCCTATAAGAAGAAAAAAAAAAAAGAAAGACAAATTAATTTCATGCTCTACAAGATATATTGCACTGAAAATTTGAGTCAAATTGTAAGCTTAAAAAATTATAATAAGGCTCATAACCCTATTATTATCCTGTGCTATTGCCCTGAAGCCTCAAATTTTATTTTTCTGAAAATCTGTGAGGTATAAGGGATATTTTCAGAAACAACCTTACTTTATGTGTAATTTTTGTAATGTATGTATTGTACATATCTTCACTTTACCCATTGTTTTGCAAATTAGTCATTTTTACATTCCCAAAATGTGTATGCCCTAAGGGCTGAGCTTAGCACTCTGATCTTTGTGAACCTCTGAAAATGTCATTTTCAACAGAGATTTTCTTTTAAGTAAATGTATGATTTCTATTATGAACAGGTAATGCCAATTGCCCAAAAATGACAAGGAAAAAACAACTCTTAATGTATCTATTAAAAGCAAAGCTTGGGAATATATTATTCCAAAGTCATTTCAGATAGCCAGCAACTAAAATTCTAAAATTAAGTAAATTTCATAGTTTAACACCGTTTCATTTCTTAAAAGAGTTATATAAAGAAATTGACTCTTTGGAGAATGTCATGCTTTGGACAATCATTTAAATTAATCTTCCATAAGTCACAATTAATCTTATTTAGCAGATTAGTTCATATAATTAGTTTACATACACGTGATTGGAAAAATAAAACGCTCTCAGTTATATAATTGTTTATAATTAAAATGTTAAGTTACGGCCCTAATTTTTAAATTTCCAAACAAATGTCTAATAATTACTTGGCATTTACTTGGCTTACGTTTTTATTGCTAAACTTGAATTTCTACTTGGAAAGCTCAAATATCATTTGTTTATCCAGGGAAAAAAGATAGCACATTTAAGTAAATGTCAGTATAGATGAATATGTAAATCTTGGAAACAGATACAAAGGATTTGACTCCTTTCTGACAGCATTCTAAAACTGAAAAAAGGGGGGGAAAACCCCACATATCATCTTAAAAGCCTTATCCATGCAGAACCAGACTTATTAGAGTTTTGCTCAAATCTGACTTTAAAATCTATGGTAATTCTGTATCATTTGTCTCTGACAGTCATATCACCAGGAAAGAATTAATCTATCAGAGTAACTGTCTCTTCCTCTTTTTTCCCTCCTCTGTCTGCCGCTCATCTTCTTTCTCCTTCTCTCTTTCTCTCCTACTACCTTTCCACTTTCTTTTTGGACTTTTTTCATCTTTTTTTTTCTCCTAATGCCAAAAAAAGCTTACTTAATTAAACCACGGCTACTATACCTGACATCCTCGAATTCCATAATTAAAGGCTTTTCCTTCATAGAAATATCTATCCCAGCCACGACAGGAAATAATGGGTTTTGCAATATATGGTAGTTAGTTCTAATCCAGGCCCTTTCTAGCACCAAACAAGAAAATTCAAATAAGTAAGAATTAGTCATACTTCAATTTTATTCTATGGATAAGAATTAAATACTGAAAATATAGGGATGTCATTTTCAAGTTTATTATTTTAAGACCTTTTTGAAGGCTCTACAGGAAGGTTTTAGAAAACAATTTTACTCACTTCTCAGAAGGTCACTCTTATAGATTCAGTGGTGTCTCCCAAAATTTATATGTTGATGTGCTAACCCACAGTCCTCAGAGCATGACCTTATTTAAAGGTAAAGTCTTTCCAAGGTCATTAAGTTAAATGAAATCATTTAGGGTTGTTCCTAATTCAACTGGTGTCCTTTTAAAAAGGAGAAATTTGGAGACCTATTCCACATGCACAAGAAGAAGTCTATGTGATTATTGAGGCAGACATGAATGTGGTTCATCTATAAGCTAAGAATAGCAGAGATTGCCTGAAAACCACCAAAATCTAGGGGACATACATGGAACAGAGTCTCTCTCAAAGTCCCCAAGAAGAACAACCACAGAACAATCTACCAACACCATGATCTCAAGCTTCCAGCCTCCAGATCTGTGAGAAAACAGATTTCTATTGATTAAGCTACTCAGTTGGTGGCACGTTGTTATGGCAGTACTAGCAAAGTAATACAGTAGCTAACTTTCATATTATTTCCATTTTTTACTTTTGGGTTTCTAATTCTTTTTTTTTTTTTTTAAGATTTTATTTTGAAGTATTCTCTACACCCAATGTGGGGCTCAAACTCACAACCCTGAGATCAAGAGTTGCATGCTCTACTGACTGGGCCAGTCAGGCAGACCAAGGCTGCTAATTCTGGTGTTTTCATTTAGGTTAAAGACTTATTGCTGCCAATGATGAAAAAAATCAGCAGAGGTAGGAAAGTGCATCTCTATGCACAGTTGAATTATCAAGATGTATCATACCTTCAGATTGGAGAATCTCAACAGTCCAGGCATCATAGAATCAGTTCTACCTCATTATAACAAATTTTCTGGTCTTATTGATATATTTCAATATTATGGTATCAAAAGAGCACAGGCTCAAAACTTTAAAACAAGATTTTCCACAGAATGCAAGGTTGGTATACCATCTAAAAATCAGTTAATGTAATACATAATATCAATAGCATAAAGGACAAATGCTACAGAATTATCTCCACCCATGTAGAAAAATAATTTGATAGGGATGCCTGGGTGGCTCAGTGGGTTAAAGCTTCTGCCTTCGGCTCAGGTCATGATCTCAGGGTCCTGGGATTGAGCCCCACATCAGGCTCTCTGCTCAGCAGGGAGCCTGCTTCCTCCTCTCTCTCTGCCTGCCTCTCTGCCTACTTGTGATCTCCGTCAAATAAATAAAATCTTTAAAAAAAAAAAGAAAGAAAAATAATTTGATAAAAACCAACAATTTTTCATAATGGAAATTGTCAACAAAGTAGAGGGGAACTTCCTCAACTCAGTAAAAGGCACTGATGACAAAACAAAACACACACACACACACACACGCACAAATATACCTAACATTGTGCTTAAAGTGAAAGAATGAATGTTCACACTGACACTTCCCAGTTTCTAACTGCAACAACAGATATATAGTTTCTTGGAATAGACTAGGTAGTCAAAAAATAAACACTCACATCTGTGGTCAATTGATTTTTGACAAAAGTGATAAGATAATTCAATAGGCAGTGAATAGTTTTATGAACAAATGGTGCTGGACAGATGAATATCTATATGTAAAAGAATGAAATTGGAACTATTTCTCACACCATATACAAATTTAACAGAAAATAGATCATAATCCTAAATGTAAGTGCTAAAACTATTGAAGTCTTAGATAATAATATAAGCATAAATCTTCATGATCTTGGGTTAAGCGAAGCCTTCTTAGATATGACATCAAATCATAAGCAATAAAAGAAAAAAGAAATTAGGCTGTATTAGTCAGACTTGTCTAGAGAGACAGAACCAACAAAGTCAACAGAGAAAGAGAGAGAGAGAGAAAGGAATTGGCTCATGCAATTAAGAAAACTAAGAACTGTCAAGATCTGCAGTCAGCAACTGAAGACCCAGGAGGGTCCATGTTGTAGGTTCCAGTCCAAAATCCTTCAGCCTTGACACCCAAGAAGAGCTGATGTTTCAGTTCAAATCCAAAACAGGAAAAGACCACCATCTTACTCCAGAGAACTCAAGAAGGGTTCCCTTTACTCAAGAAGTGTCACTCTTTTTGTTCTATTGGGTCTTAAGCTGATTGAGTGAGGTCTATATACATTAGTGAAAACAATCTGCTTTAAATGTTAATGTAATCCCAAAACACCCCCCCCCCAGACACCTCTAGAATAATGTGTGGCCAAATATCTGGGCATTTTCTCTGTGGCCCAGTCAAGTTGATATAAAATTATCCATCACATAGACATTATAAAAATTTTAAAATTTTGTGCTATGAACATTATAATCAAGAAAGTGAAAGTCAATCCCAAAAATGAGAGAAAATATTTGTAAATCATATATCTGAAAGAGGACTTACATCCATTAAAGAACCTGTTATAATAAAAAGGTAAGTAATCTAAATTTAAAATGAGCAAAGGATCTGTACAGGAATTTTTCCAAATAAGGAACACAAGTGGACATAAGTCTGTGGAAAGAACATCAACATCATCAGTCATTAGGGAAATACAAATCAAAACCAAAATGAGGGATTATCTCATACCCACTGGGATGGCTATAATTTAAAAAAAAAGGGGGGGGGGAGACGATAATGAGTTTGAGAGGATGTGAAGAAAATGAAACCCACACATTGCTGGAGAGAATACAAAATGATGCAACTTACCACTCTTCAAAATTTAAACCAAGTCACACCATGTGACCTAGCAATTCCACTCCTAAATACATCCACATAAAAACTATACACAAATATTTATAGTAGTATTATTCATAAAAGCAAAAAAAATGTAAACAACCCAAATTTATATCAACTGATGAATGGATAAATAAAATTAATGTATCTGTACCATGGAATATTATTCAGCACCAAAAAGGAATAGAGTATCAGTGCATGCTACAACGTAGGAATCTTTTAAAATTTTTTTTACATTTTTAAAATTTAAATTCAATTAATTAACATATAATATATTATTGGTTTCAGAGGTAGAGTTCAGTGATTCATCAGTCTTATATAATACCCAGTGCTCATTACATCACGTACCCACCTTAATGGTCCACCATCCAGCTACAACAACCCCCCCACCTCCCTCCCCTCCAGCAACTCTCAATTTGGTTTCCTATGATTAATAGTCTCTTATGGTTTGTCTTCCTCTCTGATTTCATCTTGTTTTATTTTTCCTCCCTTCCCCTATGCTCCTCTGTTTTGTTTCTTAAATTCCACATATGAATGAGATAATATGAAAATTATCTTTCTCTGATTAACTTATTTCACTACCATAATACCCTCTAGTTCCATCCACATTGTTGCAAATGGCAAGATTTCATTTTTTTGATGGCTGAGTAGTATTCCATTGTGTGTGTGTAACCACCACATCTTCGTTATCCATTCATCTGTCGATGGACATCTGGGCTCTTTCCACAGTTTGGCTATTGTGGACATTGCTTTTACCAACATTGGGGTACAAGTACCCCTTTGGATCACTACATTTGTATCTTTGGGGTAAATACCCAGTAGTGCAACTACTGGGTCATAGAGAACAAAGCAGGATTCTTAAAAATATATGTTAAGTGAAAGAAGCTAGTCTCAAAATTTCATTCTTTTTTTTCCTTTTTTTTTTTAATGGCTTAGTAATAGTCCATTGTAGATACATACCACATCTTCTTTATCCATTCATCATTTGATGGACATTTGGGCTCTTTCATAATTTGGCTATTGTTGATAATGCTATAAACATTGGGATGCACGTATCCCTTAGAAACAGTGTTTTTGTATCTTTGGGTAAATACCCAGTAGTGCAATTGCTGTATCATAGGGTAGTTCTATTTTTAATTTTTCCAGGAACCTCCATACTGTTTTCCAGAGTGGTTGCACCAGTTTGCATTCCCACCAACACTGTAAGAAGTTTCCCCTTTCTCTGCTTCCTCATCAATAACTCTCATTTCCTATGTTGGTAGTTTTAACCATTCTGACAGGTATGAGGTGATATGTCATTGTAGTTTTGATTTGTATTTCCCTGATGATGAGTGATGTTGAGCATCTTTTCATATGTCTGTAAAGAAGCTAGTCTAAAAGGACACATTATATGATTCCATATATATACACAAAAAATCCAGAATAGGAAATCTAGATGGAATGTGGATTAGTGATTGCCTAGGGCTGAGTTGGGTTGGGCAGGGAATGAGGAGTGTTGTTACCATGTAAGGGACTTCTTTTGGGATGGGTGAAAATGTTCTAAAATTGATTGTGATGATGGTTGCACAACTGATTATACTGAAACCCATTTAGTTTTGCACATTAAAGGGTGAATTGTATGATATGCAAATCACATTTCAATAAAGCTGTTAAAAATAAAGAGTAAACTTTTTAAACATTTACATTGACTTGTCCCATTACAGGAACTTCATTGCAGAAAAGAAGAATTGTTCTTCTCACCCAGATCCATCTCCTAGTTCCTTACCACATCAAAATTATAAATGTTTATTTATACCTGAATATATCCAAGACCCTCTTCAAGATTTGTCAGGTAATGTGCTAACGGGAAAGAGCCCTGTGTCACTAAGGGAGGGGAGATGAGACCATGATGCTCATCAGGGGAGAAAGTTAATCTTCTCATCAAAAATAATCAAACCTCCAAAGAGTTATTTAACATATATTTGAATTCATCGAGGGGAGCAAAACATTAAGAATCTCTTTGTTATTTGAGATTTTTAACTTTTAAAATACTTGACTTGTGATTCTATTGTTTATGAAAAGAGTGATAACCTTACCAGTCTCCCCTCTAGAAATGTACAAATCCACATATTTTACCATAGAGTTTTTTTTTTCCCACAATAGATTCTTTAACTATAGGTAGGTCCCACCAAGGCTGATCATTTCTCACCATCATTTTCAAAGTAACTTAAGGAAGTCGGACATGGTGAGAGGTGTTAGGAGAGAACATTTCTGTAGACAGCAGCAGACTAACGCATGCAAGCAAGGTAAAGTCAGTTAGGAAAGCTACAGTGGTTTTCAGTTTATATAGTAGTTCTGAGGTTATTTGTGCTATGTCAACATTCAGGTCTCTGAAATTTGGGGTAACTACAAGGCATCCTTTCTTCTAGGCTGTGTGCTACACAAAGGTGAAAACATAATGAATTCTTTTCCAGTGCTGCCCTTAGGCCCAGGCAGTAATGGCCCTTGCCCTTGGTCCCATGGTTTAGAAGGCCACAGTAAATCACAAAATACTACAACCACCACCCCCCTTTGATGTCCCCAAGGCATTAAAGAGGACTTTGGTCCCTGTGTCTTTTAGGACCTGATGTTCAACAGCTTCTATTATGAATAACACTCTTCAGGGCCCAGGGTGATGCTTTCCCAGGTCTCGTCCTTTGTGTCCTTGATGGTAGGGGATAGGGGTGAAAATTTATGATTGTAAAACTAATTATGTTGGAGACAGACAATGCTCCAGAGTGCAGGAAGGATATCCTCTAAAACAAGTTTATCTATCAGCTCCTTCCTCTCAACATACAATCCATACATACTTGCATAAGAAAGTATCATTTCCTATGAGTGTTTCCGAACTGTGCTTCAGGAGGTACTTAGGAATTAATTAGCATAGTATTTGCAACATTGTACATGGCAATTGATGGACATTTTGTAATAGTAATTAATATTATTCTCACATCCGCATTGTGTAATTTGAGACATAATATGTGTGAAGCTTGACAACCTTCACATGAGCAGTTTGATGGAAAATGAATACAAGGATGGGAATAGTTTCATTTTTGAGCATGTATTTAATATGACAATAATATTTTCAAAAATAATAAATTTCAACTTCAATAATTTTGAGTTAAAATGTTATTTATTGCTATTTATCTTTTTATTTTAGTTTTGAATCATCTAGAATAAAAATAACCTTTTTTTAAAGATTTATTTATTTATATGACAGAGAGAGTGCACAAGTAGGCAGAGAGGCAGGCAGAGAGAGAGGGAAGCAGGCTCCCTGCTGAGCAGAGAACCAGATGTGGGGCTTGATCCCGGGACACTGAGATCAAGCCTGAGCTGAAGGCAGAGGCTTTAACCCACTGAGCCACCCAGGCACCCCTAGAATAAAAATAACTTTTGAAAACTTACAAAAACTACCTTAATTTTTTGACATTTTTTATTTATTTGTATGAAAATACATGGAAATTTATTCATTTTGAATACAATAGAATTGTTTAATCATTTATATAATTGCTATTAATAGAATATAACTCAAGGGAAAATAATGATTACAATAACATAATTATTGATATTGCTGAAATGGAGGCAAGAAAAATAAATTTCATGGAATAAATACATAATTTATGAGTTTTTATTTTATCAGTCCTCCAAACTTCACTATTCCATCAACACGAGACCCAGACATATATCATTAATAATTAAATTGAGTTGTTTTCACTACTTTGCTACCATTCATATAAAAACCATGGTTTTCCCCATATTTTTTAGTTTATTGTAAAGGTGTATCTGTCAAGGCAAGCAATTAGAACATGCTTTACATAATAATTTATTACCTTGATTTATAACCTTTAAATATTTAGACCTATGGTAAATAGGCCTGCATTTGCGTTTTTGCTTCAGGGCTACATAAATATTAGGAGCAAGATGATTCCCTTATAACTTTGGAAATCTTACAGATCATTTTTTATTTGCACCTTATTTTGGTGATGGCTATAACATAATTTGCCTTGTTTTCCATGGCTCTCTTATACAGAACAGACTTTTGATGAGATTTAGGTATCCATAGGCATGATTTGCTGCACCATGTGGTCTGGGGGTCCATAGGGCCCAACTAGCCAGTGCAAAGCAGGTGTATCTCTGGAATTCTTTTCTCTAGACCATGGTTGCAGACTTGTGCTGATACGGAATCCAATATTGGCCAACCCACATTTCACACTGAAAGTGAACTTGGAACGGTGAAGCATTTTTGGCAGTAAGAGCAAACCACTCACCAGTTGTCAGAGGGATGCAGTAGGAATATGAGCTGGAAGCAGTAAGTCCCATCTTACGATGGTTTCATAGGGTCTGAGCCCTACAGTCCTTTGAATTGCAACTCCCATGTTAACCACATTAGTTGAAAGTACATCACTCTCTACAACCTATTTTGTTGCAAAGTTACTGTAAGTTTCCTACAGCTACTATAATAGATGAGCAACAACATAAATGTATTCTTTCATCACAGTTCCGGAGGTACAAAGTCAGAAAGACACTGGTTTTGTAAAGACACTGCAAAACTGGTGTCTGCAGGCCCCTGTTTTCTCCAGAAGCTATAAGGGAAAATCCATTCCTTGTTCCTTTCATTTTCTGGTAGTTGCTGGTATGCTTTCGTTTATGGCCATATCACTTCTGGCAAGGCCAGTTGATTCCCTGTCTGCTTGTCTTCACACAGCTTTATCCTCTGGGTGTTGTGAAATCTCCCTCTGCCTCCCTCTTATAAAGATACACAGGATTGCCTTTAGGGTGCACTGGGTAACCCAGAATTCTCTCCCCACTTCAAGATTCTTAATGTAATCACATCTGCAAAGCTCTGCCATATGAAATAACATTTACAGGTTCTAGGGATTAGGATCTGATATATTTAAGGGGGCTATTTTTTAATGAAAACAGGTACATAGTCATCTTAGTATCATAGTTTTTGTTTGTTGGTTGGTTTTTTTTGTTTTGTTTTTAGTATCATAGTTTTTTAATCCCACTTTTTTTTTAATTATGGAAACAGATTTATTTATTTATTAAATATTTTATTTATTTGACAGACAGAGATCACAAGCAGGCAGAGAGGCAGGCAGAGAGAGAGGGAGAAGCAGGCTCCCCGCTGAGCAGAGAGCCCAATGCAGGGCTCCATCCCAGGACCCTGGGACCACCACCCGAGCCGAAGGCAGAGGCTTTAACCCACTGAGCCACCCAGGCTCCCCAATCCTACTTTTTAAGAGTTAACACAAGGAAACTAAATTCTCTTAGCTATTTCATTGCTGAAAATTACTTGTAGGATTTTACCTGAAATCGTAAGTCTGCATCTATTTCTTAACGAGCATTTCAAATTATAGTTAAAGGGCTATGAATATAATAAGCCACTACCAGACATTATAGTATATGAAATTTCAAATATTCACAGCTATTTTCTTAATAAAAACTGTTAACACATGGCTCTGATTCTCTTACAGGTTTCAATGCTTAATTTTACATTTTTCCTGGCTTAAAATTTTAAATCTAAAGGTTGAGAGTAACCATCCTAGTTAATTGATGTTGTCACTATTTGTGATATAACAGTACTCTTTTGGGGGGCTACCCTTAACATGTTCACGCTTTGGATTATCATACCAAGTTTTGTAGTATATAAATCCAAGTAATCCTCCAAATGTATATTATCTTTACCCTGTAATATGTGCTTGGTTGTTTTTTTTAACGTGTGCTTTTTCTTTAAGTAATCTCTGTGTGCCCAATGTGGGGCTTAAACTCAGGACCCTGATATCAAGAGTCACTCACTCCACTGACTGAGCAGACAGGGGCTCCATATGTTGTAGTTTTAAAAATACACCCACAAAGTCTTTGATTCTCCTTCTTTTAAAACTTGAAACTTAATTTCCTTCCCCTTGAGTGAGGCTGGACTTAGTGACTCGCTTTTACTTGAAAGAGTAGGTCATCAAAGGCAAGTGGCTTTTTGCCTGCTCTGTCTAGGATCCCTCACCCCGGGGTGGCGGGGGGGGGGGTGCTGTTAGGGGACAATAAGATGATGCTCAAGCAGCACTATGGAGAGGCCGACACCGCCAGGAACTCGGGCCTCCTCCCACCAACCGGTGAAGAAACGGTGTCTGGCCAAGAGCTCCAAGGGCTCCTTGAGAGAGCTGTCTCAAGGGCGGATCCTCCAGGAGCTCCTGGGTGGCCAAGTTGGCTCGGCATCTGACATTTGATTTCAGCTGAGGTCATGATCTCAGGGTCCCGGAATTGAGCCAGGTGTCAGCCTCTGAGCTTAAAGAGGAGTCTGCTTGGGATTCTCACTCTCTGTCTCCTCCCCCTTTCCCCCTTCCCCTTCCCTGTGCACACTCTCTCTCTAAAATAAATACATTTTTAAAAAGAAAAAAAGTCCCTGTCAAACATGCAGATGAGTACGGATTGGGCTGACGTCTTGTCTGCAATTTTGTAAGAAACTGTAAGCCAGAACCACCCAGGATGTTGCTCCCAGATTTCTGACTCTCAGAAACTGTGGGAGATAACATATGCTTGTCATCTTTAGACTTAAGTTATGGGGTAACTTGTTAAGCAACTATAAATGATTCATATAACTAGATGAAATCTCCACATTTTTCTGGTGGAGGATTAAGGATACACCTTGCATTTTCAAGTTGCATGCGATTAACTGTGAGCAGTTTATGTCAATGGAGTCTGTTGGGATTTTGCCTGAATCATTATGTGACTTGGGATCAAAATGTAAGAATTCATTTCTATATATAAATGAATATGTATATTATATATTCATATCCATGCATATATTCATGGGTATATATATATTTTTTTTTAATTACAAATAAACCAAATGTAGAACTCAAAAGCCACTGGATATATACAAATATTTATCATGTTAATTTGACATATTAAGAATGCTTTAAAATATTAACCAGAGTGTATTAAAATAAAATACACTTAATAAATAAATAAATAAAATACAATTAAACTTTTAAAAACTGGCAATTATGTGAGATATTACATGATTATGCCATACTGTTGGGCTGAACTGTGTCCCACCAAAATTTGTATGTTGAAGCCATAACCCCCAATACATCAGAAATTGACTATATTTATGGAGCACCTGGGTGGCTCGGTGGGTTAAGCCTCTGCCTTCGGCTCGGGTCATGATCTCAGGGTCCTGGGATCGAGCCCCACATCGGGTTCTCTGCTCAGCAGGGAGCCTGCTTCCCTCTCTTTCTCTCTCTGCCTGCCTCTCTGCCTACTTGTGATCTCTCTCTCTGTCAAATGAATAAATACAATCTTAAAAAAAAAAAGAAATTGACTATATTTGGAATTGAAGGTGTAATTAAGGTCAAATACACTCATATGGGTGGGCCCTCATCCAATCTGAGTGGTGTCCTTTTATGAACAGGAGATCTGGACACACACATTCTTTGTGCACAGAGAAAAGGCCATGTGAGGGCACAGAGAGCAGGCAGTCATCTGCAAGCCAAGCAGAGAGACTTCAGTAGAGACCTACCCTGCTGACACCTTGACTTTACACATCTACCTTCCAGAATTGGGAGAAAATCAGTCCCGCTGGCTGAGCCCCCCAGCCTCTGCCATTTTTTTATGGCTGGTGGAGCAATCGTACGCTGATCGGAGAAAGGTCAAGGGAAACTTCTTCGCCCATTCTTTTTCCAGATCACCAGGTCATGCTCAAATTAATATACAATATTAATTTGGGGGCAACATTTTAAGATGTTGTATGAAACCAAATAACGTACCCCAAACACATACCACATTTTTAATAACTGGATTTACTACTCTAGAACCAATAAATTTGCCAATTTTTAAAATCAGATTTTGAAATATGAAACATTTATTTCTAACTATTTTAAAATATCTCAGTTTGAATAAGTGTAGGAAATAAGTATAAGATTCCAAAATGAGTCTTTGGAGCAAAAGGAAAGTTTGTTTAACCCAAATCTCACTATCACTCATCTTTTATTATCTTCTTTTTAAAATCTGGGCTTTTGCTGATAAACAAGATGTCTTCTCTTTTCTTTTCTTTAATTGTAGCAAAATACACATAATACCACCTTAACCTAGGCAAGATTTTAAAGTGCCATTTTTTTCTGGGATCGTTTTATGACCCTCCTGTTTATCAATTAATTCATCCACGGTTTGTTGTTAGCCACTGAAAGTTATATTTACTATGTCTGAACTTAAAATCCTGTAAGAAAAACAGGATGTTGATTTAAAAAGTTTACTTCCAATACTTTTTTAGTGTCATACAGAGACACTCAGGATCTTCCAATGTGTACACTCATTCCGTGTTCCTAGCTTCCCTCACATCCCAGTTTCTTTTTCTTTTTTTTTTTCTTCACATGCAGAGACTATCCCATTTTTTTAACACATCAAAGCCAGTTTTTTGTTTGTTTGTTTGGTTGGTTTTTTGCTTTTGTTTTTGTTTTACATGCAGTATCCCCAAGAACTCCCACCTGCTTTCAGATTCACCTTAGGATCAGCATGGGAGGAGGCCTCAATGACCCTCAAGAAGGTTGAGGTGTTGTGGCACTCAGCAGGGATAGAGAAGTAGAACTTTCTGTCTTGAGTTGGTAAATTGCAAAAAGCCATTTGAAAAGTGCATTGATGTCATATATTTAGAAGAGTTAATAATACTTATCAGGTAAAACCGTTAGGATCATACAGGAGGTTACAGTGAAAGAAACATTGATGATTCAGGCGTGCCTGGCTGGCTCAGTGGGTTAAGGGTCTGACTCTTGATATCCACTCAGGTCATGATCTCAGGGTCCTAGGATCAAGACCCACTTTGGGCTCCATAGTAGGGAGTCTGTTTGAGGATTGATCTCCCTTTCCTACTGTTCCTCCGCTCAAATTGTGCTCTTTCTCTCTCTCAAGTAAATAAATATTTTAAAAAATTGATGATCTAGGAGTTGCATGATTGTCTAGGAAACAAATAATTAGGGATCTCTTTATTCTTTAAGATTTCTAAATTTTAAGGGTGCCTGGGTGGCTCAGTCCGTTAAGCATCTACCGTTGATTTTGGCTCAGGTCATGACCTCAGGGTTGTGAGATCAAGACTTACAGCGGGCTCCGCAGTGGCATGGAGTCTGCTTAAGATTCTCTCTCTCCCTCTCTCTCTATGTCTCCCCCCTGCCTTTCTAAAAAGAAAAAGTTTTTTAAATTTTGGAATATGTGACACCATGTTATGTTAATTATATAGAGCAGCTGATTTTCTCCTGAGCAAAGCCTGTTGAGTTTTACTTTTCCATGTAAATTGTAACCCATTTAAAAGTCTTTGAATCTAAAGGTTTCCAACAAGGAAATGTAAAATCTGGGTGGCTCATTGGTGAAGCCTCTGCCTTCGGCTCAGGTCATGATCCCAGGGTCCTGGGATCGAGCCCCGCATTGGGCTCTCTGCTCAGCAGGGAGCCTGCTTCCCTCTCTCTCTCTGCTTGCTCTCTGCCTACTTGTGATCTCTCTCTCTCTGTCAAACAAATAAATAAAATTAAAAAAAAAAAAAGGAAAGGTAAAATGCACAAGTAAAATGCACAAATGCAAAAGTATTCAAACAATGGATAACTTAACTTTGACCCATGATACGTATTAGGTACTCCTAGGCAGCATTACATAGTATTTATGAAAACTCTCAGGATCTTAGAATAAAAAAATAATCTGGTTTTCCTCTTGAGGGTCCAGCTCTTAGTTAAAAAAACAGTGTGTGATGGTTCAGGCCTGATCATAGCTGGTTACAAAGGCCCCACCTGGCAGGTCTCACAAGGGAAAGTTGCCCTCCCTATACCAGACAGGTACATAGGCAGTGCCTTGCAGTGTCTGAAGGGACTGGAAGTCAAACTCCCAGGCTCCCCTGGCTGGTCATGCTCTTATGTCTATCTGCATTCCTAGCTCAAGCTTCTATATTCCTAGGTTTCTTTATCTGAGGCCTTGGGCTGAGGGCTTCTTCAGGCACCTCTGTAGGGCGGCCTTCTTCTTCTTTTTTTTTTTTAATTTAATTTTTTTTCAGTGTTCCAAAATGCATTGTTTGAGCACCACACCCAGTGCTCCATAATACTCACCGCCATCTGCCAAGGCCCTCTTATCAGGCAAAGGGGCAAACCTCGAAGATATATTTCCCCTTTCTCAGAATTCAGTATCCCCCCCTAGCTATCTGGGGTCTGTAAAAATACCACAGTCTTTTTTGTTCAGGGTTCTGTCAATAGTGAGACAACCCCACACCACAGAGATCTAGCGGACCTGGGACCAGTGTGCCATTTCGTGGGGGAAAATAGATCATGGGGAGTTGGCACTTTCTCTGGTTTTAGCCTCTTACATTACCTCAGTAAGCAGTTAAAAACTTAACTCTTGCATTTTGGGCTTGTTGCTTTAGTCCATTACTCTGATACCTCACTGCTTGGCTCTCTTTTTCCCGGCTCAGTTGAGCTCCTGATACCCCTGTTAAAGCATCCAGGTTATCATATATCATAAGCAGTATAACTAGTTCAACTCTGAAATCCCCTACTCCTGATTTTGTCAAGGGTGATTGTTTCTTAAAAAAAAAAAAAAAAAAAAGCCTGCATGGACCCGGAGCAAGAGTATGATGGATTTATAATCTACGGAGTTAAGACTTCCTAATGTGGCTTTATTATACTTATTTTAAAATACTATGGACCAAACACATTTGTATTCAAATATAAATGCCTAAACATATTTCTCATAGTCAAATATTCTTACCCATTCTGGAACACATAGAAATGGATATATCAGAATGTTTTGGTTTGGACTGAGAGAAGTTACAAAGTAACTGAAGTAATAAGAAAAATTTATTGACTGTTCTGAATGATAGAACAAGACATCGGGCAGGCTTTAGGCATGGTTTGGTTAAAATGTAATAAATCTGTGTCTCAGTCGTGGGTTTTTTTCACCCCTTTTTTTCTCTGTGTGCCCTTCTTTTCCATAAGCAAGTTTTACTAATAAAACAAAATGGATTCAGGAATTCCAGATTTCACATCTGTGGGTCACCCTGTCTGAAACAAAAACAGGTCTTGGCTTTCCCAGAGTGCCCACTCTCTGATTATAACAGCTGTGCTCACATGTCAACTCCTATACCAGCAGTGGTAGCTGGAGGAGTGCGTTGGTCCAACTGGCTTGGTCTAGGTCATACGCTCTATTCCTCACACCAACGGATGGACTTATTATCTTCCCTAAAACCACGTGATATCCCAAATAGCAGTTGGAGTCTACTGAGAAGAGGTAAATGGATATTGAGGAGGTAATAAAAGATGTCAAATAAATTGTATAATATAGAATTGACTGCACCTTTTTATTTGGCCCAGAAGTTAACATATAAACCACAGATTTTCTTACTACTCCCAGCTTACTTAATTAGCACAACATTTTGCACAATCACTACTCCAGGGCCATATTTAGAGTGGTGTATTTCAAAACTCTTTAAGGAAAATGTCCTTGCCATCAACAAATTGTAAAACACATATTCATTGTAGTCACTTTCTGGGGAGGGAAAACTTTCCATTTTTAAATTACTACTGGGTAAATTAATCTGAACAAGATTATAACAACTTCAAAAGGATCTCAGTTGTTTCTATTTCTAAAAATAAGTTGGTGACAGGGGATGACTTGAAACATTCAGTAGATAGTGTCAGTTTTATGTGGGTTGGTCTATGTACAGATTTGAACGATACAAGTGGCAGGTGATATGTTTGCAGTAGTCGAAGGCAAGGGGTAAAAAAAGAACAAGGAGGAACAGCGTCAAGACCTCAGTTTATTAGCCTTCCCTAAACACTGAGTAGTTTCTACATGTCTAGGATCTAACAAATAAATTTATTAGCTATCTGTTCTAGTCAGTGCTGATTGCACGACACTTAACCAATTTTAAATTGTCATTTAATGAAATATGTAACTTAATTGTGTTATTCTTATCTATTCAATTCACCAGATAGATCTAATTCATACTGAAAGAATGGCAGGGAACTCCACCTTACAAAAAGTTTCAAAATATACCTAAGGTGTGCCTAAACGAAGGTGACTAATACCACTCTTACTGGAATCTATGGAATGCTGTTAAGAAGCGGTCTCCTTTCTTTCTTTTTTTTTTTAAGATTTTATTTATTTATTAGACAGACAGAGATCACAAGTAGGCAGAGAGGCAGGCAGAGAGAGAGGGGGAAGCAGGGTCCCTGCTGAGCAAAGAGCCCAATGCGGGGCTCAATTTCAGGACCCTGGGACCATGACCTGAGCTGAAGGCAGAGGCTTTAACCCACTGAGCCACCCAGGTGCCCCAGTGGTCTCCTTTCATATAGCAACAGCTCATCTGTACATTTTTAAAAACCCAAATCAGATATATGGGTGGTGTCAACATCTGTAAAAACAGATATTTACAGAATGTCTCAATGCAGTAGCACTGGGAATATAAAGATAAACAGGACAGTCTCTGTATTTAAAGATCTCACAGTCTACTGTTAGAAGCAGAGATGTAAGCAGAAATTACCCCCAAGAGCCCAGGAGATGGAGAGACTAGCTTTACCTAAATGTATAAAAGGCACACAGAGGAGGTAACACTTGAACTGGATCTTAAATTATGGGTAACACTTTTATAGTTAGAAGAGAGAAGGCATGGCATTCTAAGAAGAAAGTCAAACACAGGTGAGGAAAAAAAAAGTTGGGAATTTCTGAAGCAAAGGGTATTTGGATATTTCTGAACCTGGAGTTATGTTGAAGTCTGCTAAGGACACTGAGGCTTGAGATGCTAAGGCTTGAGACTCAATTTTACATGATGTGAAAGTCAACAAAGTATTTAAAGGGGCACCTGGGTGGCTCAGTGTGTTAAAGCCTCTGCCTTTGGCTCAGGACATGATCCCAGGATCCTGGGATCGAGCCCCGCATTGGGCAGGGAGCCTGCTTCCCTTCCTCTCTCTCTGCCTACTTGTGATCTCTGCCTGTCAAATAAATAAATAAATAAATAAATAAATAAATAAAACTTTTTAAAAAAGTATTTAAGAAGGGCTGTAGTATGATTGCTTTCCAGAAGGATGTCCTTGGTAGAGTGTGGCTATAAGGATGGAGGCCACCTAGGACAAGGTTTTTAAAGTCCAGGTGAGAGATAATCAAGTTCTTAACTATACTGGAATTAAAATAAAAACTTAATTAAAAAATATAAATGCAGAATCTGCATAAGAAATCAGGCTTTTGGAACTATTTAACACCATAAATATTAGGACACCAGTAACATCCTAACTGACCTTGTGTCTGTCCTTGCCTTCTGTGATGGACTGCTTCTGGCGTGGTTCCCAGTGATCCCACCTCCTGGTAGCCATGTCCTCCTGTAATCCCCTCCCCTTGAACATGGGCTGCATGTATGACTCACTCTAAATGAACCAAGCATAGTAAAAATGATGGGGCATCACTTCTGTGATTGAGATACAAAAGACTCTGACTTTCATCTTGATGAGATTTCCCTCTCTGCTCTGCATGCTTGCTGGCTCTGATGGAGAGGACTATCTGGAATGGCACCAAGAACATCCTCTGGTCATCAGCCAACAAGGAACTGAGGCCCTCAGTTACAACAGCCCACGAGTAACTGAACCCCGCTAAGAACCACTCAGTAGGCTTGGAGACAGATCCTTCACCTTGAGATTACTGAGGTCCCAGCCAACACCTTGACAGCAACATGGTGAGGCCCTAAAGCAGAGGCCCAAGCCATGCCTGAATTCCCAACCCATAGAAACTATGTGAAAACAAATGTTTGTGTTCAGCTCCCTAAATTTTGAGATAATTTGTTACAGGGCAACAGCTAACTAACACATCTCTCCAAAGTCAATTCTGAAATAGCAGTCAAAAGACTGCTTTAAAGGTCAAGGCATTCCTCCACTTAAAATCATTCCACAGTCTGCAATCTCACTTGGAGCATCAGCAAAAATCCTACAACAGCTTCACATCGGCCTCCTGGCTTTTGTTGAACAGGCAACCATGCTCCTTTTCCAGAATATTTGCACTTACTGCTTCATCTGCTTGGAAGACTTTTCTCTAAGAGCCACATGGTTTTTCCCTTTACTCCTTTTCACCTCTGTCTCCTTATCAGTGAGACCTCTCCTGATTACCCTATAAATTGTCAATGATTTCCCTCCCTAACACTTCCTATCTTCCTTCCTTTATCTTTCCTAGCATCTGACTTACACCTTTACTTGTATCGGTGTGTATTTCCATCTCCCCTTACTAAATGAAGAGCTCCAAGAAGAAAAGGACTAATTTATTATCCCCAGCACTAAAACAGAGCTTACTACATAGTAAGCACTCAGTTTGCTGAACAAATGAATGACTTTCTGGATCTCTAACGGTGGAGTTGGTACATTTGAAAGTTGTAAATGTTTAATGGGAGAAAAACAGGGATGGGACAGGGCCTTACTCGGGAACTATGAAGCAAACAACACATAAACAGCCATAGGAGTATGAGTTGCTATTAACAACCTACCATTGGCTAAGATATGAAGCAAAATTATAATTTAATGCTATTATAAGCTAGTAATTTTTCACATAAAGAAAAAAATCTGTTCCATAATCACAGGCTGTACCCCTAACCTTGGCTAATCATCTTGCAAATGCATGTGATTAGTCACAATGGATAATGTGAAAGGGAGTGCCAGGAGCTCAGGCAGCACAATCCATCACCAGCACAGGGGAAATAACTCAAATTTCGTGTCCTACTAATGGCAGGTCAGTAGCATCAATTTTGTATTTGAAGGGCAATCCAAACCAAATTCCCGAAAATGCACCAAAATTTTGATAACTACTCTCTGCTAAAATGAACATTATCTAGCAAAACAACAGGTTTAGCACTGAACGAATTTGTAGCAGTTGGGAAAGCAACCGAATTAAAAACACAAGAGCAAATCATGCAAGGCAATCTTGTTGGTTGTTTTGATAGGACGTCTGAATGTATGGTTATTTAGGGGAACAGTATTTTATCAAAATGTCAGAACACCTCACTCATTTTTTTATGGAATCTAACAATTTGACTCACATCACCCTTCAGTACAAAAACTGTACATTGAAAATGGGTCAAAGGTACAATATATGGCCTTGTCTGGAATTACATTTGCATCAGTTCTATAATAGAATGTTTTAAGACCAGAAGGTGAATATAAAAGAGTAAGAAGAGCCTCTAAAAATAGTCAGGAAGGTAAAAAGCTAAGTAAATTAGGGTACCAAAAGACATTAAAGATGACAGAAAGGGATTTTTCAACTGTTTGGAGCTAGAAAAAAATGATGGGTTAGGCATACCGCTTAAAGAACATAATGTTAACAGGTGATAGAACACTAAAATATTTCTATTTGGTCTCCTTCAAGTTGAAAAGGTCCAATTTAAAAAAAAGAAAAAAAGGAATTATAGCCCCAGATAGTTGAGAAGATAGTAAAAAGGGCACATAGCCACTTTAAGTGAATTTCAGTCTGTGCGACCAAGCAAATTTCATCTTGGAAGCTGAAGGAATTTGTAGATGGAGTCTGAGCACCACTCTTTGGTATGAAGAAAGGAGCAGAAGTCAGGAAATTGAAGGTAGCTCCCTGTTGCTGTTTTTTAAATAGGGATATTGCAGTGTTTTGTTCTGTTTTGTTTTAAGTAGAACATAGATGGCAGTCCAAATCTTCAGAGTGGATTAATTAAGCATATACATTTCACACAGCTGGAAAATCATGCAGCGATGGTGATACACCAAGGAAGGCTTACACACACAAGATCTAAACTGAACTCACTTGCATTCTTGTTCTGTTTTCGGTTTGTTGCTTGTCTGTTTTCTTTTCAGAAGGTCCACATTTGCTAGAAAGAACTCCGGAGCTTTGGAGAGCAGGGAAGTGACAATGGGTATGTGTCCTGGCTCTACCACTTTCTTTCTGGGAGAGCCTAGGGAATTCTCTCCCTCATTTCTGTCTGTCCTGTTTCCCCCTGCCTCCAAGGGCTGTTGTAAGCATCTTGTAGGCTAGTTGAAGTCAAGCACCTTGCATGACTTGGAACACATAGCTGATTTAGTATTATGGGTTAGTGGAAATCCTCCATTTCTTTGGTTTATATTCCTTTTTTCCTTTGGAACTAGCCTATTTGAAGGCTGTGTGCATTCAGGTTGCTCTCTGTGCTGAGCAGAAAGTTTATTCAGGCAGTTTTAGGTTTGTGAAGGGGAGCATGTTTTGCCCAACACTGCCTCTGACCCCGTAGATGGCAATGAACTAATTAATGCAGGAGGAGATCAGGAAGTACTGGTGGCCACAGATCAAACCACATTCTTCAGTCTTATCAACAATAAAGTTGGGGTGCCTGGGTGGCTCAGAGAGTTAAGCCTCTGCGTTCAGCTTAGGTCATGGTCTCAGGGCCATGGTCTCAGGGTCTTGGGATCCAGCCCCGCATCAAGCCCTGCATCAAACCCGACATCGGGCCCCACAGGAGCCCTGCATCGGGCTCTCTGCTCAGCAGGGAGCCTGCTTCCCCCTCTATCTCTGCCTGCCTCTCTGCCTACTTGTGATCTCTCTCTGTGTGTCAAATAAATAAATAAAATCTTTAAAAAAAAGTAAAGCTGATATTCAGATCGCTATCTGACTTTGGTATCTCTGTCATTAGCGGGGAGATGTGGGGTTGGGGTGAAGAAAAAAATTATTTATCAGCCAACTGGAACCTCAACAAGATGACAACAACAATAATGAGAAAACTAGTAAATTGAGAGAATTCTTTGATGTTTTATACTTGTTCCTTACATGACAAAACCTTTGACTGCATTCTGAGAAAGAAAATGGTTAAATGTATGTAATTAGATAAGTAATAAATTATATACCAAAAGAGCATTGATTAATAATACTTAATACTTCCTTAGCACTTAAAGAACTCTAGATACTTAGCTAAGGGCTTCATGTGTATCAACTTATGCTTCTCAATAGTCATTGAATGCAGATCCTGTAATTCTCCATTTTATAACTGAGGAAACTAGAGCTCAAAGGTTAAGTGATTTGCCCAAGGTCACACAGTTAAGTAGAAAATAAGGATATAAACTCAGATCTGTGTAATTCCAAAGCTCATATTCTGACCTAGGCTTGGCAAATTACACCTGGCCAAATTCAGGCTATTGCTCATTGTTGTAAATAAAGCTTTATTGGAACGGCCATGGGTGTTTGTTTACATATTGTCTCTGGCCACTTCTGCACAACAGTAACAGAGTGGACCAAAACCATATGGCCTGCAAAGCAGAGAATATTCATTCTCTGTGTCTTTATGGCAGAAGTTTGCAAACCTCTGTTCTGGTATAAACCATTATGAAACGACTTTTCAATGGACTATCTTGAGGGTTTCCATCTCATGCCATAACAATGACTCAGATCTGGCCCCTCACTTACCAGGAGTGATGAAAGAAAAGCTGGGAGTCTTTCCCATGGACTCTTTTCTTCAGAAACTGAAACTGAACAAAAGACTCAGTGGCCCCCATGGTGTTCTTTTTCACTTTTTTTTTTTCCTAGAGCTTCAGCATTGTTCTGAAATCACTGTATATCCCTTAAGTGGTATCTCTTGACAATACCAGATTTGACCTTTTGGAAGAACTAAGATAATTCCTAACCAGTACAACTGTTCCATACTGTGTGTGGGTTTTATCCACTTGATAACAGGAAAAATTCAAATAGAGATAAAATGTATAGAGTGAACAGTATACTAAAATTCTACACATCTATCACCTAGCCTCAAATTTATGAACTCTGAGGCTAATTTTATTTCATTTAGAAACTCCACTTTCCCAAGTCCCCAGGCCCAAACCATTTGAAACAAATTGCAGACATCATATCATTTCAGTCATAAATACTAACAGTGGTTTTCAGTACAGACCTGTAGGTTATCAGTGAATGAAAACCATGCACTCATCAATGTCAACAGACCTACAACACTGCTCAACCTCAGATATTTACATGAAGTCTCTGCTTCTAGCATGATAATGTATACTATGTTTTCTGTCAAAAAAGGGTCACTTGAAGAGGACATGCTGTTCAAAAATCCATTAGGAAAAGAGCTCAGAAACTGTTTCTGCAGTTCATACCGTGTGGTAGCAGTTGATCGCAATTGGTCCACCCGTGAAGCTCCTGGGGGTCAAGAATAAGAGTGTATGTCATCAGTAAACGTGAGGGAAGAAAGCAAGCCATGGTCATGATGTGCCAACAAAAATAAAAAACATAACATCTGCCATACGTTCTTAAAAGATACTGTACCCAAGTTACTGAAACCATTATATATGTCCCCAGACTACAATGATGACACAGCTGTCCCTGTTGGAACCTGTCTTGTAAGTGTGCAGGGAGACATTATAATCTATCTTTTAAGGAAGCCAGCACAAGTTAACAATTTATAGATGCTCTTGAAAGCTACAAGTGTCATTTTGCAAAACAACCGAAAAGGAGACATTGCTTGCTGGCTCCTCAAATAACCCCAAACACAACCTGGGGATAAGACAGAGCTAGGTATACTGTGTGTGTATTAATGAAGAACACACCTCTGCCAACTTTGGTCATGTCTCTGTGGGGGAAGAGACTCAGAATTAATTGAGAATCAGTGATTTTGTTCTGTGCTTCAGTGCAAGGAGGCTTGACAAGAATGGTGTGAGGATCGAAAGACCATAGTCCAGGATTGTCAAAAACAGCAGGTAAGGATTTTTTTTTTAAGATTTTATTTATTTATTTGACAGACAGAAATCACAAGTAGGCAGAGAGGCAGGCAGAGAGAGAGGAGGAAGCAGGCTCCCTGCTGAGCTGAGAGCCTGATGCGGGGCTCCATTCCAGGACCCTGGGATCATGACCTGAGCCAAAGGCAGAGGCTTTAACCCACTGAGCCACCCAGGTGCCCCCAGGTAAGGATTTTTAAGACAAGGCATTCAAAGAATCCTCAGATGCAATCTGTGTGTTGATGTTTTCCATGAAAGAATCAACGGGTCTTTGGAAAGTCACACCAGTGAAAACAATGGAAGAGTAAAGTCACGTTAGGGTAAATGGTTCGTTTAGCTGTGAGGAGTGAGGAGAACAGGCATTTTAATTCCTCAAAGTCCAAACTCGGGTAAAGGTTGGCAGTTTGAAATCTCAGCCTTCATCTTCAGATCAGAAAAGTTGTCTTCAAATAAGCTATAGATAGGTAAATAAGCTAGATAGTGGACGGATAGAGAATCTGTCTATATACATGTATGTTTCTAACACAATGTAACTCAAACAGTGTTGAATTAGTCTACCAGGTTTGTGGTTAAGATGCAGTAGGGACTAAAAATGATTCATTAGGTATCTTTTTTCTTCTTCATTTTGGCGTTCAGCCAATCTTTCTCATGTCTCCTGAGGTGTGGCCCTACTTAACGTTCAATATCCTTCATCAGAAGCTTCTTCGTAGCAATGGCAGAGAACTTTCCGTGTCTACACCTGCAATTGCTCAAAGTTCAGATGGTTAACACAGACACATCAGCAACTGTAATAAAGGTTGGGTATTTCATCTAATTCTTTTGCCACCTAATGCTTGCCTCTAGTTACTTAGAGGCAAGTTTTAGTTTCTAGTTACCCAGAAACTTTTTTTTTTTTTTAGATTTTATTTATTTATCTGACAGACAGAGATCACAAGTAGGCAGAGAGGCAGGCAGAGAGAGAGAGGAGGAAGCAGGCTCCCTGCTGAGCAGAGAGCCTGATGCAGGGCTCGATCCCAAGACCCTGGGATCATGACCTGAGCCGAAGGCAGAGGCTTTGACCCACTGAGCCACCCAGGCGCCCCGAAACTTTTTTTTTTAAATTCCTCTGTGTTATGCAGTATTTCTGAAATGTGATGGACATTAACACTATTAAACCTACCCAAGAGCAGTACTGTAAGGCTTAGAGTTTGGTGCTTCTCCTTCTCAGCGTCAATCCAATATTTCTACACCATTTTTCTGGTATTGTTGAGAGATGGAAACAGAAAAATGTTCACATTTAGTCCAGAAGCCTGACCTATAGCCTGTATAGTTCTGATAAGGATCAAATACTACTGGTTGTTACATCCTTAAAGGATCTCATGACTGCCTCTATATCTCACCGATAGTTAATATTGAACTGAATGATAAGCACCAGAGAAATCTTGAGAAAGTAGTTTTATGAGTAGAAATTTGAAGAAGGCATTTATGATCTAATACTCCATGCCCTTTCCCTCCCCCTTGAGCACATAACCACCAACTTCATACAGCAAAAGTACAGCTCTTTCTGCCCATGAATCCTGTCCCTGTCCTACCTTTTTTCTAAAATTTTTAAAAACATTTTATTTATTTATTTATTTGACAGAGAGAGACACAGCAAGAGAGGGAACACAAGCAGGGCGAGTGGGAGAGGGAGAAGCAGACTTTCCGCTGAGCAGAGACCCCTATGCAGGGCTCAATCCCAGGACCCTGGGATCATGACCTGAGCAGGTGCTTGATGACTGAGCCACCCAGGCACCCTCCTGTTCTACTTAAATAAACTTACGAAGTTGCACTGTAAAAGACTCAAGAATTCTTTCTTGGCCATTGTGCTTGATGACTTCACAGCAGTATCAACAGATAATAAATTACAGAGATATATGGGAGGTCCTAAATCATTTTGCAGTTATAACAGTGGGAAAAATCCAAAAAGTTAAATGATCACATTAATATGGCTAGTGTTCACCCATACTGCAAATATTCCCCACCTACCCTTGATGTGAATGGAAAAATCCAAGCTTTCTTCAGGTTGTTAGTGTTTCACTTAGAGTCCAGTTTATTGGAGGATTTGGTCTCTTCAATCATAGGAGAAATAACTCCTGAGGTGAGATGCTTACTGATTGCTGAACTAACTTACCCTCAAGGCTCCAGTAGAGTAAGATCCTGGTTGAGGTGAACATTGTCCACAGCAGCCCCTCAAAGCTACCTTGCCTGACTAATCCAGCTTTTAGCCTTAACAATCTTCCCCTCATTAATAGACTGTAGCTTCTCAATTATCTGGCCATCTGTTCTGTGTTTTTCTTGCACAACCTCTCCATCTCGCTAATAGTCAGAGCATGCTTCCAAACCACAAACATTTTCCTGTTGATTGGATGCCTGGGTCTTGAATTTCATATTAACTCATGTTCTATATAAGGGACCACCAACTCTGTTCTTTTCTTGTGTAAGGAAACTACTTGTAATGAAATTTAACTCAGTTCGTCACAAATTGACAACTCAGGAAAAATATATGATGGGGAGAGAAGCCATTGAAAAGACTTTGGACTAGTTCCTGGAGATTTCTCACTGACTTCCTCTCTTACTTAAAGAAGGCGCTACTCCCAGGGCACCCGACGGGCTCAGTAGGTAGAGTGTGTGACTCTTGATGTTAGGATTGTGGGATCCAGCCTTATGTTGGGTGTAGAGATTACATAGAAGAAGAAGAAGAAGAAGAAGAAGAAGAAGAAGAAGAAGAAGAAGAAGAAGAAGAAGAAGAAGAAGGAGGAGGAGGAGGAGGAGGAGGAGGAGGAGGAGGAGGAGGAGGAGGAGAAGGAGAAGGAGGAAGGGGAAGAGGAAGAGAAAGAAGAAGGAGGAAGTGGAGGAGGAGGAGGAGGAGAAGAAGGAGAAGAAGAAGAAGAAAGAGGAGGAGGAGGAGGAGAAGAACGGGAGGATGAAGGAGAAGAGGAAGGAGAAGAAGAAGAAGAAGAAGAAGAAGAAGGAGGAGGAGAAGGAGGAAGGGGAAGGGGAAGAGGAAGAGGAAGAAGAAGGAGGAAGTGGAGGAGGAGGAGGAGAAGAAGAAGGAGAAGAAGAAGGAGGAGGAGGAGGAGGAGGAGAACGGGAGGACGAAGGAGAAGAGGAAGGAGAGGAAGAAGGAGAAGGGGGGGATAAGGGGAGGGAGGAGCGGGAAGAGGAGGCGGAGTTCCTCTTTGGCATTTTCTTCTAAGATGGAACTCAGGACTCTCCATAGCACAGCTAGAACCAGACTTAAAAATTAAAAATAATTTACCAAGTACTAAGAGTGAGAAGATACTAACAGGGCTAGAAATAGCAGAAGTAACCTGCTACAAAATAATCAACATTACACCACGCAATGTCACCTACTGGGGGTTTCTTGCAGAAATTTCTCCTTGACTGGTTCCTAGTCTCTGCCTGGCCCCAGATCTGCCTCAATGGAGCAAAAGTCATTTTCTTCTGACTACCTGGAAATATACTAGTGCATAACTGGACTCTTTGGAGACGAGATGTGGTAATGCTATTCCCAAAGAAAGATGAAAATGCTCCTTCCCACCTGCCTAAGCTCTGTCAAAGACAAAAAGTGACCAAGTGAGGAGAATGATTTTATTCATACTATAACAGCAGGAAGAGCATCTAGATCTGAAGATGAGTGTCTCAGGAGGGTGGTTTCACCTTAGACTTTTAAAGGGAGAAGTAGCTAAGTTGTAGATGGGGTGACTTACTGTTGGAATAGTTTTTGCAGTCAGAGGAAATCTCAGTCAGCTCAATAGGAAATGCTTGTGTCTGTGTCCAGCTAGTTCAGAGCACATACATTTTTAATGTTAGCTAAACATTCATGAGACAAAGACTTAGAAATTGGCTAGGGGGGAAATGGTGTCTGGTCTTGTTAGCAGATTCAGGCAACAGGGGAAAGCTATGCATTTGACCTTGTCACATCTCCCTTCGCTCTTTTTGAAGACATCCATAAGGTTGTCCTTAAATAACTACAAGGGAAACAAAGCAATGGGGAATGTCCAGATCTGATACACCTTTGTCAGTCCAGATTTGGTCTTGGTGTTTAAAGCTATCAGCTCAAATTCAGCCTCTATGTGGTTGGAAGTTAGTTGGAAATTCGGTTGTTTTGGGGTCACACTGATGAATCATATTTTGAGACAATGACTGCATGGTAGCATTTAAGACTATGGACAGGATGCATCACTTAACTTTAAGGCATAACATTAGAGACAGAGGTTTAGTATCTTTGCAATATACCTCAAAGCCAGGATCCTGTATTTCTATTTCCCATCCAGAAGAACTTGTCTGATAGGCCATTTGGATCAACCTTAAGAGAGCCAAGTAGCCTTTCCTTGAGTTTGGTGGTTGACTGCTGTACTTGGTCTGTGATGTTAATCCAAGTGCAACAAGAAGTGTTGGTTATGGAGCAGACATTTCCCTGTCCAGCTGGGAAGAGGTTGAGAGCTATGTGATTTTTGCAACACCACTAGCTGGTGAATTTAGGCTTATTTGTTGGTTTTATGACAGAAATGGTATCATTTATTACATCTTCCCAGGTTAGGAGAACTTTCTATTTTTTCAGATTGTATAATTCCCATTATACAATGGGTATAATGGCTTTTATAGCACACATAAAGAGAGAATGGATGATTCCCCCCCTCCAGGAGTTCTCCTGAATTAGTTACCATTGGCTCATTTTGAAGTCACCATTTAAATCTCCAGATGACACAGGGTCAATAGGAGGACTGGTGAATTTAAATAATTTGAAGTCCCAGATAATGTTCCCAAAGATGGAGTGGAAAAAAATTGGTGTGGGGAAGGCAGGTGTAAGCTTACTACCACATAAAAAGTAATCTACTTGGCAGGGTGGAACAGAAACTTGTGGGGGGAGTATAGGAATTAATAATAATAGTTGGAGTTCACCATGGGGTAGACCTTGCAGGAGGCCGTAGTCATTGCTTAGAATTCAACAAAGTCTGCAAGGTTAATTGAAAAGTAGTGAAGGAGGATATGGTTATTAGAAATAAAAGTGCTGATGTGTGTGTGTTTTCTTTCTTACACCTGTTCCTGAAGAAGCAGAGTCATGAATTTTCAAGATTTCAAGAGAAGCATTAATTACATTGGGAATTAAGTTCCAGGTAGTACATGCTGAGAGGTTGAGGTTGATGAAGTGAGAGTAGTTGAAGTATCAATACAGACCATTAAGGGCAAAGTCTCCCTAGGATGTGTTGAGGGGAACAGCAATGGGGTGTCCTGGTGGTCAGGTGAAGGATGGGTTGAGAGTATAGGGATAGTTGGAAAAAATGGAACAGATAGAATGAAGGACTTCTGTTCTCTTTTTGTTTGTACAGTGGGGCAGGAAAAGATTGAGAACAAAAAGGGGCAAAATCATGTTCAAGTCTTGGGTAATAAGAGGAACACTGGGTCAGAGATTGTTGGAAGAGGAGAAGCAGCTTGACAAAAAGTAAACAAAGATACCAGGGATTAAGCAGACTAACTGTGCAGGGTCTTAGGTGGAAGCTGACCATTTCGTGATGCTCTATGTCTATTTGGTGGGTCTTGGGAAAGCAGTATACTTCATGCTCTTGTCTGCTTTTTAGGGGTCTCAAAAAAGTGTCAGTTTAGATCAGATTTCTATCCAGAATGAGGCTGGCATTTTCCTTAATCGTGCAGTGTGAGCCTAAGGTTGTACCGCTTGTAGATTTGCAGCAGTACTGGTGGTTAGGAGGACAGAGTTAGGTCCCTTCCACCGGGACTCAGGATCACTTTTTCAATCCTGTCTTTTCCAGAAAATGAGTTATCCAATCTGGAAACCATGGGAGTGTTGTGGTGGGCTGTCTGGGGAAAACAGAATTGACCTGCTGGTGATAAGTATGAGTGTTACTTAATAAGATCTTGGCAGTATTTAAGTTTATTGGACTGAATCAAATTACATGTCCTAAGGTCCAAGAGGGGTAATGGATCTTCAGTTTCCTGCCTATAATTATTTCATAAAGGCTGAAGTGAGAGAAGCAAATAATTGTCAGTGCTAAAGGAATGACTTTGACCCCAGGCAAATGTGAGTTCCTCGGGGAATTTGGTTGGTTTGGCCCATTCCCTTCCTCCAGAGGACTAAGAATGGTAGGAAGAACGCAATTTTGTGAGAGCAGTAGTACCTGTTGAACACCCTGAATGTTCTTGCCAGTGAATTGAGTGCCCCTATTGCTATAGAGGAACGAAAGGACTAAGTGGTTACTGTTCTACCATGGTGGCAGAGCCCGTTTGCAGGGAAATATTTCATCTGTCCTGCAAATATGAAGACTATGGTTTAGAACATATTCCTATCCACGAAACCTTGAGAATTGAATAAAATCCATTTACCAGGGGAGAAATGAGCCAGAAGGATCTGGCTCTCATCCTTGTCCCACATTTATGTTTTCACCAAGACTATGTTTCTGGTGGAGTGAACAAGGGGAGATTATCTGCTCAATATGAAGGCAGGTGCATTCCCACTAATATCTCTGCAGGAGAGCTTTATTTCCTTGGCCATGATGTGTAAACTCACAGAAGCTAAGGACTAAATTGCAGGCAGGAGAAGAACACAGACCGACCTGGGTGTATCCAAAGCTCATTTGGATCCATCATTTTCAATTAGCTTTTTCAGCTTCAGAAGCTACCAGTTCCTATGCCTTAAATTCCTTAAGTAGAGAGGGTGCCTGGCTGGCTCAGGGGGTAGAGCATGCAACTCTTGATCTTGGGGTTGTGAATTCGAGGCCCATGTTGGGTAGAGAGATTACTTAAAAATAAAATCCTCCAAAAAAATTCCTTAAGTAGAATTTCAGTGTCTAAAGGAGACTGAGCAAGGGAGAGTAAGTGGCAGTTAACAAAGAGGGTTCTTGGAAAGCAGCTGTGTTAGTGTATTTGTCAGCCAAGGAGTTTTCTTTAGCTTCAAGAGTCTGGCTACTAGTCTGAGGTTTGGTTTTGAGAATTTTTCTTGGAATGCCTGGAGATTACAGATGTTTATCTTGCCCTTGTCATCAACATCTGAGGGCCTCTAAGTGTTTATGTCTTTTGGCTGTTCCCATTACAGAATTATCTTTCTAGAAGATCCCGATTGGTCTATGTCTCAAATTAGGTAAAAAGTGGTACTATGAAAGACTTGATGCCAAGTCCTCACCGTGAGTTAGTTTTATGTCAAGCCTGCATTTTGTAGAGAAATAATATTGATTTTCTGAAAGGGGGTCATCGGATCATCTTGGGTGTAAAATATTTAGAAGAAATTTGTATGACCTCATTGCTTAAATTAACATCAGGTAGCTGGGGACAAATACAGATAATAACAGACTATAAAAAGAGTCGTACCACACTCTGGCCTACTTGTCGTTACGGGCCCAAGGTCACTTCAGGCTAAGGCCTCCAGAAGCATTCAAAATGCATTTCAAGAATTCACATTGATTCTGCAGGCCGATATCAAAAGAACTTCTTGGGTTAGACTCTCTCTCAAAATGGCTCTAAGTGCTTATAATTGCATTTCAAACATCTGCTACAACAATCAGCTCTGTGCTAGTTTTTGCAACACATGGATTGACAGACACCATCCTTACTGACAATAGTTCTGATTCAACCTCAGCATGAGTGGTGAAAATTTGTAGTTGGGAACCTTATCTGAGCTGTCACTATTATGTCTTATCAAACCCAAGCAAATGGCCATCCCCGGATGGTGCAGACTACTAAGATTGCCTTAAATAAGAATGTTGGAAGAACTGGACTCCAATATTTGCCAGATTTTTTTTTTTTTTGTCCTCAGGGTTAACATTTTCATTTTCAACAACTGGAATTGAATTTTCTGAATTAATTATTGGGGGGAGGAAAAGAGGGGGGTGACAATTCAAGACATGCTGTGATGGTCTCTTCTAGAGCAGAAATCAGTTTACCATCTATTTTTATGAAGTCCACAAGCTAAGATGGTTTTTGCATTTTTAAAATAGAAAGAAAATCAAAAAAGGAATTTCGGGACACGTGAAAATTATATGAAATTCAGTGTCCCTAAATAAAGTTTACTTGGAACACAGTGGCACATGAATTTATGTATTATCTATCACTACTTTGACCATGGTCATTGTAACCAAGACTTCATTGCAGGCAAAGGCTGAAATATTTACCACTTGGTTCTTTACAGAAAAAGACCCCTGCTTTAGCATGCTGATGGTAAAGAAAAACTCTCTCTGGAAGTCAGTCCCATATTTTTACCTTTTTTTGCCACGGGGCACAGTTTTGCTGGAGACTATAGAGGACCAGACTAGATATTTTTCTCTGAAAGACAGAAATGGGCAAAAGGTCCCAGTTCAATGATTGATTGATAAGGTCTTCTTCCATTATGACTTGGTGACAACAGAATCCTTAAATATGCCTCCCCCGGTGCCATCTGGCGTGGCATTTTTAGCTCTGTCTTCTAAAATCTGAGCAGAGACACAAAGAAAAGAAAAGAATCATTTTCTTTGATTCCTATAATAGCTTCAGAGAAGTCAGCTGAAATTTCCATACTTATTAGTAAAAACTCAGAGACACTCTTATAATAAGCCATGCCATAAATGGGAAAAAGATTCTGTTAACTCAGTGGTGGTGGGGATGGAGGGTGGGGGGAGGATGGAGTGTGGCAGGTACGGTATGGAGCAAAGGTGATTTCGTGCTTTAAGCGTTAATGCTTTAGGTTCCTTTGGTGTTTAAATTGGTGTTCAGCATCTTTGGTGTTCCAGGAGGTAATTTAAGAAGGGTTCATTTAAAATAGATATCGTTCTTGATAAATAACAAATCTTACTTTTCATGAAGTGATCTCGTTAACTTTGTAACACAAGGAGAAATTAAATAATTGTAGGGTTCAATCAGCAATCACTTATTATTACATTATTCACTTGGGAAAGGCTTTATTCAGCTTTCTATTTCTCTGCTGCCAACTTCTCCTCTTATGCTTTCTCCGCTGCCTTCTCTTCTCCCACCACTTAAAAGCTGACTTTAAGATAGACGATCACCAATCCCTTTTCCTTTCTCACTTTAATTTTCTTACTTAGGAAATCTCATCCTCATCTATGCTTCAAATAAAATGTTTATGCTCTGACTTTGAAAAAAAAAATTAATCTCCAGCCCTTGCAGGGATTGTGGCTTTGGTCAGGCTATAACAGTGCCTACCCGACAGTGCCACCTGAATTTTTAAAATGGACTTCGGGGCAGCCTGGATAACACAGTCGGTTCAGCATCTGACTCTTGGTTTCAGCTCAGGTCATGATCTCAGGGTATTGCTTAGCGTGGAGTCTGCTTGGAATTTCTCTCTCCCTCTACCCCTACCCACCTCACTTGCGCTCTCTCTTAAGTAAATACATAAATCTTTAAAAAATAAAAATAAAGTAAATAAAATAAAAAAGGACTTCTCAGCATGTCCAGTAAGTGCTCCTGATCCTCCCATGCAAATTCATCTTCCTCCAAGTCTTCCTATCTTAATGAAGGTTATCACTAAGCAGTTGGGCAAACCAGAACACTGGGAGTCATCCTTGACATCGCCCTCTCCCTCATGACTTCCATCTGAATGACTACAAAAAAATGAGTCAGATAGTTTTTAAAATATTTTATCATTGCTCTTTATCTCCATCCCCATCCCCCTTGTTTAAGCTACCAGAATGATTTCTCATCTCCCATTATAGACACCTAACTTGTCTCCCAGAATCTACTTCTGTACACTTTCCATTCCCCTCCAACCTCTAAGCAGGAGCCCAAAGAAGCATATAAACCTGCAACTTCTCTTGTGTCTTCCCTCTCCTATAAACCCTTCAGTGGCTTCCAACTGCAATTAAGGTGAACAGCATTCTTAATGACCAAAGCCACAATCCCTGCAAGATCTGACCTTTGCCTGCCTCACTGGTCTCTTTGGATGGCAATCTCCCCTCTTTTGGAGTCCTTGCCAAATTGGTCTCTTCTCATTTTCCCGAACGTTCTATTTTCTTTTAGGCGGCAGAAACTTTCCACAGGCAGCTTTCCCGGAGTTCAGCTAAAATGCCACTCACAATAAGAACCCCCTCAAGACCACTAAGTCCATCAGAGATATAAAGCCATTGCACCTCAGAAGGGTTTTCTGGTCCTCAGTTTCCATCCCTAAGCTCCCAGGAATCTCCTTTGTTCATATGCAAATTTACTCACCTTGCTCTCCAAGACTGGTTCTACATTTGGAGGAATGTTAAAAAGAGCCGTTTTGTTCAACCCCTTAAAAAAAAAACGGGAGGTGAGGACTCCCTGGCAATGGATACCTTCTTGCTTTAGTGTTTTTACACCTAGATCATTAAGAGTCTTTCTTCAAGACATTGTTCCTGGAACAAATATGATGATTTGCTATCTACTCCTGCCAAAATAATTGAAAAATATATTTACAATTTTTGCTCTCAGTCTATTTTTAAAATCAGTCTGTCTTTTTAATAAAAAGTAAAGGCAGGTATAAAACTTGTAAAAATCAAATAGTAAAAATATTACAGTATGAAATACAAGTCTCTTCACTGCTGATCCCTCTCCCAGCGGTAAGATTTCATTATTTACAGTTTCTTTATATCCTTCCAAAAATACTCAGTATACACAGTACAAACATACCCACACACACATTTATTTATAGAAATGGGGTCCACTATATCTCTCTTTTCACTTAACTAGGAGACCACCACAGATCACCACATAGAGTTCTTCTCATTCTTTCTTCAAGTTCACTTGAAACGAAGTGAACTCCGTTTGTGGTTTACCATGTTTATTGAAACCACTCTCTTTTTTCAACTTATTATATGTTATTATTAACATATATGTTATTAATAACATATATGTTATTTCATATATGTTATTATAACATATATTTCATATATGTTATTATAACATATATATAACATATATAACATATATATAACATATATGTTATTTCCAGTCTTCTGTCATTATAAAAAAAAAAAAGGCACCAATGTTTTATGCGTGCTATCTTTGCATACATGTAGGTACTGAATCTAAGGGGGAAATTCCAGGGAATAGAATTGCTGTATCAAAGGATATTTGCTGTTAATCTTTCTGAAATGTTGATCCCAAATTGTCCCACAAAAAACTTGTATCACTAATTTATCACATGGTGATTATAGCTGATAATACTGTATCACTTACTTAAGTATTACCAAGAAAGTGAATTTCAAGTGTTCTTACCACACATATTAAAAAAAAGGAAACTATGTGATGGGATGGAAACAGTAGCTGATGTTATGATGATAATCATTTTGCAACTGATAAATGTATTAAAGTAATAGATTGACACCTTAAACTTACACAATGTTATGTATCAATTACATCTCAATAAAGTCGGGGAAGAAAGCAAAAAAACAAAAACAGAAACAGTCGTATCAATTTATATTGCCTCTAATCACTTAAGAGAATGTTGGCTTCTTAACACTTAGAAGTCACCAAATAATATCTAACTCTCTAATTTTTTTTTAATTTGAAGAGTTAAAGTTAGTATCCTGATTTTTATTGATAATTTTAATTGATTTTTTTTGCTTGCATTCCTTTAATTATTTAGTGAGGCTAATCATTCCTTCATATCATACTTCATATCATATCATTTTTATTTTTCTCTGTGAGTCAGCTGTCCATATAGTTTACCTGTTTTTCTTAAATACCTCAATGTTTTCTCACTGATTTCTAAGTTTTTAATATATTAATTATTCTTCTACCATATATAGTGCAAAGTCTTTTAGCAACTTGATTTTTAATTTTTTTATCATATTTGTTCAGACAAAATTTAAAATTTTATGAGACAAAATATATCATTTTGAGCTTTGTGTCTTGCTGTGGTATATATCGTGTGCACACATATCATCTAGATGATTATACACATGCATATAAATATTATTTTTAAACATGTTTTATGATAATATTTTTATATTTACATCTTTGATCTCTCTGTTATGAAAGAGAGGGATTTGGTGATAAGCAGTGAGTAATAATGGCTGGTAAATTTTAAATAGTAATTATCCCTTTACCAAAGGAATTTAAGGAGCTCCACAACAGTAATTAAATGAGTATGTGTTTGTTCTTCCCATCTGACAACAACTACCTTGATGGTAGTCACCAAGTGTATTTTATTCATTTAATTTGTCCTTAGCATTTAGAAAAGTGCTTTATATACAGCAGACTCAGGAATTATATTCATTCATTTATTTGATTATATGGATATATTCCTAAAAGAATACTTAATTTTTAAATTATATTAGTAACTCATGTACATTATAAAAATGGAAAATAATAATATAAAAAGAAATACAAAGAAGACATTAAAATTTGCAGGCAAGCCTCCCATCCAGAGATAACCATGACTCACATTTAGTGAATCTTCCTTGCTATTATTTTCTCTGTGTAATATGCTAGTAGGGGTAAAGATAGCATAGTGGGTAGCTTTCTTTTTCCACCATCAAGTATGTATTTGGGGAACTCACCTTATCCTACACTATTTCCAGTACATGTTCTTCCTTTCTTCCTTCCTTCCTTCCTTAAATAAGGTGTTCTAAAACTTGGTTTTCTTCCTTCCTCCTTCCCTTTCTCCCTTCCTCTCTCTCTCTTTGCTTTCTTGCTTTCCTTGTTGAAGTGTAATTGACCCACATTACATTAGCTTTAGGTGGGGAAGTGTATTTTCAACCCAGGCCACGTTAGTCACAGAGAGACTTTTTGCCCCTTCTCCTTTCCTCTCCTGTGACCCAAGACAAGCCAATCATATCTCTCATGGGGAATGCTGGGAAAGGGGATTGTTTTGTTAGTTTTATTTTTTGCTGGGATTTTACAATGTGAGAATGATGGAAGGGCGGAGCTGTTGGCGGCTTTCCAACTGCAGAGTGAATAGTTCTTGCCAGCGAACAAAGCCAACGAAGTGCAAAGAGATGGAAAGAGAGACACCTAGGAACACTGCTTCAGCACCTAGATCCAACTCTACCTGAAACAACTTCTTATTAACATGAACCAATATATTCCTTTTTGTGTTTCAGCTAGTTGGAATTGTCTTTCTGTCACTTTCACCTGAAATAATTTTGACTATAATAGGAGTAGTTTATAACTCCATAGACTTTCATGGTGTTACGGGCACAGACCCACAAACACTGGACTCTTGACTTCCTCCTTTCAGAGCTCTGCAAGGAGGCGGTTAGGGGTGTGAATGCACCAAGAAAAGAATGTTCTTAGCTAACTGAGTAAGAAATAACCCCGAACGGGATCAGGGAAAGGTGAATGACAGCACGGGACGGTGCCTTAGAAAGAATCTCTCTCTTCCCTTAAGACTATATATTGAGATATTAACTGCCAGAGAGGTTGTTTTTATTATATAGTCCCATCAGAAGGGACTGAGTTTTATATCATGAAGATTAGGGAAGTTAATTAAGTGGATTTAGAATTTAATATACAGAGCTTTTACAGCCAAACAGCCTTCAAATAGATGAGTAACTTTTCTTGATAGGGACAGACAGGAGTCAGACTGCTAGAATTTTATCATTTATAATCTAGCAGTGATAGCATCGTATATTCAAATGGTGGGGTTTTTTTTTTTTTAGATTTTATTTTTTATTTTAGAAAGAGAGAAATAGAGAGAGCATGAGTGGAGGGACAGAAGGAGAGGGGGAGAGTCCCAAGCAGACTCCACACAGAGCATGGAGCCTAACATGGGGCTCAATCTCATGACCCTGAGATCATGATCTGAACCAAAATCAAAAGTCGGATGATCAACTGAATGAACCACCCAGACGCCCCTATTATTCAAATAATTTTACAGGGTTAGTGCAAGTCTGAGAAATTTCAATGCATAGTCAACTGAGCTAAGAGAGGAGTTCATAAATAAAAGTTTTGCTTAAGTTACTGTACTGCAACTAAATTGTGGTTATTTGGTAGTCACAAAAAGACAAACTAATGAATGGAGAAATGTTATTCATTCTTTTGTTTGTTTTTTCATTCATCTATTCAGTCAACAAGTATTTAAGGAGTGCCTACTGCATGCTAGGCACCGTTCTAGTGCTGGGGACCTAGAAATAAACAAGACAAAGTCTTTCCCTTTGTAGAAGAGACATTCAGAAGCATCTCAGTTATAACTGAACTTAGAATGTATGTATATCTGTATGTGATGGGGATTCTCTTGCAAAGAGACGAGAACAATTGAGGTAATTTCCTGGACTAACAGAACTATAAAATCAGTCAGTGTGGAGAATATGTGCTTGCGTTTTTCTTTTTTGTTTTTTTTTGTTTGTTTGTTTTTAAGATTTTATTTATTTATTTGACAGAGAGAGAGAGAGATCACAAGTAGGCAGAGAGGCAGGCAGAGAGAGAGGGGGAAGCAGGCTCCCTGCTGAGCAGAGAGCCCAATGCAGGGTTTGATCCAGGACCCTGAGATCATGACCTGAGCTGAAGGCAGAGGTTTAACCCACTGAGCCACCCAGGCGCCCAGGGTGCTTTTTTTCCTGAATTTTGTGTATGATTGCATCAATTCTCCATTTTACCTTCCTAGGAGAACCATTGCCTAAGAATGTCCACAGCACTAATTTTCTCAGAATTTAGAGATCTAGAGATGAAAGGAGCTGTATATATAATTGAAATGTCATGTTATTAAAGATGAGGTGCTTTTGCAATTTCTAACACTTATGATGATATGCTCTGGTTACCTAGAATGTTTTTCCCTGTGATTTTTTCCATGCATTACTTCTTTGCCTTTCTAATATTACTAAAATATAGGGGGCAATTATTAGTCCCTTGATTCTGCCCATAGAGAAACAGAGATATTTAGTAAGTGACTTGTTTAAGTGCTAACTCATGACCGGATGATAAGAAAGTCTGATTGCAGGTTTATAAGGGAAACCAGCTAGATCTGCATTTTTCCCAGCTCTTCTGTGCTGTCTTTCCCATGCACCAAGGGTATGACCTTAAAGACCTTCACATAACCTCTAGATTTCAGCTTCTTCATCTGGAATATGAGGCAATGAACTAGGTTCAGGTTCAACTAGCCTTCACTAGGCACCTATTGTGTGCGAGTCACGCTCCAGGAGCTTTCAGTGTTATCGTATTCAATTTAATTAAATTTTAAATTAAATTAAACCTCACAACAGGAGAACCTGGGTGGTACAGTCCGATGAGTGTCCACTCATGCTCTCTCTCTGTAAAATAAATGAACCTTAAATTAAACCTCACAACAAATGAGAAAATCCAGGTCCCAAGAAGTTAAGTAACTTGCCTAAGGAAACCCAGCTAGGTCAGTATATTAATCCAGATCTTCTGACTTCAAAAATCAATGCTTTTTCCTCCATATTTTCACATTTCCTCTGTATTTTAGCATTCTATAAAGTTATACAAAAATACGCAAGCATTCTGATTCATTGGCATATAAACTAAAAGAATTCCTGTTGCCCCAAACACATGTAATATAATGGAGAAATACTTAACACACCTAAATTAAAATTTAGAAGTTTGACTAAGTTTATTTAAATAACCTAATTTTAGGATGTAGCAATGTTTGAGGGTTTTGAATGATATAAGAGGGTGTTAAAAAATATGCTACCAAAAAAAAAAAGTTACAGAAATCCAAATACCAAGATGTTCAATGTGTTATCAATATACTGATTCAGAGGTTGATTTGAAGTAGCAGTTATTTTGTTGAGAAATGTGTCATTTCAAATAGACCTTCCCATTCCATACAGCTCAACAAATGGATTTTGATATGTTAACTGACACTAAGGAAGAAGGAAGCTACTGGGCTTTTTAAAAATATAGATGGAATTTTTTTGATTGACATATCTGCTACTGTACCTATAATTAATTGTTACTAGTTGGCTGATTGATTGTGATCAACATTGTTGGTACATAAAACTAAACCTTATAAGAACATAGCTGATATAACGACAGGTTATTAACATTGTCTTTGGGACACAGATACTCAGGCAATACTGCTATTTGGGGGAGATGGGCACATCTCTGGTGTGCACTATATTTCTAAATTTTGCCAAAGTCTTATATTTCATCTGTCATGTAGCGTGTGTTCTGTGTTATTTTAAAATATTTAATTCTGCTGTAAAAATAGAAAAAAAAGGAAGGAGAATAGATGACACTAAGTAGAGAAGCAAATAGCTTATGACACATGGCAGACATAGGGAAAGAAAGTAGGGCACATGTGTGGTAAATAGATAAAAATGATGGGACAAGGGAGAAAATGACCTACAGGGAGAAAAGGATGGAAGAACAGACTATGCACCAAATATTTATGGCTCGCTAAGGCATATGAGGCACTCAATATTTATTGGGTTGAAAACCAGCTCTCCATTGGTGATATCCAATCTGGCCCTATGTATCCTCTATCCAAGAATCACCAATAAAACCCACGGCTGCTTCTCAGGCAAGTTATCGTCATGGTCAGGCACAATTCCCTGCATCTCTCTAAGAGAGTAAACAAGATGTTGGCCCCAGATACCTTTCGGCTGTTGGATCGCCTTGCTCAAACTTCAGCTCTGGTCCTGGTAAGCATGTCAGCAGTGGGAAAGATTGATGTGTCTGAGTTTGAAGGGGCAGAGACAGATAGATGGACTCAGTTCTCATGAACACCATGTGGCCCAATGTTCAGGTGGTGTGATCTTTTATCTGTTTGCATTCTATCCTGTGTGGGTTAACCAACAGCACCCCTTTCTTCTGCTTCTCACCAAGTGCTTTAAATGGATGTAATCAACTGTGTGATTTGAGTATCTTTATTTGAATGGTGAGCCTGTTTGTTCTACAACCTCTAAGTAACCAGCCTGATCATGTACTCGCATTGAGGTAATTCCCTACGTGGCACTGCCGGCCAATTTTGGCCTTGTATTTCTTCTTTATATTTACAACTGATGGTAATTACACTGGAGTGGGCAAAGAATACAGCATTTCAGAAAGATATTTGGTCATCTAAAGAGAGCACTTAACTGTCACAGGGATACATTCCAATAATAGTCTGGCTGTAGCAGACAAACAAAAAAAGAATTCATGGTTTAGCAGGACCAACTCATAGTGCTTAAAAGCTGATTCTAGTTCAAACTCATTTTGAAAGATGAAATTTAGTGACTTGGTGAAGATCACTATTCCTAGTAACTAGTAAGCTAGACAGGAGCCAATGCTGCCTGAAGAGGCTAGGGGGTTATTTGAGATACTACTGCTGTTCCTATCTGGGTCCTGGGTCATGACTTCTCATGCATTCTAGCACATGCTATGTAATGAGTAAAAATATGAACTACAGCTATCACACTTAATAGATTAAATGATGCAAGAATATACAGAGAATGTCCGTTTACTAACAGTGTATACAGGTGTCACTGAGACATTTCAAGGGCTGAAAATCACTCTTCTTTCCTGCTGTCAATTTAATCATGACATTATACATTGCCCTTCGATTCTAGAAGACTGAACTTCAGTTATTCTTCTCAAGGTAGTTGATTTTAGCTGGAAGTTCATGCCCAGGTCTCGAAAATAGTTAACTCATAAAGGCTTTTACTCACCAGCTAATTATATATCTATATCTATACATATATATCTAATAATAATGAAGAATTGTGTTGGATATTTGGGATATAAAAATGACCAAAATTTAAACTATGTGAATCAACAAGCATTTTGTACTTCTTTCCATGTGCCAGACACTGTTCTAGGAATTAGAAAACCATAATAGCAGTGCGTTAAACCAGAGAATATTCATTACCAATAAAAATAAATCCACAGCCAAAAAAGAAAAAAAAAAAATCCACAGCCTCAATTGCCCCCTCAACTATGATCTCAGTGACCCAAGTGGTGGTTTTTGTCCTTCTGTTCACTCTTATTATTTTGGAATTTTCCTTTAGGCTTTTTACCTAGTGGTCACAACGTACCTGCTTCAGCTCCAGGTCTCCAGTCCCTACATTACCATCTCCAAAGCAGGGGGAATGAGGGTGGTGGAAGAGATATTCTCCTATAAGTCTAGCACAGAAAATTTCAGTCCTGAGTCTTCTCTGCAGACTTTCCCTTGGATTATTGTTGATGAGCAAAACTTTCTGTGATGTTGAAACTATTCTGGAGTTTGTGCTGTCCAAAATAGTATCCACTAGCCATGTATAGTTAGTAGGCACTTGGCTTGTGGATAGTTTGTTGAAAGAACTGAATTTTTAGTTTTATTTAATTATAATTAATGTACATTTAAATACTCCAGTGTTTCTAATGTCTACCATACCGGACAGTATAACTTTTGGTTCTTTTTGGCTCGAGGGAGGTTATGGTCATGCAGGGATGCAAAGGAGGCTGGGAAAATAATTAGCTTTTTCAGTCTCTAAGGAAGAAAAGGTTTGGGAATGGCTCTTTGGCAGAAGCAACAGTGTCTGTGATAAAAAGTAGATAAGAGTGTCATAGAGCTGGTGCTGTAGAATGGGAGGCTAACAACATAAAAATTTAAACAAATAAATTTTAAAAAGAAGCTATCATCAGGTTTGAACAAGCCATGTTATCTAGACTCAGTCTAGATGATTGGTCTAGATTTGAGAGTAATTAATACGGAGTGATTGGAGGTAGGAGTAATTTAAGAAAGCAGCTGGAAAAACCTCTAGGAGCTCACAGTCTGGTAGAGAAGGAAGACAAGCATGTAAAATAAATCATTAACAATAAACCAGGTGGCATATATGCATACACACACACACACACACACACACACACACACACACACAATTTACTACATATTCACACATACATAGTTCTACATTTTCCTATTTGGAGGGACAAGGCATTTGGTGTGTTTCTCCCATGTTTCCTACTAGCCTTAGGTAAAATAGCAAGACAAGATTCACAGCATAGAAGCTTTGGAATGTGGTCCACCAACGATCCTTAAAGCAACAACTGGTGCAACACAGTTTTATTGGACTATGTGTATACAAACAACAGCTAACGAGAGATTTCTCATGGAGTTTCTATGGGATGTTTTAAAGTGGGACAATCACAAACACAGTGAGAACTTTGAAAGGACCTATTACGTCCTACAACTTCAAATGCTATGATGTTCATGATGCCTGAGGGGGTATCAGCAGTAGACGGACCTGTCTGGCAAGAGGCTGAAAGGGCTGGGGTGGCTTAATTAAAGCAAAGATTTTGATTGGATGGAGGGTAAGCGATAGTAAGTTTCAGACGGTATCATCCTCTGAGATTTTTCTAAGTGCAGACAGGACGACTTGCCATTTTATGAACCCAACTGGTACAGAAATAATGATAAATGAGGGTCGGATGATTCAAAGGACTAGAGTGTTGAGAGATAAGGTTTCCTTAAGTCCAGCTTGCCTATACCATTATTTCATGATCTCTAATGAGTTTTATTTTTCAAAGATTTCTGTGCAAGAATGGCTGAAATTATCCATGTAATAAAACATTTCATTTCCTCCATGTTTCTCCTTGGATTCATGGTACCACTTGAGATTCTTTTTCTTGTAATTCCATACTTTATATAACTTTCTTAACTACAGTGAAGTAAAAAGAGGATATGTACCAAATTGGTGTTAGTACTTGCGGCACACAAATTTCAAAACAGACATGCACATTTATTTCAACTCTAGGCTGAAATAGAATATGTGAAAATATGCACAGATCCTAAATTCACATGACAACTTGTAGCTATGACGATAGTAACATGGCTATTAAAAACTTACATTTTGCTTCCACTTCTTTTATAAAGAAAATGGATGATGATGATGCTGATAAAGATGATTTTGTTAGTGGATAATAATTCTTTACATAAATTCAAGAGAAATGTAAGCAATTTGCCTACTTAACACAGAGGCACTTATTTTTACCTTTTAGCTGATATAAAGATTTATTTTATGTATTTATTTTTTAAGTAGGCTCCCTGCCTAAGGCGGGGCTTGAACTCACGACCCCAGCTCCAGGGTTGCCTTATCTTCTGACTGAGCCAGCTGGGATCCCCCTGATTTACAGATTTAGAGCTACTTAACAGTGATGACGATCTCCCACTTTTTCTACCCATTAGTGTGAGATCTGTAATGTTCAATGCGGTAGCCATTAGGTCACCTGGGCTATTTAAACTCAAATTTAAATTAATTAAAATTAAATAAAATGAAAAATTATCTTACCTCCCACTGGCTACACATCAAGTGTTAAATAGCCACCTGTAGCTGTCATATTGGACAACACAGACCTAGAATATTTCTGTCAGAGACTTATTAGTAGCAATGGATACTGTTGGGTTTGTACAGTTGAATCTCAAAAAATGTTGGTCAAATGAAGTCCTATTTAAATATTAATGCAAGAGTGTATGTTATATGGCGATGATTTATTTAAGATTGAGAAAATTCTAGTTATAGATTCCTTGGAGTTGGTCCCTGGGAGAAACTCTGCCGGGGCCTTAGACCCAGGAAAGAAAAATCCTGTCCTGGTTCTGCATTTTAGAGGGCACCATCTTAGCTCCCCTCCCAAAGAGGAAAAATTCTCCAGGAACAAGCGATGTATTCTCCAAGAGCTTGTGTCCTTTTCCTGTCTCTAGACCTAATACAAGGTACCCAGGGCCCGGGAATTCACCCATCAAAAACTCCTCAGAGTGCCTGGGTGGCTTAGTTGGTTAAGCACCTGACTCTTGGTTTCTGCTCAGGTCATGAGCTCCAGGGTCATGAGATAGACCCCCTGGTTCCCTCCAGCTGGGAATCCCCTTCAAGAGTCTCTCTCTTTCTGCCCCTCCCCCACTCACGAGCCCTATGGACATGAGAGCTCTCTCTCAAATAAACGCATAGATCTTAAAAGAAAAAAAATTCCCAGGACTTCCAGGTCCTGAGCAGGCCCCTTTCCAGAATTGTCCTCCCAAGGGAATACCAAAAAACTGATGTGTACACTGCTAGGCCAAGGGTGACTGTTTGAGATCCTGAACAGAGCTTGGATGAGTGGGCTCAGGTAACCATACATGTGCAGAAAGCCCCTCTTGCTCAGAAAAGGAGCTGGCACAGGAAGCAAAGCAGGGGTGGAAGTGTGTAGGCCAGGGGCTGGGGTCTGGCTCTTTGCTCCCTGCCAGTTTCAGGGTGGAACCACTAGGTATCTATTTCTGCAGACACACCTGGACTTGGGGTGTTATGAAGGTACGTTACTCAAGGTAAGAAAACAATATCTTTTATTTGTTGGCTTGGCATATTTCTTGTAAATATTTAAACACAAACTATGTCAGCCCTAGTCCTGCAAATACTAGGGTGGGGCTGGCAGCCCTACCAGAGAAGAGTGAGATGTTCTCCTGGGCTTGCTTGGCTAGTTTGGCCATTATTACTCGAACTGGTTAAATCTCAGTTATCTGTGGATGTCAGAGGAAAATTTCCTTCAAAAGGCTGCTGGCCGGTCCAGCGGGACCCCATGCATCCTTTCCAGAGTTCACAGCTGGAGCTGCTGAAGGCCAGAAACAGCTTCTGAGAGTCCACGTTCCGAGAGAGGGATCCGTTCCTTCCTCTGGTGCATTTGGGACAAATGAGACGACCCTGTTCCGAAAGAGGGCCTGAAGTTCCTTGCGGGGGGGGGGGGGGGCGGGGGTGAGATGGGAAGGTGCAGTTGGTTTGAGGCACTTTCCCTTTCTTTCTCCGGAGTAAGTTCATTCCTGCTCTTCTCCTTCACTCCAAATATCAGGCCAGGGCTCCGTGGGCGGGATGGTTGGCCCCCAGGGACGCCCAGGGCGGCTTTGTCTGGAGGGCAGCAGAGGGAAGCGAGGGCGAGTGGCCACCGTGGCTGGAGTTTGGACTAGAACTTTCTTCCGCCCTCTCCACGAGTTACCGTTCTCCCGCTGGGCCTTCACAACTGCTGGCCCGAGGCTGAGGCCGGGGCCGGCGAGCACAGCGTCGGGGGTCGGGCCCGGCGGGCGGCGCGGGTCCCGGAGCGCGCTCTTCCTAACCCGAGCCGCCGCCGGCGGGAGGCGCGAGGAGAGGAGCGGAGGAGGAGGGGGAGGAGGGGAGAGGAGGAAGGGAAAGGGGCGGCGGCGGCCGCGGGCGGGGAGGAGCCGCCGCGGGCAGTGGCCGGGGGAGGCGGCGGCAGCGACGGTGGAAGAGGAGGAGGCGGCGCTCCCGCCGGGCCAGAGAGCGGCGCTGGGACCCGCGCGGCCGTGACCCCGCGGCTCCCCGGAGGCCGAGCGCGGCCGCTGCGGACAAAGGAGCATGTTGGCGCCGAGGAGGGCCCGTCCTCCGGCCGCCATGAGGCTCCGGGCGCCGCCGGGCCCGCGCCGCGCCCCCGCCAGCCCGGGCGCCGGGCCGGCCCGCTAGGCCAGCCCGCCGCCGTTCGGCCCGCAGGCCCCGGCCCGCCGCATGGAGCCGCCCGGGCGCCGGCGGGGCCGCACGCCGCAGCCGCCGCCGCTGCTCCTGCCGCTCACGCTGCTCGCGCTGCTGGCAGGCGGAGGCGGCGGCGGCGCCGCGGCGCTGCCCCCTGGCTGCAAGCACGACGGGCGGCCCCGAGGGGCCGGCAGGACGGCGGGCGCCGCGGAGGGCAAGGTGGTGTGCAGCAGCCTGGAGCTCGCGCAGGTCCTGCCCCCCGATACGCTGCCCAACCGCACGGTCACCCTGTGAGTAGCCTCGCGCCGGGTCCTCTCCCTGGGGCGCTTTCTGGTCGCACGGCTTTCTCTCCGCGCAACTTTGGAGAGGGGTCCTGCCGGCACCCACGCGCCTTTGTGCGAATGAAGCTGCAGGCACAGGTGGTGCTGGGGTGGTTGGCTTGGCAGGCGCGCATCTCGGGGAAGGCAAGTGAATCTGCCCCAGCGGCGCTTTCCAGTTCCGCTAGTTTGCAAAGTAAAAGTTTTCGGGTTCCCCGACGCGCCCCGCGCAGTCAGGGCGCAGCGCTTCTGTGGCTGCGCGGTGCCACGTGAGGATGCAAGTAAACATGCAGTCGGCTGAGTTGTAGCTCGTTCATTCCGTGCTGGGGCTCCCAGAGAACACAGTGCTCCGTAGAAGCGCGGGACTTTCCGCTTCTGTGCACGTTAACTTAACGCGGCCATGAAGTTTGCAAGAATAGTTTGCAGAATACCAAAACAGCACCGGGACTTGGAACGCCCGCGTGTGTAATTCCCAAACCCCCAGGCTCCCCTTGCCTTTCACTCTCTTAGTTTTGTCATAGTAAAAGACCACTTTTAAAAATGGAGTTGTTACTAAGGGCGAGAAATACATTTCAGGTGCACCTTCCAGTCCGGTTTTCATGTGTTTGAGCACTCATATTTAAAAGTCCAGAAATTTGGGATTGAAAACTGGGTTTCTTGAGCCTTCCATCTCGAGGGACTTGATATTTGAGTTGAGTTTCCCACCAGGAAAAAGTTTTTGGTCTCATAACTCCATTTGTTCTCAGACTCACGGTCTAGTTTTGCAGGTGTGGTTCTGCTCATTCTAGCTGGACACTTGGTTTTGTTTTCGGAACGATGAAATGGTTTGGCAGAGTTTAAGTGTTTAATGGATATTTTGTCGAACTGAAATATGAGCCCCCTCTATCTTCTTCTGGTTGGTTTCCTAAAGAAGAATCTAGGCTACCACTGTAAAAACATGAAGGCAAGGAGAGCTGCATGACCTATGAAAAGCTTAAAATATGGTTTAAAATACGGCATAAAATATGGTTTTTAGTTGAACCCAAATTAAGTGGGATGTATGGGTAAGAGAAGTATAAATTTTATTACACCTTTGTTCTCCCATTTCCATTTGTTTGAATTACGAAAGGTTTAACACAGGAAAACTGTATGTGTTTCTGTCTATGGAGGCATGAAGATGGGTAAAATCGTTTTTGTTTGACTCCTTTACTGACGCTTGACCATTTGGTAGTGGCAGCAGCTGTATTTATTTATTTCTTAGCCAGATTCTTTGAAGTGGAAATTTTGGATATGGGACCTTTAATTACAGTCTTGAGTCAAGTGAAGAAAACCCCTGTGTTGGAGGTATCTCTTTATAACTTTGCAAAAGTTAGTCATCATACATTTGGGTTCTGGATCAGTGGCACTCCAGCTGATTCAAGTTTAGGTCGAGTTTTTTCAGAATGTCAGCAGTTTTAGCGGTATTAAATGGGCTATTTGTAAGTTGTTTTTGCTTTGCAGATTTTTAGGAGGTATCATAGAAAACCACTCTTCAGCGTATTATTTGTTAAACTATTTCAGTGAATTTTTCATGAGCAGATTAAAATATAAGTGCCTTTGAAATGTCATATTAATCCAATATTTTTGCACCTGAAACCTCTTTAGATGAAAATAAAATTAACAGAATTTAGTGAATGGGAAGAACTTAGAATTAATTTAAGGATCAGCTGACATTCTGGATTAAGTTGGGTGAAGGTATATGGAACCCGGTAGAGGGTCTTCTGGGCCAGTCCCCTCATTTTACTAGGGAATAAATCAGAGAGTCATAGCAGGTAAGTGACTTGCCCAAGTTCCTATAGAGATTGAGTGACAGGGTCTATGTCCCAGATTCCCGCTATGCAGTTCAGATGCTTTCTCATCTTTCCCCAGACCTTCATCTTTTTCTTTCTTTCTTTCTTTCTTTCTTTCTTTCTTTCTTTCTTTCTTTCAATCTTTCTTTCTTTCTTCTTCTTCTTCTTTTTTAAGATTTTATTTATTTATTTGACAGACAGAGATCACAAGTGGGCAGAGAGGCAGGCCTAGAGAGAGGAAGGGAGGCAGGCTCCCTGCTGAGCAGAGAGCCCAATGCTGGGTCAATCCCAGGACCCTGGGATCATGACCTGAGCCGAAGGCAGAGGCTTTAAACCACTGAGCCACCCAGGTGCCTCTTCATCTTTCTTCTCAGTTCAACAGTTGTGGGTGTGTTTCCTGGGTAGTAGGCAGCACATTGAGGTTTAGACTAGGTGTTAATTTCCTCAGGGTGTGGCAAATTACCACACATTCTGCCACATAAAACAACAAATTTCTTTTCTCACAACTCTGGAAGCCAGAACTTGGAAAATCAAGGGGTCATCAGAATGGTGCTTTCTCTGAAGGGCCTTTCAGCTCCTTGACCTGCCTTGGATTGTGGCACCCCAGCACCAATCTCTGCCCCTGTCTTAAGGTCGGTTCTTTCCCATGTCTCTGTCTGTTTCAGATACTGTTCTTTCTCTTATAAGGACACCAGTCATTGAATTTAGTTTTGACCCTAAGCCCAGGATGATCTCATCTAAGGGTGCATAACTTAATTACATCTGCAAAGACCTTATTTCCAAATAAGGTCACTTGTAGAGGTAACCAGGTGTGAGAACTTTGGACTCCTTTTGGGGGCATATTGTTCAACTCACTATAGAATGTAAATAAAACAAGGTCTTTCTTCAGGAACGTACAAGTATTGGGAGAGAAATATTCATAAATTCAGAGCAGTATGGTAAATGCTCTAATATTGGGGTGCACATTAGCAGAAGGAACTCAGGAGGGCAACCAAAGTTCCCTTGGGACATAGTTGGTGGGATCTGAGGCTCCTGAGCCAATTTGAGAAGGATGAGATGGATAATTGTGAATAAAATAGTGAGTGATAAGTCAAGGGGGAGGAGATGAGGGGTATGGTCAGTGGGAGACCAGCCCCACCCCCAGGCATGCCCTCAGGCTTGGAGGTGGCAGTGTTGCTGCTCTGTGCAGTCAGTGTTGCTAGATGTCAAGGGCACGTGTCCACTACCTGGAGTGGTCACAGGAGTCTGTAAAGGCCAGGTCAAGGACAGGCAGTATCTCTGGTTTGAGTTTTAATCCCTTGGGTATGGCCAACGGTGTTTCAGGGGAGCTATGATATGGCCGCCACAGGGAAAATCCATGGGACAGAATTTTTCTTTTCTTTTTTCTTTTTTTTTGTTTTCTTTTAAATAATGGAAGATAAGGTAATTTCTACCTAGGGGGTAAACTGTACTTCAGCATAGCCAAGAGCTCATATACTTCAGCTACCTTAGTGCACAACACTTACTTTCTTATTTAGCTGGCTCTATGGAGAAGTCCAGCAGAAATCCTCAGCTTGACCACTCTTGTTTCCTGTATCATGTAGTCTTTTGTATTAAAGAATTAAATTCTTTAATTCCTGCCCTATTATTTACATCCAAATTGAATAAAAATTTTAACTTTCCAATATTTTTGTTGGAAATAGAAGTTACTCTATTCATGTGTTTCATTTGAAATGCTGCTCGATATTTTAAGTTTTAAAAATTATGAAGACTTCAGTGATAGAAGGTTTTACAAATTTAGCCCTGATATTCAGATGTGTTTTTACCCATAATGCTACATAGTGATTCTAGGTAAAGATTTTCTTCTTCTTCTTCTTCTTCTTCTTCTTCTTCTTCTTCTTCTTTTTTTAATTTATGATTTGTCAAGTACCTTCAGGACAAAGTCCATATTTTTCTCAGACTGTTCAACAAAGTAACATAATGTGTGAGTTTTGGTTTTTACTTTGTAAAACATTATGCTTGTTTTTGTCCTCAAAGACCTGATAATCAGACATCAACCAGGGTACCCAGCTGAGTGTCAGGTAGACAAAAAGGAATGCTTGTATTGTTTAGAAACCTAAACCTAGTTGGAAGAAAGGTTTTGCACAAAAGCAGCATTTAGGGAACAATTGCAGAGTGTCTGTAATTAAGTAATAAATCCTGTAGTGCCGACTGTTTAAATGCTCTAGGAAGCCTGAAAAGAGGGGACATCAGTGGGGCTTTGGAGGCGCTGGGAGATTTTCTGTTTTCCTGGAGAAGTTTGGACTTGAGCATGGCCTGAGGGAAGGGAAAGATTGGATTGAGTGAGGCATTGCGGAGTTCCGGGTAGGGGTGCGGACAGAGTGGTTCTACTCCAGCGGAGAGGTGGTGTTTTGGAGCCAGTAGGCTGTATCGGGTGTTTACAGCCCAGGTAATGGTGGAGGTCAGTTAGGGGAGTATGTGCAGGTGGGAGAGGGAGGTGGCTCAGGCAGAAGCTCAGGGACCAGTAGTGGAGCCTGAGAAGGTGCAGCTGGTGAGGTGGGGGACTCAGGGGAGTATGTGGTCATAGAAGCCAAGGTACATTCAGGTTTGAAGAAAGGAAGGATTCCGCAGTTGAGAGATGCTGAGAGATCACGATCCGGAAAGCAGAGTTGCTGGGCACTGGGTTGGCCGGTCTGGAGCTTTGGCGCCCTCTGTGGACCGGAGGCCATGAGGGCCGGTTGGGGCAGCTTGAAGGGAGTAGGAGGGGAGGGAGGATGGTGGTAGTAGCATCTGAAAGAGGAAGAATTGGGGCGCCTGGGTGGCTCAGTCGTTAAGCATCTGCCTTTGGCTCAGGTCATGATCCCAGCCTCCTGGGATCGAGCCCCGCATCGGGCTTCCTGCTTGCCGGGAAGCCTGCTTCTCCCTCTCCATTCCCCCTGCTTCTGTTCCCTCTCTCTCGTCTCTATCAAATAAATAAAATCTTTAAAAAAAATGAGGAAGAATTTGGGGGCGAAGGAAGGTTTCTTAGGGACAGTTAATGAGAGTAAACTGGGCAATAACTTGGGAGTGGGAGAAATGGATGCTGGAAGGTGAGATGGGGTGGGAGGACGCACAGGAGCAGGTGCTGCTGGCAAAAGGCGCATTTCATCCCCATGTTAGGAGAGAAGGGGGTGGTGAAGCAGGAGGACATTGGGAGTTTTGGCCCCATTGCTTTTATTTTCCCAAAGAATTCAGGGAGGCAGGGTGAGGGAGGAAGGGGCAGCAGGTGGTGTGGAGAGGAAGGAGACACAGGAGTGGGGCGGTCCTTCTGGAAACTGGGAGAGTGAGCAGGCTGGGGATCACAGAAGCCTCAGCAGAGTGGACTTCTGTCCATTTCTGCCTTGTAGTCAAATTCGAAGGGACAGAGATGGTCAGCTCAGTTCCTTGTCCAGCTGCTTTCATCCCCAAGGTGTGACTAGCTGGGATTGGCCTGGTGGCTTCTTGGCCCAGGGAGTGCAGCAGAGGGAGAGGCTAGAGCTGTGGCCTGAAGTCTTATGGGTCAGGGTTATGTTTTTATCTTTGAATTCAAAGTCTTCCTTACCTCTGTAGCCTCATTTCCCAGTACTCCCAGTACAAATTCTGTTTTCTTTTCCTGCACGTGGGTTGAGTCACTGAGAATACTGTAGGCACTGTGCTGAGTGCTAGGGCTGTTCAGGGAGAAAAATAAGACATGATTCTTTCATCTAAGGATTGGTCCTATACCCAAAGTCTCTGCTTAATCTAAATGTGCCTTTCATTGTCCCCTGAGCAGAGCTTGGACTTGGTTTCCTGTGTGTCTCTGGTTAGTCTGTCACTCTTGCCTGGAATCCCTGTCCTGGTAAATTCTGGGTTCTTCACTGCTTCGAGCTTTTTTCTCCCCTTCCGGCTTTTGATCCGTCCCTTCTCTGAGCCCAGGTGGTGCTTACTGTCTGTGCTGTGTGTCACTTTATGTGACACTTGATATTGTTCTCCTAGAGTACATACCCTTTTTTTTTTTAAAGATTTTATTTTATTTTTTTTCAGTGTTCCAAAATTCATTGTTTATGCACCACACCCAGTGCTCCATGCAATGCGAGCCCTCCACAATACCCACAACCAGGCTCATCCAACCCCTCACACCCCCCCCCCCACCCCAAACCCTCTGTTTCTCAGAGTCCACAGTCTCTTACGGTTTGTCTCCCCCTCTGGTTTCCCCCAACTCACTTCTCCTCTCCATCTCCAGTATCCTTCGTGTTATTCCTTATGCTCCACAAGTAAGTGAAAACATGATAATTGACTCTGTCTCCTTGACTTTTTCACTCAGCATAATCTCTTCCAGTCCTGTTCATGTTGATACAAAAGTTGGGTATTCATCCTTTCTAATGGAGACATAATACTCCATTGTATATATGGACCATATCTTCTTTATCCATTCGTCTGTTGAAGGGCATCTTGGTTCTTTCCACAGTTTGGAGACCGTGGCCATTGGTGCCATGAACATCGGGGTACAGATGGCCTTTCTTTTCACTACATCTGTATCTTTGGGGTAAATACCCAGCAGTGCAATTAATTGCAGGGTTATAGGGTATAGAGCACATACCCTTGAAGGGAAGGATTGGGAAACCTGTCTTTAGCCCAGTGCTTAGAGTATGGGTGAGAACATAGTTGTATGTAGGTGTGTAAATTCAGATTTTTACCCTATTATAGCAAATTAGAGTAATTATTTATTTGGGTCAGCATTTCATGGCTATAGGGTCCCCAGTTCAAGAAGGGTATGTTAAACCTGTTTATAGTTACACTTTCTTTTAAAAATATTTATTTATTTATTTATTTTTAAAAGTTTTATTTATTTATTTGTCGGAAAGAGAAGGAGAGCCACAGGCAGAGGGAGAAGCAGGCTCCCTGCTGAACAAGGAGCCTGATGCGGGACTTGATCCCAGGACCCTAGGATCATGACCTGAGCTGAAGGCAGACCCTTAACTGACTGAGCCACCCAGGCGTCCCAAGATGTGTTTATTTCTGAGAGAGACAGTGAGTGCGTGTATGTGAGTGGTGGCGGGGGGTGGGGCAAAGAGAGGGAAAGAGAGAGAATCTTAGGCAGACTCCCCACTAAGGACGGAGCTCAACGCAGGACTCCATCCCAGGTCTCTGAAAGCCTGACCTGAGCCAAAATCAAGAGTTGGCTGATTAACCTGCTAAGCCACCCAGGTCCCCCCCGTTTACAGTTGATTTAAGTGATCTTATGTGTGCGGTGATTCTGCACATAAGACAGTGTGGTGGCAAGTTGCTCAGAAATATTACAAAATTTGGGGGTGCCTGGGTGGCTCATTGGGTTAAGCCTCTGCCTTCGGCTCAGGTCATGATCTCAGGGTCTTGGGATCAAGTCCTGCATCGGGCTCTCTGCGCAGCGGGGAGCCTGCTTTCCCCTCTCTCTCTGCCTGCCTACTTGTGATCTCTGTCTGTCAAATAAATAAATAAAATCTTAAAAAAAAAAGAAAAAAATATTGCAAAATTTGGGGCAAAAGCCAAATCTTAATTTTTTTCCAATATGGTGAGAAGGTGTTACATGACCCATCTTCTGAATCTTGTTGCTTCTTGCCTGCTTGGAGTGCTCTAGCATTGTCAGGAGTGTATGAGAGAAGTTGGTAGGTTTGGCAATGAACCACGAGTTAGAATACCAGGAACAAAAGAACACACGAATCTTTGGAGATCCTTGCTCCAGTTCAGCTGCTTTTCACAGGAACCTGTAACAATGTTGTTGAAAAAGGGACCCCCCCCCCCCAAATCAGAAGTAGAATCTCTTGAAAGTAAGTCCAAAAAGGATAGTGCAAAGTTTTCGTATCATCCAGTGATTTTTTTTTTTCCCTATTTAGCTGCATGTCTGAAAGCCATCATTTTCTATATTGGCTGTGTTCCTGTGGAGGAACCTTAAATCCAGAGAATACAGCTCGTTTATTGTTGTGTCAACATTTTTTTCATAAACAGACAAAAATTAGGATACAGAGTCCCTTAAATTTTAGTAGCTTATTAAATCAGCTTTTGCAAAGATAAGGAATTGATAGATGCATACATGCTCAATGAGGTTTTAATTGTTGCCCGACTAAATTTAAGACTTAATGTAATTTTAATGCTTTGTGTATGGTGTAGCTTGCAGAATTCTGTTCAAATGCAGAGGATTTTAATCTGAGGAGAGAGTTTTAAAGAAAGTAAGCTGGTTTTTTGTTGTTGTTGTTTGTTTTTCTTTTTTTCTTCATGACTAAACTTTTCAGAAATTTTGCTTGTCTGGTAAGGGCCTGCCTGTTGGATTTGGGGGAGCAGAGATGTAGAAGGCATCTCACAGAAGGCACGTGTGTCTTTTAGTACCAAGCAGAACACAAGGCTTGTCACCCAGGGAAGCATTTCTTGCCCTTAGATCCTTCCTATTCAGGGTCTAAAGGGAACAAAAAGAAAGTTTAAGGGATTGTGTAAGAATTATTCAGGACAAATCCTCCCCACCCACCTCCCCCCGCACTCTGGTCTTCTTTATCCTTTTTGTAAGTTGCAAGCCCAGGCTTAAATCTGGCTTTTCTGCATACAGCAGGGTCTGTCCAAAGACCAGAATCCACTTTTAATATTTGCTGTTCTCTAGTGGCATTCTTTTTTTCCTAATGGTTCTAGTATCCAACTTTAATAAATTTACCACATTCTCTTATGGCAGCTAATATTTGGGTTTCATTATTCATTTTATTGGTTTAAAAATACAAAGAAAATAATGTAAATTGTATATAGGAAGAAATTGTGTTTCCCCAATGAACTGTAATCTTATAAATTCTTAATAAAAGCGAAAGTTTTAAAGGATTCCTTGAGGTTAAAACCAGGAAAGAAAAGGGAAAACAGTATTTTGAATGATCCTGTTTTGAAGAGACATAGAATGGAAAAGTATTTGGTATTTTCTGAAGTAGTATATTTTTTTTAAATGGGCGCCTGGGAAACTCAGTGGGTTAGAGCCTCTGCCTTCGGCTTGGGTCATGGTCTTGGCGTCCTAGGATCAAGCCCCACATCGGGCTCTCTGCTCAGCGGGGAGCCTGCTTCCCTCTTAGTCTCTGCCTGCCTCTCTGCCTACTTGTGATCTCTGTCAAATAAATAAATAAAATATTTTTTAAAATGATGTATAGTTTCTATGCAGTGTTATATTAGTTTCAGGTATACAACTTAGTGATTAGACAATTTTATACATTATGTACTGCTCGGTGCAGTAAATATAGTTACCATCTGTCACCATTTAAACTCATGACAATATTGTTGACTGCATTCCCTGTGCTGTACTTTTCTTCCATGTAACATTGTATAGCTTGAAGTGAAGTTCGTACCTCTTAATCCCCTTCACCTGTTTCATCCATCCTTTGGCAACTACCAGTTTTTTCTCCTTATTTGAGTCTTTCTGTTTTTTGTTCATTTGTTTTTTAGACTCCACATGGAAATGAAATCATATAGTACTTGTCTTTCTCTGACTTACTTCACTCAGGGTAATACCCTGTAGGTCCATCCATGGCAAAATTCTGTTCTTTCTAACAGTTCAGTAATATTTTCTTGTGTGTATATACCGCATCTTTATCCATTCATCTGTTGATGGACACTTAAGTTGCTTCCATGTTTTAGGTGTTGTATATAATGCTACAGTACACATAGGGGTGCATATATCTTTCTGAACTTGTGTTTTTGTTTTCTTTGGGTAAATATCCAGCAATGGAATTACTGGGTCATATGGTATTTCTATTTTTTAATTTTTTGAGCAGCCTCCTTACAGGTCTCCACAGTGGCAGCACCAGATTACATTCCTGCCAGCTGTGCACAAGGGTTCTCTTTTCTCCACATCCCTGCCAACACTTAAGACAACATTTCTTGTCTTTTGATGCTAGCCATTCTGACAGCTGTGAGGTGACATCTTATTGTGATTCTGATTGCATTTCCCTGATGATTAGTGATGTTGACCATCTTTTCATCTGTATGTTTTCTTTGGAAAAATGCCTGTTCAGGTCCTCTGCTCATTTTTAATCGAATTATTAGGATTTTTTTTTTTTTTTTGGTGTTGGATTGTGTGAGTTCTTTATATATTTTGGATATTAACTCATTATTGGATATATAATTTGCAGATGTTTCTCTCATTCAGTAGGATGCCTTTTCACTTTGTAGATGGTTTCTTTTGCTGCACAAAAGCTTTTTAGTTTGGTTTAGTCCCAATAGTTTATTTTTGCTTTTATGTCCTTTGTCTGGGGAGACTTATCCAGGAAAACATTGCTAAGGCCATTGTCCAAGACGTAGCTGTTCATGCTTGTTTTAGGAGTTTTTAATGGTTTCAGGTCTTAAACTGAGATTTTTCATCCATTTTGAGTTTATCTTTGTGGTATATGAAACTGATGCAGTTTCATTCTTTTGCATGTAGCTATCCAGTTTTCCCAACACCATTTATTTGAAAAGGCTGTCTTTTCCCCATTGTGTATTTTTGCCACCTTTGTTGTAGATTAATTGCTCATATCAGTATGGGTTTATTTCTGGGCCCTCCATTCTGTTCCATTGATTTATATGTATTTTTGTGTCAGTATCGTACTCCTTTGATTGCAATAGTTTTGTAGTATGGTTTTTTGAAAAATTTTCCCAGTGTAATTAATGTACAGTGTTACATTAGTTTCAGGTGTACAATATAGTGATTCATCAGTTCTATAAATTACTTACTGGGTATCAGGATAAGAGTAGCTTGTAGTTTTTTTTTTTTTTTTTTAAGATTTATTTATTTTAGAGAGAGAGTGCACATGTGCATGTGTGCGAGCATGAGTAGGGAGGTGCAGAAGAAGAGGGAGAGGGAGAGAACCTCAAGCAGACTTCCTGCTGAGCACAGGACCTCCATCTCACGGTCCTGAGATCATTACCTGAGCCAAAACCAAGGGTTGGACGCTTAACTGGCTGAGCCACCTGGGTGCCCTTCCTTGTTCCTGATTTTAGAGGAACAGCTTTTGGTTCCTCATTGAATATGATGTTAGCTGTGGGTTTGTCATGTATGGCCTTTATTATATTGAGGTATGTTCCCTCTAAATATATACTTTCTTAAGGGTTTTTATCAGTGGATGCTGTACTTGGCAAGTGGTTTTTTTTTTTTTTTTTGCATCTACTGAGATGATAATATGATTTTTATCATTTTGTTAATGTGATGCATTGTGTGATCTTGTGGATAGTGAGCCATCCTTGCATTCCTGGAATATATCCCACCTGATTGCTGTGAATGATCCTTTTACTGAATTGTTGAATTCAATTTGCTAATTCTGAAATTGTTGAGGATTTTTGCCCATATGCTCAACAAGGATATTGGCCTGTACTTTTTTCTCCTTCTTCTTCTTTTTTTGGTCATGTCTTTATTTGGTGTTGGTACCAGGATAATATTGGACTTATGGAACGAATAGGGAAGTTTTCCTTCCTCTTCTGATTTTAGGAATACTTTGAGAAGAGTAGGTACTAATTCTTTAAATGTTTGGTAGAATTCATCTGTGTAGCTTTTTGGTCCTGGACTTTTGTTTGTTGGGAGTTCTTTTGATTACATATTGACTTTTGTTTCTAGATCTCTGTTTAGATTTTCTATTTCTTCCTAATTCAGTCTTGGAAGATTATGTATTTCTAGGAATTTATCCATTTCTCCTAGGTTGCCCAGTTTGTTGGCATACACTTTCTTGTAGTAGTTTTTACAGTTCTTTATATTCCTGTGAGGTCCGTTGTCCTCTTTGATTTCTGATTTTATTTAAGTCCTCTTTTTTTCTTGATAAGTCTTGCTAAAGTTTTATCAATTTTTTCTTTTCAGAGAACTAGGCTCTTGGTTTCATTGATCTTTTCTATTTAATTTTATTTTTTAGATTATTTCATTTATTTCTTTTTTTTTTTAATTTCTTTTCAGCGTAACAGTATTCATTGTTTTTTCACCACACCCAGTGCTCCATGCAATCCGTGCCCTCCCTAATACCCACCACCTGGTTCCCCCATCTTTAATTTATTTCTACTCTGATCTTTGTGATTTCCTGTCTTCTGACTTTGGGGCGTGTTTTTGTTTTTTGTTTTATCTTTTTTCCCAAAGATTTTTTTATTTATTATTTGCTAGAGATAGAGAGGGAGAGAGAACAAGCAGCGGGAGCAGCTGGCAGAGTTAGAGAGAGAAGCAGTTTCCCTGTTGAGCAGGAAGCCCAATGCAGGACTCGACCCCAGGACACTGGGATCATGACCTGAGCCGAAGGCAGTCACTTAACCAGCTGAGTCACCCAGGTGTCCCTGTTTTTGTTTTTTCCTCTCTAGTTCCTGTAGGTGTGGGTTTAGATTTATTTGAGATTTTTCTTGTTTCTTGAGGTGGGCCTGTGTCCTTGTAAACTTCCCTGTTAGAACCACTTTCACTGTGTCCTAAAGGTTTGGACCATTGTGTTTCCATTTTCATTTGTCTCCAATGGTTTTTTAATTTCCTCTTTGATTTTGGTTTTCTGTAGTGTATTGTTTAGCTCTCGTGGCATTTTTGATCATTCTTATCCTACTTTTAAAAATTGCTTGCTTTTGCATTCATTCAGCAGTTACTTACTGCTTACTCTGTTTGTGGTAGACTTTGGTGGGCTTATGTGACTTTCTAATCTCTGAGCATGACTTTCTCCTTGGCCATTAGACCAGGTTTTCCTCGTCTTGTATGTTTGCATCCCTTTCTGGAACTCCACTTCTTGAATTTAAATCATAGAGTATCTAGCCTACTTTTCCCTGGTTAGACTTGACCGTCTGGCTCTTTGTGATGTGATTTAACCAGCATCTCGGTCTGTTGCTGCACTTGGCTAAGAGAGCTAGAGATAGCAGAGGACTAACGGGTGGGTTTGTCAAAATTCTTATAGGCATTTTCTAAAGGGAAATTTGTAAGACTGGCTTAGGAAAACCTTGCTGAAGGAATGGAGAGACCTTTTTGTTCAGTGACCATCACTGTTTTCCCCTCATGTCCTCCTGCCAGGCACAAAACCTTTTTCCAATCTAGTGTGTCTCAGATCTCTTATAGTACATTATTGCATCCATTATTTGTGGCAGTTCTTTCTGAGAACTTTCATGCCATTACCCGTAGGCAACGATGATGTTTGTGTGAGTGATGCCCCAGCCCCTGCATCCCAGTCCCAGGGGGGTCGAGGGGAGCAGCTGTCTCCACCTTCCTATAACCCGGATGGTGAATTTGTTGTTGAGGTTTTCAGCCTTGCATGGAAATCACCTGGGAGCATGAAAAGCTCAGATGCCTGGGCCACAGACCTCATGCTCTTGTTTGATTGTTCCAGAATGAGGCGTGGACGCTGGTATTTTTCAGAGTTCTGCAGGTGATTCTGATGTCACCTGGGTTGAGACCCTCTTGTCTCGTAGCCAAGTGACCTGAGTGTTGGACCTGCTGTCCTCCACTGCAGCAGAAGTAGAAGAAAGAAGGGAGGAACAAACTAGGGCAGCTGCCTCACCTGGTCTTTTAAGTGAAGCAAAGATGGATGAAAATCAAGAGGCATTTTTGAGACAGATTACAGGAGGGAAGAGCGATGAGCATTTGTCAGGCCAAGGGTGATGTGCTGCTGAAGGTGGATTTAATACCTGGTCATGGGGTAAGGACACTAAGGTTTTAGCACGTGTGGTGGCACCGACTGGACTGAAAGGCCTAATAACAGCAAGCGTTTGTCCAAACCAGTATTTGAGGGCCTGGTACTCAGGTGGAGCAGGCCACAAAACACATAGGGTACCTTAAATCCATTATTTTAGATTTAAAATCAAGATTTCCTGGGGTGCCTGTGTGGCTCGGTTGGTGGAGTTTCTGACTCTTGATTTTGGCTCAGGTCATGATCTCATGGGCCATGGGTCCAGTCCCGACAGACTCAGTGCTCAGCGGGGAGTCTGGTTGGGATTCTCTGTCTCCCTCTCCCCCTGCACACCTTCTCTCTTAAGTGACTAAATCTTATTTTTTAAAAAACGATTTCCTGGTTATAATGCATTATTAATATAAAAGGATGGAGAAAGTATAAGAGGCCCAATTTCCCAAGTATATGTATCTGTTCTGGGGATTGTTTTTTGGGGGGTGGGGGTGGGGTCTTTACTAGTTAAAAAAAAGAGCTTATTCTAATTTGCATTGTGATTATTAGTGAAGTTTGATATAATTTGGCATGTTTACAAAAGGGTCGGTTATTACTGACCACTTTCTCTGTACATTTTTATTTTCTAGTACTTTCTCCCCCCCCACTTGATAGTGTTGAGATTTTTAGAAACTACCTAGTCGTCTGGTAACATTTTAGAAATTATTTTCTTGCTGTTTTGGCTGGGATGAAGGAGGCCAGACCGTGGGCATCCTTGTATATTCTTGACTTCCTGAGTGACGGGCATGATGGGCAGACCGGGGTGTATTACCTCTATTCTCTGTGTGAGCCTGCATCGGCTCATACAATAGGCCTTTGCTGGTGGCTTTTAGCTTATTATCAATTCAGATGACAGACATTCCTGGTTCTTAGTTTAAATAAAATAAAAATACATCTTTTGCCCCCCACCCTTGTTTTGCCTTAAGTATGAATTACACAGTGTTTGAATTGTGTATATTTGAAAAAAAATTTTTTTTTTGTTTGTTTTTCCTGAGTAATTCTGATGGGGGGCAGGTCTACAGAATTATGTATTCTATACAAAGAAGGCTAAATTATCCAGATCCTTAGAATCTTTGTAGAATTTTTGTTCAAACTTTTTAGATGACAGTGCCCTGGGCATAAAGGAAATCTTTTAGCAAAATTGCTAGCTCTACATGAAAAAGCACTGCTTCCTCCCTATTTAAGAATGGTGTTTGCAGGCCAGGATATCTCCACAGGAGAGGAGTAAGCATGCCCCCTGCTGAGGCTGGGTCATCAGAGCTCCCTAGCCCCCTTCTCCGCCATCTCCACTCCTGCATCTCCAGTACAGGGAGGTAATGCACAGTATGTGATTGTGAATTAAAGTCACTCCCTAGATGGAGGTATTTCTGAATTAGAACGTACAGTTCCAAATATGTGACCTGGCCTCATCTAGAATGTTTGTTCCATTGAGGTTAGAGACTCTGTTTTGCTCCCTCTTGTAACTGTAGCACCTGGAATAGTGACACCTATTTAAGAGCACTTCTGTGATGGCTTCATAGTGGGGGCTGAAGAGAAAGGGCGTTGTAGATTGTGTTGGGGATGACACTCCAGTCCAAACCCTCCCTAAATTTAATCAAAGGAAGCTTAGGGGGACCTTTGAGGTGTAAGTGTAATACACATTCTTTAAGGCAACTGTTAAACTTCTTTAAGTCTGCTTGAATCTGAGTCTAATTAAATTGATTCATTTCCCATCAAGATAAGACTTAAAAGCATCCTTTGTTTTATTGTGCAACGCTCCCCAATTCTTTTCTCACGAAGAGGCAAAGAGAAATTGACGAGTGCTGTATTTGTCTCCAGGACCATGTTTAAGACAAATGTGCTTTCTATTAGATTAATCTTTTTTTTTTTTTTAACCTGCCCTTTGTTTGTGTTTTAGACAAGACCAAGCATAAACTCTCCCTTAATGGCCAAGACTCAACTAGAATTCTGAAGTCCTTATAATACTGTGGGACTTGCAGTCCACCTTGACAATGCTGGGCTGACTCTTCATTCCTTGTAACTGGGTCCTGCCTCTTATTTGCTTGCAACAAGGCAGCCTTCTGCTGTTTGAGCTATTTATAATCTTCCCTCTCTTACCAGATTGTGAACTCTTGATGGTGATATTTATTTCTATATTTTCAGTGTCTAGTGCATAAGTACTTAGTAAATCTTTGTATAAAGAAGTCTTGTTTTCCCCACTTTTTTTTTTCTCAAGTCGGAGTGGGGGAAGAATCTTGCATCATCCTTAAGGAGGGATGAATCTATCATGGATAAACTTGAGGTTCTTCAAAGTGAAATACCCAGTCTATAAGGTCAAGGCTTACACCCTTCCTCTTCATTGGGTAACGGAAAGCGTCTTACCCAGATTCGTTTGCTACCCTCCCCCCCACCTTTTCTTGATCACCTTTCCTCCTGTCTCTTGAGAAACCATCACTTGTTTTTCCCGTATGTTGAGTTTCTCCCCTGGTTTGTGATGTTTCTCCTGGACATACATAGCCATATCTTTTCTCCTCTCCCCAAAATATCCCCGTAATTGCACCGTATTGGGGGGTCGCTCTCTTCACAATAAAGATTCTTGAAAAGTGGCTTGAACCATTATCTTCATTTCTTTACTTTTTATTTCAGCTTCAATCTGCTGCTGTCTAGTTTTTGTACTGTGCCTGGTCTGAAATCTGTCTGGACACAAACATGTTCCATTCACTACCCCATGGATCGTCTTCTGGTCCCTTTGCTTGATGGTCCCCAGCTCTGTTATCAGGCTTGCAGTTCATATGGTTTGGGCTGAGAAGCCCTCAGGGGGAGATGGCTCACTTGGCTGTATGGCTTCCCTGCCGGGATCCACCATGAAGAGCCATGTGTCCTGATTAATGCTTTCTGAGGTACTAGAATGAGTGTCATCCAGTCTGAACCCCTGAGAAGTAGAGACTGTCCACTTGAGATTATTGCCTGTTTAAAGAATGCTGGAGAGCTGTTCTGTGACTAGATTTTTCAGGGCTCCTTACTAAAAAAACAAACCAGAAAACAAAAAACAAAACCAAAAAAACCCTCTTCTCTTGGGGGTAAAGTTGAAAAAAAACTGGTGCATCCACTTTGCTAGAAGTTAGCAACCACAGATTGGGATCAGGAGTGTAAAAGCTTGGCCAGACTTTCCCTTGTTTAAGCTTTCTAATGTTCTCAGGTCTTTGTATTAGGGTTACCATCTTTTCCCATTTGAGTGATTATAAAGCCTTTTAAATTGTGTGTGTCTTGTTGTCACTGTGTGAACACAGGTGAAGGGGGGGTGATGGAGGCGCTCTACGTGGTTTTAGGACGTTGAGTGGTAATAGATGGTGGCAGGTGTTCAAATGGAAAGTGTGGGATCTGCAGTCGGTGAATACCAGGCTCCCCTTGTGCCTGGAAAATATTGCTGGGAGCTGAACATCATATGGCCCAATCAGGCTATCTCATGCCCTTTTATATTTCTGTTCTGCTAGTCTATGACTCTACAGGTAAGCCTTCATGGTTATATTTTATTCTGACCCTGAGTGATTATTTTTAATTTATTTCAGCTTAGGTTGGGTTATTTTTAGGGGTGCATTTATTTTTCTTTTGGGATGTTGCAGGATAATAAAATCAGTGGAAAAATTCTGGTCTTCTTAATGTTCTCTTTAAAGAGCATGGGTCTCAGAAAACACAGCTTAGCCTTCTGATAAAATTAATTTGATAGACTTGCTGTCTCCAGTTTTTTAAAATAAGATTTTATTTACTTATTTGACAGAGAAAGAGCAAGAAAGTACACGTGGGCAGAGCAGCAGAGGGAGAGGGAGAAGCAGGCTCCCCACTGAGCAGGGAGCCTGATTCGGGGCTTGATCCCAGGACCCTGGGATCATGACCTGAGCCGAATGCAGTCGCTTAACCAACTGAGCCACGCAGGCGCCCCTGTTTCCAGTTTTGATGTAACCTGCAGGATTCACAATTGAGTTATGTGGTGACAAACTGTTTGTGTTGCTTGGTTTAACTTTCTCCCAAGACCGGTTTGGTAATTACATGGAAAGAGAATGATGAGAGAGAACCTTAAGTTGTCTATACAGCTCTTTGGCTTACAGAACTGACTTTATCTGTAGGAACCTCTGATTTAAAAATTGCAGTAACAACCAGCATTCAGATACTTATCATGTGCCAGATCCTGTGCCAAATGCTTCACCTACCACATCTCATTAAAATTGCTTCGTGAGGTTGGTATTGTCTCCCTCCGACAGGTGTGCCCACTGAAGCATGGACAGATAAATTGATCCTCTCAAGTTACCTGTTTTGTAGGCTTTGGGCCCTGGATCGTGACCTTTAGGCTTATAATTCTCGGTATTATGTCCGTAAAAGACGTAACTGACAACTTCAGGGCTCACTTTGGCGGTAGAGTCGGGGGTTAAGTCTTTGTTGAACAAAAGCTATGGGACTTGTTTGCTTTGAACCATTTCTTAGAGGTGGCTGGCTGATGAGATGACAAGGGAACTGAGAATCCTCACCTGCTGGGTGTTCGGTCTGAGGAGCTGTGGGGAAGGAATTAGAACATCCCATCCCCTCTTGCTGTCATTGAGGGGTTTAAACTGCAGTGTAGTATTATTGATGATGAAATAATCAGCCCTTTTCTTGTCTCCATTCTTGAGGTTGAAAACTTTACCTGGGAATAATTGTCCCCATCTCCAGCTTAGCGGCCCTGTTAAGATGCAAGGAATAATGGCAGCATAGGGAAGTAGTTGCCTTTTAGGCAGGTTTCCCCTTTTAGGGAGTGTTCGTACCTACGTGTCACAATTGTGCTGGGTGAGCAGGGAACTGGCATTCTTATTTGATAAAGGTGACCAGTAAGGAGGGTACAGAGGAAATAACTATGAGGCTGAATGGATACAGGGGCCTTGATTAGCTCTGCTCCCAAGTAGAATTGTGACCCTCAGCTGATCGTAATGTACCTGGCCCTCCCTTTCCTGAATAGTAAAATGGGGTTTTGAAGCAGATGATCTTTAAGGACTCCTGAACTGCTAAAGTTCTATGATTTCATATATCCCACTGAAGCAAACCACACCTGATGAGATCACAGAGGTATATTTAAAAATCCACAGACATTATATGCACATTTAATGAAGCTGAAATTGATTTATTAGAATTGATTGGTTGCATTGTGGTAGTAAGTGCCGGGGGCTCTTTTCTTGGTGGAGGGGGTGTGTGTAGGGTTGATTCGTTCCTTAGGGTCTGGCCTGAGTGGTTCCAGAGCTTGGATGCCCTTTTCACCACGCCTCGGGCTGAGTACCCCTGGCTTAACAGGCTGAGACCTGCCCTTCATTCCCTAGGGCTGCTCCCAACATTCGGACCTTGTACTCCCTTTCTGTTAATTGGATTTCTGTTTTGTCTCTGAGTTCCCCCCCTTAAGATCTTGGTAGCCTTTTTTAGCATTGGAACTCTGGCTGTCTCTTTGTAGAAGCCTATTCCTTCCTCTTAAAGGAATACAAATTTTTAACCCCCCTAGCTCAGTGAGTCGGCCAGCTTGTTTATCTGAATTTCTCAGTCTCAGAAGAAATTTAAAGGGTGTCCATAACATTTGAAATTGTAGACTTTTTCCCTTCAGCATGGTGAAGAAACCATAAACATACACACAGACACGTATTTTTTCCTTTTATCTCCAGACTTAATGGAAGTCTTGGAGATGTGTGTGTCACAGTTATTTTTTCTTTCTTTCTTTTTTTTTTTTTAAGATTTTTTACTTTTAAAAAAAATTATTTTTAAAGATTTTATTTACTTATTTGATAGAAGACACAGCGAGAGAGGGAACACAAGCAGGGGAAATGGGAAAGGGAGAAGCAGGCTTCCCGCTGAGCAGGGAGCCTGATGCGGGGCTCGATCCCAGGACCCTGGAATCAGGACCCAAGCCAAAGGCAGCCACTTAACGACTGAGCCACCCAGGTGCCCCCACAGTTATTTTTTCTTGCTGGCGTGCTCCCTCACCCTTCCTGGCTTTGCTTGTGTTAGGACATACTTACTACAGATCTTTCAATGCCAGCTTCTGGCTGAAACTATCTGTTCCACACGGTTCCCTGCTGACCCTTACTACCTAACTCCTCTCTAGGAAGCTGGCCGGTTCCTGGGCACCATCCCTCTACCAATTATAAAGGTATATCAGGGTTCCCAGGTGACTGTGGTCTTACTTCTGCACTAGAACCAGGTTGGCAAATAGGTTTCTGGAATGTCTGCACCAGTGAATTGGGACTAGCCACCAGGAATGTTGTGTGAGCTTATCAGGAAAGAGCTAGGACTGACTCATGATCTGCCCTGGGCACGGGACAGGGAGGGGGTGGGACACGTGCCATTGTTTGCCATTGGCCGTGGAAGCCCAAGACTCTGTTAATGACTATATTAATCGTTTCTTTGGTTTTATAATCTGGGGATCATAATGGGGTTTTGTGCATATCATTGTTCTTACTGTTTGAGAGAGTTTCAACAGCTACTTTAAAAGAGTGGCTTAGCCACCTAAATTTACTAAAGGTCTTGAGAGATTTCTTACCAGGAGAATTATTTAGATTCTGTACTTAGTAGTAAGCTCTATCCTTGTCAAAAATATTGATTTCACTCCTCAGTGATAGTTTCGAAAATGTGCTTTCCAAATATCTTCTAGTGGAGTGGCTCCTAGCATTTGAACCAGCTGCCTAAGGATCTTTGGGAGATTGTATTGGAAAAAAATGCTCAGTTCCCTATATTAAGAACTCCTGCAAATTAGTAAAAAAGAAATACATGATCTATCAGAAATATGGGCCAGTAATAATAGGTAATGTCTGCTAAGCATGCCAGAGCCTGTCCCACGTGTTCTAAGTGTTGTATTAATTCATACAGTTCCCTAATGAGATCATTATTATTATGATCCCTCTTTTGTGTCTGAGGCTGTGAGGCATGGAAGCTTATTAATTTCCCTGAGGTCACTAGCCAGTAAGTGATGGAACCAGGATTTGAGCCCAGACAGTCTGACTCGAGAGCTCCTACTTGTAACCAGTGTGTTGTAATGGTCAAAGGACATTTCCAGGAAGGGAACACACATTCACAATTGGAAATGCAAATTAAAATTTTGAGGCATCAGTTTTCACTACTTTGATGCAAGTGTGGCTTTGGTAAGAATACTTTGTAGTTGATCTGTATACTTAAATCCATCCCTGCCTCCCCTCCATTTATTAACTCAAGCATCTCTCCTATTGGTGTTCAGGGCCTCATAGCCGGCCCCTGGTGAGTAGAGGACCCACCCATTCAGTGCCTGGACTTTAGACCTGTACAGCTGTGCACCCAATTACAGGTGTTGATTTAAAGCACTCAGTTTGTGTAATTGGTTCTGCAGCATCAGAAAACTAATACAGACCTTTGAGGAGTTTTCTCTGTTTAAAAGGATCTCCCTCTTTTTCTTTGCCATTTGCATTCCTACTCATTTTTTTAAAACAAATTTCAGACACCTTTCCCTTAATCATTCTGCATTTCAGTAATATTTAAACTCTGCTGGGGCGCCTGGGTGGCTCAGTGGGTTAAGCCTCCTAATTCTTTTTTTCCGCACGGGTCACAATCTCATGGGTCCTGAGATGAGCTCTGCAGGGGGCTCTGTGGTCAGAGAGGAGTCTGCCCGAGAGTCTCTCCCGCTGCTCCTCCCCCAACTTGGGCCTGTGTGTGCATGTTCTCTCTAAAATAAATAAATCCTAAAACAAAAAAAAAGCCCCTCTATTTCATTTGGACCAGTCATGCATCCCACATGTAGCACTTTACACTAGACCTCAAGGACTAACACTACATGTGAATCTGTCTGTGTATCCTTCCTGTCACTCCAAGCACACAGTAGGTGCTTCAAGTATATTCTCAATTAACGTGTGGTGGGTCCATCATGAATTTTAGCTTAAAAATCAAAGATTTCAAAATTCTGAAAAGACCTCAGTATAGAGCATTCTCTGTTTGATTAAAATGCCAAATAACTTGCTTCTTATTGTATCGTAAATATTAAGTGTCCAGTGTTCTTTATGATGTATAGACGCCTTGAAAAATGGGGCTCTCTTTTCTCATGGAGCTGGTGTGTTCGTAAGATAAGATGAAGTGTTCTTTAATATAGAGTTTTTCATTTTTAGGCATTTCAGACGTGTATCTAGCACGGCATAAAAAACCGTTTTGTTTTTCTTAACCAAATGCTATTTAAATACACATAGACTTACTGTTCAGTGTCAGAGCAGAAAAATAGATTATTTCCTTTTTGTTTATGGAGCCGCTGAATAAAGAATCTGAAATAATCAGAAGAGAGAACAGGCCTTAAAAAAATGTCAGGTCTTTGATTAAAAATGCATGGAAACTTGAAAGGTTATTTAATGAACCATTTGAATAGTTAAGTGTGAGCATATGCCCAGTTGACACCTGTTGTCTTAGTGTAATTATTAATGGCACCCTGTGTTATTCTCAAGTGTCTGTTTGATGATAAATTAGATTGTGACCCCACAGTAGTATGTTAGCAGTTGATGTCTTTGACTTGCTGTCTCATTTTAATAAATATTCACCTCACCAAGATTAAAGTTGGAAGTACTATTGCATACAGCTTCAAGAAGGGAGGTGGATACACTGACCTTTTTCCCTAATTTGCCAAATCTGTGGAAAAGATGGTAAAACTAAACGATAAAAACACCCGCATGTTTTCAATGTCTGTTTGGAAATGTAGAGAGTTTTTTTTTTTTCTTTAGCATGGAACTCAAAAATTTTGTTAGACTATGCCTGGGTGTACATGGCTTTATTTTTGTTTGTTTTGCTTTTTGTTTTTAAATTCGTTTGCCTGGAGTATGGTTGGTTTTTATAAGTCTTCAAACTGGAGACGTGTCCTTTCGTTTTGTTTTGTTTTATATACACGTTTATTAGACATGACTTTCTTTATTGTGGTAAAAGACATATAACATCATTTTTCACCATTTGTAAGTGTATAATTCAGTGCCGTTAAAGACCTTTGCAGTGTTATATAGAAACACTGTCACTGTCTATACCCACAGCATTTTCGTCGTCTCCAACATTAACCCTGTACCCACTATGTAATAATTCCCTAAGCCCTCCTCCCCTGCCCCCTGCTGACCTCTGTTCTACTTTCTGCAGACATTTCCTCTTATTTAATTGTAGCCATTTTTCGACCAGTTCCGATTTTTAAAAAAATTTTATTTAATTCAATTTTTTAAAAAAAGATTTTATGTATTTACTTGACAGAGAGAGTGAGAGAGCACAAGCAGGGGGGAATAGCAGAAAAGGAGAGGGAGAAGCAAGCAGGCTCCCTGCCGAGTAGGGAGCTTGATGAAGGGCTCCATACCAGGACCCTGGGATCATGACCTGAGCCAAAGGCAGATGCTTAATCATCTAAGCCACCCAGGCACCCCTTAAATTTTATTTTTTTAAAGTAATCTCTACACCCAGCGTGGGGCTTGAACTTATAGCCCTGAGTTCAGTTGCATGCTCCACCAACTAAGCCAGCCAGGCGCCCCACTCCTGTTCCTTTTTTTGTTTTTTACCCCCTGGAGCCCCTGTTATTTGCATATACTCCAGATTCATGATGTGCCTCCCAGTAGTGTTCGTCTTATCTTTTATCTGCTGAATTTAAAGAGTCAAGCCATATGATCTCACTCATAGGTGGAATTTAAGAAACAAAACAGAGGAAGGGGGAGGAAAAAAAGAGACAAATGAAGCAGCCTAGAGAGGAGGGGGTGGGGGGTTGGAAGAAACAGGTAATGGGGATTAAGGAGTACACTTATCATGTTGAAAAAAAAAGACACTCAAAATCATTATTTCTTAGGAAAATGCATATTAAAACCACAGTTAGATCCCACTGCACATCGAATAGCTTTAAATCAAAAAAAATTCTGCCAGTCCTGGGTGCTGGGGAAGATGTGGGGCAACCCCTCATACAATGATAGTGGGAGAGCAGGATGGTACAGTTCCTCTGGAAAAACAATTTGGTAGTTTCTTACAAAATTAAGCATGCATTTACCATATAAGCCAGCAATCAGACTTCTAGAAAATTACTAAAAGAAAGACAGACATATGCTCGCACAAAAACCTCTCCAGGCATTTCTAGCCGCTTAATGCATATCACCAAAATTTGGAAGCAACCCAGTTGTCCTTGAGCTGGGGAATGCTAAAGCATGGTCCATCCCTACCATGGACTACTTACTCAGCAAGAAAAAGGAACAAACTATTGACATGTGCAACACGTGAATCTCAAATACATTAAAAAAGGGTGGGGGGAGCTAGGAAATGATCTCGTAGCTTTCCTGGTTTCTCTGCCCTCCCCATCTACCAAATAGCATTTTGTGTGCTCTAAAGCCTTTGTTGCCTTTTATTAAGTTAAGTGAACACTTATGTGTTCACCTCTTCCAAACTCAAGAAATGAGCAGGACATGTAAATGGACACCTTACAAAAGGATATCTAGAAATGATCAATGAGCACATTAAGAAAAGCTCCACATTGACATGGACAAAAGTACAGATGAGATACTGCTGCTGACCTACTACAAAGGCGAAAATCAAATAGACTGTCAGACTCTGGAGAGGATGTGGGAAGAACTGGAACCATCATACAGGGCCAGGGGGGACTGTGAAGAGGGTACAACTGCTCTGAGTTCAATGTCTTATGCATGTATTACCCTGTGACCCAGGCATTCCAACTCTGCAGATTTATTCAAGAGAAGACAACTTGGTCCCCCAAAGGACACACACAGCAGTCTTACTGTAGTTGGAAACTGGAAACCCAAATACTGATCAACAGGGGAATAGTACACAAATGGAAGTATATTTCTAGAGTAGACTACGACTCAGAAATAAAAAGGAACAAATTAGAATACCACTGTATTCTATGTATGGATGAATCTTAAAAAAAAAAAATATGTCAAACAAAAGACATACCCATACTGTGATAGACCCAAACTGTGATAAAGGCCAACCTGACTTATGATGATGGAACTCAGAACGTGGTTTCCACGAGCTGGGGGCATCATGTGGGGAAGAGCAGGGGAGCAGGGAGGGGCAGGGAGGAATTTTCTGAGAGGATGGTGATGGTCACTTGCTCTGTCTTGTTGGGGTGGTGATTACAAAGACATGTGCAGTGGTCAGGTCATCACACTGAATACTTCTGTTTATGTTTTATTGTATGTATGTTACAGCTCAGTAATAAGGCTAGGATTGTACATTAAAGAAATAAGCCACGTTCTTCCAAAAAACTTAATTTTATATGCTATTATTACATCTCTGTAGGCTGACTTTTTCTTTGTCTTTTCTTATGTAGTAGATTTTATGTCCCATCTGATAGTTCCATGTTAAAATCAAACACAAATGGAGTCCGTACTTGAAAATGCTTTGAACAGACAAAACCTGTTAGTTGTACAAGCGATGCTTAATTTAGTTTATTTTGCAAGACAAGTGAAGTTAACTTGACCTGGGTCACTTCTTGCTTATGCCTCTGAAAATCATAAGCAGAACTGAAATAGTTCCCCCAAATTGAAAAGTGGTAATGACTAGCCAATTCCCTCTCATTTAAGAAAATTCTGATATTGTAACCAGTCACTATAGAGCATAAATACTCACTGCCTTCATGCTCTGTAAGCAGTATTAGAACAGTGTGCCTCAGAGCCCCATTCCATGTTTGGTGGGGGTGCTGTGGGTTTGCAGTCTTTTTTGGTGTGCGCACAATGGTGTCAGAGGTGGGATCCCTCGACACTGACCTCATACAACCCGAGGCCAGTGAGTAAACCAGGTGCCAGTTCCCACCGAGTCCTTTGTGCTCACTGTTATCTCTCACCAACCGTGGAGTTTCTTTGGTCAGTCTCTAGGATCCTGGCTTTTGAGCTGTCCAACTTTACTGTGCACACTTGCTTTCTGTTTGTCTGTTGAAGCTCCTTTGGTAAGTCACCCTCCTTATCTGTAAGGGGAGAAACCTGGGATTCCCTGGGTTTTAGGCAGTGGTGGAATTACCCCTTTCCCCATGGTTTGTTTTAGATGGGTTCCAGCTGGTCTAAATCTCCTTTTCCTCCCTTTTAGAAAAGATGATCCACTTTAGGGGTGCCCTTGAGAAGAGGATTTCGAGTCTCCCAAAAACAGTGAAATGTAATCTTTGGTTGGTTAACAGAGGCCTCCAGAAGACAGCATGGCTTACAAATAGCCTTTCTTTCTTTCTTTCTTTTTTATTTTTTTAAAGATTTTTTATTTATTAAAGAGAGAGAGAGAAAACGAGCATGGAGGGGGGTGCAGAGGTCAGGGGGAGACCCCCTGCTGAGCAGGGAGCCCAATGCGGACTCGATCCCAGGACTCCAGGATCGTGACCTGACCTGAAGACAGTCTGTCAACCAACTGAGCCACCCAGGCTCCCTCAAATAGCCTTTCTAAAAACAGTCGTTACAAGGAGACAAAACACCGAAGACAGAATCTCCAACTGAGGCTGAGGACTCGACACTCCATCTAACCCGTCTGTGCCTGACTGTCCCGATGCTAATGTTCCATTCGATCTCCCCTCCCCTCCCCTCCCCTCCCCTCCCCTCCCCTCCCAAGTTCCTGATGTCCTTGAGAGGAAGACCATCCCGTGAACTGTGGATTACAGCTGCAGCAAAACGTAAACCCTTCACCCGAGTTGTGGTTTATAAAGGATTGTCCAGGCCTAAAGGTGGATCAAACTACATTTATAAAGACTTCAAGATTCTTATTGGAGCTCATGACCCTGGATTTCCTGCTTTATACCAATTCATTTACATGCGGTAAGGAGGTGCCCACAGGTGGCTCCATGCAGATGATTGGAAAGACCCTTCTAAAAAGTCTTTGAGGATCCCACCACAATGCCTCAAAAGAGCAACAATTAAAGTGAGAAAAGTCACTCCTTGAAGCTACACCCAGGATTTTTCCTGTGAGAATCGATTGGACCATGGTGTAGGCCTGTAAGCAAAAAAGGGACGAATCAGTTGCAGATTTTTGATTTTGCTTAGAAGAAGTAGTTAGAGAGCATTTTGGTCTCCAGGACTGCAAAGCTGGTAGTGCCTTGTCTGCTCATTTCCTTAATGGGCTTCTCCCTGAGCTTCATGATTTATTAAGGAAACATAAATTAAGACGGGAGATCACTCCCCTTTCTGAGCTCCAACATCTTGCGGAGCATTTTGAAAGAATTTTAGAACAGAACAAGGATTGTCAAGCAAATAAAGTCATGGCTCTACAATTAACAGCAACTACAGGGGCGTCGACCAAACTCTAGAACTAACTTTGTACCTGCCCGTGTTGACAAGGATACTTGTCAAGACTGTAAGCAAAAGGGACTTTGAAAAAAAGGACTTTGCTCGCAAACAACCTAATTATCCAAGAAGAGGGAGCACTCAACCTTCAGATCCTCAAGATAATAACACCTATGGGGCCGAGGAACTGCCTCAGAAGCTACTCCCAGTAATTCCTATGAATCATCAGGGTGAAATGAAACTTGACATGAATGAGAGTTCTGCCCTGTGCTGGTAGATACCAGAGGTCCTCTTTCTACTCTAAACCCCACCATGATATGCCAGGAATTTCCTCAGGGTAACAAAACTGTTCTGGTGATAGGTGTTAGTCAAGTTCAAAGAGTTCCTTTATCAGAGCCCGTAATTCTTTCCCTTGGCCCCTTCCCCGAAAACCACGCTTTTCTCTTATGAGACACTGACTCTGTGAATCTGCTGGAAAGATTTTCTAAATTTGGAGGCCAAATACATTTTGTATTTCCCCAGCCACATGAATCTGTTAGCTCAGTTTTCAGACATGGGGGTCTGATCTCATTTAACTCCTTAGGCAAGCTTTGCTAGTGCCCCTCGCCAGCCGGCCAAAGCTGGGACCACAGCTGAGCCCTCCCGATACCACTCACAAGCTCAGGCTGCTAGAAGGGCAGAGAGGGGTTCGGGCTGAGCACAGCTGTGAAGCAGGTCGAGGCCAGACAAAGGAAACCATGACCACTTCAGAGGACCCAGTAGCCAGAGAGAATGCAGGAACAATCCAGAAGTCTGCTTCTAATGACCTATGTCCAAAGTTTAACAGGAAACCAGTGAATCACCAAAGTAGTCATTAGTCACAGTTTACTGTGCACTCATCAAAAGACTGCAAACCAGGAGCACTCGGACCCAAACATGGAATGAAGCTCCAGGGTAGCTTTTAGGAGTGTGAAGGGCAGTGAGTGTTGTTTGCAGGGACTGATAGTAATATTAAGAGTTATCGTAAATGTAGAGGAATTGGTTAGTGGTTACCTCATATCAACTTGGAGTAATGAGGTCAGTTTTGCTTACGATTTTCAAAAGCATAAGCAAGAAGTGACCCCACTTGGCCTGGAACTTTTGCTATTAATAACATTTTACCCCTTTATCAGTTTCTTTTTCTTTCTGTGTGTGATAAATATATTTTATTTATTTATTTATTTATTTATTTTGATAAATATATTTTAAATGCACACATCGTAACCCGCTGATCTTTTTTTATTAAGGTGATTTTGACTTCTTTCCATCTTTAGTCTTGATAGTATCATTTGAGTATCGATGAAGATAGGGTTTTGTTTGCACTTTTACTCAGTTAAGTTAAAAAGTCCCCCCCCCCCAATTTAATTTAATCATGTATCACTGGAAGTTTAACTGCTTCTCTTATAAATGAGCTGGTGGCTAATGAGAGCTGTGAGCTGCGTGAGTGATCGTTCTCTATGACACATGAATGAATCCCACCAACCTCTCCTAAATGTTAAATTCTGAGAGATTTAGCATTTCTACTGCCTTTAATTACGCCGACTGCCATATAATATGCAATCTTCTATTACACAACTTTTTATTTCAGTGCTGTATCATAGTGAAACCTTAATGTGTAAACATTAAGCCGTAATTAAGGATCCAGACTTAAAATTCATCCACAGTTTGTGTGTATGCCAACAGTGACAACGACTGATAAATTCTTAACTTACTCCTTTTCCTAGCAGCTGGAAATTTCCTTTGATACCAATTTTAAGATGGTCCTAATTTTAGAAGGGTGAAAATGTGGAAAACAGTAGCTTAGGACACTTCTATTGCAGTATTAAAAGATGCGAACTAGATATATTCTGGTAGAATTTTTTATTCCCCCCCTCTCCCCCAAAAATAAATTCCATAAGCTTCAGAGAGAAGTCGTCATGAGAACAGCACCGAGGTGTATTCTCCTCGTCTGTACTATAGGAAGCTGGGACATTGGGTACATTGTAGATGCTGTGTTATTAGTTCCTTAAGAGGGATCTTTGAATGCAGAACCTTAAACCCAGCGATATTTTTATTTTATTCATTTATTGAAAAGATATTCTGGGCGTCTTGCCAGTGGGATCCTTTGGGAAGCACAGCCAAGTGTTAAGAGGTTAGAAGTACAAGATTTGTGCTGCTGGCGTTGCATCTGGAAGATGAAGGGAAATGAAGCAGATGTGGGCATGCAACCCTTCAGACTGGGATGCAGAGCTGACCTCTGTGAAGGGAGAGGGGAAAGGAAGGACGGTTGGATAGGACAGTTGTGCAGAAGTCTGGGCCAGTGCTGCTGCAGAGATCGCCCCTTGGGGAGTCTGACCTGGCCCGGAATGGAGAACCTGTCACCTCGCTGTGCTGAGTCCTTAGCTGGCATTGTTTACAAAGTGGGCAGACTTTGCTTGGAAACTGAGGCAGATCCCCGGGACAGCTGCCGCTGGAAGTTCTCTGCTAACCGCCCTCCTTTGCAGGGTCTCTCTTGAAGGAAGATCTGAGGAGCGCACCTCCGTGGCCACCAGAGTGTGTTATTACGTACCTGGCGTCGAATCTTAACTCTGCTACTTGGTTTGAATCTGAACCTGGACAAGTCCCCAAACTCACAGGTTTTAGTTTTATTTTATTTATTTATTTTTAAAGATTTTATTTATTAGCATAGGAGCAAGGGGAGAGGGAAAGGGAGAAGCAGGCTCCCCGCTGAGCAAGGACCCTGGGATCATGAGCTGAAGGCAGACGCTTAACCACCTGAGCCTCCTGGGTGCCCTGCAAATTTTAGTTTTAAAGAAAATAATACTGATGTCGTAGGGTGTTTCTGAAGAGTAGCTGAGAACAGCTGTATAAGGAGGGGCTGCACAATGGACTCACGTGTTCACTGTTAGATCCACTCCCGTGGGGGTGCAGAGATGGTCAGGTTCAAAAAGATCCCCACACGGATTTCACCCAGTCACGGGAGACACGGTAAATACACAAGTCCCTGTACAGGAATTTCACCAAACGCAAAGTCCTTGTTAAAACAAGGTGATGTGGCAGAGTTGGCGGGCAAAACATCGTTTGACGCACTGGAACTAAAGCCCACCACCCAGAATTTTCTCTGCAGAGCTGAATGAAGGGAGGCATCAAGATCTGGGGACACATTGGCAAACAGACTGCTAATACTTAGGACAGAATGTGCATGTCGCCGATGGCTTGCTGAATTAAATGTGATTTTAATACAAAGATTTCTCAGATTGATGAGGAGTTTTGCCATCTAGTTCATACTTACTCTTACTTGCTAGGAAGAATTAATTTAGAAAAGAACACTTGATTTTCATTTGCCGGAAACCAAAGAATAAACTGGGACAGTGTGCTAAAACAGGCCTTGACAGACTTTCTCTTTCTCCGTAAAGGGCCAGATAGTAAATATTTTAGGCTTTCCTGGCCACGACAGGCTCTGTTGACACTACTCAACTCTGCCGTCATCGCAGGAAAGCTGCCACAGACAGCATGTGAACAAATGGGCATGGTCGTTTGCCAAAAATATTTTAAAAACATGGAAATTTATGTTTTATGGAATTTTCACGTATCATAAAATACCATTCTTTTGATTTTTTTTTTCCAACCATTAAAAATATAAACACCATTCTTAGAAGCCCACAGGCTGTCCAGACAGGTGGTGGGTTGGATTGGGCCACCCCCTGGACTAGAACTTCAGCGAACGTGGGAGTAACCAGTTTTCATTAGCAGGATAAATGAAGCAAAGCACCAAAAGGGACTTATGAGGAGTTAGCATAACTGATTTTAGCTTATCACAGGTGGTCCTAAATTTTTAGAACATGTGCCTATGAAAGTGTCTCAGAAGCTTAGCCTAGCCATATTGTCTGGTTTTGGTTTTTTTTTTTAAAGATTTTATTTATTTGACAGAGAGATAGCACAAGTAGGCAGAACTGCAGGCAGAAGGAGAGGGAGAAGCAGGCTCCCCGTTGAGCAGGGAGCCCAATTCGGGGCTCGATCCCAGGACCCTGGGATCATGACCCGAGCCGAAGGCAGCCGCTTAACTGACTGAGCCATCCAGGCGCCCCTTTTCTATTTGATAAAGATATAGCAATAATAAGTATTACTCTACATAATAAATCTAATGCAGAATCAGTTTGTGTTACTACAGTTTCTGTTGCTTGAGCAGATCAAAGATGTCGAGGGATGGAGAATTTTAAAATGTAAAAGCATACCTTCAGTCCTTAGTATGTCTCTGATCTTTCTGTGTGAATGCCTAAAGAGCATTCTCTCTTCCCATTCTGCAGCCCCTCATCTGCTATCCCATTGTGTGGGTCCTGTATTTCATCAGGACCAATCCTCTCTTCCTGGAATCAACCTAAATATCCAGTCATTAAGTTTCACAAATAATAGTGCAATGAATAATTTTGTTGTATAAATATATAATTGCATAATTTAATATATAATGTGTATATAGCACAATTGCAAATTTGTCTTTGGGATAAATTTCCAAAAGGGGAATTAATGGATCAAAGGTTGTAAATGCATTTGTACTTTTGCCTTCCATAATGATTATATTGATTGATAGCAGAATATGAGTGGTTGTTTCCCTCTGATTATAAAATGTGTTATCACGTTTTTCTTGCACTCCTTAAGTGAATTATGGTATCTTGTTTTAGTTTTAATTTGCATTTCTCTCATGATTGTGGTTGTAGATCCCTTCATACGATTATGATCCATTTGTATTTACTTTCACTGCACTGTCTTTTTATGGCCTTTGCTAGTTTTTCTACTGGGGATTTTTTTTAAAGAGCTCTTTATATATTTGGGAAATGAGGCCTTTGTTTTTGGTAATAGTCATAAGTTTATCTTTTAACATGGTTTATGATTTTAAAAATATCAAACTTTTAAAAATGTAGTCCTCTTTACTCCTTAGTTCTAGAAAATCTTTAGTTATTATAGCTTATAGCTTCTAAATCTGCCTTTCATTTCCTCTCTTTTTTTTTGTCTGTATGAGACTGCCCTTGTTTTAAATATGACAGTCTCTTAGTCTTCCCCCTTTCTTTTCTAAGGATACTTGTCATTGGATTTAAGGCCCACACTAATTGAGGATGATCTCATCTGGAAACTTTCAGCTTCATTACATCTGCAAACATCCTTTTCTCGTTAAGGTCATAGTCCTGGGTTCTGGGTGGGCATATCTTTTGGAGTGCTACCATTTGAGCCATTGTAAGAGTACTATTTGATTGTTTTTCTTATTTTCTTCTCCAGGGGTCGACTTTAAGAATTATATCCCTAAAGTTTGATCTGAATATTTAGAGCTCTTGACATGTATTTTCAATTCCTCTCTAAAGGAAAATTATTCTGTGCCTTCTGCCATCCAGGGTGTGGGTGCTGTGCCTAGCATTCCATTCTGGGACTTGCAAGAGCAAGTGACTGAGAACTTGTAATACTTAATTTTAATTTTTTTCTGCTCCATAAACTTTTGATTTTTTTTAAACATGTCTACATTAGGTCTTATTCCTTTTTTCATGTTTCAGCTGAAATGATATATTGAACTAACATGATACTGTGTTTAAATGTAATAATGGACGTCAAAGTCGTCTTACAGTGTTTAAATTCAAGAGGCAGGAGCCCAGCATCGCATTCCTAAGCATTGTCTATAGATCAGGTGGTGTTAAAACATCGCTAGTATAGAACAGAAATGGGTATACATAAGCTTTATAACTTTGGTCAAGTTTTATACTTTTCATTCAGTTACGTCCTAGAAAGTTTGAAATTTCAAAGATGTCAGCAAAAATATTGATTAGAATGGGTTTTAGGTTTATAATGATACGTGAGATTATGCATTTGCTCGCTCCACAGTCTCCGGTCTCAAAATTGAGTATAAAAACTGTCTGCAGAGTAGATTTATTCATACCGATCCTGTTTTCTTGCACAAAATCCTTAAACACACCAAGTAATGGATAGACTGAATATATTAACATGAGGTTGTAAACTGTATTTTTAAGGTTACAGTTATAACTTTTTAAGTGTGATGAAATGTCTTCCTTTTTACTCTTCTCAATAAAATCTATCATTTATTGTACTAAAGCCTTTATGACTGAGCCAACGACAGTCCTTTTGCTGCAACAGTACCGAGTGTAATTCAGCTGGCACCCTGACAGTTTTTCATAAGCTCCCTCCATATTTGGGGATCATTCTTCACCATACACAGGGCAGTCCTGTCACTGAATCTGTTACCTGGTAGCCTGCATAGTTTTTCTTTGTTTCTTTAGTTCTCGGTTTATCGGTGATAAATTCTCAGTCACCGTCAGGTTTGGCAGTTTTGCTCATGAGAATATGAATACAGAAAATTACAAGAAGCTACAAGGGAACTTGGTGGTCATTCTGGTCTGATTTTTTGCATCTTGAAAGTGGTGACATTGAAGTCGAACTAGAGAGGTGACCTAAATCACTTACTGTTGGGAGGGGGGAGTCTCCCTTAAAACCTGGGCTTTGGATCTCTACACCATTGTTCATTCCTCTACTTTTAGTGTCTATTCATAGTGCCTGTTAAGTTGCAAACTGTAGCTGCATAAACATTTCTTGAATATAAATAAACGTGAGCCTTTAATCTCAAAGCTTAAAGTATTCCTTCAGTGTTTATTTCTAAGATAGAATTGTATACAAAATTAACTCAATTTCAAACTCTCCCTGGTTAGGAAGTTTCTTATGTTTTTAATCATCAGGAGAGAAAATATTTAAATAGTAAGAATTGTCTGCTAGATATTTCAAAAGGCACTGCAAGATTATAGAGAGTAAGAGAAACTCATAGAAGCCTCATCACCAAGGTGTTGATCCATTAGAGTGTGTTTTTTCCCAGTCTTTTTTGGTGGTTTGTTTTTTTTTTTAATTTTTTAAATTTTTAATTTTTTGTCTCTGCAGAGATTCTTTCAATCAGTGATTCCAATTTTGTTTGCCTCTGAACTAAATGCGAGCATTTTCCTTTTTATCAACTTTCTTCTGAAAGAATCCTTTTTTTTTTTTTTTAAAGATTTTATTTATTTATTTGACAGACAGAGATCACAAGTAGGCAGACAGGCAGGCAGAGAGAGAGAGGAGGTAGCAGGCTCCCTGCAGAGCAGAGAGGCCGATGCGGGGCTCGATCCCAGGACCCTGGGACCATGACCTAAGCTGAAGGCAGAGGCTTTAACCCACTGAGCCACCCAGGCGCCCCAAGAATCCTTTTTTTAATGGACGCTTGAAGTTTTGTTTGAATGTACCATCATTTTACTCTTCCTCTTACATAATGCTGAAATAAGGTCACGGGGTATCCTTCTTGTCAGACTTGGGGACGTGTTTAGGGATGATGTTCTGAGCAGCATGGTGGGAGGGTCTTGAGGATACACTGAGGGGCTGCTTGAGAAAGCTTTTTTCAGTGACCTTGGTGGCTATGAAGGAGAATGAGTTTGCTTTGCCAGAGCCAACCACCTCATTTGTAAAAACCTTTGTAATTTTGATTAGAGAAAATGGTATTGTATTTTAACTGTAGTGTTTTCGACCACCATGTTTTCTGTTTTCTTGGTCCCAATGGTCGACAACGCCCTGTTCTTATTTTAGCCATGTGTTGGGGGAGAGGCAAAATATTACACAGTAATATACTTGGATTGCAAGAAACATTAGAATGAGAGAGGATGTGTGTCTTAGAACCAAGGAAACAGAATCTGAAATTTAACGAATACTCATTGAATGTGTCATGCATTTCCTAATTTCTTTCTAGTGTTTATGAGGTAGATATTATTCTTCCTGTTTTATGAATGAGGAACACTTACAGAGAGGTGGAGGGACTGGCCAAGATCAATGGAACTTGAAAGCAAGAGAGCTGAGCTCAAACACAGGTATCCTTGACTCGAGAAGCTCCTAATCATCATCCCACAAAAAAGGCTCTGAAAGGTGAATCGGTCTGAACAGAGATTTTGTTTTTTGATTCCACTCACATCAAAAGAAAATCAGATGTCAAATGGCTGTTTTTGTTTGAAGACAAATAATTAAAGGTTCTTCGTTTAGAATAATAAAAGTAGAGAAACTAAAAATGAATATCTGAACTCCAACGACCCAGAAGCATTCTGTTATTTGTATATACATAGAATTGCTGTGTTGCACCCTCTGGGGGAGGAGGCCCTGTGCAACTTTGTACCCCGTGTGAAGGGCACCCCTGAAGTGCATCATGGTGTGTGATGGAGAGCTTTCTGCCCACGAGGCTAGCAGTGTGTCTCTGGACCTATGTTGACGTATATTGAACAGGAAGTTTGCAGTAGAGATTTTCTGGGTTTGTGATCTGGTTTTGGCATTTGCTCCGGTCACCTTGGGCCATTAACCTAATTAATTCTTCTCTGCTTTGGTTTTCTCATTTTCTTATCTCGATGTCCGAATCAAGTAGCTTTAGCACATTCACTTTCTTTATGGAGAATCTTCATTGGTGCTTTAGCTACAAGGGGCACATAGCTACAATGCCTAGAGGGGGAGCAAGAACACGTAGTGTCTTCTTAGGCAAGTCCCATCGTGCGGGTGACTTGACTCCGACTTCTTGAAAGAAATTCTTGGTGTTGGGTCATATCTTTAAGAGCATTGTCCTGATACATCACCTAGAGTATTACAGTAGATCTGCCCATGCTATCTGTATGTTAGGATGTTTAAAAGATGTTTTCACACATATAGACAGTAGATTTGCTACTGTTAAATTACAAATAATGTTCAGCATTGAAATATCTAGAGGATGCTTTATTTCTTTGTAAGATCAGTATTTTATAGCATGTTACACATTTTTCCCATTAAGTTTCTAGTTTTTAAATAAGTATGCGACTTACATAAGTTGATTAATTATATAAGTATATGTGGTGTTCTTCTCATATGGAACTTGAGAGCTATTTTCTGTTCACTTATCTCCCTTTTTACCTTAAAATTTTTAGTCAAATGTGATAGGAACAATTTAAGAAGTGACAAAATGAGTGAGTGAGCTGTTTTAGGTGGTTTCTCAAAGAAAGAGAAAGAAGCTCCTGTTTTAGTCAGGCATCTCAAAAACTGCCTAATAAGTGACTTCTTAGAATTCCTTGTAGGTTTAAAAATAAGGAGCTAAATTATTTTGATATTGATGGTATACATATATTCTGCAACTTACCTTTTTTTCCTGTCATTTTTAGGATTCTGAGTAACAATAAAATATCCGAGCTGAAGAATGGCTCATTTTCTGGGTTAAGTCTCCTTGAAAGATTGTGAGTATTTTTTTTTTATATCTTATTATTTTACTTACTGCATTTTTTTGTTTATTATGAGCTCTCTTTGAGTGAAAGATAATACTGAGCTGCATTTTTATTGTAAGTCTTTTCTTGAACTTCCGATTTTTAAAATAAAAATTTGGAGTTTTCCCAAAATTTTATTATAAAAAAGTTTAAGAATAAAATTTCAAGAAACAGTTACTTAATTGGGTGTTGGCAAGCTTTCTGTAAAGGGCCAGATAGTAAATAATTTAGGCTTTCTAGGCCATGTGGTCTCTTTCACAATGCCTCGGTTTTGCCAGTATAGTGGGAAAGCAGCAAGAGACAATAAATAAATGAATCGATGTTGAGGTGCTGTTATTTGCAAAGTGGGGTGGCGATCATGATTTGCTGACCACTGGCTTTTGGAGCAGTGAAGTTCTGTCATGAAATGTGGGTGGGGCTTATAAAATAGTCAAGTAGAATTTAAACACATAAAGGAGGGAAATTTTTGGATCAACTTTGATATGTTATTCATATCTCTTTGAATGCAATAATTGTGCTTTGCATAGAAATTAGGTCTAGTTTTGTTCATGATCAGATATATTATTAGTAGTGCTTATTTTTTTGCCTTGGATTTTACACAGTGCATATTTAATTTGCTTGTATTAGGATTGATAGTCCAGGATCACGTTTCAAATTCCTCTTATTACTCATACATTTAGGATTATATTTCAGGACTTTTTTTTCTCCTTTTTCCTTTGGTGTTGGCCCACCCAACGTGGGCTTGAACTCATGACCCTAAGATCAAGAGTTGCATGCTCTGCTGACTGAGCCAGCCAGACGCCCCTCAAAAACATTTCAGATGTATGTAAGGTTTGGGTAATATAAGGAATCTCTACTGTGACCTCCCCAGTTCTGCAAAATTAGAGATTTCCCTTACTTTCTTGGTTCTCTGTGCTCTGCTTCACTCTTTTTCTTTCTGTGTGGTCTTCCCTTGACCATCTTTCCCACTGGTTTCTACAAACTCCCACAAGACATTATTGCTTTGATCACAGATGTGTTATTTAAGCATGTATGTAGAGTTTTTATTTATCCTTTTATATATGCCTGTTCTTTTCATTGATCATGTCTTAAATCAAAAGTCTTTTTTTTTTTTTTTAAGTAGGCCTCATGTGCAGCGTCGAGCCCAACACCGGGCTTGAACTCATGACCCTGAGATCAAGACCTTAGCTGAGATCAAGAGTCAAGACACTTAACCAGCTGAGCCGCCCATGTGCCCCTTAAATCAAAAGTCTTAAAATCAGGTTTTTCCATTTTTTTATAAACATATATAAAAATAACGCTTTTACATATATAAAGTAGCAGTACCTTCATACTTAACACATACACGTGAATATGTATGTATGTATGTACACATAGACATGTGTATAGTGTTCAGTGCTTAAGTCTCAGATTTTCTTGCTTCTGTTTTCATTCAACTATTCCTGTTCTGTTCCATGTAGGCCGTGTGCCTCAGAGGGGCTGGTCATACCTAAGCCCCAGGCCCGACTTGGCGGTGGATGGTCCTTCACTCACATTCCATGGGCCCAGGGTGAGGAATGGGCACTGACCAATTCAACTGAGTCAGGATTTGCTCAGCACTTTTTGGGAAAGGAATTTCCTTGCTTGTCAACAGAACAGATGGTTGCACAGCCTCGAGGCTGTCCTGCCACTGACTTGGGCCGGAGCCGACACACCAAAGAACAGGGAGTAGGGCCTGTCATGGTCAGCAGCAGGGAGGCTGGAGGGACCTTGCTGAAGCAAGGTGAGGCAGTATGTTCCCTTTGGGCTTTCTGTTTCTTGTAAGAAAAGTCATTGTGCTTGACAGATAGCCTTAGCATGTCGCACAATGTCACGCACTGAGTAGCTGCTTGGTTAATAATGGAAGGATCAGTGGGATCTCTTTTTCCCCAAGGAAGGATGATAGGGACGCCTAGGTTATAAATGGTGTCTGTTGTGTTTATAAACATGTTTTAGTTTTGGCCCCTAGAGTTGCTGTGGTTGTTCATGTACATCATACAAAGTATGGGCATGAATAACTACCCTTTTTACATTTACTTTTTAATTTCATTTTGGTCTTTGACCTATTTTCCGTCATTTATTGATGAGAAATCCCTATACAGGATAGAAACATACCAGGTTGCCACAAACCTGTTAGGTGATAGGAAGATGCTGCTGTGATTGTTTTTAGCTAAGGGCCTGTTTATACCTGAATCCCAAAACACCACCTCTCTTTTGTAGGATCACAGATACAGATATAGATAGGATAGATGGACTCGCACATGCATATGTGTGTGTACATATATGAGTGTGCGTGTATATATATATACATATACACAGACTAAGACCCCAGTGATGACTTTGGGACCTGGGCCATCTCTGTTGGGAAACATTTTAACCTAAGCTCTGCTTTTTTACAGACCCTTCAAAGCCCACACCTGAGTCTTGACCTCACTGCCGCTGTGTGGGACCTGCCCCCCCCCCCCCCCCCCCCCACCGCGTGCTGTCACCATGGGAGAACAGCACACTGCAGAAAGAAAGAAAAAGAGATAATATGGCTAGGCTCTTCCTGTTCTGGTTTTGAGAAAGAAGGACAGGGGGCAAGGGTTCCAGAGGAAGTGCCCTATCAGTGGGGCCTTTGTCTGTGAGCATGAGCTCAGACAGAGCTCCTTATTCCTGCAGGTTCCTGCTGGGACCAGTGGCTGGAAAGGCCCCAGATGGCCTGAGAGCTGAGGCTGGCTGGTCCCTTGTGGAAACTCCCTGGTCTTTGGTTTATCTTGTGCTCTAAAAATTAGGTAAAACAAAGCGGTCCCATAGCCAGTGGCTTGACCCTTTGCCAGGAATTCATGACCAAATACTGATGAATGTCTTCTCAGTCCTTTCCTGGTGTAGCTCCATTCATCTTCTGTGGGTGTGGAAGGTCGGTGTTGGTGCAGGGTGATGAGGAGGGAGGATTAGGGGGGACTTGGGGTTTTCCTTCCCCTGGAACCCAGCACTGTCTTTTTCCCAGTTACACTTTCTACGGCCTTGGTCTTCTGTGATTTGCTGTACTGATGTTATAGCTAAAGCCTGTATAGATTTTGTAATTTCCATGCCACCTCCTTGAATAACCTCTTAATTCTTTCTGCTCTTTTCATAGCTTTTCTCATTTTCCCTCTCTACCAGGTCATCTAACTTTTAACTAACCTACTCCACCTCTGTGTCCCACTGTCTAAAGACTGTCTTGTCCTTCCTTCATGTCAATCAACTTTGTTCTTTGAGTTGTATGCTTTGTATTCTTCTGTGATTTTCTTCACTGTAGGATTCTATTCATGGACTCTGGTTTGCTTGGGATCTCATCATATATCTGTGAAATATCTTAGGGGTCTTCTCTTCCAAGACACTGCAGAGACTCGAAGACTTTGTCTTGGGTTCTCTGTGTATCAGACACAAGCTGTGTGAATGCAGTGGTCGTTACTAGACTGCTCATGGTTGCTGTAACAAGATACCATAGACTGGGTGCCTTAAACAGCAGACATTTAGGGGTGCCTGGGTGGCTCAGTGGGTTAAAGCCTCTGCCTTCGGCTCAGGTCATGGTCCCAGGGTCCTGGGATCGAGCCCCGCATCGGGCTCTCTGCTCAGCAGGGAGCCTGCTTCCTCCTCTCTCTCTGCCTGTCTCTCTGCCTACTTGTGATCTCTGTCAAAAGAAAAAAAAAAAAAACTTAAAAAAAAAAAAAAACAGCAGACATTTATTTCCTTCTACTTCTGGGGGCTGGAAGTTCAAGATCCAGGCACTGGCAGGGTTGGTTTCTTCTAGGGCTGTGGGGAAAGGATCTGTTCCGGGCCTTTCTCCTTGGCTTGTAGATGGCCTTCTTCTCCCTGTGTCTTACCATGGTGTTTCTTGTGTGTGTGTGTGTGTGTGTGTGTGTGTGTGTGTGTTTGTGCCCACATTTCCTCCTCTTATAAGAACACTGGTCACATTGAATTAGGGCCACTCCAATGTTGTCATTTTTGAGTTGATTACCTCTTTAAAGAACCCGTCTCCAAATACAGTCCCATTTCCAGGGAAGAGGCGTTTGGACTTCAACAAGGAGTTTTGGAGGGGACAATTCTTATGACAATGATGTAGCATTTTTGTAGATTTGTTAATGTCTGTTTTTTTTGCCTATTCCTAATTACTCTGCCTTGGAAGAGATGAAAGAACAGAGAAAAAGGACTTGGTTTTTGGCTATTGAGTTCCAAAAGTCTTACTGAGTCCAATACAGAAAAGAGATTTGAGAAAAGGTAACATAAGAGGAACTTCCTCCATTTCTAGATACACATTCTGTGGGCTCACTGGGGAGTTAGAGGGAATGTAGAAAGATCTTATACGTTGGTGGGTCCCTAAGAAGGGTCTCATCTTTGCTTCCCCATCCCTACTGGGTTTAGGGAAAGGACAGGGGGAAAGACCATGTAATAAAACCAATATATGGTTCTGGATCTAAGGGCAAAGGGTCTCTGAAGCCTCTTTCCTGGAGAAGAAGCAAACCCTCGAAATTTCCCAGGGCCCATTGCAATATAGGGGCAGAAGAACTGGTCACATAGCCATTGAGGCACATGGGCTAGGACAGTCCTGTAGAGTTTCCCAGGGGAACAGCAGACTGGCCCTTGTTGAGCAGAGATGTGGTTGTTTGCAAAGAGCTGGCAGTAAGTGATTTATTTAGGGTCTGGGCTACTCAAGTTGAGTTCTGGACTGAAGACCTAGCTAGCTGCTTAAGTGACTTGAGGTTTTTGTAAATGACATCAGTTTCAAATTTTTCGGAGTTAATTGAAAAAACGCAGTGGCTGATTTTATTCCTTCACTGCTCGTCCTTCCTGCACGTCTCTCCTTAGGTCTTCCACATGCGAGCCTGAGAGCATTCGGTGCTCCAGCAGTGGGCTGAAAACCACTCCCCTCTGCCCCGGGAACCCTCAACCAATGCCTGAGAGCAGATGGTGGACAACCACCTGACCACCCCACCTTTCAGGAGGGGTGACCCCTCAGCTGCTCTATGCTCGCTTCCACAGTTCCCCCCCTGGGACTGGAGGTCTCCTCATCAGTGCCCCTTGCATGGGCTTCCTTCTCATTAAAGGTTGGCTGGTTTAATTAACTAGCAAGTACACTTCAGAGATTAAGGAAATCTGCACGTCAAGCTGCCTCCATCAGTTCCTTTGATTTGAAGGATAGCTTCTGAAGGGGATTCATTTTCTCTCTTTCGCTCCCTCTCTGATATAATAAAATAAGCCTGGGTGCACATATCCTTCATTTTAGTGTATTGTGATTCTCCCTCTTTTTTTTTTTTTTATGATTTATTTATTTGAGAGAGAGAGAGAACATGCGAGTGGTGGGGGGTGGGGGGGGTCAGAGGGAGAGAATCTTTAAGCAGATTCCCCACTCAGCACAGAGCCCAACTCCGGGCTCGATCTCATGACTGCTGAGATCATAACCTGAGCTGAAACCAAAAGTCGGACTCTTAGCTGTCCGAGCCACCCAAGTGCCCCTAGAGTATTGTGGTTCTTGTTATGTATTTGTCCATATTTAGTGACACTCCTCTATATACTAATTACTGACACTAAAATGACATACCAGCCATGTGTTTGACTCCCAAGCTTCTGTTCTATCCCAAATGTTGGGTCCAGGTCACCATAGCATCCCCCTCTAGCTGTTGCCAGGGCCAGCCGGAGCTAGTAAGAGTGATGAGGGATGTTTAGCCATGGGGCTTTGAGAAAGTTTTCCTGGCTCCTGAGGAATAAAGGAATAAAGAATCCACTCTTTGTCATGACTTTGTGCTTGGAGGTGGTTTGTGGACCTTGGCATAGCCTATCACGATTGAGGGTCAGCCTGAAGGCCAAGTTGACTTTCTGGGAAGGTCAGAGAAACGTGGAGAAACCACTTACGCTGTCCTAGGTCTTTATTTCCCTTAATGCCAGAGAATTTCCTTCATTGCTGAAACCTTTTTGAGAAGACGTTTCTAATACTTGCAGTTTAAAAAAGCATCTTTTCTGCTACAGTTGACATTCTTTCCTAAAGGAGCGCGCTCTGTTTTCTAGGAACTATTAACACACTGCTTTAATTTTGTTTCAGCAATTCTTGTGCACTTTTTCATTTATGTTTTAATAATCCAGCATAGTTGGATGTAGCGATAGACCCTAAAGTTCGACTCCTGTTCCCTAGGGAAGCTGTGATTGGTAAGGGAAGGGGAGATGTTAAATGAAAGAATCTGGCTCTAAATATCTTTTGGCAATGCCTGATTAATATGGCTATTATTAAGTATTATATAATATGTCAAGGAGTTTTTATTATTAAAGAAAAAGTGTATCTTTAAATCATATTATAGTTCTCAGTTATTCATGAGCGGTATAATATAGAAATACATGTAGTACATCATTGGCCACAGATTTATGGACTGCTTTAGCTAAATCAGTACTTGTTGTAGATGTGGTTTAAAATCTGAAAAGAGAAACATATGTTTTTTAAAACAACAGAACTGACATATTTTTGTTTGCAGAGCTATTTTGCTTATCCAATACAAGTCAAAAATATGCCGACTGAATTTTCTCCTAAAATATCATTTCTTTTCAAGGTGTAGGATTGGGATTATTTGGGCCAGGGGGAGACAGGCACTAATAGGTTGGGCCTGATGATTAATTTTACTTCCTGGGACTTAAAAAGTTGGGGACAAAAAATAATTTTTATTAATGAAAATTTTTAAACATACAAATTTAAAGAATTAATGTAGTAATCTCCCATATCACCAATTTATTTACACAGATGCAATAATTAGTAATGATTTGCTTTCATTTTTTTTCTTTCTCTTGAATCATGCCTACACATACCACACGTTTGCCAAATTACTTGAAGGTCAATTGCAGACCTCATGACACTCTGCCTTTATTGAGAAGTGTAAGTAGTTATGAGTAAGATGCAGCTGTCTCTGTGTTGCCTGAGTTTATGAATATCATAATGATTTTGTAGCTAGCTGTAATTTACCAAAAAGACTTTTGTAGTGAAGGTCAGGTAACATAATTCTGTCTCTCGGCCATGATGTACTTTTTTATCCATTTATCAACTGTCTTCATCCATTCTGGCTGCTGTCACAAAATACCATAATGGGGTAGCTTGCAAACAACAAACATTTATTTTTCAACAGACATTTAGTTTTGGAAGCTGGGAAGTATAAGATCAAGGTGCCAGCAGATTCATTGTTCGGTGAGTGACTGCTTCTTAGTTGGCTGTAACCTCACATGGCAGAAGGGGATGAGGAAACTCTGGGGTCTCTCTTATAAAGGCATCAATCTCATGCATTAGATCTTGGCTCTCATGACCTAAGCACCTTTCAGAGGCCCCACCTCATAATTCCATCACTTTGGGAGTTAGGATTTCAAAATACGAATTTTGGGAGGACACAAACATCCAGACCATAGCAGTGTCCATCTGCACTCTGTAATGTCTGTCAGTCCCTCTCGACTGAATAGATGGACGTAGACACTGCCTGTGTGGAGCTTTGTTCTCTCCGTGAAGGTGGTTTAAGCAATCAGTAGAGAGTGACGAGGGCCACAGCAGAGAAAATACAGGGCACTGTTGTTCAGAGATTTTTTTTTTTTTTTTTTTTGGAAAGAGGAATGCTGTTCAAGATATAAAGGATTTGTAGGAGTTAGTCAGGCAAGAAAACCAGGATAGAGGTGAGGATAGATGCTGGGGGAGAGTGTGTATGTCAAGGACAGAGCAACCGTGTGCCAAGGTCTGGAGGTGAGAGAAATAGGACTCTTTCAGGAAATGTCTTGAAATATGACTACTAATATGAAGAGAGAAAGGCTGGCTAAGTGTTAAAGAAAGGTGTGGAGCAGAATGGGAAGTCAGTTAGGGCCGGGGCCGTGGAGGGGCTTGTAAGTAACTTTAAAAAGTCTGGACTTTATTCTGAGGGAGCTGGAGCTCTTGGAGGTTTTAACCAGCACATGTTCAGTTTTATGCTTGGGAAGATCACTTTATTTATTTATTTATTTTTAAAAGACTTTTTATTAATTTGAGAGAGAGAGAGTGTGAGCTAGAGCACAAGTAGTGGGGAGTGGCAGAGGGAGAGGGAGAAGCAGATTCCCTGCTGAGCAGGGAGCCCAACACAGAACTTGATCCCAGGACCCCGGGATCACGACCTGAGCTGAAGGCAGACACGTAATTGACTGAGCCACCCAGGCGCCCCAGGAAAATCACTTTAAATGGAGTGTAGATGAGAGGAGCAAGGACAGCAGCCAGCACTGTGTGGGGGTAATGATGGCGAGGAGGAGGGAGAGGTGAATGGCTTTCACACAAGGCTGGAAGTCTGGACAATACCACATCTAATAGCTTTTTCCAATGAATAAAAGTTATCAAACATGCAGAGAATTTGGAAGAATGGTATCTCTAGCACTTTGATTTAACCATTGGCAATTTCTTGGCATGTTTGCTTTATCCGTCTCCCTCTTGCTCTAGGTGTAGATTGACTCAGTTCCTTTAGTAAATCTCCACTGTTGTCAGTCAGAAAGATGTGTTTAAATCCTGACTTCTGGCTTGGCCACTCAGAACTTGGCCTAGTTTCATAATCTTTCTGCATGTGAGTTTTTTATCTGCAGCCAGAATCCTATCTTTTGGGATTGATTCTGAGAGCTTAATGGGATGGTCGGTGACAGATACCAACTTGCTGAAATTAGTGATTCGTGTAACTGAGGAGCCCAGAGAGTTAGAGCTGGACTTTAGGCTTGGCTGGATCCAGGGGCTCAGCATTAATTCTTTTCCTATCTTTTGGCTTCATTAGACAGGCTCTTATTTATTTATTTATTTTTAAAGTAAGCTTTGCACCCAACACGGGGCTAAAATTCATGACCCTGAGGTCAGGAGTTACATACTTTATCTACTGAGCCAGCCAGGTGCTCCCTAAACAGGCTCTTAAATCGTGGTAGCAAGAGGGTCTTAGGGTTACCTCTTGACCTGTAATTAAACCAGTGGAAGTGGCCATTCTGTGTCTCCATCTATCTCCTCCCCACTGCCCCAGGCCCTAGGTTTAGTTGGACCAGGTTCATGTAATCCTGCCAAGTTACTAAGACTACCGTGTTTGAAAAACCTCGTTGGAGGTTGATCCAGGGCCATACCTGGAAGAGTGGTGTTGGGGATTCTGGAGCACTGTCTGTACCAGATGGTCTATGAGAGAAGTAAGTATGCTTCTCTCCAGTGCAAGGGAGAAGGCAGCAAAAAAAAAACAAACCCCAAAACCTAAAAAAATGTTTAGCACAGCAATTAAACATGAAATAATTGATAGCAGTCATAGTTTGAGTTATCATTGTTAAATTCTGGAACCTTTCTTATGTGCTTTCCTTCCTCACCTCCACCTACTCTAAAGGTTTTGAATTTTCTCCCCCCATAGGAATACATTTTATTTATTTGTTTATTTTTTAAGGTTTTGAGTTTTTGAATGACTGACAGTCTTCCCCTTTCTCCTCTTGCCCTCAAAACAGGCGGGTGGGTAGAGTCTCCTGAGGTCTGTGCCCTAGATGTGCATGCTTGGCCTGGCGCTGGGGGCTTTCATGTTAGTGGGCCAGTGTCTTCATCTGGGTTTTCCCAGGAGCAGTTCCTGAGATGGAATTTTGGGTTCAGGTGGCTCATTTGAGTGGTAGTCCGAGAAATCTCACAGATCAGGGAGTGGGACAAGGAGAGGGGCGGTGTGTGGTGCCTTCCTGGTGGAGCACACTTCATCCTTAACCCCCAGAGGCCGGGCTGCTCTTGCTCCCCTCTCTCATGGGGCGACGGTTCTTCTCAGGGTCCCTTATGCCCTTCAGTTCTGACTTTTCTGGAGTGGCTCTTAGGAGTTGGCCAGCTGAGAGAAAGGCTGCGGGACAGAGTGGCAGGTCGGGGGGCAACTACCCTAGGCTTGCTGTCTGCCTCTGGAGCCATTTGGGCCCCCGGCAGGTTTTGGGGATAAGGGATGCTGAGGCCATGGCATTTGTAGCAGGGAACTTATTCTCTGCCTGGTTTTCTTTTTCTCTTCAAGTTGCTACACCAAGGACATCTCTTTTTTTTTTACCCCTTCGTTAAGAGGAGAACTTAAAAGCTGATTAGAAATTCAGAGAGAAGGGTAGGATTGGTGAGTTCACCTGAATATCTCTTGAGACTTTTGTTACCGTCCAATTCCATTTTGTGAAGCTACCTGGCCTTTTTAGATATTTTCGTTTACTTTATTGAAAAAAAATATCGTAGAGGCTGTGGTACCAAAAAAAAAAAAAACCAAAAAAACCCAAACGAAACAAAAACCCAAACCCAAAAAGTTAGGTCAGCTGCCAACATTGACAAAGCTGTTTTCTTGGGGAATAGCAAATCTGAGTTCTGATCAATGAAATACTTAGTAGTGGTAATCAGAGCATAGATTTTATGCTTAATGGTTATTTTTTTTAAGGTTTTATTTACTAGAGAGAGCGTGCACAGGCAGGGGGAGTGGCAGAGGAAGAGGGAGAAGGAGACATACTGCTGAGCAAGGAGCCCGATGCGGGGTTCAATCCCAGGACCCTGGGATCCTGACCTGAGCCGAAGGGTGATGCTTAACTGACTGAGCCATCCAGGTGCCCCAGTTTTTTTTTTCCTTTTTTTTTTTTTTTTAAGAGAGTTAGAACATACTGGGGGTTCAGTATTATTTAGACAAATAGGGCTCTGATTTGGGGAGGAGAGTGGAATGTGGTTCTGCCCCCCCCCCCCAAGAGCGCCTGGTGTGTGACTCTGGGAGTAAGACTCCAGAAAGAGGGAGCAGGATTTGCTGTCGAGCATGATGCTTCCGGGGTTCACAGACTGCACTTCCAGAGAAGTGTTACTGAGGTGTTCTGACCAGTGTCTATCACCATGTATTAAACAGCATGGCCAGTGTGGGAAGCCAGTGTCAGTGACACAGCGAGAATGCTGGACTTGGGGTGCCTGGGTGGCTCATTTGGGTAAATGTCTGCCATCGGCTTAGGTCATGATCCTGGGGTCCTGGGATGGGGGTCCTGCATCAGGCTCCGTGTCCTCAGCTGGGAGCCTGCTTCTCCCTCTGCCACTCCTGCAGCTTGTGCTCTCTCACTCCGTCAAATAAATAAATAAAATCTTAAAAAAAAAAAAAAAGGATGCCAGACTTAACAATAAATAAATGACAAAGGGCAGATGGTCAGTCTCATCAGGATGTTTTTGTGAAATTTTCAGGAAACCTGTTCAGAAACTAAACCCAGTGTTGTCACTAGTATATATCAATACTTTGAATGAACTGTTAGAAAAAAAATAGCATGTTATGAAGCCGGCCATACATCAGATAGTTTTCATTAGCTGATGGGACAGTAAAATTGAATGTGCTTCCTTTCACTGGATGGAAGAAAATAATGTGCTTCAGCGCACACTACAGTAAGACTTCCTTGGGGTTCTTCTCTTCAGCACAGGTAGACAAGGGAAGTCAGACACTTTCTGAGTTGGTGTGGTTTGAAAAAGGTACACGCTGGATTTTGCTCTAGTTTATAGACTGTTTGGGCTCAGGCTAACATCCCATGATGGGGCAGTCATTATAGAAGATCCCAGAGACATGTCACATCAGTGTCATGCTAACAGGTGGCACCGGTGGCCCAAGACACACTTCTAGGAAGGCCTTTTTTTTTTTTAATTTTTTAAAAAATTTTTAAGATTTTATTTATTTATTTGACAGAGATCACAAGTAGGCAGAGAAGCAGACAGAGAGAGAGGGAAGCAGGCTCCCCGCGGAGCAGAGAGCCCGACTCGGGGCTCTATCCCAGGACCCTGGGATCATGACCTGAGCTGAAGGCAGAGACTTTAACCCACTGAGCCACCCAGGTGCCCCTAGGAAGCCTTTTAAGTCTCCAGTAAGTAAGGGACTAGAGGACCTGGTGAGATGGTGTGTAGTGGGCGTTGCTCTGCGTTTCTGGATGGTTTCACCAACTCTGTGTGCCGCCTTATGCCATGTGTATTTGTAAGGAGATGTCACACACCTCATAACACCAAGGTGTTGCCACTGTTAGGTAAAGAAGGGAGAAGGGAAGGACAAGAGAAGTTGCAAAGAGTTTCTGTGCATAGTCTGATGCCAGGTGCCCTGAGAGGTGACTGGAAGCCACTCCTGGCTTCAGCAGACAAGGTTCTGAGTGAGTCCCCCTCAAGAGTGTGACAAAACTCAAGATTGGGCCAGCCACTGGCAGGAATGTGATCAGGGACAGTGGGCCACTGTTCTGCTTCTGAGTGCTCCTGTAGTTGACTGTCTGCTATCTTTGAGACCTCTGAACATTTGTGTGGGGGCGCTTGGGTCCCAAGCTGGGCCCAGGCTCCCACCAGAGAGCAGCAGCCTTAGCAAGCGGCCCAGATCCTCACTGGTGGAGGGCTACAGCTTTGGCGCTCACCACTGGCCCCTGGTGGCGGTGTGCTGACATGGCAGGGCTGTGCACAAGAGTGGGAGTAGATTGAGATTGCCCTCAGATGCCCTAGCCTTGGGGGCTGCTAGAGCTTTGCTTTGAGCTACATGTTGTGAATGATCACATTTTTATTTCATAGGAATCCTAACCATAGAAGCCCAGGGAAGGAAAAGATGAAAAATATGAAAAATGAAATGACATGAGTTTTAAGAGCGTATATTTTAGAAGATGGTTTTTAAAAATTCGGTTTAATTGTGTTCACAAATACAATCTCTGATTTGTTTTGATAAAACTCAAGTATAACATACTAAGAATAAAACTGTAGAAAGAATATATAGGATCGTAGCTTGGCCATAACTTTGAATTCAAACAATATAGGGACATATATATCCTTTTTTGTATGTGCCTTTATTATATTGACCAAAACAAATGGCTTTGGAATCAGATTTCTTGAATTTGAATTCTGGCTTGCTATAGAGGTTAACCTTTTTGGCGTTGATTTCCTCCCAGTATTGTTGTTTTCTGTGTGGCAGGTATCTAGTTTGCCTAAATATTTGTTATAGTGCTTATAAGTGATAACTTTTATTCTGTTTTTAACAGGGACCTCCGAAATAATCTCATTAGTAGTATAGATCCAGGTGCCTTTTGGGGACTTTCATCGCTAAAAAGATTGTAAGTATTTGAATTGCTTGCCTACGAATTTGAACTGTTCTTTTCTTTTTCTTTCTTTTTTTTTTTTAAGGTTTTATTTATTTTACAGTGAGATAGAGTATGCACGAGAGAGAGAGCGAGCGTGCGCGCACACGGAAGCGTGAGCAGGGGAAGAGCAGAGGGGGAGGGACAAGCAGACTCTGCCCTGAGCGCAGGACATAGGTCTCCATCTCACAACCTTGAGATCATGACCCAGGTTGAAATCAAGAGTTTCATGACCTGAGCCACGATCAAAAAAACGACCGAGCACCTAGGCACCCCTGAACTGTTCCTTTTATAAGGAGCTGTTACCCTCCTTCAAATTTTAACATGATTAAAAGAAATGGATTTTAAACAATTTTTAGTTTATTGACTAGGTCCATGATAGAAAAAAGAATATTTAATATAGGTAGCGTAGAAAGTGGTTAATTTGTGCAGTAATTTGACTTATTTGATGGTAGATGGTTGAGTCCTTCTTACGCTAAGGAAATGATTACTGTATTGGCTTTGCCAGTGATGATCATATGTCATGCATAGAGGATTTTCAAGGTATGAATGCGTGCAAACTCTATCTGTTGTATATGCGTATCATTTGAGGCCCCTTTCTATTAATGGTTTAAAGTCTTGCTTTTTGCATGTATACTTTATCTGTGTGTTATTATTTCAAAATCTACAAGCAATTTTTATTACTTCTGAAGCTAAACAACTCCCCTTCACTCCTTTTTATGTGGTCTCCACAGCTGCCTATGAACATTCTCCCGTTGGAGACGTTGTCCTACACTCGAGCCCTGTGGACTGTCCCACCCTCCCTTATTCCTACGAAAGACATTTCTTACTATTAAGTGCTGGCTGCTTACCATAGCCTGACTTGTTGGGAAGAGCCACAGAGCCTTTGGGGCAACTCTAGTTAATGGAAATAGCCCTACCACATGCACAGGGGAGCCGTCACAGATAAAGCCATCCTCAGAACGTACCAAGGAAGGGGGGGGTTACCTGGAAGGGAAGGGCCTGCTACAGGAGTAGACCTTCCAGTCTGACCTTGCTCCTGAGGGATGAGTCCTGCGTATCGGAAGATAACGAGATGGGTGTTCTAAGAGAGTGGGCGTTGGTGTGGAGCCAGAGTGTGAAGTACAAAGTGGAATGTAGTCTGGTCCTAGAGAGATTAGGCTCTCATAGGCCCAAGATGACCTGCTAGGTTAAGGAACTTTGAATGTCGTTAGACAGCGTGGGGCTAGCGGGACTTTTCGAATATGGAGTTGACATCAGACTCGTGTTTCAGAATGTTTCTGACGGCAGGAAGGAGAAATCATGTAAGTGCTCACAACTGGGGACAGAGGATGTTGGGGATGAGACGGTGCTTTCATTCTTCTTAACAGTCAGCCCTTCCTCTGTCCCTGTCTCTCTCTCTCTCCTTTTTTTTTTGGTTCTTTCATGCTCCTTTATTTGTTTGTTTGTTTGTTTATTATTATTATTTTTAAAGATTTTATTTATTTGACAGACAGAGATCATGAGTAGGCAGAGAGGCAGGCAGAGAGAAAGAGGGGGAAGCAGGCTCCCTGCTGAGCGGAGAGTCGAACATGCGGCTTGACCCCAGTACCCTGGGATCATGACCCGAGCTGAAGGCAGAGGCTTTAACCACTGAGCCACCCAGGCACCCCTATTTATTTATTTAAAGAATTTATTTTTAAATAATCTCTATGCCGAACATGGGGCTCAAACTCACAACCCTGGGGTCAAGATTCACCTGCTCTACAGACTGAACCGGCCACATGTCTCTCTCATGTTCTCTTATTATTTAATGTTTATAAAGTATTGAGGGCGCCTGGTTTTGTTTTTTTGTTTTTTTGTTTTTGTTTCCCATCTTCTTTGTTTCCCATATTGTTTGTTTGTTTAATAAAATAAGCTATGTTTGCTCTGAGTTGAATCATGCCAAGATAGTTAAATGCTGACAAGGACTTTCCCTCCTAATACTTGTAACATTTTGTATCTATGATTCTGTCCTTCCAGACTCATTCCTTTTTACAGTCAGGTCCAGTTGTTAGAGTTGGCTATGCTATTTTTGCTTATTTAAAAAATACTATTTATGCAAATATAATTTTTTTTACATCTAAAATGTATCCTCTGAAGCTCTCCTCTCAATGCCCCATCTTGGTCAGTCCTAGTGTTCTGAATTCTAGAAGATGAGACATCGCACGAGTTAAAGGATTCTCCCTTCACTGTGTAACATTGTTTGAAATTTCAGTCAGACTCTGTAGGAGGGGACATTATGGCCACAGTTTTTCTTGAGGCCGCCGGGTGGCGGTTCATTGTTTTCATCAGACTTTGGTGCGCTCTGGAAGCCCTGGGTTGTCTCAGGAGGTCTCGCCCTGGATCCATTTTCTTCCCTGTGCACTCTGCTCTCCACTGTTTTCCAGCGAAGTCTTTTTAATGAGGCAAGTCAGAAAAACTGGCCCGTCTGGAGTAGGGCATTGGTGTTAATGCAGACTGGAGTTCTGGGTAGTGAAGATAAGTGCTGGAGGCGAGCCAGCATTCCTCGAGCCTTGGAGTAGTGGCTCTACTTGGTGTAGAGCCCAGCAGCGAGATTTGGTGGTGAGACAGAGCAGCATCAGTTCTGTTGAATAAAAATGGAGTCTACTGTGGGGGTCCAGTGGTGCACCCGGCTCCAGAGATCTGGGGGTAACTCTTGGGCACCTCATGGGGTTGGCAGCCGGGTGGGATCCTGTGTACCACCCAGGAGCCTGGATGTGGGTGTGGACTCTACTTACCACGAGAGGGAGCCGCAGCTAGAGCGCAGCTGCTGAGAGCTGCTAGGACTCACCCCGTCTGACACAGACGAGGGTGTGGAACACGACCATGGGCAGGCTGCTGCACCAGCCCTGGGGGAGGAGGGCCAGCTGTGTAGTGAGCTTGTTGATGACCTTGAGTCCCTTTCTTTGTGCTCCTCCCCAGGGGCACACGGGCACCGTGTTTGAATGGGGCGGTTTGAATCAGGGTGGGAACAGGAGGCCTCAAGCAGGAAGTGGGAGTGTGGGTGTTCGACCCACCCTGTCAGAAACTGGGGCTGAGGGGCGCCTGGATAGCTCAGTCGTTAAGCGTCTGCCTTCGGCTCAGGTCATATTCTAAGGGTACTGGGATTGAACCCCACATTGGGCTCCCCCTGCTCAGCAGGGAGCCTGCTTTTCCCTCTCCCGCTCCCCCTACTTGTGCTCCCTACTTGTGCTCACTCGCTCTCTCTCTCGCTCTCTCTCTCTCGCTTTGTATTTCTGTCAAATAAATAAAATCTTAAAAAAAAAAAAAAGAAAAGAAAAAGAAAAGGGACTGGGGCTAAGGCCAAACCATCCTTGTTTTTTTGGCCCTCCTGGCAATTCTGATGCTAACGTTTGGGAACTTCTAGAATATCTTTCCCTCTAGCTTCCCCCTGACTCCCCGTGAGAGGGATGTGATGTCATATTGCCAGACAAGACAGACAACTTATTCTCTCCCTTTGTGATTGGCCTTCCTTTATTTCCAGCTTTTTGGGAGGGAAGCTCTTTTTAGGAGCATAACATGCTAATAATATCTTCATGTTGAGATACAGGTTGAAGGGAACTTGACTGCTAATACAAAGCGGTTTCATCAGGATGTTTTAAGGATAATGCAGAAGATCTTTGGTTCTCTACCCAGTTCTCTATCCTTCAGTAAATAATTTCTCAAGTACTTCCATCCGAAATAAATAAATAAATAAATTTCTTGTTCAGTAGTATTTAATTACCGCTATCGTTCCTAGCACTGCCTGAGCGTTCTTTCGCTGCATTACATGTTAAGTATTCTCTTGTGTTCTTACCTAGGAAGGTAATTGCCATTTATAATATTCTTCCCACTGGAAAATACATTCTTAATTTCAAGCAGCTGACATGTAATGGAACTTAGGGTATATGACTTGCAAGCTGAGAGAGTCCTATATGTAAACTCAATGAGATACAAAGATATTCTGTGGTATTCGTGTTTGTTGGTTGCTTGTGGATACAAGAGCTCTTTCTTATGAGGCTCTAAATCATTCATTCCAATTGTGCCTCTCACTCGACAGCACACATAAAGCTTTTTTGTAAGTGTAGCAGGCCTTTGCCTTTATTTTATAGATAATTTGAATCAGGAAAATTAAGTGGCTTTCTGAAGGATAAACTACCGACAGTAGGTAAAACCTGGACCTATTCACTTTCTCTTTTGCTTTATCAACAAATTCAGGCAGATTCTCAATCTAAATAAAACCCATTATCAATACCTAAATACCATTTTAAATAGGTATAGCTGTAATGAAATTGTTTCCCAAAGAATCAGTGGTAGTTACACCAGTTAAAGCTCAGAAGTGAAACAAGATAATGAATTGAGCCCAGAAATGCTTGTTTAAGCAGCAATTCACAAAATGATGCCTAATTTTCTTAAACAGTAAAACCCAGAAATAAAAGGAAAATCAGCTGGAATTTTAAAAAAGTCCCATCAGATTATATACCTCACTTTAATATTCTGAGGAGCAGGAACCTGGAGTCACGGCACGTGCGGGTAAAGTTTCGTATTGCTTAAGTTTTTTTTAATCAAAAGTTGCCATAAGATAGGAAAGGCAGAGCTGGGAAATTTAGGGAAATTTAGGATTACCTGAGCTAGGTTTCAGAATACCTAGGAGAGAAACTTAGTGTGTAGGTATCCGATTCAGATGCTCTGTCATTATCATTTCTGGTTTCTTGTTCAGCTAATACAGTTTCTGCTGTTATCAAGTTATACAATTTAGAACCCAACAATTTTAGTTTAGAAATGGGTGGTACAAATTGCTTCTCTAAAGAGTAACTCAGAGCATGACTCAAAGAATAGGTACTTTTCCACTACAAAGAATAATACAGACATTGAAGAAAAAGGTGATGAAAATATTTTTGAAAGTTTGGTTTAGAATCTTGCTTTAATTCTTTTATCAAAATCCAAGGGATGAATAATTCTTGAGGAGGAACTGATAAAAATTAAGATTCATTGTTTTGGGGTTTTCTTACATACAGCTTAGTAAATCTAGTGATGGAAAAATTGCTGAAAACCATGCTGTTTTACTTGAAGGTTACAGAAATTCTCATTTATTTCATTTATCTCTACTAAACATTTTATGTAGATAAAAAGGAAAAAGCTGCATGGATTGAGGAGAAAAAAATATTTGGAAAGTAATAAAAGAAAAACCATATTTAGAAAGTAACAGAAGAATATGGGTGGGGTGGGGCACCTGGGTGGCTCAATTGGTTAGCGCCTGACTCCGCTCATGGCATGATCTCAGGGTTCTGGCAGTGAGCCCTGCGTGGGGCTCCATGTTCAGCGGGGAGTCTGCTTCTCCCTCTGCCCTCCCCGTTCCTTGTGTTTACTCTCTCTCTCTCTCTCAAATAAAGAAATAAATAAAATCTTTTTAAAAAAAGTTAAGAGTGGGGCGCCCACGTGACTCAGTCGGTTAAGTGTCTGACTCTTGATTTTGGCTCAGCTCATGATCTCAGGGTCATGGGATTGAGCCTCTCCTTGGGCTCCATGCTTAGTGGGGAGTCTGCTTGGGACTCTCTTTCTCCCTCTGCCCCTTCTCCCCTCTCTCCCTCCCTCTCTTTCTCTCTGTCTTTAAAATAAAGAAATCTTAAAAAAAAAAAAAAAAAAGAAAGGAAAAAAAAAGTTTAGTGTGATGGGAAAAAATAACTAGGCCGTTACCTAGATAAGGTAATCTGGCCTGGGGACTAAACCATAGATCTATGAGGTAAAAGCAAACTCAGTTTTCTCATTACAGTCAAAACTGACTATTTAAGGGATGACATCAGAAAGCATTAAGTTTCAGGAATTCTTAAGAAATAAAAGTTCCAGCATTTTGGTAATTTGCCCCTTTTTCTTTTGTCTGTCTGATGTTCACTGCGACTAGGCTCTGTCCCTAACTTCCCCAGCATAATGAACGGTGTAGGTCATCTAAGGAATTCTTTCACAGACAGTAAGATAGATTGAGTCTCATTTTTACCACTCCAGTTTTATTGTGAGTCATTTTACAGGAATAAATGCTTGAAATATAAAGGGCACTGTAATTAGACAGTGCTTAGTCTGTACGCGGCAGAAGTCAGTGAAAGCAAGGACTATTTTTTTCCCTCAGTGCTTCCCTAAACTCTTTGAAGTAGGTAAACTTCTCAGGGATGCTGAAAACAAAGATCTTGCATGATACCTGGGTGCTGTTCTTGAATATTGAACATAGGAAACCTTCATCCAAGAGAACTAATCGAAGACATTTTTTTCCCTTTTCTCTTTAGGGATCTGACAAACAATCGAATAGGATGTCTGAATGCAGACATATTTCGAGGACTCACCAATCTGGTTAGGCTGTAAGTACGTCTTTTCCATTAACATATAAGAAAACTTGTGAACTGGTACCCAGTTATGTCTGATAGTAATGTAGCAGCTGTCAGGATTATGGAAGGAGAAGGAGCTAAGGAGTTGGAAATTCAGTTTTGGGGATATAATGTCATCAGAACATAATATTATGTATCACACACACACGCACGTGCTCGTGCGCGCACAGAGAGCCAGTTAACGGGGTATATGCCTTAGAGAACATGTTCATGTTGGGAGAGATGGGTCAGAAGATTTCCTGGTCTGGATCAGTTTCCTGGAAGGGGGTAAACCTAAGCTTGATGGTGCAGAGATTGCAGAGATTGGATTAGTTAGAAAGGAAAAGAAGCGGAGCCGATGATGCGTAAAGGTGGAAGTGAGAGCAGAGCCGGTGTCAAGGGGAAAGCCGTCGGCGTGAAGAGTAAAATCACCATTTTGAGTCATGCCTCTGACTTTGTGATTTGGGGTGAACCCACTTTTCTGAGCTTTTCTTTTTTTTTTCATCTGTGAGGTTTGCAGTACCTCAAAGTTTTTTATAAAGATTAGAGTTTGAATGATCTGTATCTCTGTTTTATAATTTATATGTAATATAAATGCAGAAGAACTTTGTATAAGCCATCAAATACATTTTTATTTTATTTTTAAAATGAGGAAGCTCTGTTTGGGAGTGACTGGAAATAAGGCTGATTATCTTTAATAGAACTTTGTATGGGAGCATATGAAAGGCAGACAGAGGCTTAGAACTGATTTAACAATAGGAAGCCACTGAAGGACATTTATGTTGGGAACGTGGCATAAAATCCTGCTTTATAGAATAGTTGGGAATAAGGGTGCAGGATGAAATTTGGGATTTAGGGTCGAAGGTCTAGTTACAAGGATTGTCTGTGCCTGGTTCTTTCTCTCTGTGGCTTTTCAGAATGTTTCTGTAACTTCATTCATGTTAACGTTGAAAAAGCTCTTAGGGCCATCAGTAGTGAGATTATTTCATCTTTGTAGTAAGGGAGGGGACTTCAGATCCCTTGTTAGGCTACCACAAGATACTCCTGCTTCTTAGCAAACTTGCAGTATTTTTCAGTGAGCCTTTTTAAAAAAAAAAAAAAAAAGATTTTATTTATATACTTGACAGAGAGAGCCAGAGAGGACAGGCAGAGGGAATGGCAGAGGCAGAGGGAGAAGCAGGCTCTGCACTGAGCAGAGAGCCCGATACAGGGCTCGATCCCTGGACCCCGGGATCGTGACCTGAGCCAAAGGCAGATTAACCATCTAGCCACCCAGGTGCCCCCTTCAGTGAGCCTTTTAATTTGGGAGGAGAGATACATGGCCAAACTTAAGTGTTTAAGTATAAGACTGATGTGGTATACAGCTTTGCTCATAACTTGAAATTAATTAAACCAATTGCATTTGTCTTTTTTTGTGGCTGGATTGCAGCAATTTTATTTCAGTGCTTCTGTTGTCTCTTCTTGAGAGTCTTACATTTTTGGTTTTGAGGACTGCATAAGAATTGACAATATGAAGCATTGATGAAGAAAAAAATCTGTTACATTTTTGGATAGCTGTGACTCAAAAAATGAAGAAGAGTCTGGAGTTTACTTTTTCATCCACGTCATTTAGTTCCCGATGAATTTATAACTGTGGCCCAGGGATTATTGACCCATCAGCAAGATGGGTTCTTTAGGCAAAAGTGCTAGAAGAGACAGTCGTTACATTAGGACCACTTGACTACTTCCTTATACTTTTTTTTTTTTTTTTTTTTTTTTTTTTGCTTCCTGCCTCAAAAACTGAAGTTTTGGGGAGTTTTAAAGCTTAGATTCATCTCTTACATTTTTATTAATTCTTTGATATCTGTTGTGAGACTTGATTGGACATTTAGCCAGGTAAATCATTAAAACAGTAGAATAGCACTACCAAGTTCTCTACCTTGAGATTTGGTTGAGTGATTTTGTAGCCCGTGTAATAATAGGTCACTGTGGCTCTTTTAATGCAACAGTCTGTGGCATACACAGGAGTAAAACTGACTTTATATTCTTTAAAGACTGTTCTAAGAAAAATTGCCATTTGAGGTAGCTTTTTAACTTCAGGGAAGCATTGCAGTGGAGTTGCTTATCGTAATTTGGGTTGACACAGGTCTAGAGTCATGGATCAAGACACTTTGGACAAGTGTGCTGTATGGACAGCCCCCATCTGCAGATTTCTAGGCTCTCTGAGCCCGCCTGTATGCTTGTTGCAAAGGCTGATAACAGTCTGTGCTTCCCACTGGGAGGAGAAGCATCTTCTCAAACAAGTGGAAGGGGGAATTTGGTTAGCAGTCAGGCATGTAGTGCATTTCTTGCCCAGCCTGTTTCCCACCCAGAAGAGCAGGTGTGGAGAAGGAGGGAATCCAGAGCGGATCACTCTTTATAGATATTTCCTTTATTGCTTCTTCAGCTGGTTTCTCTGGGTTGCCTTGGAACGTCGGATCTGGGACTTGTGGGGCCTCTTTCTTAGCTGAGGAGGCTGGAGTGGAGGCCCCCCCCAGGGCCTGGGTAAGACTTCAGCAGACAGGCGGTGGCCTTCTTGCCCACACTTCTCATCGGTTTGAAATAAGTTGTGGCTTTGGAAGTTCAGGTTCAGAATGCAAAAATAACTTTAAGTATGTCTGAGGATTCAGTGGACATGGATGTGGGGGGATTGATTAATTCTGTGTATGGATCTGTGCCTTTGTTGATGGAGAATTTCTGGGGAGAACTGTCTCAGAGGAGAAGACGTAACTTGCAGAGGTTCCTACCCTCTCCCTCTCCACAGTGCAAATAACTTCCAAACCATAGACGGGGAGCCAGAAATGAACTTCTGTGAACTTTCTGTCCTTTACTTAGGACCTTAATTTCCAGAGAGGTTGTTAGGAGCTCAACAGATCAAAAGCTTTCTTTTTCCCCCCTTTTTTCATGAATTTTGGTCAGTTTAAATCTTTTATTTTTTTCGAAGAATTATACCTTTAATACTTTTCTATCAGAAATAATTGGTGAGTGGGGATGCCCCGGTGGCTTAGCTGCTTAAGCATCTGCCTTCAACTTAGGTCACAATCCTGGGGTCCTGGGAGTGAGGACACCCGACACCCACCCCCCTCCCCGGGGTGGGGGCTGGCTCCCTGCTCAGCGGGGAGCCTGCTTCTCCCTCTCTCCTTACCCCTCCCCCTGCTTGTGCTCTCTCTCTCGAATGAGTAAATAATGTTAAAAAAATAATCAGTGAGTGATGTTTACAAGAACTTCCCTTATACAATTGAGCAATTACTGAGATCATTAAGTAATAAAACCACATACAGATTTGAAGGAAAAGTTAAACCTCCCTTCCATCACTTCAGATGTATTGTGAGCTGGCCTGTACTAGTTATCTGGTGGATCATTTTCAGATTTTTCTGTTGCCCCCACCGAGGTACAGGCATACGTACAGAGCTTTAAGTGTGTGCTATGCTCAGCAATTTATTGAAAAAAATTATCAGCGTGTCATTAATATCTTTTCAAGAGGGTACCATGTGGATATAGCTCATGTTTGTTAGTAAGTATGGAATACTCCAAGTACAGAACTGATTCTAATTTGGTCAGTTATTCTTCTGTTGAAGGAAATTCCATTTGATTGCGGTTCCCCCTCCTTTAACAAATTGGCCCTGGTAAACATCCCTTGTATATACATAGGTGATGCGTCGTTGTACATATTTAACCTACAGGCATTCACATGTATCTGTTTAGCAAAAAGTCAAGTAAATAAAGAAAAATTAAGATATTAAGAAACCACAGCGTAGAAGGGTGGGAGTGGGGATGGATGGATAGTTCGCCTGCTCCTCCATTCAGGGAGCTGATAGGACATGGGAGCAATGACTTTTCGGTGGTGGTTGTCATTCTCAGTACTTCTTTGCTTCTTTTGTGTAAGTATCTCAGAGCTGGAGTGTGACTCTTGTGTTTTAAAACGTGTGTAAGTTTTTATGGTCCCCAAACCAAAGCCAGTTACTCTGGTGTCCAGCCAGCCTTGTTCTGACACTGGAAGGAAAATTGGTTTGTGTTGGGACTTACGAAGAGGATGGCATGTCTCACTTCAATGTGATTCCTTCCTCTGTGATTTTTAAGAGGAAATAGCTAATAATATCTTATGATTAGAATGAAATTACCTAATAATTAGAATCTAATGATCCCCGTAAGATGCCATTATTTTTTTTATACTTAAGTCCTATATGTGTGTGGTAGAGTTTTATCTTCAACGTACTATTATAGAATCTTTCAAACTTGTAAAAAACAAAACAAAACAAAACAAAAAAACCAAACATTAGAGACAATTGTATGAGGAATCTCCATGCACCGTGTCCTCAGTCTTAACACTTGGCAGCTTCATAGCCAGCCTTGTTTTAGTTCCATCTGCCATCTCTTTGTCTTCCTGCCTACGTTATTTTAAACAGATCTGAGTAATCACATAATTCCACATAGAATAGCTTCATAAAAATACTGTTGTTCGCTTCAGTTGCATCTAGGTTACTTTTTAAAAATACAGCAGTGATTTACACTTCCATCAGCAATACCCTTTTCAGAGGCTACATTCAGTATCCCCTCTGATAGGCCAGAAAAGAGAAGGGCGTCTCCTTTGTTGTTCTTTTAATTGACAGATACCCTTTTTTTGTTTGTTTGTTTGCTTAAGTTCCCAGGTAGTTCTCCTGTGAAGATCAGAATCCTTTTATCCCAGTATTTTCTATCAAAAATTTGTATGCTACATTTAAAAGCCAATCCAGAGATGTTTTTACTGAATTTCATTGTGTATTAATTTGTGAAGGATTGGCATTTGTGTAATATTAAGTCTTGCCATCCAGGAATACACTGCTGCAGGATCCATCTGTTAACTGTCACTTTCTCCCACATGGGAGAGATTCAGCCCAGACTCCAGAGGAGAGGCGGGCCTCCTCCCAGGTCTCAGGACATCTTCCTTGAGAATTCTGGGTTTAAGTTCTATCTATTCTTGATACTACAACAGGTTCTGAACAGAGCTTGTGGTGGTTAGACCATCCTGCCATCTTCCCAGAGCCCTCAGCTCTGTTTTACTATTAGAAGCTTCCAGAAGATAGAGTCTACATCCTGAATAGTCAGCCACCACTATTGAGTACCTACCATGTACCCCAGCTTGTTACTATCTGCCTGGCAAATAAGACCCGCGAGGCCCTCTGCTCTTGGAGCTAGGGTCAAGTGTGGAATCATTACGGGTGTAACAAACCACCTCAAATTGTAGCATAGGGTGTTCTGGGTTTAATTCATATAAAACTACGCAAAGGTTGATAACATTTATTAAAGTCATCTGATACAAGGGGAAACAAGATAGGTTAAGTAATTTGCCCAAGGACAACACTGAATTATATGTTTTAAACTCTGGACTCATTGCACTCTGTTGACATATTTTATTCAGTTCCTGGGGGTTGGTGCCCCTGATTATTCAGGTCATCCCTGTCTTTTTCTTGTTTTTACATTTCTGTTTTCTTAAGTGAAGCTGAGTTAACACATGAAGAGTAATTCACTTATAATGAGAGCGTGACTAAAGTTCTGGCTCAGTAAGGTAGCTTTTGGGTTCACCTGGTATTTGGTAGAAAGTCATTATCTGATAGTAATAATTTTAAAATAATTTTGTTACCTTATATAGGTTAAGAACAAATTTCTTCACCCTTGGATAACACATTTACTAAGATTTAAAACAACTTACATAAATTCTTTATAACATTATTCTGATTATAGGACATGCTAGCAAATTGTGTAAAATGATAAATAATTGTTAGTATTTTTAAAATGAAATTACTGTTATTATTTTTTTTTCCTAGAAACCTTTCAGGGAATTTGTTTTCTTCATTATCTCAAGGAACTTTTGATTATCTTGGCTCACTACGGTCTTTGTAAGTAAGAAATTTTTTTTCTGTTTTGATAAATATATCTTGGTTTTTAAAAATTAAAAACAGTTATTAAGTGGTTTCAGTGGCTTCATGGGGAAAATCTGGTGATTTTGCAAAAGTTAGACTCTTGCTTGAGAGTGTGCATTCTCACTGAAAAACCTACTGTAAACCTGAATAATGTGTTTCAGACTGGGACAACCATTTTCTCCTTAGAATACTATATCTCTCTATATTTAGAGTAAATAAATTGACCATTCATTCTCTTTCATTTTATTTTCAAGTTAGGAAATATTTTATTGTTTGACTAGTGGATGAATCCTCAAAATATAAAATATCATCCCTCCCTGTGAAGAATCTGTAATTAAGAATATTTTCTGTTTTTGGAATTTACCTTTATCCTGTAACCCTTTCCCCAAACTGAATTCACAAGTTGTTACTGACATTGCTAGGAATGTTTATGTAGAATATTTGCTTTATGAAATCAATGCAAAATATATGGACACAGTTCTCTGTAGCTGTAGAATTGGTGGGTTTTTTTTTTTCCTCCCAGAGCAGTTTTGTTAACTGAGATTGTATGGGTGTTCCTTTTGACAGTAATGGTATTTCCAGCTGAACTATAATAGATTTCAAACTGTAAGTTATACTAATTTGTATTGGAAATACAGTTAAGTATAATGCTTTTTAAATTTTTATTGTGTATAATTCATGGGATTGACTGTTTTTCCAAGGAAGAATGTCTTCTACCCTAGCAGTTGCTGTTTGGTGTTTCTTGACTTCTTTCCCACCGTCCCTTCTCCTCCCCTCACCTTCTCTGCTGTTTTTCTTGAATTTTCTAGACCTACCAGTTAACAGTTTTCCTTGAGATGTAGCTACTACTTAGGCATTCGTTTGGCTCCTTGGCATCATGGCGGAACCGTGTACATGCTTCTGGAGCCGTTTTGGATTAAACTCTGTCAGGTCTTTTTATTGCCATTAATTTTTAGTGAAAACGTCTCTTTTTAGCATATTTAGTGGGCTCAGTCTGCCACTTCTGTGAAGTTAAGAAAATAAAAAAGATGACAATAATCTGGCTTTTGAGACCCTGGATTGCAGGAATGTAAGAAGGATTTTCCTCCCAAATCAGGGGAAAATGGCCAGTTTTTTGTTTTTTGTTTTTTTTAAGATTTTATTTATTTATTTGACACAGAGAGATCACAAGTAGGTGGAGAGGCAGGCAGAGAGAGAGGAGGAAGCAGGCTCCCCATGGAGCAGAGAGCCTGATGTGGGGCTTGATCCCAGGATCATGATCCTGGGATCATGACCTGAGCCAAAGGCAGAGGCTTTAACCCACTGAGCCACCCAGGCACTCCTGCCAGTTTTTTCTTTTACCCACTAGTGCTGGAAGCCCACCAGAAGGTGGTGCTTAGGAGTTAGAAATTAGTCCAATTCCAATTCCCACCCTCCCCCCCCGCCCCCCCCCCCCCCCCCGCGAACTAATAAGATAAAGCCTGTGCTGATGTGCTGTGTTAGGAGCACACGTTATGTTTGTTCTTTGCACTTTGATTTATTTGTATAGAACAGGTTACATTCTGTATTGGTTGTATTTGTTTTGTTACACTATTATATAATGTCCTGCAGGTTGACAGGGGACAGTATCTGTATTTATTGTTATTAGCCGGACTTAGCATATCGTGCAACACATAAATAGTGCTTTGTAAAACCAAGTATTCAATAAATTATGGTGCTTTTATCCAAGTTGTATATATTATCCTTTGTTTCTTATACCCAAGTGCCAACTTATAAAATTTCTTGCCTCATATAAAAATAATTCTGTATTTTCTTTCATATCAACTATGAGGTATTCTTTTACTTTCAGTGGGTTAACTTTATACCCCTTAAGTTGGTAAGTATCTTGGTATTACTTGGTGCAAGTGGAGAAGTGTCAGAGTCGGTCTCCACTCTTGATAAACTTAGACTCTGGTCAGACAAAATATAACCATGATAAATGGTCAAATATTCCTTTATGTTACCAAAATTAATAGTTTGTAGGCATTTAAGGCAAAAGCATAGCCATGATGCTAAAACAATTGGAGATGTGTTCAAGGTCAAGTGTTAGTGCCACCATGCTTACTGATGAATGGATAGAAATTGGATAGGCGTAAAAGATGGGAGATTTGATATTCCAGACCCTGGGACTAAGGAGCTTGTTGCCTAGAAGAGGGATGATATCTAGATTCGTGTTTGCATACCAGCTTTGATCTCAAGCATTTAGTCCCTGAATTACCAGGGAGGTGTGCTGGGGTCAGCCATCCTGCCTGTCCTCTCACCAGAAAGGAAAACAGAACCAGTTGGTGTTGTGTGCCTGAGGCCACCGAGGGTGAGCACTGGTGTGCTTGTCACCCAAAGCAGAAGCCAATATAAAGCAAACATGCTGTTTAATTTTATTCACCACACTCACTAATTTGTATTTTGTATGCTACAGAGAATTTCAGACTGAGTATCTTTTGTGTGATTGCAACATACTGTGGATGCATCGCTGGGTGAAGGAGAGAAACATCACCGTACGGGACACGCGGTGTGTTTATCCAAAGTCCCTTCAGGCCCAGCCAGTCACGGGGGTGAAGCAGGAGTTGCTGACGTGCGGTAAGGGAGAAGGGAAAGCAGAGGAAGGGTTTGCCGTATTTTACTTGCTACTCTGTTTTTCTTGACAGTCTGAAAGTTCTCTTTATACTGTGCTGGAATTGATTACAACCATTAATCTTCACGGATCTGATAATACATATTTAGTTTATGCGAACAGTTAAGTCAGCTGGATAAAAAATTGTTTTTTGGATTGGTGTTTAAGGTTCTTGAGTTCTGAACAGCTTTCTTTATGAAAAACAATTTCAGGGAATAGTATAGATCTTCAGATTTTTCCATTAGTTGGCAAACCAGGAGTTTGTTGATAGTTAAAAAAAAAAAAAGAATCTGAAGTTGCAATCATTATTTGTTGGTAGGAGTGTGAAATAATAAATAATAGAGCCTTTTTGATACAGAATTTGGCAGTATGTGTCGGGGTTCTTAAAAATTGGATCCAGTTTGATCCAATAATTCTGCATGAGGGCTTAATTATTAGGAAATGATCAGCTTTGTATGTCAGTATTTAAATACAAGCCTTTCTTTGAGCCTCAAAAATAGGGGATTGGTTGAATGTCTTGTGACACATTCATTTATAATATGCAGCTATTGAAAATCATGACTTTGAGTAGTATCTGAAGACTTGAGAGAAATAAAATAACATTTATATAAAGAAAAAGAAGAGAAAAAAACATAAACCAAAAGCCATCCTTAAAATGATCAAAGGAGATTCCAGTTTAGTCTTTATAGCTGGAAATAAGCAGTTGTGTACCCACATTTCCTCTTTATTATCATTACTGTTGAAGTTTCACAAGCAAAGTATGCTATTGGATGAAAATTAAGATTTGTGAAAAGGAACAGCATATACATGTATCAGATCATCATGATGTACTCTTAAAATATCTTATAATTTTGAATGGGGGAGGGGAGAATAAAGCAATTAAATACATCTCTTAAATTTTTATTTGTCAGTTATACCTCAGTAAAGCTGAAAGAGAAGGGAAACTAAAAGAAGTAAACCGAACCCCATCTTGCATTGCATTCTTAGCACTCATAGGTAGCTGTTGTCAAAGATAACTTAGTATATTTTCTTTATCTTTTTCCTGTGCTTTGACATGTCATCATACTCTAATGATATTTTGTAACTTTTTAAAACCCGAGATCATGTAAACCCATTTCCTCTTCTTATAAAATAGATGCATACCAATCCATGATATAGAGGTTGTTATCATGTCTCTTTAGGTTGTTAATATTTTCTCTATAAATAATTGCAAGGTTTAATTTCCTTGCGTGCATGTTTGTATATGTATTGTTTTTCTTTAGAATAGACTGCTGCTAAAAGCAGTGGACAGTGGGCTAAATATTCTAAAGGCCTTTAATGAGCCCATGGTGTTTGTGTGTATTTTTACATACATATTTAGGATTCCTCCCTTTTATTTGTATGACTGGAAGGAAGTATACCAACTTTTTAACAGTGATGGTAATATATGGGATCTTAAAAGATTTTTCTTTACCTTTTCTTTAAATGTTCTACTTTTTTTCATTAAGTATGTATTACTTATATAAGCAGAAGCCAGTGGTTTAATCAAGGGTAATACTCTCTCCTGAATGTATTCTAAAATTATATATATTTATTAGTATTTACTTATCACTAGTTCCATTCTCAAGGTTTAAGTATCACTTTACGGTTTTTTTCTTTTCTTTTTTTTTTTTTTTTTTAGTAATTGCTTAGCTACCACCAAAAAGGAACAACTTTAAATGTCAGAGCTGATTATGAAATGGTTTCATTTCAATTTTACTAATTTTGTTTTCACCTAGGACCCATTTATCTCAGTAGGAGCCTTGTTGGTGCTAACATTAAAATGCTGGTTACTGAGGAAAACGTGTTTCTCCCATTTAAAATAATTTTAATTAGAATTTCTATAACTTTTAAAAAAATTTTATTTATTAGACAGAGAGAGAAGTGTGTGCATGCACGCATGAATAGGGGGAGGGGCAGAGGAAGAGGGAGAAGCAGATTCCCCACTGAGCAGGCGGCCTGACTCGGGGCTCCATCCCAGGATCTGGAGATCCTGACCTGAGCCTAAGGCAGATGCCTAACCAACTGAGCCACCCAGGTTGCCCCTCTGTAACTTTTAATTCTGGAGTGTGCATATAGTATCGTATTTGTTTACTAAGTCTTTTTGTTTTCTTGTCTGTAGACCCACCCCTTGAATTACCATCTTTCTACATGACTCCATCCCATCGCCAAGTGGTGTTTGAAGGGGACAGCCTTCCCTTCCAGTGTATGGCTTCATATATTGATCAGGACATGCAGGTGTTGTGGTATCAGGATGGACGGATAGTTGAAACTGATGAATCGCAAGGTATCTTTGTTGAAAAGAACATGATTCACAACTGCTCGTTGATTGCAAGGTAAACTTTTTTAGATGAGGAATTGTCTCTGTGGATTTTATTTATTTCAAAATTGTCACGTTTAGTGAGAACTTAAATTGATATTTTATCTTCTTAAAAATGCAAACCTTTGGGTTTCCTTTTCCTGATTGTTACTCGTCTCCAGAAATTAAGTAGCTACCTTTTCCATCCAATTGTGACCAAAAGAACATAAGATTAAAAGGAAATACTGTTAAACTTTTTGTTTAAAGTTTTAGATGGGAAAAGGTAAACTTTTAATACCAAACATAATTTCTTACCATTTATTGCTGCTAAACTCTGATTTTCACTTTTAGTAATCACCTAATTTTTACTCTGTTGATTAAGGCTACATCTTAAGAGATTTCCTTTCTCTATTCCACTAGTATAAAAGAATATAACACCTGTCCTGTTAATCCCATGCCTGGAATGATCATTAATCATTAATTCAGATTCAAAATCATTAATTCAAATGAACTTTATAAAGTGTAAAAAATAGAGTGAAAATATATGTATTATCATTACTATATATTTTGTTTTGGTAAAATCTTTATCTGTAGGCATTGAATTTCCTTTTTTTTCTCCCTCCCCCCCCCATTTCTGCATGTCTCTGTCTCTCTCTCTTTTTTTCCTTCCTACCAAATTCTTAAAGGCAGAACTCAACTTGAATATTTAATAATAGATTTGTAGTTTCCACACTCCACCAGGGCGTGTTAGGGTAGTAAGAATCACTTCAGATTCATAGAAGTTCCATTTTAAAAAATCTATATCTATCTATCTAGAAAATAAAGACCCTCTGAGTTGAGAATCATGTCTGTGAGTTTTTCGGGTAGAATGTTCTATTTTATAATTTCTGTTTCCCTCCTGAGATTTCCTGTCTTGTTTACTAGAAGCATATTTTCCTTTGTGTCTTCTAACGTATTTATGGTAGATGCTTTTCAATCCTTGCCTGCTGTTTCCAACATCTGGGTCATCTTGGGATCATCACCCCTGACTACTTTGCTTATGTATATAATTTATATTTTACTATTTAAAAAAATACTGTTTATGTATCTAGTAATATTGGATTCTATCCTGGACAGTGTGAATGATTCACTATAGAGAAGCTGGCAAAGTACAGGCTATGGGCCACATCTGGCCTGATGGGCCTATGGGTGAAGAATATTTTTTACATTTGTAAATGGTTACATTTCACTTGGTTATGTAAGTAGCTATATAATATCTTTGATGTTGCCTCTCGGCCAGAAAAGCCTAAAGTAATTACTATCCCGCCTTGAAAGAAAACCACTTCTTGCAAATTCCTGACGGGATTCTCTTCTATTTGCTTGAAGTCAGTTGGTTTTTGTTCCCTCAAGCAGTTAGTAGGGCTAATCTCAAACTCCTAGTTCTGTCTTTTCTGTGATGGCAGCAGCTGAGATCTGCTTGGACCCGGCTCTGTCTGTGGGAACCAGGGGCCAGTTAGAGATATGCGTCAGTTTCATATGCAGAAGTTTGGGCTTCCAGCCACGTTCCTTTCTTCCTCTCTGCTCTGATTTTTCAGCGAGTAAGGCTGTGAATTTCTGTTTGAGTTGGACCTGTCCTTGGACAAAAGCCACTGAAAACCATTTCCTGCTCTTACTCCCCAGTGCTGATGCCTTCTTCCCAGGGTCAACTTCTCTCTGGTTTCTGCTTGTTTTGGATCACTGGCCACGTGTTTGGATAGTTGTCATTTTGTAGTTTGTCTAGAGCTTATAAATAATAGTGAACTGCACGGTGCGTAGTTTGGTAGAAGCAGGTCTGCTATAACCAGAATCAGGGTTCCTTCATTAGGGAATAAGATTGTTAGAAACAGTTTATTAGGTCCCAGTAAGAAGACTCTTGTTACCTTACTTATATTGTGGTGATAAGTTCATAGGCGTATACATATGTTAAACTCATTAAGATGTGAGCTTTAAGCAGTTTGTTATATGAATAGGTAATAATTGACACATGATACAATAATAAAGCTGTAAAAATATATACAAAAGGGGCGCCTGGGTGGCTCAGTGGGTTAAAGCCTCTGCCTTCGGCTCAGGTCATGATCTCGGAGTCCTGGGATCGAGCCCCACATCAGGCTCTCTGCTGTGGCGGGGAGTGTGCTTCCCCCTCTCTCTCTGCCTGCCTCTCTGCCTACTTGTGATCTCTCTCTCTCTGTCAAATAAATAAATAAAACGTTTAAAAAATATATCTACAACAACCTTTGCCCAATATATTTAAAAATATATCCAGTCCCTAATGAAGGAACCCTGATTCTGGAAGCACCTGGGTGGCTCAGTTGGTTAAATTGTCCGACTTTTGAATTCAGCTCAGGTCATAATCTTAGGGTCGTGAGATCAAACCCCACATCAGACTCCATGCTGGGCATGGAGCCTGCTTAATATTCTGTCTTTCCTCTCCCTCTGTCCCTTGCCCTCCCCACCCCCCACTCCTGATCATGCTTATGCTCTCTCTATCTAATTTAAAACTCTTAAATTTTGCAACTATGAAGTTAACTAGATTAACTTTATAAATTTATTTTTGCAAGTTATACTTTAAATTCTTTATAGCAGTACAGAAAATTAATTCTAAGGTTAGCATCCTTGCCTAATAGTTTTTTTGGGAGGGACACTTGACTCCTGTGAAAATCTTCCATATGAAGACTAAAGTCTTTTACCCAGAATTTGCCTCCATATTAATAAAAGAGTTGCAGAAAAAGGAAATACAGTTATTGATTTGGTTAACCTGAGATAGCTGTTGATTCTTCATTGGTTTCTTTATGTTATCCATCCTTCATTAGTAAGAATCAGAGTTTGTAGTTTTCCTCAAAGATGAAATTGAAGCCTCCTCTTCCTTCTTAAATTTCTAAATATGCTGCCTTGAGGATTCCTGGAAATTCTATTCTGATTGTTAGTTTTTAGACATTGAAGGTATTGCTAAAAGTCATCTTTAAAAACATGTTGGCAAAATATGTTAGGACCTTAGCTCCCCATGGGTGTGCTGAAGTGCCCTGGGATGTCACAGTGAGTTCACCTAGAGAGCTGCTGTGGGGTATTTTAAGCTTTGTAAGAAGCATGGTAATGCTTGATGCTTGTGGGACCACATGGCTACCAGCCCTAGGCAGTGATGATGTCATTTGATCATGCTGCCTTCCTTTTGCTGGTGCCATCCTTGAGGGTGCCGAGTTCTTGGTGATTATTACGGTGCAGAGCAAATACTGTGGGAAAGTCATCGTGGGACATGAAATAAGGGTCTTGCTGTCTGTTCTGTATCTGACATTAGATTAATTTTGGAGTGCTCAAAAGACAAACACAACCCATCAGGAGGTTGGGTTATTTAAAAATCAAATATTTATCTCAAATTGATGTGCCTTATTTTTTCAAATGACTATGAAGTTATTAGGACATAGGTTCACAGTTCTGGGATGTAATTAATAATTGGACCATTGGAGGTATTTCTTTTGGGTTTGGGGCTCTGTCAAACAGTTTTCTGGTCAGTGAAGGTGCTGTGAACCAAGAACATTTGGGAACCTCTGGATTAGAGAATGATTGCTTATTTTGGAATTTGGTTATTTAAATTTAATGTGAAATACTTTTTGTGTCACTTTATCTCAAATATGTTTATTATAGCATATTCATTTATTCACTGACTTAATTAACAAAGATTATAAACATTTTCTCTGATTGAGAGTAATAGCGCCTCAAAGCCTTTATTAGAACATATGATGTTGTATAGCCATTAATGATTTAGGAGACTGGAAAAATGTGTCTTAACTTCAAGGCATAACTTTGTAAATTAATTAAAATAATACATCCTTTATGTCTAATTATCTCTTTATTTTTCTATTTACATAAGAGGATAGCATGGTGGGCCATGTGGTGGGGAGAAAGGTTAATTGCAGGTTCTGACATTTGCTCTTTAATTAACAGGCCTTATATTAGAGAATTAGGAGTTCATCTTGAAAATTGAATTTACTGACAGCTCTTTAGAAATATAGCTGTTTTACAAATTGAAGTATACCTTTACATGGAAAACTCCTTTTGTTAAACATTAATTGGTAATTTATTAAAGCTTTCTAGAGACTTAATGAGTTCCTCTGTAAAATATCCTTAAATATTTTCTTAATTATTCACTTAGTAATATTAATCTCCTTCCTTCATGCTTGAATATTTCCCTCCGAGTCAGTGAAAAGGTAGACGTAACTCAGAAACATCTCCATTAGTTTTGCCTGAAGAACATGCTGTGACGTTTCCACCTTTGGATTTGCTTTACCCCTTCCTGGCTGCGTCCTGTTCTCCCTTCGCCTGCTTGTCTTGACTTGCTGCTGAAGTACTTAAATGGAGGGATCATTTTTAAATTTGTTTTTATCTAGCAGGTGCTTTACCCACACTGTACATTCAGACATACTTGCTAAATGAATGATAGAAGCCTGGGTTGTCTGCCTTTTTTGTCTAACCATTTTTTCTCTCTCTTTAAAATCTTTTTCCATGCAGTGCCCTAACCATTTCTAATATTCAGGCTGGATCGACCGGAAATTGGGGCTGTCACGTCCAGACCAAACGCGGGAACAATACGAGAACTGTCGATATTGTGGTGTTAGAAAGCTCTGCACAGTACTGTCCTCCCGAGAGGGTGGTAAACAATAAAGGGGAGTTCAGGTCAGTGACATGGAGAGTGCTGGAAAAATGATCTGCCCACATCTGTTTTTATTCTTAAAGGTGCATAATTGGTCTACTATCCTCGAGAAGGAAATTGAAGAATATGTATGTATTCACATATATGTCCTTGTATATCTGAGGACAGCCTTTCAGAACAGTGATGTCAGAGTCATGTATGAAGATTAAGAAGAAAAGGTGCCTGGACTATATCTCAGATATGTTGATTTAACAGTCTCTGCAGACAGTGTTTCATGTTTCATGGTTTGTTGTAAAATTTAAGAACCACTATTTTAGGGGAACATTTTAGAAATTCTGTTAGAATTGCAGAATTCGAAAGGCCAGTGGTGTGTCCTGTTTTTTTAAGGGCTTTTTTATGGATGAACTTTGGAAGGTTTTGTACTGCTAAGTTACTTTTAACTATTGGCAGTTAAGTAGACATGATAATTAGGAGAAAGCCAAGTTCCTTTTCCTCCCCAGTTTGGTTCTAAGCAAGAATGACTTTGGGAAAGATTTTGGATGGCCCGAAGCTTTGGGAGCCATTCGTGTTGGGCTCTGTGTTGAGATGAGCAGAATGAGTGGAATACTCCTTTTTTTTAAATAGAAAATTTAGAATTTGTGAGAGGTAATGACTTTTGCCTTAAACTCTCCTCACTTTCAAGGTTGTTCTAAAAATGTCTTTTAAGTATATTACTATTTAATGTTTTTTACGTTCAGGATTTCAATAATGACCTTATAGTTGATTAAATGAAGGGGACTATGAAGGGAAATTTACAGCAGCATAAAGTTTGTTGAATACCCAGTTTGTACTCCTGTGATTGCTCCTCCTACTGCCCAAATTTTAAGGGTAAGAAAAGCCTTTGGTATTACTCTTTTAAATCCAAGGTGAATGATTTCACTCATATGTGGAATTTAAGAAACAAAACAGAAGAGCATGGCAGAAGAGAGGGAAAAATTAAACAAGACAAAATCCGTGAGGGAGACAAACCCCAAGAGACTCTTAATCATAGGAAACAAACAGGGTTGCTGGAGGGGAGGAGGATGGGGGGATGGGCTAACTGGGTGATGGACATTAAGGAGGGCAGGTGACATATAATGAGCACTGGGTGTGATAGAAGACTGATGAATCACTGCCCCCCACCTCTGGACCTAATAATATACTATATGTTAATGAATTGAATTTAAGTGAATTTTAAAGGATAAATAAATATATAAAAATGAAAAATAAATCGAAGGTGAAGAAGCAGCAGCAACATCTTTAGCTCAGCTAATTCTTAAGTGCTTTTTTAAAAAACCGTCATTTGTCCTTTAAAAAAAAAAATTCTCCCTGACCCGAGTATATGGAAATAAATATTTATTACTGCCAATGGATACGTCCTTTATGTAGATTAACTGTTAATAGATAATATTTATACTGTATACTTTGAAGCAAAACATAACATTTGTGAATTTTGTGATATTCTGCATCTTTTATTAAGTAATCATAATGTTTTCCATTTATGGTGGATTTTCTATTTTTGCTCATAATTTGACTATTTTACATTTTTAAAAAAAGAAGAATGATTATTTGACTGATTAATGAATTAGCTTTTGACACTCCTTAGTGTATTATGCAGTTAAACTTCCACTGCATTAATAAGATTTAGTTTAGTGTTGCTTAATCTGTTTATGCAGATTTGGGGAATTAATTATATTTTGGTATGACTGCTATTTTAATTTATCAGTCCCTATGTTATAGGTCAACTGTAACTTCCATTAGATATATTCAGTTCATTCCCAGTTTTGGAGAAAGCTCACATGACAGATTTCTTCCAACTGCTAGTGACAATCTGTGCCCACAGATTGTGTAGTCACTTGCTCAGAGGTTACCTTCTCCCAGATAAATTTACTGTGTTGGAGGTCTGCTAGACTGCCCCACGTGCAGAAATTTGTTAGGTGGACTCATGAGACCCAGCATGTAGTTGTAGTCACAGCTAAGAGAGATTATAGTGATATAGTAAGATAGGGAGATGGATAGCAAGGGAAAAGATATAGGTGCATTCTGGAGATCCAAGGGCAGGCTTCTTCCCATTCCTCCTCCAGCCACGACAGGGCCCCAACCCTATATGGAGGTGGATACAGTGTTGCTGCCCAGGAAAGCGGGTTGGAGACTCAGTATCCAAAGTTCTTATTGCTGGTGGAGGAGGCACCCTCTGTCTAGCATGTACCAAAATTTCAGACTCCCAGCAAGAAAGCAAGTTTCCGCATAAACCGTACTGCTTGTCCAAACAGTCTAGGCATGGTGAACAACACTTAGCCAGTTAACTGTTCATGGGAAGACTCCCCCCAGTCCCAGATTCCTAGATACCACTGAAGGGCCAGGGCAGCAAGCAGGCCTTGCTAAGGATAGCAGTTCTGTACCTGCTTTGGTGATTTGTCGGCACACCTGGGAACTGTCTTTTTCTTTTTTTTACTGGCTATAACACCATTTTCCTGTGTGTTTATTGCAACATTTAGAACATTTTAAGAAAATATCCTCTGGTATTAAAATAAATGTGGCTGATAGTTTAAATCAGCCTAGTCCATGCTAGCCTTTTAATTTTTTTAAACTCGTTATTCTGAAAGGAATTCGCTGCTTCTTGATTTTTCTCTATGATTATCTGTGACCAGTCCTACCCCTCCGTTTTTCCTCCGCTGTTACTTGTGTCCACGTAGGATTTCTCATCCTGTTCTGTCTCCGCCTGTCTAGGTGGCCCAGGACGTTAGCCGGCATTACTGCGTACCTTCAGTGCACGCGGAATACCCATGGCAGTGGGATCTATCCCGGAAACCCCCAGGATGAGAGGAAGGCTTGGCGCAGATGCGACAGAGGTGGCTTCTGGGCCAGTGATGATTATTCTCGCTGCCAGTATGCAAATGATGTCACTAGGGTGCTTTATATGTTTAATCAGGTAACTACAAAGTCTTCCCCTTTGCTGAGGTTGTTAATATATGTTAGTTGAAATTCCAGGTGTGTGTGTGTGTGTGTGTGTGTTTGTTTTAAATACCAGTAAAGCGTGAGGATGGCTGTTTACATTCAGTTGATCTGTGTTCGGGGTCAGGCCTGGTCACCGCCCCCGGTATTCAGGGCCCTCTTGTGGTGTCTGTTTTCCTTTCCAGTTGCTGCCTTTGTTTGAATATCTTTATCACCTGCATCCACTGGAACAAATCCCAGCCCTCCTTCAAATCCATCTGGGAAGCTGCCTCTTGGGCTTCTTTTATAATCTCTTTGTCACCCAGGATCCCTTGTCATACTCGTGCTCCTCAGACGCCTTTTTCCTTGTCTCCGTTCTATGCGTCCATTGTAAACCTGACCAGATGAGAAACAGCTGGAAGATGGTTTCTGTGTTACACATTTTCTAATGCTCCTTGGTACCTGTGACACCCTTTGTGGAACAGTTGGTGCCAAGTTGTGTTTAAGTCAATAAATAAGCAAATGTAGGACATTACTGGCAGTGCGTGGTGGTATAGATAAATGCTTCCTCCTTCCGTGCACCGGGCTCCAGGGGAGTTATCGATCTCTCCCAGTTGGAATACTCCGGAAAGGCTTTACTAAGCAATTGGCATGGAGTGTGTAGAATTTGGATAAGTACAGAGGGAGAGATGGTGCAGTGTGTTTACCAAATGTGTTTTTACGTATTATTATATTTCAAAGTTAAAAAAAAAATTCGTTCAGGTTAATGACCGTTATAATTCCAGTTTCCTCAGGTTTGAAAAAGTGTTTTAAGAAGGTCCTGGTGATAAACAATAAAGAGTTTGAATTCATTGCCATGTTTTGAAATGTGAAGATAAGATGTCAAAATTCATTGTTCATTTTTGCCTTTTTTAATGTAGATGCCTCTCAATCTTACTAATGCTGTGGCCACGGCCCGACAGTTACTGGCTTATACTGTGGAAGCCGCCAATTTTTCTGACAAGATGGATGTTATATTTGTGGCTGAAATGATAGAAAAATTTGGAAGATTTACCAAAGAGGAAAAGTCCAAAGAGGTATTTTTCTGGTTCACCTTTGCAGCATATAGCATGTCAACAAAGACTCACATGGTAGAGCTCTCTATTTTTAAAATCTTGTTATATTTGCTCTCTTTTAATTAAATGCACTTTTTAATTTCCAAAATTATTGTGGAGATATTTATGCTCCATTTATTAGAGTCATCTGTTGTTGGAAGGGATAGAGGTGGACAATCAGTTCTTGGAAATTAAGGTACCATGACAGAGCAGAACAACGTCCTGCGTCCATGTTGTGGGTTGGCTGCAGCTCCTTCTCTCAGGCATTCTGGGATTTCTCTTCTCCACACAGCCATGTGTTCATCCTTCTCTCTCTCTCTCTCTCTCTCTCTCACTCACTCTCTCTCTTTTCCAGTTTTATTGAGAAATAGACATTTATCCCTATATAAATTTAAGGTGTACAACATGATGGTTTGTTTTACATATATTGCCAAATGATCACCACAGTAAGTTAGGCTAACTCCATCTTCCCATAGAGATACAGTAAAAAGAAAAGGGAAGACAGGAAAACAAATTTCTTTGTGTGGTGGGAGCTGTTAGGATTTACCCTACCAACTTTCCTGTATACCACACAGCAGTGGAGCTCTTAGCTGGGTCACCACTTGTGCTTTATATCTCTAGTACTTACCTCATGACTGGAAGTTTGCACCTTCTTCCCCCTCTTTCCCTCCCCGCACCCTCTGCCCCTGGTAGTAAGTTTGTTCTTGTTCTGTGAGCTTTCTTTTTGCCCACACGTAAGTGAGATCAACATATTTGTCTTTGATTTATTTCACTTAGCCTAATGTCTTCAAGGTCCCTCCATGTTGGAACAGGTAATAGGATTTCCTCATTTTTTGTGGCTGTGTTCCTCTGTGTGTGTGTGTGTTCCTCCATATTCCTCTGTGTGTGTGCATGTATATATCACAGTTTCTTTCCTTTATTACTTAGGTTGTTTCCATGTCTTGGCTATTATCAATTAATGCTGTTATGAACATGAGGGTACAGATATGTTGTCAAGTTGGGGGTTTTCGCTTCCTTTGGATATATTTCTAGAAGTGGTATTTTGGGATCATGTGGTAGCTCTGTTTTTAACTTTTTTAGGGTTCCCTGTATTGTTTTGCATAGTGACTCTACAGATTTACGTTTCTACTCAGTACACAAAGGTTCTCCTTTCCTTATATTTTTGCAAGTATTTTCTTGTCTTTTTGGTGATGGCCATTCTACCAAGTGTGAGGTGGTGCTTCATTGTGCTTTTAATTTGTATTTCCCTGATGTCTAGGGATGTTGAAGACCTTTTCATGTACCCGTTGGCCTTTGATATATGTTCTTCGGAGAAGTATCTATTCATGTCCTTTGCCCATTTTTTAATTTTTTTTGGGGGGGGTTGTTTTTGCTATTATTTTGAGTTCTTTTTATTTTTGCATATTAACTCCTTACTAGATAAATGGTTGGCACTGTCTTTTCTCCATTGAGTATTATTGGCTCCCTTGTCAAATATTATCTTCTACTACCTTTGAGCTCAGTTTGCTCTTCTCTTTCTAGATCCTTAAGGCATAGAGTTAAGTTAATGTGGGATCTTTCTTGTTTCTTAATACAGGTGTTTATTGTTGTGAACTTTGCTCTTAGAACTGCTTTTGCTGCATCTCACAAGTTTTGATATGTTGTGTTTCCATTTTTGTTTGTTTCAAGAACCTTTTTTTTTTTTAAAGGGTTTTATTTTTAAGTAATCCGTATGCTAACCATGGGGCTTGAACTTAGAACCCAGAGATCAAGAGTCACATGCTCTACCAAGTGAGCTGGCCAGCCACACATTCCTCAGGAGCCCTTTTTAATTTCCTTTAATTTCTTCTTTGCACCATCGGTTATTGGGTAGAGTATTGTTTAATTTCCGTGTGTTTGTGAGTGAATTTTCTAGTTTCCTTCTTGCTGCTCATTTCTAGTTTTGTGTCATTGTGGGCAGAACAGGTGATGTCTGTCTTCTTGAATTTGTTAAAACTTGTTCTGTGGTCCAACCTATGGTCCATTCTAGGAAATGTTCTGTGTGTGTTTGAGAAGAATGTGTATTCTGCTCCTGTTGGGTAGAATGCTCTGTGTGTGTCTGTTAGGGCCATTTCATCTATAGTGTTATTCACATCCACTGTTTCCTTTTGATTGTCCGGGTGATCTGTCCATTGTTGAGAGCAGGGGTTTCAAAGATGGGAACTACTATTGTTTTACTGTTTGTCTCTCCTTGTAGTTCTGTTTTTGCTTTGGTTTTGTTTGTTTGTTTGTTTGTTTTTTAAGATTTTATTTGTTTATTTGACAGACAGATCACAAGTAGGCAGAGGCGGGCAGAGAGAGAGAGAGGGAGGGAAGCAGGCTCCCGCTGAGCAGAGAGCCCTATGTGGGGCTCGATCCCAGGACCCTGAGATCATGACCTGAGCCGAAGGCAGAGGCTTTAACCCACTGAGCCACCCAGGTGCCCCTCTGTTTTTGCTTTGTGTATTTATGTGTTCCAGTGTTGGATTTACAATTGTTAACCTCTTGTTACATTGACCTCCTTATATGGTATAATGGTCTCTGTTTGTTTTTTTACCACTTTTAAAGTCCATTTTGTCCAATACAAATACAGCTACCCTCTTTGTTTTGTTATGGTTTTGGTTATCATTTGCTTGTAAAGTCTTTTTTCCATCCTTTCAATATCAGTCTAGGTGTGTCTTTAAGGCTAAAGTAATTCTGTATACAGCATATTGTTGGATTTTTGTTTCTTGTAGTTTTGTCTTTATCTTTTAAACCAGTCTGTGTCTTTTAATTGGAGAATTTAATTTTCTTACATTCAAAGTAATTATTGATAGACCTTGCTGTTGTTACTATTGATAGAATTTACTGTTGTCGTTTTGTTAGTTATATTCTGGTTGTTTTGTAGATCCATTATTCTATGATGATTATTCTTTTTTGTTTTTTGATGTCTTGGTATCAGTATATTTTGACTTCTTGTTTTCTTTTAGTAATTAGTATAAGATTTTTCTGTGCGGTTGCCACGAGGCTTACATAAAACATCTTATAACTTACAACACATATTTTAAACTGACATCAGCTTTAGTAGAGTTTGTAAGTTTACCTTTTCCTTCTTCTCTTCTTCACGTGTTAGGTTTGTGCCGTTATTATTTATACAATGTGAGAAACATGTAGGGGTGTCTGGCTGGTTCAATCTGTAGAGCATTTGACTTTCGATCTTGGGTCACGAGTTGGAGCCACATGTGTGGTATAGAATTTACATAAAAAATTTTAAGAAATACCATTTAAATTTTTACAGATTTTTGTCATTATGGTTGTTTTAAGTACACTCTTAAAACTTCTAGAGTTTTAAGCAAATTATACACCACTATTGTCATCTTGCAAAATATAAAAAGCCTATATATTTACCACTACCAGTGCGATTTACATTACTTTTCTGTGTTTTTATGATATTAACACCCTTGTACTTCTACGTAGAGAACACCCTTTAGCATTTCTTGTAAGGCCGATCTGGTGGTAATGAACTCACTCAGCTTTTGTTGGTTTGGGAAGGTCTTAGTCCTTTCTTTGTTTCTGAAAGACAGGTTTTCTGGGTGTAGAATTCCTGGCTGACAGTTATTTTCTGTCAGTATTTTGAACATGTCATCCTCTTCTCTCCTTGATGAAAATGTTTCTTTTGAAAAATCCACTGAGAGTCTTCTGGTGTCTCCCTTGTATGTAACTTCCCTCTTTTCTCTTACTGCTCTCAAATTATTTGTCTTTGACTTAATTATAGTGTTTCTCAGCATGCCCTATTCAGGTTCAGCCTTTTTGGGGTCTGTTGGGCCTCACGGATCTGGACGTCCATTTCCCTTCCCAGGTTTGGAGAGTTTTCAGCCATTATTGCTTTAAATATTCTTTCTGTCCCTTTCTCTTTCTTTTTTCCTTTTGGAATTCCCATAATGTGAATATTTTGCTTTGTTTTGTTTTGTTTTTCCATTGTGTCCTATAACTCCTGTAAGCTTTTTTCATTCCATTTCATTCCCTTTTTGCTCCTTTGACTCTGTAATATCTAATATCCTATCTTCTCTGGTTGTTGATTCTTTTTTCTGCATGGTCAAGTCTACTTTTGAAACTGTTGAATTCTTCAGTTATTATATTTTTCAACTCCAGGATTTCTGTTTGTTTTTGAATGGCTGCTGTTTCTTTGTCAGACTTACTGTTTTGTTCATGCATTGTTTCCCCAATTTTGTTTAGTTGTCTCTGTTTTCTTGTAGCTACTAAACTTCTTTTTTTTTTTTTTAGAGATTTTATTTATTTATTTGACAGACAGAGATACAAATAGGCAGAGAGGCAGGCAGAGAGAGGGGGGGAAGCAGGCTCCCTGCCGAGCAGAGATCCCGATGTGGGGCTCAATCCCAGGACCCTGAGACCATGACCCGAGCGGAAGGCAGAGGCTTAACCCACTGAGCCACCCAGGTGTACCACTCACTAAACTTCTTTAACAGGATTATTCTAAATTCTGTGTCTGACAGCTCATGGATCCTCCATTATTTTAGAGTTAGTTACTGGAACTTTATTAGTTTCCTTTGGTGGTGTCGTATTTACGTGACTTTTCATGATCCTTGATTCCTTATGTTGATGTCTTTGCATTTGAGTAAGGGGGCTCCTCTTCTAACGTTCACAGGTTTGTTTTTTTCACTAGTCAGCTCTGTTTGGGTTTCTGGATGTGTCTGCTGGTAATGTCCTTGGGCAGGTGGGGCCTGCTGTTACCATCTACTTGTGGGCAAGGGAACTGTTAGAACTCTGAGGATGGGGATGGGGCCTTGTGCCCCTGGCTGAGAACTGCTGGCTTGGTTCTCTGCCCAGGTGAGGCTGTGAGATGGGCTTTGTGTTTGCCTGAATTGTCTTGTAAGGCTTGCTGAATACGGTTGGGACTGGAGACCATATTCAGGAGTAGATGGAGTCGTGGGTTAGCTCCCATGCCCTCGCAGGACAGTCATCCTTAATGTGCTTTTAGTTACCTAGATCTTGTATTGAATGGCTTCATTTCTTTTATAATATCTTGGAAAATGAAACCACTTTTTAGGAACTTTTTTTGAAATTCCAAATGCTTATAATACACAGGTTAGGAAAATTTAGTGACTTTGAAAATGTTCTTAAAATTATGCTTATCAGTGTGATATCGTTTAGGTGAAAATATTGACAACCACCATTTTAAGAGTGAATGAGCAGAAAATAATGTTTTGAGTCAGTTTTTAGATGTAGATTAATATATTCTTAAACTGTAAGTTTCAAGCTACCTGAGAACTTGATTGATATCAGTTTCTTATGTGATAGAGTTACTTATGCAAAAATGGATTTTAGAGATAGACGAAATCTAGGTCACGTAATAAACAGAAGCCCAAAGAAAATTAAATGATTTGTCTGAATTTCTGTACGACGAGGTTAGGGCGGGTCTGAACGCAGAGCCCAGGAGTCGTGTGTGTGTAATCCAGAGGCTTTCTGCCGGATCACGCTCACTTTCTGGTAGTGTTGCCCTGTCCTGGTATTCTGGAAGAACTCTGCATACAGCTGTGGGGAAACCACTGCAGTGAATAAAGTCTAATATATTTCTTTATGTAGGACATCTCAGATTCGATAGTCATGTTAAAAGTTAAATACTATGCCTTGTATTTCTAAATCATTTAAACCAAGGACTTTTTTTTTTTTTTTTTTTTTTGGTAGACTATTAATATCTTGCATTTTGGTGATAAGTTTGGGGACTTGGAGCTACATACAGCCCCAAGACGTTAGGTGCTTTCTTTAATATGATATAGTTACTAAAGGAAGGAAAATAGTTACATGTCTTTATGTGGGACCCAGGTCAATAGGACCACTGGATAATGAGATAACATTTCAGTGTTGCTGTCTGAACTTCAGAGCACAGTTTTCTCAAGAACGGTGTTGATCCTTGGTCGTCTGTCTGGACCACAGCCTGCTTCTGGTGGTAAATTTCCCCAGTGGTGGGAGCAGCTGTCTGGATTCTGGCTCTGTGGTAGCACTGGTCTCCATTATTCATTATATACAGGTTAGCTGCCACGTGGTGAGACATTAGGCGTGGAAGTGGAGTGGTTTGACTCACTAGAATAGTTGGAATATCATCTGGAATGTGGACATTGAAAAATAGTTTGCCATCATGTAATGCCAGTTGGGTTCCCAGGCTGCCCTGTTTGGATGTGAAGGAGCTTTGTGCATCTCCCAGCTAGTGATGGGCAGTGCCCAGAAAGTGTCCCTCTCACCGTGTTCACTACTGTGCAGTGGAAGGGCCGTGACTTTGCTGCGTGTTCTGGTAGAAGCATCTTGTCGAGGACTGGAGGGCGAGCTCGTTTCATGAGTTACTTATTAACCTTGGGCCCCGGGGATGATATTTGCCCTCTTTAACATTCTTATTTCAGAAGCTAACAAGGAGGTCCTTTAAAAAGAAAAAATCACCAGCATGCTTTAATTATCTAACTAAACACTTAGTTTGGAGGAGGCTGCTGTCACTTTCACTGATGACACAGGAGGTAAAGTTTGAATTAACTTTGGAAACAAATGATGGCAAATTATTAAGTACAAACAGGAGAAACAGAGGCAAAATATTCAGGATTGCATAACTGAAGTATGAATGTAATACTGTTACCTGTGGCACAGCGACAGACATCCTATCAGACTTTGGAAAGTTGAAGTATAGGCCATAGCTTTCACCATTTATTAGAATAGTAAAAAGACATCATGAGGTTTAAGGGCTTCATTTTATGTTAATTACCATGAGATTATTCTAAGGTATCCTAAAATGCGTACAGCTTAGTTGGACAAATAATTAAATTGATTTTTTACATTACATCCAAAAAATTACTCCACTATAAATAATTCACATGCACAATATTGGGAGACAGTTGCTTTTTTTTTTTTTTTTTTTAATTTATTTATTTGACAGACAGAGATCACAATAGGCAGAGAGGCAGGCAGAGAGGGAGAGGGTGAAGCAGGCTCCCCGCCAAGCAGGGAGCCTGATGCAGGGCTCCATCCCAGGACCCTGGGATCATGACCTGAGCTTGAAGGCAGAGGCTTTAACCCACTGAGCCACCCAGGCACCCCGGGAGGCAGTTGCTTTTTAACCTGTGATTGAGTCCAGGCAGCACAGGCCCGTGCTCTGCAGTCTTAGGGTGGGTGCTGAAAGTTCTCTAGCTGCCAGCTCTAAATGCTGTATTTAGTGGGGTCTTTTAAAAACAGTTGCAGGTTGTCTGTCAGGCAATTGAAGTGTCTGCTCCATATTTACCATGGTGATTTCTCTGAGGAAAACAATCTATATGCATTTCAAAAGATGAGATGGGCTCTGAAGATCAGATTTGGTGTTGCCTCGTAGTGCTCCCGTTGTAGATCTCGGAGCAAGGCCGGAGCCTTAGTGCTAGCTGATCACAAAATTCATTTGGCACGTTTTTATGTATAGAGTTTTCAAAATGTAAAGTTGTTCATGTACTTATCTTTTTTTTTTTTTTTTTAAGATTTCATTTATTTATTTGACACAGGGATCACAAGTAGGCAGAGAGGCAGGCAGAGAGAGAGGAAGGGAAGCAGGCTCCCCGCTGAGCAGAGAGCCCGATGCGGGGCTCGATCCCAGGACTCTGGAATCATGACCTGAGCCGAAGGCAGAGGCTTTAACCCACTGAGCCACCCAGGCGCCCCCATGTACTTATCTTAAAACATAATCACTTCTGTATCAACAGTTATGTTTTCTTTTGTTTTGATTTTCAGTAGCACTAATGTTTTGTTTTTTTTTCTCCCCTCTTGATTTTGTCAGACTTCTCCATGTTGTTAAGCTGGTCAGAGATCCCACGCCTGGCTTTGTTATCCTTTCTAAAACGTTATTTCTGAAACTAGACTGTGTATCTGAATCCCCTGGAAGGTTTATTAAATGGGTTGGTGGGCCTGTTGGTGTCTGATTCAGCCTGTCTGCAGGGAGGTCTGAGGATGTGCATTTAGACAGAGGAGATACTGGGTGGCGTGACTTTGCACCAGCTTTGAAAACCGTTGCAGTAACTTTGTTTTTGTCCCTGTCTTGCTTCTCAAAAAAAAAAAAAGTATTCTTTGGGCTTAACTTCCTAAAAACTTTTCAGAAACTTTTTAAAAAGTTTTTATTTATTTATTTGAAAGAGAGTGAGAGAGGGGGAAAAAGCACAGAGGGGGAGGGAGAAGCAGACTCCCTGATGAGCTGGGAGCCCGACGCAGGACTTGATCCCAGCACCCTAAGATCATGATCTGAGCTGAAGGCAGATGCTTAACTGAGTGAACCACCCAGGTGCCCCAGAAAGTTACTGGGAAATTTCAAAAGAGTAAGAGAAGTTATCATTAATAGCTACGTCTTACCTTTCACGAGGCTTGAAATCTTGTTTCATCTGTCCACTTACTTCCTTTGTCCCCATTCCCTCCACTCTCTTCTTCTTTTTTAATTTTTTTCCTTTCTCTTTTTCTTGCTTCCTTTCTCTCTTTCTTGTTTTCCTTTTTCAGTGCAGGAACATTTAATAGCAAATTCTGGATGTCTTATTTCATCCATAATTTTTCTGAAATATCAGGAACTTTAAAGTGGAACTATGATACCATTAATTATGTCACTCAAATGAGCTCTGAGTCCTTAATATCATCAAATATCTAGTCCTTGTTCAATTTTCCTTGATTAGGTTTTTAAAAATATGCACCTTGAGTCGCATAATTTTGTAGTTGGTTATATGGGATTTTCTAGACAGATGTCATCAGTGAATAACACTTGGTTTATCTGTTCCTATTTAAATTGTATTCTTCTTCTTTTTTTTAATTTTTCTTTTTCTGTGTATACATTAGTAAGAACCTCTAGAACGATGCTGATTAATGTTGATGATAGGAAGTCTTAATGGGAATAGTCGAATGTGTCCTTGTTAAGTATGATATTTGTTTGCGTCTGTCAAGTTCCTAAGGGGCAATACCGAGGTAAGGTGTTCACTTTGAAATTAGTTCTCAACTTGAGGTTTTTCTGACCTCAGAAATAATGTGATGTCTGACCTTAGTCCTGTGTGAAGATCAGCTGTGTTTACAAATTGTCACGGAAGAGATTTTTCACCTCCTTCCTGGTGAAACTGTCTTGACCCTGGCACGTTTGTTTGCTGGTTCGCCCTGACCCTGGAGGTGTGCCCCTTTTTGTTACCAGCTTAGTGCCCTGATCTCCAAGTGCGCCTGCGTTGGTGGAGCCTTGGGCCCTGCCTGGAAGGCAGATCACAGGTCATGGCCATCAGAGTTCAACCTCAGGGCTCCGTGGATTCCTGTTGGCCTCTGGAACAGTCTTCATCTGACTGGTCAGTGGTGCAGTTTTTCCTCTCACTTGTTTTCGCTCAGCACTTTTCCTGTGTAGCAGGAGAATCATCCTGAGTGCCGAGTTCTCTATCCTCCCGGAAAGGAGATGCACATATGTCTTTAATCAGAGAAAAACCAAAATCTGCTTCCCTCAGGAGAACCGCAGGACTCTCTGGAGTTAAGCTCTTCCATTTACTGTGAAGGTCTGGCTGAGGGTGCAGCAGTCCACCCTCAAGCTCTGCCTCTCTTGAGTAATGTTCCTCTTATGTTCTGAGAATTTGTCATGAAAGTGGCTTTGTTGACCTGGAGGAGATGTCCTTCCTTTTCTCCCTTCCCTTCCCTTCCTTCCTTCCTGGTTTATTTATTTATTTGAGACAGAGAGAGAGCACAAGTGGGAGGGGTAGAGGGAGAGAGAGAATCTTAAGCAGACTCCCAACTGAGTGCAGAGCCCGATGTGGGACTCGATCCCACGACCCTGAGATCATGACCTGAGCCAAAACCAGGAGTTGGTCTCTTAACCGACTAAGCCATCCAGGCGCCCTGAAATATTCTTTCTGTTGATAATTGCGGTATTGTCTTCCTTACTTTGACTAGAAACACACCGTCTTCCCTGGGTCCTAGAAGCTCTGCGCTGATGCCTATTTTTACCTGTGTCTCTTTTTTCTTGTAAGTCTGTATTTCCCACTCTTTGTCTTCTTAATTAAAAAGAATAATCCTTTTTATTTTGCTAAGCTACTTTAAATCCTTTTTGTGAGGAAATGGGCCATAAATGTGACATTTACTCCACACAGCATTCTTCTCAACCTCTTCCCCACACCCCTCACCTGTTTCCCTGGATCCCCCGTGGTCCTCATCGTCCTCCTCCTCATTACCTTCTTTGCTCCCAGACCACAATAAAATCAGATCTTTAATCTTTGCCACAGGCCCTGGTGATTATCACAGTGAGACTGTCACTGAATATTGACTGCTTAACTAAGCGAGCGGAGAAGCCTACAGTGGGATCCCGAGGCACTCAGGACACCAAACCTAGTGAAGAGGGACATAAATACACTTTTTTAAAAATATATTTTTAATTAATTATTTATTTTTATTTTTTTATTAAATAAATACACTTTTAAAACTTGGCCTCACAGTGGGGCAAGTCCTTCATTAAAAGTAAGCAGGGCATTAACATACTTTGTGATAGGTATGATCTCAGTATTTTATGTAATTTGTATCTAGGAGATAATCATAAGGATTGCCTGAACTTAATAATACCAGCTGCTGCTATTGTTGTTGTTGTTATTATTATTTATTACTCTTTTTATTTAGCTAAGTTTGGACTGCATGTCATTCCTGTACAACCCATCACCACCTTATCTGTCCCCGAACTGCCCAGTCCCATATAGGAGTCTGTAATTATCGCTTTTCTGGTTATTAGATTTAATGGAGGGGGGGTGCCCCCTGCTGCTTTGCGCTTAAAAATGCAAACTGAGGAGGGGCCTGGATCCTCCGGCTTCTCTCAGAAATGGCACGAATTGCTTCAGGAGGATATTTGTCTTTAGTTTTGTTTTCTTAATTTACTATGGGATGAAACCTTCCAAGCAATTCTCTTAGGGCTCTTGGTCTCATTTTACAAATGAGCAAACAAACTAAGGCTTGGAGAGGCTCAGTAATTGACTTGTGGACATTTAACTGGCAGGTGACAGAGTGGAAGTCTTAACCCAGGAGTATTTAAGCACAGAAATATCCTGTCTTCAGGGTTATACTCTCCTCTTCTGTTAAAATTAAATACCAAGTTTCGTTTATGTATTATCTTGTGTGTTTCATATGCTAACATATCAGAAATTCATGAAATTTACAGATGACGTGGATCTCATTTTGATCGGAGTTCCGAACATATATATTGAAAACATGAAATATTCTTACAACAAATGACACTTAATACTTTCCTTGTTACTCATGTGGCATTTTCATTTCTTTACTCTTTTCTCTTTGATAAAAGTGCATTCGCACGTGTTTTTCTTGGAGCCTCCACCATTTAGTGTGACAGGTGGAAGAGCAGGTGCGTGATTCCTCCCGACCCTTTTGTGGCTGGAGTGGCCTTCAGGAAATGAGGTCAAGGAGAAACACAATGCTTTCTAATGCTTCTCGCAGTTGCCGGACTATCTTTGTGTGTCAGATCGTAGGAATAACTTTTTTAATCCAATGTAATTTTTCATGCACTGTTATCCTTTTTGTGTCCTTTTTTGCCCCTGTGACAGATTCAGAACTGCTTCCATAACCAAGCTACAGAAGTATACAGCATTTTATGATTACCTGCTCTAGGGAATATTTTGGCAACAAATCCCTTTCCTAAGTTCTTAGCTATTTGGAATGAAATAATGAGAAAGATAGCTTGTTCTCAGGAAAGCAATCACTCTGGGCTAGTATGTGCCCTCTTAGAGAGATTTCTTTTCTTTACAATTATTAACACACGTTAAAGTGCATTACTGGCATTACCTAGTGGGCCGTAAGCCGTAGCTCTTTGATCAGGTAATAATTACAGTTTTTCAGTGGAAATGATGTATCTGTCAGGTCTCATGTTGGATCTTCATAAAGTGCATACGTTTAAAACTTCAAAAATAAGGATGAGCCAAGTGGAGTAGTAATTGTGCTAATTTATAAATACCTTATATATTTATTTCTCTAGTACTTTAGAATCTGGATATTCTTGTATATTACCTTTTAGGTGTTTGAAGCCAATGGGAATTTCTTTGGTAGCCATAGAGGATATTTTAACTGCATCATCTCTTTTACCTATTTGTTTTTGCATAAAAATTGGAAATAGCAACAGGTAATAATAGACACTTAGCCAAGTTATTCCAGCTAATCTGAATTCTGTTAAGAGTTGAGGGGTTCTGGGGCACCTGCGTGGCTCAGATGGTTAAGCATCTGCCTTCAGCTCAGGTGCTGGTCCCAGGGGCCTGGGATCGAGCCCGGTACCAGGCTCCCTGTTTGGCAGGGAGCCTGCTTCTCCCTCTCCCCCTGCTCTTCCCCCTGCTTATGCTCTCTCACTCTCTCTGTCAAATAAATAAATAAAATCTTTAAAAAAAAATTGGCAGTTATTATTCCAGTTGCTATATAAATGGCTGATAGACGTACTGAGCAGTTGGCATATAAGCAATCACTGCCTTTCTTTATAACTCCAGAAATAAGGGTTTCTTCTCCTCCCCCTCTTCCCACTCCTCCCCCCTCCCCCCTTCCTCCTCCCCCTCCTCCTCCCTTAAAATTTTATTTATTTATTTGAGATAGAGAGCAAGAGAAGGGAAGAGGGAGAAGCAGACTCCCCGCTGAGCAGTGAGCCCGACTGGATCCCAGGACCCCAAGATCATGACCTGAGCGGAAGGCAGATGCTTAACCAATGGAGCCACCCAGGTGCCCCAATGGGCTTCTGTTAGAATGAAATTCATCCCCATACCTGTTTATTAGGAATATGTAGAATATATACTAGGATGCTAATAGTCCATGAGTTGTATAAAATGAGTGGGCTCTGGATTGCAGTGAGGTTAATTATAAGGCCTTCTGGTTCTCAGCTGATCTTGTTAATGCCTTGGGTTTGGGGGAAATGCCCTTTGAGAATGTCTGAGTCTATTAAAATAGGGTGCTTGAGTTAAATCCCAATACTCTTCATCATATATCCCTCTGGTAGATTTGTTCACTGCAGTTATCACAACCCTAGTCACTTCAAAAAAATGTGTTTACTTGTTTGTATTTTCCTCAAAAGTTTATAAGCCTCCAGATAGATCTTGTATGTTTCTCTTACTGTTGTGTCTCCATTGCTCTGGACAGGGTCTGGCTCACCGTGGTCCTCAATAAATATTCAGTCAGTAGTAAACGGAACTGTGTAGCTGTGGGCTTCTATACCAGGAGTTTTACTACTGAATGAGGGTATAAATATAAGTAAGACATTGTGTTGTCTCTGCCCTCGAGATGTTTACATTGGAAATAAAATAAGGAAAGAATTGTGATATACTGTGTTAGGGGCCTTGGGAAGTCAGTAAACTATTTTTAATTGAAGTGGCAGCACTTGAGAGAAAGGCAGTTTTGCTGGATGCATTGATGCTATTTATATATGAACACAGACTTTAAGAAGGCACCCCTCTTTCTAAATTCAGTACATTTTTTTATTTTTTATTGAGGTATAATTGACATATTAATTCTTAGTGTACAACATAAAATGATTCAACAGTTGTATGTATTGTGAAACGATCATCAGAATAAGTCTACTTAATATCCATCACTGTAGAGTTAGAAAATTTTTCCTTGTCATGAGAAAGATCTCTCTTAGCAACTTTCAAATACACAATACGGTATTATTCAAATATGTCATACCGTATTATTCACTGCAGTCACCATGCTGTACTTCATGTCCCCATGACTTATTCATGACTGGAAATTTGTATGATTCCCTTTACCTATTTTACCCACTCCCCACTCCCATCTTTGACAACCGCCAGTCTGTTCTCATGATGGGCTTTTGTTTCATTTTGGTTTTTTTGTTGCTGTTTTATCAATATTCCACAGGTAAGCGAGATCCGGTGGTATTTCTCTTTCTCTGTCTGACTTATTTCACTTAACATAATACAAGTTAAGTTCCAACCATGTTGTCACAATGGCTATGTAATATTCCAGTGTGTGTGTCGGTGGGGGGAGCATGCACACATGCCATGTCTTTTTCAACCATTCATCTTTGGTAGATACTTAGGTTGTTTCCATATCTTGGCTGTTGTAAGTTACGCTGGTATGGAAATGAAGTACATGTATTTGTTCAAATTAGTGTTTTTATTGTCTTTGGATGAATACTCGGAAGTGGAGTTGCTGGACCATGTGATAGTTCTATTTTTAATCCTTTGAGAAACCTCCATACTGTTTTCCATAAGTAAGCGGCTGCACCAGTTTATGTTCCCACCTGCAGTGCCTGGGGCTCCCCGTCACCACATCCCCGTCAGCTCGTTACTCTTGTCTTCTTGATGGCCATTTTCACAGGTGTGAAGTGACATCTCACTGTGGTTTTGATGAGCATTTCTCTGATGCTTAGCACTGTTGGACACCTTTTCATGTACCTGTTGGTCATCTGTGGGTCTTCCTTGGAAAAATGTCTGTTCAGATCCTCTACCTGACTTTTAACCAGATTGGCTTTTCTGCTGTTGAGTTACATGAGTTCTTACATATTTTTGGATGTACCAATTGCAATGCAATGCACCACCCCTCTTAACTCTCCTTCTAGAGCTATCTTCAAAGAAAGGCCTGTGCTGTAGTTGAAATGTTAAGAAAAGGAGAGGGGAGCAATAAAATAATGAAGACCACTAACCAGGCATGGTTTCAGGAACCTAGTATTTATTATAGGAACTTAATCTTCCCCAAATTCAGAAAAGACAGGATTGTTATTATCCCCCTTTTACCAATGAAGGAAGGCACGGGAAGTTAACTGTCCCACTCAGCTTAGTGTGGTAAGGATTTGAAGTCGTGTTCTTCATGCCTGTACTCAGTCGCCCCATCCCATTCCGCATTCCGGCACTGCGATCTGGTGGATTTCTTCTTTCCTTTGTGAAGTGAACCGTGGGTGAGAAGGACCCAACATTTTCCAGTCCCACCTCAGCCTCATAATTATACATCTTGGGAAGAGTATTGGGTGCAGAACAGAGTTGAAGAACTGATCTGGGATCTTCTGGGATGATCAAAAGACGTCTGCTAAAACGGCCTCAGCTTTCTCACTTCGCTTTGGGGCTTACTGCCTTTGCTACTTGCTTCTTGATTAGAGGACCAGGCAGCTTGTAAATCCTCTGATCCTGCCTCTGGAATGCTTTTGTAGTTGTTTCTGCCATAGATCTCCCTCTCATGAACATTTTGCTTGATACCAAACCCCTTTGATGCCGGTATGTCTCGTTAGCCTGGGCTCTTCATTGCATTTCTCTGACATGGGACATACAAGTCAGCGTCAACAAGAGTTAATTGACACTTTGCTGGCATTGCCTGACAGATGTTTACATCTGTGAATGAGGAACTAAACTTAATAAAAGGAATTCAGTAAAAGAAACAAAACAAGTGGTGGAAAAGTGAGCACCTCTTAGGATCCATTTATTTCATGGCATTGGGTCTTAAAGCATTCATCAAGCTGGGAGGTATGGAGGAAGTGCATTCAAGGTAGTGGAAACTGTCTGTGCTGAGACACATCCAGTGGCCCAGCCCCTGTGGGGAACTCATAGTAGCTGAAGACACCTAGGTTTTTGGACGTGATAGGATATGAAAGAGGTGAGCATGTCTATTTCTTAATAAGAGTACTGAGTTAACACTTACACAGAAAGAGGTGTTTATTAATTTTTCCCAGAGCTGATATCTCTTTAATTCTTGGAATCATGTGATGTCATCTTTCCCTTCTCCTTGATTAATTTCACTTGCCGCCCCCCCACCCTGTGTCAAATGATGTACCACCTGCCATCCTTCTGCAGTGAGTTGGTGGTTATTTAAGTCTACTCTTTTGAGCTAAATGTTACCAAATGGTCATAACCGAATGTGCTTTACCTTTCTGAAAACGTTTTAGTGAGAAAAAATTAAAGTTTTTACCTGAACATTGAAGACTAAAGGCCAATCTTGGTGTCTCATTGTGATTTTGATTGTGTAAAACATCCTGCATTGGTTTTAAAAGTCTTTCTTCCCTCCCCTGCACCCCTGTTAGCTCGGGGATGTGATGGTTGACATCGCGAGTAACATCATGTTGGCTGACGAGCGTGTCCTGTGGCTGGCGCAGAGGGAAGCGAGGGCCTGCAGTAGAATCGTTCAGTGTCTGCAGCGTGTCGCTACGTACCGATTAGCAAACGGAGCTCATGTTTATTCAACAGTAAGTGTAATGTCCTCCACTCTAAGAAAAAAATTCACTGAAAGCCAACTTGAATTTTAAAAAGATAGGTTGTTTCCCCCCAACCCCCATGATAGGGTGGGTATTTTCCGTTACTGCTGATTATTACAAAATTTTCTGTTGTCTAACCATTTAAAAGCTCATTTTGCTTTGAGTAATCTGTTTTCTTGATAACTGGAAAATACTTTCTTAATTTGCCGTTTGAACGGTTCTCACCATTTAATGTAAAACCAAATAAGCACATGGTAGTTTTGCTCTGCTGTCGTAGACCCACTGTCCAGCCCAGCAGATGCTCTGTTCTGGGCCCTGAGGGATGTTCTGAGAGACTGTCAGATTGCTTGCCCACGTTCCAGTTTCAAAAGAGAACTGGGAGGCCCTCCAACCCTTGTGAACTCTTGGCATTTCCAGTCGGTCTCACTCTTGGAATGATGAGTTTTTATAATTAATAATCACTCAGTTAAATAGTATAAAATTTTATTTGTGCTAAATCGAGTTGGTGTCCTGCTTTTTCTAAAAATGTGGTAAAATATGATAAACAGGGGCACCTGGGTGGCTCAGTGGGTTAAGCTTCTGCCTTTGGCTCAGATCATGATCTTAGGGTTCTGGGATTGAGCCCCACATTGGGCTCTCTGCTCAGGGGGTAGCCTGTTCCCCCCACCTGCCTCTCTATTTGTGATCTTTCTCTCTCTGTCAAAATAAGTCAATAAAATCTTTAAAAAAATATGATAAATAATGTGTCATTCCCTTATGACTCGCACTCTGATCTGATCCAAGGTTTTCATTTCCTAATTATTTTAGTGGGTTCATAGACTGTTCTAGAACTCCTCCTATGATTTTATATGATTAAAGATTACTGTTTTTGGGGCCCCTGGGTGGCTCAGAGGGTTAAAGCCTTTGCCTTCGGTTCGGGTCGTGATCCCAAGGTCCTGGGATCAAGCCCCGCATCGGGCTCTCTCCTTGGCGGGGAGCCTGCTTCCTCCTCTCTCTCTGTCTGCCTCTCTGCCTACTTGTGATCTCTCTCTGTTGAAAAAATAAATAAAATCTTTAAAAAAAAAAAATAAAAAAATAAAAAAAAATAAAGATTACTGTTTTTTCAAAGATCATTGGGATCTTTTTTATGATACCGTGTTTCATCCTTACTTTTGCTCAGTGAGGTTTAGGATTACCTCCTTGAATAATACATGGAATGGAGGGCTTCCATGACTGCTATCCTGACAACGTGGTTCAGAGTAATTTCTCTCTCAGATACATGACCTTCCTTGAAACCAGCTCACCATATTTATGGCCACATTTGGACCTCCCTGGTCATTTAGATCCATTTTAAGTCCCACGTTTTTGCCTAACTACTTGGCTCCAAGAGCTTCTTCCTTTATCTGCGCTCATCAGTTCTTCAGAGAACTCAAGGATATGATACAGCTATAGTGTAGGTGTCTGCACTCTACTTCAAAGTGTGAAAAAGGTTCCAGGAAATTATGCTTCTGTAATATGATGCGGCTTCCAGAGCACCTCAGAATTGCACTTTTCTTTCTTTTGACTGAGGTTTCACATGCTTGTCATAATTATATATATCTTTGCTCAATAAAAGAATGGAATGTTATTTGTTAACAAATATCATTGAACTTAGTAAGACTCTTCGCCGTGTGTCATCTGTGTGACAGAAACTAACGCAAAGATTTGTTAGTCTTGAATGTTTGGGGAAACCACCAGTTCTTTTCTATCACGCCTGTGGTGTGTGGTGGATTCCTAGGTGGCCTTTTCTGTTTTTTTCATTGGTATCTTCCAAAGAGATTTTACACACCTCACACAGAAGTTTTATACTTAAAAAGAAATTGAGAAAGAGGACATTGCCTATATATGGTACATAGAACGGGGCCCTGGCTGTACAGTAGGCATCACTTAGTCATCCTTAAAGAAAGGACAGAGATGCTGTCGATCTGCAAAGAGTTAACTTGATCTCCCGGTAATATAAAGAGTGAATAGGACATGAAGTGTTGGAATGAGGAGACTTAAATTTTTTTTTTTAATTTTTAATTTTACTTTTTGTTTATTTTTTTAAAAAACAAGTTTAAACTTTTTTTTTTTAAGATTTTATTTATTTATTTGACACACAGAGAGAGATCACAAGTAGGCAGAGAGGCAGGCAGAGAGAGGGGAAGCAGGCTCCCTGCCAAGCTGAGAGCCCCATGTGGGGCTTGATCCCAGGACCCGGCGATCACGACCTGAGCCAAAGGCAGAGGCCCAACCCACCGAGCCACTCAGGCGCCCCTAATTTTACTTTTTAAATTTTTGTTTAAATAACCTCTTTCTTCAACATGGGGCTCCAACTCATGACCCCAAGATCAGATGTTGCATGCTCTGCCAAGTGAGCCAGCCCAGAGCAAGGCAACTATTAAAAGTGTATTTCTCAACCCCTAATATTCCTCTTGTATTATCATGAAGAGAGTCCACTGATTTCTGTTAGCTCATTTTTTTTATAAGACACTTTCATTTTTACCTTATAGTTTCCTACAAAGTGTTCTTTACATGATTTTTAATCGATTTCTCATTTATCTCTGACCCTCCATACTTTATGACTTGTTTCCTCACTTGGTATTTGTCTAGTTTACGATACCCTTTTGTTTCCAGCCTCTTTTTGTATGTGCCAGTTACCTGCACAGTGTCATTGTTAAGTAAGAAGCTTGGCTTTTGCTTCTCACTTATGTACAGTGTTTTGTGTTTGAAAACTCTTAGAAAGTGCTTTTCCCTCAGGCTGTAAATCTTTCATAACTCCTGTTTGATTGACTTTTGAAGTATTCACCCAATATTGCTCTGGAAGCTTATGTCATCAAGGCCGCGGGCTTCACTGGGATGACGTGCACCGTGTTCCAGAAGGTAGCAGCTGCTGACCGGACAGGCCTTTCCGAGTATGGGAGGCGGGACCCGGACGGAAACCTGGATAAACAGCTGAGCTTTAAGTGCAATGTTTCAAATACATTTTCAAGTCTGGCACTGAAGGTACGTTATATTCTATAAGCATTTAAGACACTTTACCGTTAGCGCTGTCAGATTAGAATACTCCAAATGGTTTGCTTTGCACAATAACCTTATTAGAAGATACTTAGGGGTGGGGTGTGGTGGGTATTAGGATTGTTTTGGCTGTTGCTTGAAAAGAAATTCAGACCAGGAAGGGACATGTTGTGATTTTCATGGGCCTGGACACCTGTGCCCTTTGGACCCCATTCTCCACACAGAAATATCAAAATCATACATTATGACTGCCAAGTGGTAAAAAGATGAATATATTAATACATATTAGAACATTTTCTTTGACCTGAAAGTTCATTTTTATGCTCCTCGTTTTAAAGACATGAAAACATTTCCGTAGACGACCTCCAAGTATTGCATGCCCCCTTGGCTCTGGGCTCACTGGACCTAATGGAAAAGCCAGCCTTGAGATTGGGCATTTGATCAGGCAAGCTGTAGATCAAGATTTTTGGCAAAGAGGTACAAACATGTGATCTGTCTTCAGAAAATGTGTGTTTTATTGCATCAAGCAGAATGGAAAGCATTTTTATTGAGTTTTAACATTTAGGGTATAGATGAGTTTTGTTAAACTACATCGACGCACATAGTAGACGTACAAATCCGACTCCCTAATGGAACCACATTTTCTCATTTAGCTTTGTGTGGCCATGTGTAACTGTATTCTCTGTGGATTTTAATTACACAGTATGTTCTTTGTTTCTGGCTTGTCCCTGAATTATATCACAAACAGTATTGCATTCACTTTAAAGGCTGCATGGTAATTGTTCAAATAGGTGTTATGTGTCCTGGTGCTTTGTGGGCACAACTCAGTAAATATTGAATGGATGAATGGACGGATATGGGCACTTAGGAAATATTGAATGACTGAATGAGTGAGTGAATGAATGAAAGAAAATTAACATTATTTTGTTATACCTTTTCATGGGTGACCTCCATAAGAACTGGTTTGTCAAATTTAGAAGTAGTCCCAGTTCTCCTACTGCCCAAGACAATCTCAGCTAGGTCAGAATGTCTAATGATAATATATTTCCTTGATATAATACACTCTGAGGAAAATTGGCAAGATTTATTTGTGACTCTTCGCTCTGGGAGGGTCCTTAACGCACCCAGCCAGGCTCCTGCTGACCTGCTGTTTTCCTTATTATGTTGTTCACCGGTAAAAACATACCACAGAAGGCAGAGAAGCAGCATCGCATACCAGCCCAAGAGAGGGAGGCATGTGTCTTGGAGGAGCACTTAAAATGGATGAACCCTTCTATCTTAGATGATCATAGTCGGTAGAAAGGGATTACAAATGATGAAACCCTACATTTCATCAATTTCACAAGTGACCCCTCTGGGTAAGGAGAGCTCCTGCCTGCCAGAGTAGAAAGCTTTAAAGGACCACACTCAGATTTGTCAGTTTCTCACTATTCTATCCTTTTAAGATCATCTGTGGCCAGAAACCAAGGAACGCATTACACTATTATTCATGCTTCATTGATGGACATGATTAAGCCGAGTGAGAGAGGTCTATATCCTTCATGACATAAAATTAGTTAAAAATTGTAACATCAACGGGGCAAAACGCTTTAGCACTTTAATAGAAAACTTACTTTACATTTTTAACTTTATACTAGGGCAATTTTTATTCTTTTTTCTTTTTGCATGTCTTTTTTTTTTAATGCCTTGAATATACACTGAGCAGATAATGTGAACACCTCCTAATTGATGATATTACCCTTGAATGGGAGAGTGTGCTAATATGTGAAGTTATACCTCTAAAAGGCAGTTCTCTGTTAGTAATAGGAGCCTTACTTGTATTTTATTTCTTCAATCTCTGTCCTTCTGTCTTTGCTACCATCACAGTCTGGTTTGGACTTCTATATTACCCATTTGACTTTCCATTTAGTCTTGGGTCTCTAGGCTCTTCCTTAAAAATCTATCCTTCAGGGGTACCTTGGGTGGCTCAGTGGGTTAAGCCTTTGCCTTTGGCTCAGGTCATGATCCTGGGGGGTCCTGGGATCAAGCCCTGCATTGGGCTCTCTGCTCAGTGGGGAGCTGCTTCCCGCTCTCTCTCTGCCTGTCTGTCAAATAAATAAGTAAAATCTTAAAAAAAAAAAAAAATCCATGCTTCAGGGGCGCCTGGCTGGCTCATATGGTTAAACATCTGCCTTCGGCTTAGGTCATGATCCCAGGGTCCTGGGATCGAGTCCCTCCTTGGCTGGAAGCCTGCTTCCCTCTCTCGCTGTGTCTCTCTCTGTCAAATAAATAAACTCTTAAAAAAAAATCCATCTTTCTCATATAGATTGGTCTACCTAGGCCTGCCTGACGTTGAACCAGCATGTACCAGTGCAACCAGGACAGTCAGTAAGATATTAAAATAATACTACCTTACCCTGTATCGGATTTAGCTGCTGGGCCAGTTCCTGAGTACCTCCTCTCTGCTTTTCCTCCAGGGAGCACCACCCAGTCTATCAAGCATGTAGATAGTTAAGACAACATGAGTAAATTAGTATTTTTATTATTTGTTTTAGTATTTTACTGTTTTAAAGCAGGTGCCTCTTCGACTCATTCCAATTTTGGTGTTCAAATTCTGTAGAAGTGAGCAAAATTAGGATTTCAGGAAATTTTAATTTATTAATTGCACAGTATCAGAAGTTCAGATTGTTTCATAAGGCAAGGTGCTGAAGTGTAGTAGAGTATTTGAATTAATATCCCTTAGGATGCATATTTTCTTCCTGGTTTAATGTCATTGTGAGTAGGGAAATATACATGAATTTTGCATATAAAATAATAAGGGCTCTATGATACCATCTATTTCACATGTGTTCATACTGTGTCAATTTTTAGTATTGAAATTAATACTCAAAGGGAATTATGGAAGTCAAAATATGATGAGGTTCTCAGTGATTGTTGGAAGACTGTGACTTGAAGGCATTTTCTGTCTCCCCAGCCTCCAGATCACCGGCTGCCGCACTGAGGCAGTATTGGTCATAATAATCCCACCCACCGTTCTGTAGCCTCCTGTGCTTGTCATGGTCATGATCCCCTGTGGTCCTCACAGCCATTTGTTACAAAGGTCTTTCGATGCCTGTGACAGAGGAGACCCAGAGAGTCTAAACAAAATTATGCCAGGTGAAGGGACCACGGAGTGATCAGGCTGGGAACCCCCCAGTCCTGGTTCCTTGTTTCAGATCTTATGTTCCTTTCCCCAGGGGTGGCAGGTGACCTGCAATCAGGAACATTAGACTCCAAAAACATATACTTCCCGAAGGGTTTTAAGGGCACCTTTTCTGATTTATTAGCTGTAATTGCCCTGTCTGTTTCCATTGCTATGATCCATACATTTTAACGTGAACAGATGGTTAAATGAAATGGCAGACTGGTTCCTTGCCTCTAGGTCAAGTGGCAAAAGGTAAAATCATGACAAATGTAACCAGTGGGTGTTCCTCAATGATGTGATTCATGAGATTTACAACTTTTCCACAATTAATTATCACTTCTTTTAAAGAAATGAAATATACAAATATGTTCTTACTATAAAAGTCCAAACATTATTCATTATTGATACAGTTTTTCCAGCTCTCTTAGCCATCCTCTGTCCATCCCAGAGCCCCTGTAATTATTATTGAGCCCTATTCCATATTGGACTTTAAAGGATATTTTATTTTATTTTATTTTTATTTAAAAAATTTTTTTTCTCCATAGTACATATCCTCCCCAATGTCCATCATCCAGCCACCCCATCCCTCCCACTCTGCTCTGCTCCAGCAACCCTTAGTTTGTTTTCTGATATTAAGTGTCTCTTAGGGTTTGTCTCCCTCACTGGTTTCATCTTATTTCATTTTCCCCTCCCTTCCCCTATGATCTTCTGTCTTGTTTCTCAGATTCCTCATATCGTTGAGATCGTATGATAATTGTCTTTCTGTGATTGACTTATTTTGATTAGCATTATACCCTCTAGTTCCATCCATGTCATTGCAAATGGCAAGATTTTTTTGATGACTGCATAGTATTCCGTTGTATATATATACCACAACTTCTTTATCCATTCATCTGTCGATGGACATCTAGGCTCTTTCCATAGTTTGGCAATTGTGGACATTGCTGCTATAAACACTGCGGTGCAGGTGTCCCTTCAGATCACTACATTTGTACCTTTAAGGTAAATAGTAGTGCAATGCTGGGTCGTAGGGTAGCTCTATTTTCAACTTTTTGAGGAATCTCCATGCTGTTTTCCAGAGTGGCTGCACCAGCTTGCATTTCTACCAATAAAGGGTAATTATATTATATTATATTATATTATATTATATTATATTATATTATATTTTACTTTATTTTTTTAAAGATTTTATTTATTTGAGAGACAGTGAGAGAGAGCATGAGAGGGGAAAAGGTCAGAGGGAGAAGCAAACTCCCCATGGAGCTGGGAGTTTGATGTGGGACTTGATCCCAGGACCCCAGGATAATGACCTGAGCTGAAGGCAGTTGCTTAACCAAATGAGCCACTCAGGCACCCATTAAGGGTATTTTAGAAGCCAAAGTATGTAGCTTTCATCTGTTGATGATGGGTTCATACTCCTCTGACTTTTTATAATTTCTTGTTGCTTTGGATGGTTTTGCAACTTTAAACTTTGGTAGAAAACATTGTCAGACTTCTAGAAATCATAGATGTTTCCTTTTTCAGCTCTTTTAGAAAATGTTGTCAGTATGTCTTCTTTTTAAAATTAATTTGATAACCCCTAAGTAGTGCTTTCCCAGAGAGTTGTGCTGTGCTTTTGAGTCATTTTTTTTTAAGATTTTATTTATTTATTTGACAGATTGAAATCACAAGCAGGCAGAGAAACAGGCAGAGAGAGAGGAGGAAGCAGGCTCCCTGCTGAGCAGAGAGCTCGATGCAGGGCTCGATCCCAGGACCCTGGGATCATGACCCGAGCCGAAGGCAGAGGCTTTAACCCACTGAGCCACCCAGGCGCCCCATTTTTTAAAGCTATTTCGTATTCACAATAAAGTTGTTTTATTGAATCTTCTAGTTCTTAAGTTTTAATAAATGTCCAGTATGTAACGCTTCATTAGGATTTTGACCTTTTAACTAGTCAAGCTGTTGATGTTTTTCCTTTCTTGCATTCCTCATTTCACACTTCAGATAAATATATATACAGAATAGAAATTTACTAGATGAATTTATATCAGACTTTGTGTCTCCATCAGATTATTATGTTTGTAAGTGAGAACAGTAGAAACCTTTTTGTGCATGTTTCTTAGGCAGATTATTTCTACCAAATATCTTCTTGACATCTTTAGTTTAAAAGAAGTATTCAAACTTCCAATATTCAAACTTCTGAAATACTTTATTTTGCAGGTGTTTGTGTGTTTCAGCATTGTTCCAAGCACAGCCGTTAAAAACTCATTTTAAAGTCAGTCACTTGCTTAAATAGAACCTTTTCAAATATATAATCATGCCACGCAGACTTTCATTAGTTTTACAAACAGTGGGTTACTTTTATCAAATATAAGTGCCAGGAACTATTATTAACATGGGGGGGGGGTCCAGAAAAATGAGTGAGATGATCCGCACTCAAAAATCCTGCTATTGTAGTTAAAGGGGCAGACAGTGAATTAGTGCTGTGATAGTGCAGGTGTTAGTCCTGATAGAGATGTATGCAGAATGCCACATGAGGCCAGCAGAGGGAGCAGCTGACCGGAAAAGCGGTATACTGTGGAGTCATGTAATTGATCATCCCAAAAGGCCCCATGTTAAGGATGTCTTTCTCCTGGCTGTCAGCTGCTCTTATTCTGATCCATCTTTGACATTGCCTGCAGAGTTATCTTGCTCAAAATCAGATCTGCCCAGTTCAAGAGTTTGCCAGCAAAGGAACAGCAGAGTATTTCAGCAAGGGATCCTGGTGTGTGCAGTGCTCACAAGTGGCCTAAAAAATGTAGGAAATCACAAGGATTGGTATATTCAGGGTGGCCAGGTTACAGGTGTTGGTATAGGGAATGTTAGAAGAGGAATTTGGGATGTAGATTTTAGCCAAATCCTATGATGTACTTAGGTTTGGCGGCAGTATTCTCTAAACATTGACGAACTAGGGTGTTCTTTAATAGAAGAACAAATATGTTTCTTTTGTGGAAATTCTGTTGGCGATGTGGACATTGGATTGGAGAGAGTTTGATGTCAAGAGAAAAACTTTGTGGGGCGCCTGGGGGGCTCAGTTGATGGGCGTCTGCCTTTGGCTCAGGTCATGATCCCAGGGTCCTGGGATAGAGCCCCGCATTGGACGCTCTGCTCAGCGGGAAGTCTGCTTCTCCCTCTCCCACTCCCCCTGCTTGTGTTCCCTCTCTCGCTGTGTCTCTCTCTGTCAAGTAAATAAATAAAATCTTTAAAAAAGAGAAAAATTTTGTGATGAAGTCTTAAAACAGGGAATTTTTTTAGGTGGTTAATTAGTTCCCTACTTGGTATCTGGATTTGATTTTTATTGAATGCTGAATAATTTACAGTTTAACAATTTCTAGTAAAGAAGTATGTAAAACGTTCAGTGATCAGCCAGCATTTCCAGCTGTTCTTTTTGATACTATGTTTTTCTTAACATAATTTCTAACATGTTTCTTAGTCTCAGGGGGCACTTCTGCTAACATCAGAGTTTACTTAAATCTAAGTTTCTGTTAAGTCTGTATAATTTCTTTTTGTTGGCAGTTTGAATCCATCCTAAATCATCTTAGAGTTCCACAAGTCCAAATTAATTAAAGTCACATTTGTGGTAGGCTGCCTTGGTGCTTATGTCTATAATTGATCGTTGTAAAATTGATAGCGTGATCACTGAGATTCTTGATCTGTTTAATGCTATCGACATTAGCAGTATTTGTTACCGTGGGAAAATTCACTCTATTGTCTGAAATAATTCCTTGTAATTTCAACCCTTTGAAATGGAGTTTGCATTTCTCTTTATTTTATGCTTCTGTGCTTTGGTGTGGTGTTCAGATACTTCACATACCTGATAAATTGTTGTAGCTGTTAAATTTCATATACATACATTGAGAAACCTGTTCAGCAGCGTACAGTTAGGAAACATTCATAGCCGTCTGAACTATTCTTTCTGGTCTCTGCATGCTAATATGGTAACCTTTCTTTGATTCTGTTTTTCATGTATATTCAGAATACCATCGTCGAGGCTTCTATTCAGCTGCCTCCTTCCCTTTTCTCACCAAAGCAAAAAAGGGAAGTCAGACCCACTGATGACTCTCTCTATAAGCTTCAACTAATCGCATTCCGCAACGGAAAGCTTTTCCCAGCCACCGGGAATTCAACAAATTTGGCTGATGATGGAAAACGCCGTACAGTAGTTACCCCCGTGATTCTCACCAAAATAGGTTTGTTATGTGGTTTATGTTCAACTGTAGTGACTGGACAGTGGGACTTTCTGAGATGCCGTACCTAAAAAATGCTTATTTTTGTTCCTTCTCGTTTTAATGAATCCCTAGTGAAAAAAGATACCGCAGAGTACCCATTAGTGTATAAGTCGGCATTTAATCGTTTCTGGAGTTTGTTTCAGAAATGTTTCCATTTCCCATTTTCTCCAGATGGTGTGAATGTGGATACCCACCACATCCCTGTTAATGTAACACTGCGTCGAATCGCACACGGAGCAGATGCCGTGGCCGCCCAGTGGGATTTCGATTTGCTGAACGGACAAGGAGGCTGGAAGTCAGATGGGTGCCGTATACTCTACTCGGATGAAAATATCACCACCATTCAGTGCTACTCCCTTAGTAACTATGCAGTTTTAATGGTATGGCAGTTGTTAACTTGATGCATAAATGCTAAATTTCCTCATTTTTTCCCTATGCATAGTTAAGCTCAAGTGAAGATTTTTACTTTTAACATAAGCTGTTACCTTTCATCAGGAGGTGATCTTGGGGGTAATTCTGAATTTAAAGGGGAAATTAAGTGATAACCAAATACAATGTATGGGATTGAACTTGGTTATGGGGATTGTCAGGAAACTTTATAAGTGACTTACTTCCACTAAACTTTGACCTCCCGAAATTTGGAGACGTTTTGGGTCCATACAGTCCAGCTCTTAACTAGGAAAGAGTGACTCATTTGCCCAAAGGTACACAGTGAAGAGGGAGAGATTTTCCTTCTTCTCCATTTACCACCTTTTCCCACTATACACGGTAGGTTTTAGACTCTTGAATTTAGAGTAATGGTGGCAATTTCAATTTAGTCACGGTAAGTGACAGCGTTGACCCAGGTCATGGCTTTTCACAGTGAATGCTAATCAAGCTAATGTTGTTTTCTGTTATTTACCACTGTTCATACCTGTTGGTCTGAACATTTCTTTAGTCTCAGGGAAACTAAAATCTATAGATGTATATAAACATTTCTGTGAATGCATAGGAACAATTCTTTTATTAATGAGTTACTTAAGTGAATCTGGTTCTTGGGCTAGTAAGTATGAAATTAGCCATACTGGTTTATATTTTATATTACAATATATACATGGAGTACGTAGACATGCATTTGGAGAACAGGAGAAGGGATTATGAATCTGAAAGACATTTTTGAGAAATGGCACAGGTTCAGGTTTTGATTATAAAATAACCTGAAATTAGGAAGTACTGGAGGAAAAATAATAGACATACAGCCTTGTCTGAACTTTATATAGTAAGTAGAGAAAGTTAGGCAAAATAAATGAAACAAAACACACAAAAGACATTTTATAAGCTTCACTGTTAATAACATGATACTGTACATGTGAAACTTATTTTTATTTAATACTAGTTAAAAGTGTCTATTTTTGAACTTCCTAGATGTTCTTCTAAACTATTTAAATTGGCATAATCCTTTTCTAGAAAGAATAAGCTATTTTATCTTTCATGCTTTTAATCTTTTAAAAAATGTAATGCACAATTCTTTAAAGCTAAAATTACAATACCGGGATATTTTTCTATTTTCAAAGGACCGCCTTTCTTTTGCTCTTTTAAAATGTAACTGTGCCACCTAGAGGCGCAAAGTAAAATGTATCTGAAATTGTGAACAAAAATTGTAAGAAAGTTAGTATATGGGATTTTTAGAATTGCTAATTAAACATGAAGGCACAGCTAATGAAATTATGCGTAGTCTTGAATAAAGTTATGTCTGAGATAAAACAGGTATCTTCTAAATTTTGGAAATCAGCATCTTTTTTCCTTCCCTGACACTGTTTTTAATAATCAATAAAATCCTATTTTCTTGAAAACTGTCTTAATACATGGCTTCCTGTAGCAAGTCTGAATTCCTATTTTGGCAGATAAAAACCTTTTCCTCATCAGGTTTTAAAAAATTTTGTATTTAAAAAAAAAAAAAAAGAGAGACAGAATATATTTGTTTGCAAATCCAGAATAGAAACCATGGTTTGCTTCGGTAGGTGTTCTGCTGTGACCAGTTATGTATATCCTAGGTCACAGTGGGAGCCAGAGTAAAAACTTAAGCAGAGATTGGGTTTGTTTGAAATAAACGATCAGAAATAGTAGGAATTGAGGCAGAAAGATTCTTGGAAGTTGGGGTCAGAAGGAGATAAAAGAAACGTGAGTAGTGCGGAGGTAACGTGTAGGGTTAGACTATTTGTGTAGTACTTGATACTCAGTCAGTGATAGTCGTAAAGATAAAATAGCCTGTGGACTGTGATTCCCTTTTGTTACTGTGTTCACAGAGAAATACAGGAAACTAGAGAGCTCTCATTTGTTATTACATCCCTTTAGTGTGGCTTTGAAATTTTGTTTGTGTAAAACTTGCTCAATAAAAGCAAACTTGAGCTTCACCTACACTGTAACTAAACATTCATGCTAGCAACATTTTAAAAACATAATTCTTAAATAGGGACTACATTCACGGGGATCAAATGTTTTAATTATTTCTACACATTAATAAATAGTGAAAACTTGACCTCCACCCATCTCTCCCATCATGGTCATTATCTGTGCAAAGTAGGTATCCTGTCACTAACAGAAGTTTCTTGCCTGTTATTGAAGGGATTTTCGTGTATATTGAAAGAGAATGAATATGTAGTCCTGTTTTCTCCCATTTTTACTTGAAGGCTGCATGCTGCAAACATTGTTTCAAACCATGCTTTTCCCCCCATGAAACAGTGTATCTTATGACGGTGATGGTGTCCTTGGAATAATATATTTTATGATGCCTTGGGATGATAGGATGCTAGTGGCTAATTTTCATTAAGTGCTTATGTTCTAGGCATTCTCCTGAAGTCTTTACATGCATTCACTTATTTGGTCATTATAGCTACCTCATGAGGTCTAGTGCTACTAACATTATCCCCAGTTTACAGGTGGAGAAACTGAGGCATAGTGAGGTTAAGCACCAGGCTCAACTTTGCAAAGTTAGTGTTGGAATCGGGATTTGAATTTAGGCTCAGAAATCAATGTTCTTAATCACTCCACTAAATCTCCTTTCTGAAATCTTCCTGTATCTTCCTCATTCTTCTTTTTTTATATATATATATATAAGATTTATTCTAGAGAAAGTGAGAGAGAGAGAGAGAGAGAGTGCAAGAACAAGTTGGCGGGGGGGGGGTGGGGGCAGAGGGAGAGACTCCCCAAGCAGACCCCCCCACTAAGCATGGAGCTGGATTCCAGGCTCGATCCCATAACCTATATGAGATCAGGATGCGAGCCAGAACCAAGACTCTGATGCCCAACCGACTGAGCCACCCAGGTGCCCCACCTTCCTACTTTTTCACCATTGAACATTATTATTTTATGTTCCTACCATGGCTTATTTAGGACTCTCTCTGTTTCCAGTAATTGCCTTGTACAATATTATTTTGCAAGAGTCTGAGAATACTCATGTGCATGGTTTTTGAGGGACATGGGCACTCTAGAGTGGGATTACTGGATGGTAGGCTCTCCATACATTTATTGGTTGCTTATGCCATACAGCTGACCAACGTGGTTGTTTTGGTTTTTAGTCTGGACAGTTATGTGAGTTTTAGTTTTTCCATATCCTTGCCAGTGCTTGGTAGCTCACATCTTTAACTGTAGTCTTTGGTGGTGGTATTCTGATATTTTAATTTTATTAAAATTATTACTTAATTTTAATATTTATAATTTCATTCAAATTAAAAATGGTTTTAACTTGTTCTCTGTTGACTAAAGATGCTGAGAACTCTCTGTTTTCTTACTGTCAGTTTGGGTGTCCCTTTTTGTGACGTTCCCACTCAGATCTTGCCTGTTTTCATTATCTTTGACTTTTAATTTCTTTCTTTCAGTTTTATTGAGATATAATTGACATGCCACACTATTTAAGGTGTACAGCATAATGACTTGACTTCCATATACTATGAAATGATTATCACAATAAGTTTTTTAACATCTGTTATCTTTTATAGATACCAAAAAAAGAGAAATAAACTCAGCAACTTTCAGAAACACTGTATAGTAGTGTTATCTTATAACTGGGAATTTTTGCCTTTTGATCCCCTTCATCTAGTTCTCCCTCCCCTCATCCCCTGCTTCTGGTAACCACAAAAATGATCTCTTTCTCTATGAGGGTTTTTATTGGTTTGTTCATTTTGTTTTGTTTGTTTTTAAGATCCCACATATACATCTTGCCTATTTTTACTTTGCTTATCGGTTGTTTTCTTGCTGACTTACAGGAATTCTTGGTATGAGCAGTGAATAGGAGCTCCTTGTTGGGTTTACGTGTTGTGAATATCTCCCAGTCCACGCCAGTCTTCATGAGTTTGGACTGCTATAACAAAGTACCATAGGCTGGGGGTTTATAAAGAACAGAAATTTATTTCTCACAGTTCTGGAGATCTGAAGCCAAAATCAGGGTGCTAGCAGATTTGGCGTCTGGTGAGGGCCCGCTTGTTGGCTTATAGATGGCATCTTTTCCCTGTCACATGGTGGAAAGGGCAAGGAAGCTCTCCGGGGTCCCTTTTATACAGGTACTAATCCATTCCTGAGGCCACTCTCATGTCCTGGTCACCTCCCAATAGACCCCACTGCTTAATACCATCTTATTGGGGAGTAGTATCTCAACATACGATTTTGGAGGGACACAAACATTCAGTCTATAAAAGTGCCCTTTTCCTTTTCCTCTTATTGCTGTCTTTTTATGAACAGAGTTTCTTAATTTTTCTAAGGTTTTCCCTCTTATATGCTATTTAAAAAATCTTTACCTCAAGATTAATAATTTTTTATCTTTTACATTTAAATCCATAATTTGACTGGAATCGACCTTTGTGTATGGTATGAGGTAAGGGGAGCAAAATCTTGACATTCTTCTTTTTTCCTTAGGGGAAAAATTAAAAAAACATAGACATCATAGTCCGCCCCCCCATTTCTGATTTCAGATCTATTTTTAAACTTTATTTTATTGGTAAACTTTTTAATAATTCTTTGAACTCTGACAGAGTGTATTTCTTTGGATTTCCTTCCATTGTTCAGGTCCTGACAGGTTTAGATAGTTACTGATTTATAATTACCCTTATTACTACCGTAATGACAGTGGATTATTTAAAACTGCCATTGAGGGGTACCTGAATGATGGACATTAAGGAGGGTACTTGGTGTCATGAGCACTTGGGTGTTGTAATATACAACCGATAAATCACTAAATCTACTTCTGAAACTAATAATGCACCATATGTTAATTAACTGAATTTAAATTAAAAAATTAAAAAACTGCCAGTGGTCTTACATTTAGTAAGTTTCAGTTTAGAAGTAACACGTAAATATGTGAACCTCTGTTTATTAAGTTAACAAAGATTTTCAAAAACTCTTCTTCTAGTTGGGGCCTTATTCATCTTTGTATGGTTTTTTTCTTTTTTTTTTTTAACCATATTTTCAAGTGTTTGGATACTCTACATTGGTGAAGTTAACTAATGTAAAAAACTATACTTTTCACTTCCTTTCTCCTTATTTTCTTAAACTTTGTACCGTAAAGAAGACTGACCAATATGACCGACCATTTAGTGATGGGCTATTGCATAAGCACTAGAAGCAAAGACTCTTCCCCATCTCCTTACTGTGTTACAAAGTTTTACTTTTTCTTTTCACGGGCGCCTCCTGGTGGTCATACTCAGTGTATTTAGTGATACTTCTGTTACAGTGTTATAAAGCTATGTGTTTACTAGTATGATTGAGAATAATTGTGATTCGGATTTCTGCTTTGTTGCTTTAGATCTTTAACTTCTCTACCATCTTAATCTTCTCAGTTGTCTCAGATAACCTTGTATTCTCGTCTTCTAGTGTCAACGAGATAGGGCACCTGGGTAGCTTAGTCATTTGAGCATCTAACTCTTGGTTGCAGCTCAGGTCATGATCTCTGGGTCGTTAGGTGGAGTCCCCTGTTGGGCTCTGTGCTCAGCACGGAATCTGCTTGGAATTATTTCTCTACCTCCTCCTGTTCTTCTCCCCAGTTCCCATACACACTCACTTTCTCTGTTTCAAATAAATAATTTTTTTTTTTAAGATTTATGGTTTTCTTAGTTTGTTTTCTTTATATCTGAGGTCTGTAAACCATCATGAACGTGTGACCCATGGGCCCAGTCCCATCAGCTGCTTTAAGAGGTTAATAAGCCCCTTCATAGTAGCCTCAATTTCCCTCTTGGCCCTTAGAGCCTAAAGTACTTCCTTGGCATTTTACCCCTTTCCCTGGGTCAGTCTCTTAGGGGGGGTTCTCTTCTCTTTGGGCGGGTCAGTTTGTGGTGACAATCCAGAATGCCCCAGAAGAAGCATGCCATGCAGGACCAGGGACAGGAGCATCTGTTCCTTCCTGCAGTTGTAATTGGAATTACAAGAGTCTTTGCCCTTTATTTTCACCTCCAGTTTCTCTCTTATACTGTATTCTCTTCACTTGACTTTTGAAAAATACTAATTGCTTTTAAATGTAAATATTATATACAGTGTATTTTGGGAACTGAGTTGGCGCTTTGTCTGACATTCGCTTAGATATCATGTGGCCACCTGCATTGGTTGGCTCTCCGACGAGGCCTGTGGAAGGCACAATGGGGTGCCCTCTCTGGCCCTTAACCAGACCCGCCAGGTGACTGGTGGTGTCTTCACTTTATAGGCAGGCAACGGCTCCAGACTTGTAGCCAGCAAGTGAGGGGTGAGGTATTATTGAACATTTCCTAGAGGAATGTTATGTGCGTGGTGTATGAAGGGCATCTAGAGGCCAAATCCTAGATATTGGAAGTTTATCTTCAGTTATTAATTCTGATTGGGAAGAATAGCTCTTTGTAGAAATTGAGAGGAAATGTGTCTGCTTTTACTAGCATCTAACTGGTTCTCATTGCCCCAGTGTTTGTTTGAGTTTTCCCATGGATGTTCTAGACTTCTGGCAAATAGTGAGGGCACAGAGGCCCTGTACCATAGACTAATCGTGGGAGCATCTCACAGGGGCAGATTGTGCCAACTTCGTGGTGATATTCTTTTTCTCCTGTGTTTTCCCTTTTTTGGTTGTCCATTTACAGCCTGTCAGCTCTTGAGGGCTGGGACTATGTTCTGCGTTTCGCTGAGTATCCGGTGCTTGGCGTCATGCCTGGCCGTGGTAGGTACCCAATTAACATTTGTCAAATAAATAGATGAATTGCAGGCTTGAGATTCATCACGACGTCCTGGAGCTCTCAGACTAGAATTCAATTTCCCGTGTTGTATCTCCAGTTTCCTATTAACTGTGAATTTTGTCAGGCTCTGTGGGCCTCTCTTCATCATATGTTACAGTGAGGGGCTTGTTAAGGTATTCTGATAGGATCTTTTTTGATCTATAATTTGTATATTGTCCACTTCCGATTCTTTAGGAAAACATGCCCCCTGTTCCATCTAGCTTTTCTAGATGTTTTGGGCATCTCTGGATGAAAGATGCATTTACTGTGAGTGGCTTCCTCCATCCCGCTGTCCATTTGCACCTTCCAGAGTCCTTTCAGAAGGGTCATTTCAGGACAGGATCTGGTGACTCTGCAACCCCTGTTTTCTGGCATGGCGACCGTGGCTGGGGCAGAGGCACCCGCCTAGCCTGCTGTGGTCCTTTACAAGGAGGAAGCCTTGGGGTGTGGAGTGTTTCCATTTGAGTTGGGCACTGTCTGAGTTGTGTTCGGGAACAGAGACTTGGCAGCCACGTTCCCTTGGACCGAATCGTCATGGCGCTTAACCTCTTCGTGCCTCCTTTGCTTGACCTCTACGATGGGGCTGCTAATATAGCTACAGCCCACAGAGTTCCTCGGTGTAAAGTGGGGCATGGTGCCTGCGTCATAGTCAGTGCGATAGCAGTGACTTGCTGTTATTTCCAGTGTAGATTTTTGAGCTCTTTGCTCCCAAACTGTGTTGCCTTTACCATCTTCAGACATCACTGTGATCTGATTGTGGATCTCTCTCCCCGGTGACGGGTGGCCCTTCAAGGGCTGGAACCACATCTTACCATCCCGACCCTAGTGCTTTACACAGTGGTCAGTCTGCTTGTATTTGTTGAACTCAGAGTTGAACTTGACCTCAGATGGTCAGCAAGGCCCATCGAGGCTTATTTGTCTCGGCGGTAGCGCTGGGCCTTATCACAAGGCTGCTGCTGTGTTTCCATGACCCTCGGAGCCAAGTCAGCATTCATTTTATCTGCAGAGCAGGGGTGTGTGTGTGTGTGTACATATATGCCTGTGTATGTGCATATAGACATGTATATAAACATACATGCATATAGACATGCACACAAAAACACACACACATCATACGTACATACTCTATAAGTAGCTTGCACACTGAAAGTTAGGAAGGCAGAGTAAGGTGTGAAGAAGATAACATGAAACACTGGTTCTTGAGGAAAACAGAGATGTGAGGGTCAGCCTGTGTTTGTCCCTGGAGATAATATCCATGTGTCATGTCCGGAAACGTGCAGCTGAAATGGGCTTTCTCTTCTCCCTCAGGACTTGACAGGATCCGAACTCTACGCCCAGGCAACCAGTCTGCTACACCCTGTGGTTTATACTACTGCCGTCATTCTCCTCTTAAGCCTCCTGGCGGTCACCATCAGCTACATATACCATCACAGGTAAGAAAGGCCACTTGGCAAATGGGGGACTTCAAGTTGAGGGAGTTTATTTCACATGGAGTTAGGGTAAAAGGGACTTTAGCACTCTGCTGTCCCTCCAAAGGAAGAACACTTATTTCAGGACACATACAGGGCTCCTTCAGTTCATGGAGTTCAAGACATAAGTAATGAGTCCATGAAATGGTAAATTCATCTTTTATAGCATTCAATCTGTTTGTATCTGGGAAAGAATATGGGAGGTATGTGTTGGGGGCCGGGAGGTGGGGCAGGGGGGCAGCAGCCGGTGAGGTGAGCTGGAGACCTGTGGAGGTGTCTTCCAGAAGCTGATGGTGGTGGGACTTCTGTTTTTGACTCTGTGCATGTTATGATATTCTTTATGTTATAGATGGTACTTGTAAGGAAGTTTGTGGCATTTAAGCATGGATATGGTTTCCATTAATTGGAGGCAAAGCTACAGAAACTTTTATTTTATGGTAGGAAATAACGAACGAGAAGGATTTGCTAAGCAGAAATTCACTTTGCAAGAGGTTTTGCTAGAATGTATTTTCCTATTGAAGCTGGACTTATATGGCATTTCTTGACATTTAGTTAAAAAACAAAAGGAGATTTTGATATTAAAAGAAAGAAAGACTTCAACATTTTGTTATGAAAGGCCAGAAGGAAATGTACTGGGCATTTAGACTGTGTTATCCTAGTAGGTCAGGAAAAGCAGAGATTGGCACCTTGCAGAAATCTCTTGGAAGCAAACAAGCAATCCAGCTGTCATAAGATGTGGTGACTAACAGAAGCCCAGATATTTCTTATTATGGAGAATTTGTTTAGCCTTTAGTGGGTGCAGTAGATCCATAAATGACTTGTCTTTTTCAGTGCATGAAGTGAAATGTTAAGAAACTGTATTGAGTTAAATGAGGTCTCAAATCCTGTGTGTGTGTGTGTGTGTGTGTGTGTGTCTAATAGTTCATGCATTTTAAGTAAAATGTTTAAGCATAAAACATCTACATTTGGCCTCTTATGCAGTTGGAATTGCTAACTTGTGGTTGAATATCATAGAGTCCTGCTTCACATGAACTAGCCTGAATATTAATGTTTTTCCTTTTAACAGCTTGATTAGAATCAGTCTCAAGGGCTGGCATATGCTTGTGAACTTGTGCTTTCATATTTTCCTGACCTGTGTGGTCTTCGTGGGAGGAATAACCCAAACCAGAAATGCCAGTGTCTGCCAAGCGGTAAGTCAGGGTGAAAACCTGAAATGGGAAAAAATAATGGTGTTAGAAAGTAATTTCATGTTTTATTAACTATAAAAGGAAGCATGTTTTTTTTTTTTAAGATTTTATTTATTTATTTGACAGACAGAGATCACAAGTAGGCAGAGAGGCAGGCAGAGAGAGAGGAGGAAGCAAGCTCCCTGCCGAGCAGAGAGCCCGATGCGGGGCTCGATCCCAGGACCCTAGGATCATGACCTGAGCCGAAGGCAGAGGCTTTAACCCACTGAGCCACCCAGGCGCCCTGGAAGCATGTTTTTTAAAGTTGTTTTTCTTTAAAGTTAAACCGAGTGTCTGTCACTCACACGTTTTTTACTGGTATACTCCAAGTTTTGAACTATTATTTCATAGCCGAACATGTGACTTAGGAGCTTGTCTCTTTATCCTTGGGAATTCATTGCTACTTGTTACATCTTTTATAATGCTGAACATTTAATTTAAAAAATTTGTAAAACCCTGACTTGGGCTGAGAGAAAAGTGGTATTTTTTGACAGTCTGGTTTTATTTATTTACTTATTTGTTTGAGACAGAATGAGCAAGAGGGTGAGCAGCAGAGGGAGAGGGAGAAGCAGGCTCGCCGCTGACCAGGGAGCTTGATGTGGGGCTTGATCCCAGAACCCTGAGATCATGACCTGAGCCGAAGGCAGATGCTTAACTGACAGACAGAGTCACCCAGGTGCCCCAATAGTAGGGTTTTAAAAATTGTTTCACCTATTTATGGAAACAATAGGAATTTGAAAAGATTTAACTGTAAGATATAAAAATCAGAAACTTCCCAGGGTGCTTGGGTGGCTCAGTCATTGCGTGTCTGCAGTCGGCTTGGATTATGGTCCTGGCATCCTGGGATTGAGCCCCGCGTCGGGCTCCCTTGCTCCATGGGGAGCCTCCTTCCCCTGCTCCCTCTGCCTGCTTCTCCTTCTGCTTGTGCTCTCTCTCACTGTCAAATAAATGAATAAAATATTTTTAAATAAATAAATGCATACATACATACATACATATATACCAGAAACTTTCCAGGTATGGTAAACATGAAAAATTAAAAGTGGTCAACTTTTAATTTCAAATAAATTATTATGTATGTAGCCTCAGTGAATAGTATTCTTCTGGAACGTGTATAAAAAAATCAGAACTACTCAACATATGAATACACATAAAAATTGTGCATATTTCCTATATTTGTGTAGAAAGATTGAAGTGGTGCCATGTAGTAATTGAGTTCAAACTGCCTGGATTTGGGTCTTAGGTCTCCTTTGCTGTTTCTATGGGCAATTCATTTAACTTCTGTTTTAATTGCCAATAAAACATAACAAAAGATTTACCTCTTCACAAACTTTTAAGTGTACGGTTTAATATTAAATAGAAGTACAATGTTGCACAGCACATTCCTAGAACTTTTTCATCTTGCGTGACTAAAACACTGTGTTACCCCACCGTGTTACCTTCTGAGGCTTGATTACTTAGATACCTCCTCTAAGTGGAATTACACGGTGTTTATCATTCTGCGACTGGTTCGTTTCACTTGGCATAACATCCTCAGGGTTCATCTGTGTTGTAGCATGGGACATGATTTCCTTCCTTTTTAATGGCTGAGTAGTATTCCATTGTATGGATACACCAGCTTTTCTTTATCCATTTATCTGTTGATGGACATTTAGGTTGCTTCTGTCTCTTAGCTGCTGTGAAAAATGCTGCAGTGAACATGGGGGTGCAGATACCTGTTTGAGATCCTGTGATTTCAATGTTTAACCTTTCTTTGTCTCAGGTTTCTCACCCATAAATTGGAACTAACATTTGTGTTGTTGTCAGATGATGTGATTATATATATATATAAAATATATATATAATATATATAATATGTAATATATAATATATAATATATATAATATATAATAAATACATATTTTATATATATATATATATATATATATATATATAAAAATCCTGTGGTAATTTACAGAGAAATGATTTGAAGTAATTGGAAGGTTTAGCCAAGAGTGAATATAAGTTTAACATACAGAAGTTGGATGCAGAAATGCAGCTATGAGAAAACATAATTAATGTCAAGATGCCATTTATATAGTAATGAATATCAAGTGCTAAGAAAAGATAAAAGATGTTCATAATTTACAGTCAAAATCGTAATAGTTATTTAAGAAGACCTAAATAAATGGAAAGGTATACTAGGCCCAAGGACAGGAAGTGTTGATATCAGAAAGATAGCAGTTCCTCTGAAATTAATATACAGGTAAGAAGAGAGTTTTTCACAAAGTATAATAAAATGATTTTTAAAATTATGTTAAAATTATGTTAAAAGCAAAGGATCAAAGATAAAGATAGCCAAGACCCTTCTGCAAAGGAAGAGGGGAGCAAGGTGACTGTCTTTCTGATCATCAGAACTTGGGAGGCTCTCATCATTAACACTGTGGCATTTGGTGTAGGGACAGAGACATGGACCAGCAAGTAGAGCAGAGACTCAGAAGCAGCTCCATGTGGGACTTTGGTGTGAGATCAAGGTTTGCATGCTCTTCAGTGTGGGGAAGAGACACGTCTATGCAGTGTAGAGGAGCTGGGGAAAATCCACGTGGGAAAACATTACAGTGGATCTGTAGTCGTGCCTCGTAAAAATGTCAACTCTGCATGGATTAAAAAACTAGCATGGCCAAGCCAAAATGTTAAAATTCATATTATAAAATATCACAGTCCTTGAGGTAGGGATTTCTTAAATACAACACTAAAAGGCATTGACTGGAAGAGAGATAATTTAACCAATTTAAAAATAAGAGCCTTTGTTAATTAAGATTCCTTAATGAAGGTGGAAAGACAAGCTAACAAATTGGAAGACGCTTTTCTTAATACATACCCCTGAAAGGGCATAGGAGTAAGAAATACACGAAGAACTGTAATCAGTGAGAATGCCACAAACAGCCCAGTAGGAGAGGTGGTGAGAGTGGACAGGCTTTTCAGAGGAGAGGATAGGCAGAGTCTGTACCTGCGGGAAAAGGTGCTCAGCATGACGGGTCGTCATGGAGATACAAATTAAGACAATGAGGTAGCATTTATGCCTTTTCTGTCAGCAAAAAGTTGAGCCTGACAATGCCAAGTCGTGAAGAACATGTGGGTCCGCATGTTTTCTGCGTCGTGGGTGGGAATGTTAAGTGGATGATTCTGGGAGCTTTACAGACCGAGGTTAAACATGCACAGACCCTGGGACCCGGCAGCCCCGCTCCTGACTCTGAGAGTCCGCTCGCCCGTATGTAACAGACGTGTGTCTAGGAGTATACGCGTGCCCATGAATATTCATAGCAGCACTGTGCCCAAGAGAGAGAACCTGGAGGCAACCCAAATGCCCATCAGTGACAGAGTGAGTGAATAAACTGTGATATTATGCAACAGTCAAAACTAATGAATTACAGCATCGTCTAACAATATGAGTAAGTCTTAGGAATATATGTGAAAAAATTAAGTCCCATAAATTATATCCACACTGCTTTTTTTTATAAAGCGAGAAGTAACTACAGTGAAACAGCTCACTTTTAATGAAAATATGTAGATCCACTGAAACTGTAGAAGGAAGGCAAAGCGATGATAAACATAAGATAGAGAGTAATGATTCCCTTGGGGGAAGTGGATTATATTGTTTGATACAGGTGTTGGTCAAGGTCTTGCCTTTTGTCTTGCTGATAAATTCTTAGACACTTAGGAATAATAACTAATTAAATAAAAGCAGGACGTGCCTGGTCCAGTTACTAGAACGTGTCCTGAACCCAAGGTTGACAACTAATCCAGTATCATACAGCTGACACCCAGCTTAAAATGAAGTGTGCAGAAGACTCACAGAGAGGATTAAAGCACAGAGAGTACCTGGTATACAGTAAGTGCTCAATGGGGAGTGGCTATTACTGCTGCCATCGCTACTGAAAAAATGCCCTCTCTGCTGTGCAGGTATTTCTGTTGTAGGCCATTAGTATATCCAACTTGACTGGGGTGTATGAGAGGTCAGGTAGTGGGTCTCGGGTCAGCTGAATCCATGCACAGAAGATAATCTGTTTTCTCAGTTACCTGCCCCCCCCCCCAATTCCTTTTCATCCTGTTTGTAGGTCTTGGTTTACTGTTACTGTTTGAGATATTGAGAGGTACTGTCTCTCCCCTCCCTCCCCTCATTATCCTGTGGTGCTCATTCAATTTCCATGATGCCTACAGCCTGTCTCAGTTGACTGGTGTTTACCTGTTTTCTGTCTCTGGACCCGATGCTCTACAAGGAAACCCATTGATCTGATTCACCCGTGTGTATCCAAGGATCAGCACAGGACCTGACCCAGAGTGGGTGATACTAGATGCTTAGCAAATATTTATTGGGTGAATGGACAAAAATGGCCTCGGTTTGCAAATAGTGGAAACTCATTCGACTGGAGCCATTTTGAGCAGAGGCTGTGGGGGGAGAGTGCGCCCACGGTGGTGGTCATGGGAGTCTCGGTTTTGTCTAAAATTATTCATTGTTTTCACGAAGCAGACACATTGATTTCACTAAGGAAATGAATAGGAAGAGGCCATTGTGAAGAGGACTGCCTTTCATTGTCCTGAGTGATATTTTATACCTTTTCTAGAAAGAAAAGGAGATGAATTTGTAGGGAGTGTTCAGAATCTCTATGTTGAATGTCCGTGGCTTAAAGATGTATTTAATTTTTTTTTAAAGGGAAAGGCAAGGCTTTTGATGTTTTTACATGTCATTTTCTTCTGTTTTCCCGCTATTCTCCCTTCTATGAGAAACATAACACTCTTGCTTTTTCTGACTCAGAATGACTGGCTTCTCTTTGCTGTTGCGATAGTTCAGGTAGGTGCCAGCCAAGAGGGGAGCCGGTGAACTGGCCTGGGGTTCCAGATACTAGTAGGTAGGTTTTAATTCTGTGTCTGCCAGGATGACTAGTGTTGACGTAGGAAAGACTTTAGGGTTCGAAGCTGACAGCCAAGGAAGAATTCTTGAGACGTCTTTGGTGCAAGAAGGTGGTTTTATTAAAGCACAGGGACAGGCTCTGTGGCAGGACGAGCGGCACTGGGTCCATTATATACTTTCAAGTTGGGAGGGGGTTAGGGACAGCAAAAGTCTCTAAGGACTGTTGGAAGCAAGGTTTCCAGGACCTTGAGGGGACTAGCTATTGTTGGATTATTATTATTGTTACCGTCTGGTTAAAGCCTTAGTCATGGGATCTTTTTTTTTTTTTTTTTAAGATTTTATTTTTTTGAGAGAGAGAGAGAGTGCATACATGTATTACCAGGGGTTGAAGGGAGCAGCAGAGGGAGAGGGAGAAGCAGACTCCCTGCTGAGCAGGGAGGCGAATGTGGGGCTCAGTCCCAGGACCTTGAGATCATAACCTGAGCTGAAGGAAGATGCTTGGCTGACTGACTCATCCAGGTGCCCCCTTTGCTCATGAAATCCTTTAGATGTGTATTGGTGGGTCACATACTTGGGAGATGATTGCCAACATGTATATATATTGGGTGGTAGAGATAAAGGAAGTTTCCAAAGAAATTCTTATATGTTAAAGTAGGGTTACAGGATCCCGGGGGTTGGGCCAAGCTTGCCTTTTGTCCTTAGCAAAATGCTAATATTGAGGCAGCTGAGTCCCTAGAGCAATGTCTCTCTCCTGTTGAGGGCCTGGGCAGGGGGCTGTAGGTAGTAAGGAAGTGTAATAATTTTTCTTCCGCCTTTGTTTTCCACAGCAGTATGATTAGTCACTTAACCTAGTAGGGGCTTAATGTTTCCTCTATAAAATAAGGGGTTGGGCTGGGTAACTTACATGATCATAAAGGTTCTTCTAGCTGAGCCCCATGTGCACCTATTAGAATCCTCCCATGTGCATACCTTACGTGCTTTTTTATGTGTGTACACAATCGGTGTAGTTTTATGTTTCTTTGTTTGTGGAGGGTGAGAACGGCTTCTACGGTACTTTCCTCCCCACGGTGATGGGTGGAGCTTGTTGTGGGTGCCATGAGGCACCTTCCTTCCCACTCTGAGTCTTAAGTCTGAGCCTGGGGACCGCAGGTGCGTTTCTGCAGGTCTGGACTCTGTTTTGCAGCAGGAGCTAAAGGAGAGCTGAGCAGCCGAGGGACAGAGTAGTCAGGGCTATTGACTCCAGGTTGGAAGGGTCCTGGGTTCTGGGTCATGATGTGCCACCAAATGATTGTGTGATAATTAATTTTCTGGTCCTTGGTTTCCTTACCGATGCAGTGAAAAGATTTGGCCGGATCTTACTTAAGTCACCTTGTTGCTCCACCACTCCGTGATTTAATTCATTAAATACGGCGCCAGCTAACCTTCTCTGCTGTCCTTTTGTGTCTCTTCTCCAGAGTTCTGCCATGGCACGTGAAATGCCTTGGGGACACTTAATCAGTGAGTTTTAAGACATTTTACTTGCCAACTACTGCCGATGTGTTATCTTAACTTTCATATTAACCCCAGGAGGTACTTGTTACTCCTCTGTTTTACCAATACAGACATTGAGTCTTACGGAATTAAAACAACTTGTCCCAAATCACTAGGGCTGTTGGGTGGCAGAGGCGAGATTCAGATGCCAATGTCGCTGACTCAGGTGTCCTCCACCCCTCCGCTGGTGTCCTTGTGCTTCACTGTTTAGTGAGGACCAGCACTGCCTAATAGGGGCATGGCTTTTGGAAACCCGCACACATGGGTTTGAGCTGCAGCCCTGCCACTGACCAGGTGACCTCCAGGGGATGATTGCATGCCTTGCTCAAGGTTAATGCCCTTCACTGAATGGTGACATTAGGAGGATAAAACCGAAGCACATACGTATTGTCTTCATAAATTTTGGGGCACAGAATGGGCATTCAATAGTGGAAGCTGTTACTATTTTGCATATATTCATATATGATTATATGAATATAAAGATCTTTTTTTTGCACACTCACTGTATACATGCTGTACTATCTTAGGGTTATTGGTGGTTAAAAATACGATCGTTAAAATGTCCGGTCACTAGTTTGTGAGAGCTTATGGTTCGGTAACATGAAGTGGAACTCTTTAGGACAATTATTTTATTTTGCAGTTTTGGAAATTGATGTCCTGAGGTCAGGTGACTTTTTTTTAAGTAATCATCTGTTGCGTTTAATTAATCATTTAAATTCCCTATGAATTGGATTCCTTATTCCCAAACTACACACTTTCCACATGTATTTCTGATTTGTGTGAAAGAAATTTGACAGTGAGGTTGCATTTCAAGTGTCTGATGGAGAAAACAGTAGGAAATATCCCATTCCAAAAGAAATACCATCTCTGCCAGTTCTCTCTTCCCCTTTATTCTGGTTCTTGTGGAATATCTGACGATTTGTTTACATGATGGTTACTAGGTGACGTCAGACCCCTGAAATTCTACCATTGGTAATGATTTTGTTTGACTGAAGGCTTTTTATTATCTTTCAAGTGTGAACACTCTGGAAATTTTGAAATGCCTTAGAAAACACTTCAGAATCTAAAGGTTAAGTTTTCCCTCTTAGATCCAAAATCAAAAAATGCACTATCTTGCACCGACTGTGTTGAAAATGTTTTCACTCCTATTTTTTAACTAACTTACTTCCCCGCTCAGTCTCGTTCTTCTGACCTCGGCTTCTGAGGAGCCTGCTGTTTTGAGTCAATGTCAGGGATTTGTCTTGAACGTTTCAGTGTCTATGTACCAGATTCATTTATAATATTTTTACTTCTAGTAATGGGTATGACTCCAGATGGCCTCAGGTTTATTTTATGATTTTTTGTTCCACTTTTCTCTGTAAATATTGCTTTTAACCATACAGACAGTAAAACTAATAGAAACCAAGGAGCCACTTTTCTCCTAAAGAAGAAAATAACTATGAGTTTTCTAGTTTGGCCAAGCTGGATGCCCCCTGCCAGCCACTTCCCGGGTCAGAGCAAGATTCACACTGGACAATGACTGTCCTCATTTTTGCCCTGCAAAAATAAGACTTGGGATTTCATTTGCCTGAAAATGAACTCTGGGCTGCAATCTAAATGCTTTTATCACTGCCCTAGGTTTGATAATGTCAGTCAGTCTGATTTTCTTGGATCTGAGAGCCATCCTCTTAGAATGAAAAAATTTGTCTTGAAGATTTTCATTAGAAGGATTTTACCTGTGGTAATTATATAAAAAGAAATGATCGAGCAGATAGTAAGTAATTAGTCAGATAAGAAAGCTGAATAGTGTCCTTGATGCTCCAATGACACATACACTTTTCCTAAAATGGATTTAAACCTTTCTTAGGTCCATATATAGCTTTGTCTAGAATTTTATCTCCAAATAGAGTTGCTTCACACACAGGTCACCTGTGAACATGTCCTCCATCACCCCCTTGGGAAAGAAAATTAGTGTGAGCACTACATTTACTGCCGATTTCCAGTATTTATTAGGTACCTGTTAATGTCTCAAATAATGTGCCCATACAGTCCCTATAGAAATGCTGGATCGAGATGGTTATTGATGATATTCCCACTCTTCTAATGAGGAAAATTAACTTAGGTGACATTATTTACTTAAAACCGCACTCCTAATAAGTAATAATAAAAATATAGATATCATTTTTCTTGATTGCTTATCATATGCCAGTCAACGTGCTAAATGCTTTATGTAGACGATCTTAGCCCCACAGTACTTTCGTCTCCCTCTCTGTTGATGAATGAGGAAATCAGTGCTTGAGATGTTACACACCTTTGCTGAGGTATCACAACAGATAAGGGGTGGGTCTTGGTTTTAGCACCAGATAGAAGTTTTGATTCTAGACCTCATTGTCTTACCGACAGTATATTATATTGCTGACCTATCATTACCATATATGAAAGTTCTGAATTAGAACAACTCAGGTCTGTCACACAAGGCTTGGTGTGCTGTGACTTCTGGCTACCCTTGCTCTCTACCTTCCTCCCTAAAACGGGCCTCAGAAACCGAACTCTGATTTAGAACATGGCATCTGAGAGAAACACACTTTTGGTTTAATGTTGTCTAAGAGTCCATGCCATGGGGTATGAAGGATTATCTTGAGTGTACATTTTATGTGGTCTGTGGGCCTCCTAGATTCAAGTGTTGGTTTGTTCTGTGAGAGGACCTCATCCTCTATTATATGTCTGTTCGGATACTTTGTTTCATTAGGGGGCAGAGGAATCGTCTTTAGGATATACCTTCATACTGTTTTAGAGTCCTGTTTTCAAAAGTTACATACCAGATATTTTTGGTAAACCTTGGAGGCAGCTATTACTGGGGAATTTTTTTTTTCCTTTAGTTTATACATTCTTCAATCTTCTTTCTAGGTTGGAATAATTCTTCATTATTCCACCCTTGCTACAGTACTATGGGTGGGAGTGACAGCTCGAAATATCTATAAACAAGTCACTAAAAAGGCGAAAAGATGCCAGGATCCCGATGAACTGCCACCTCCACCAAGACCAATGCTCAGGTATCTAAGATCTTTGTTGATTATATTAAATGTCCACTGAACCGTTGAGGCAAAGCTATTTTAAATAAAACAAAACAATGCTGAGTAAATTTTGGAAAGTCCAGAATGGACTTTGGAAGCTGGGCTTCCTGGGTTCGAGTACTGGCTGCGTAGCCTTCTAGCTGGGAGCCCTTCGTGAAGTTCTCCACCCTTTCCCAGCCTCCCTCCGTCATCTGCAACGTGGGAATAAATACGTGCCTTAAGGTGGGACTGGCCGTCTAATAGGCTCTGAGAAAATGTTAGCTGTTTTTATTTCCTTAGGGGTCATGTTGGAGATTTTAATCTCCATAAGTATGTTTCAATTTAATTATTCTCTACAAAAGACAACACAGTTTTGGAGTTACACCCTTCTTCCCAATTGTAATAAAAAATAATGGATTACCAGGCTGGATGAGTAAAAATTAACCAGTGCTGACCTTGTGGATCCAACGCTGGCTGTGTGGCTGGCACCAAGCCAGACACCCAAGCTGTCCTGCCTCTGAGGAGTTTACAGTCTGCCTGAGGAGATGGGAGATGGGAGGAGACCGTGAAGAAGCCCCTGGGGGCGGTGTGGGAACTGTAGCAGAGATAGGTTCTTATGAAAGTGCAAACAAAGGTACCATTAATTTGGGGGTGATGGTGGGTATTGGGAAGTATTGACCATTAGGGATGACCTTCCTGAGTGATTAGGGCAAAGGCGAGAAGTGATGCTGCAGACAGAGGATTATGTGGGGACCTGAGGGAACTTTGAGAAATGTACTTTGGCTGGAACCAGGGTGAAAGCTCCGTGTCAGGCCTGTGGGAGCCGTGTGAAAATGTGGGGCTCCGTGGAAGACTTTTATCTCAGGGAGTGGCCGGACGAGGTATCTTTCTAGAAGGACAGCCTTGCATTAGGACACCATATAAACTGGAGAGCCTGAGGGTAAGGAGTTCTGCTGAGGTCATTTGGTTGGTCTGCGTGAGGACTGAAACCACAACAGTTCCCCTCATAGAGAATGGAGGGGGTGCGTGTTCAGGACATTTGAAGCAGCTTCTCTAGGATGGATGACCAGTTAGATTTAAAATTGTGGGAGGGAGAGAAATTCAAAGATGGTTTCAGATTACTCTCGTTCACCGAGGGCATCTTAGCACATGGTGCTTCCATCATCTGAGAATATAGAAAACGTAGAATGGGGGGCAGGGAGGGTACGTGCAGAGGAGGTAGGCTCACTAGTACTTTCTGTGAGTAGATTACATTTTTGGAAACAGGGTGCTCCGCAGGGAAGACGTGTCAGGCGTTTTGGAGACAGCACAGGAGACATTCTCACATGTGGTCACTGAAGCAATGATGATGAACCAGATGCCACAGGGAGAAGTTAGCATGGTCCTGGGGCCATGCTGACATTTAGTAGATGGGCCATAGCCAATAAAGGGAAGAACGAAAGAGAACACCTGAGAACATACAAGATTCAGGGGGTGAGTGGTGCGTGGATGACGGGCGGCAGCAGGTGCGCTCGGCCACAGAGTCAGATTAGAGGACTCTATTTGACACCTCTGTCCCTGGCCTTAAAAGAATCGAGAGATGGTGTTTGAAGAGGTTTGGGGATCCCATCCTCCTTCCTGTTAGGTTCCAAGGGGAAAAAAAACCCCAAAAACACGCACACAAAAAACACCAAGCACAGGTGTTAAGTCCCCAATACTGTCTTCAGCCAGCCAACTGAGGACAGGCTCTGTCCTCAGGCTGTGTCTCTAGAAGTGGCAGATGCAGAGTTAAGATTGTGACCCAGCCTGGGAGGAACTGGCCAGGGCACAGAGTCCCTACTTTGTCTTTTCAGAGAGCTCAAAGCAGCTCTGGCTGAGAAAGGATGTTTCTCTTGTAGGACCTGCCACCACTCTGTCTCCCTCTGTTATTAGGGCACCGTCATTTTTTCTGCTGTCCCCAGTGTGTCCACGGGAGAGGGTCCGGAAGGGCCTGCACACCGTGTGTAGCTGCTGGGACCGGGCACCTGCTTTACCTGAGTGACGAGGGACAAGCATACACAGCGGTAGGGTGTCCCAGAACACACAGACTTAGCCAGACATTAAGAAACAATTAATGTCATGTGTTTAGTTGGAACTATGGCACAGCGAGACGTTCAAGTCTGCTTGGTAATGGGCTGACTTTCTGGTTAGAAGGCAGTTCCATCTGAAAGAAAAGGACGAAAACCTTACCTGCAGTAGCCTGGCCTGACCACAGGGTGGCAGAAGCCGACCAGCTTTCCTCAAGTTGGAAACTTGGTAGCCTGTTTAAAAAAAAAAAATTCAGAAACTTATTGTTAACAAAGCAGCCTCTAAAAGTTAATCTCCAGCTTGTTAATGGGGATAGGAATAATAATGAGTCATGAAGGAAGGGCTTTTGCAGGACAGGGATACTGGGATGTGTACACCCTGATAACTTGGAGTGATGAGCTGATATTTGCATTATTCCTCCTTCCAGGTTTTACCTGATCGGAGGTGGCATACCCATCATAGTCTGTGGCATAACGGCCGCGGCAAACATCAAGAATTACGGCAGTCGGCCAAATGCACCCTAGTGAGTGTTTTGTGTTCTCTGTGTGCCTGAACCCGATTGCTTCCCTTTTTAACGATTTTCCCAGGCCCTGACTTGATTGCAGTTTCTGGAACAGCTCGTTGGTGCGTCGCCTCTGACCCGGTTTCCTGTCTTCTTTTCTAGCTGCTGGATGGCCTGGGAGCCCTCCTTGGGAGCCTTCTACGGGCCTGCCAGCTTCATCACTTTTGTAAACTGTATGTACTTTCTCAGCATATTTATTCAGTTGAAGAGACACCCCGAGCGCAAATACGAGCTAAAAGAGCCCACGGAGGAGCAGCAGCGGCTGGCGGCCGACGAGAATGGCGCGGGGCATCGCCAGGACTCGCTGTCTCTGTCTCTCATCTCCACGTCAGCACTGGAAAATGAGCACACTTTTCATTCTCAACTGCTGGGGGCCAGTCTCACCTTGCTCTTGTATGTCGCCTTGTGGATGTTCGGGGCCTTGGCCGTTTCCTTGTATTACCCTCTGGACTTGGTGTTTAGCTTCTTTTTTGGGGCCTCGTGTTTAAGCCTCAGTGCCTTCATCGTGGTTCACCACTGCGTGAACAGGGAAGATGTTAGACTTGCGTGGGTCATGACCTGCTGCCCCGGCCGGAGCTCGTACTCCGTGCAGGTCAACGTGCAGCCCCCCAGCTCTGGCGGCACAAACGGAGAGGCCCCGAAGTGCACCAACAGCAGCGCTGAGTCCTCGTGCACCAATAAGAGCACGTCGAGCTTCAAGAATTCCTCCCAGGGCTGCAAACTGACGAACCTGCAGGCGGCCGCGGCTCAGTGCCACGCCAACTCTCTGCCCTTGAACTCCACGCCTCAGCTCGACAACAGTTTGACAGAACATTCGATGGACAATGATATCAAGATGCACGTGGCGCCTTTGGAGGTTCAGTTTCGCACAAACGTGCACCCGGGCCGCCATCATAAAAACAGGAGTAAAGGACACCGAGCGAGTCGACTCACGGTCCTCCGAGAATACGCCTATGACGTCCCAACAAGCGTGGAGGGCAGTGTGCAGAACGGCTTCCCTAAGAGCCGGCCGGGCAGTAACGAAGGACACTCGCGGAGCAGAAGGGCGTACTTAGCCCACAGGGAGAGACAGTACAACCCCCCGCAGCAGGAGAGCAGCGACGGCTGTAGCACACTCCCCCAGAGCAGCAGAAATTTCGAAAAGCCCATTTCAAACAGTAGTAAGAAAGATGCCTTAAGGAAGCCAATTGTAGTTGAACTTGAAAGCCAGCAGAAGTCTTACGGACTCAACTTGGCCGTCCAGAATGGACCAGTCAAAAGCAACGGGCAGGACGGCCCCTTGCTGGGTACAGAGAGCACTGGCAGCGTTAGGACCGGGCTGTGGAAACACGAAACTGCCGTGTAGCAGTGGGGGAGCTGGGAAGGGGGTGGTTCGGAGGCAGAAACCCAACAAACTGTGAGCTTCACATTCCTTTAAGCTATGAACGCGTGCAAACGGTTTACCTTAGGGATTCGAAACAGTTTTGAATAAACTTCTACATTTGGGATTTTACATATTTTATATCCCCCGATCGTTGCTTTTTTTTATGAATTAAAAAAAAAGAAAAAGCCCTCCGAGCATTGTTTTAGTTGTAAAGCACCAGCAGGACTTGGAGAATCTGAAATGTAATTTTTTGGAACCTGTTCTATCTACTTAACATTTCAGGCTTGTATTTAATACAATAATAAATAGGTGTTTGTCATTGTGTCAGTCTTACATTTTTGTGTTTTATAAGAGAGGCATGTAGTTCTAATTGTATTTACACATGGGGATGTCTTAATGAGAAGTATACATAAATCAGTTCTCAGACTTTCACATAATTAACTCCACCGATTATGACATATAAATCAAAGCTTTTTTGGATGGATGTATTTTATAAATACAGTTTTAAATGCCACAAGGTTTTTTAAAGATCTCATGGAATGTTTTTTTTGGAAATCAAAATGCCTCAAAAGCTCTTTCTAAATTGCATTACTTTGCTGTATCACTTCAGTCCTATTAATATTGTTTTGTCACTTTTGTGGCTTTTCAGTGATTTATATTTTGGTTTCATTTTGTTATATGTTCTGCACATCTATTATTCTTGAATGTAAGGGAGGAGCTACCATAAAAGTAAGAATCACACTCAATTATTCTGAGTTCTTCAGTACTGGCCATTATGTTGGCTGTTACTCTGTTCTCAGAGTTCCTCAGGTTCATGCTGAAGTACTCATCTTAAAATTGTGTTCAGAGGGTAAAAACTGCCCTGATCCAAATGTTGTCATTGGTGTTGATGCACTACAGTCATTAACCATCCCTGGTCCCTAGTTTCACTGGAGTCCATTTCTGAAACTTTGTTTTGCTTTTTTTTTTTTTAAGTTATTTAATATGTTGCATTTTAAAACCAATTTTAATGTCAGTATAGTTAATGTGCACTGTTACAGTACTTTATATTAGTATATATTACTCAAAGCATGTCATAATAAATGTGCTCTTAATCCCCTTCGGCTGTTTCACCCATCCCCCACCCACCTCCCGTTTGGTGACCATCAGTTTGTTCTCTGTAGTTAAGAGACTGTTTCTTGGTTTCTCTCTTTTTTTAAATTTGTTTGCTTGTTTTGTTTCTTAAATTCCACATATGAGTGAAATCACATGGTGTTTGTCTTTTTCTGACTGACTGACTTTGCTTAGCATTATATTCTCCAGATCCATCCATGTCATTGCAAATGGCGAGATTCCGTTCTTTTTTAAGGCTGAGTAATATTCCTGTGTGTGTGTGTGTGTCTCCTTGTACTTACCACCTCTTCTTTATCCATTCATCTATTGATGGAAACTTGGACTGCTTCCATAATTTGACTTTTAAATAATGCTACAAAAAACAGAGGGGTGTATATATTTTTTTTAATTAGTGTTTTCATATTTTTTCATATTCCTTGGATAAATACCCTGTAGTGGAATTACTGGTTCACATGGTAATTCTATTTTTACTTTTTTGAGGGTCTCTATATTGTTTTCCACAGTGGCTGTACCAGTTTGCATTCCTACCAACAGTGCACAAGTATTCCTTATTCTCCATATCCTTGCCAATATTAGTTATTTGTTGTGTTTTTTATTTTAGCCATTCTCACAGGTGTGAGGTGATACCTCATTATGGCTTTGATTTGCATTTCCCCGATGAGTGATGTTGAGCATCCTTTCATGTGTCTGTTGGCCATCTGCATAAATTCTTTGAAGAAATGTCTGTTCATGTCTTCTGCCCATTTTTAAATTATTTTTATTAAAATATAATGTATTATTTGCCCCAGGTGTACAGGTCAGTGAATCATCAGGCTTACACAATTCACAGCACTTACCATACCACATACCCTTCCCAATGTCTATAACCCAGCCACCCTCTCCCTACCCTCCTCCCCACCAGCAACCCTCAGTTTGTTTTGTGAGATTAGGAGTCTCTTATGGTTTGTCTCCCTCCTGATCCCATCTTTTCATTTTTGCTTTCCCTACCCCCCAACCGCCCCGCCCTGCCTCTTAAATTCCTCATATCAGAGAGGTCATATGATAATTGTATTTCTATTCTGCCCATTTTTAAATTGTATTCTTTGTGTTTGGGGTTGAGTTGTTTCAGTTCTTTATATATTTTGGATATGACCCTTTATTGGATTTATCATTTGCAAATACTTTCTCCCATTCAGTAGGTTGTCTTTTCGTTTTATTGATTCCTTTGCTGTGTAGAAACTTTTTATTTTGATGTAGTTCCAGTAGTTTATTTTTGCTTTTGTGTCCCTTGTCTCAGGACAAATATCTAGAAAAATGTTGTTATAGCTGATGTTGGAGAAATTACTGTCCCTGCTCCTTCTAGGATTTTTGTGGTTTCAGGACTCACATTAAGGTCCTTAATCCATTTTGCATTTATTTTTGTGTATGGTGTAAGACAGTGGTCCAGTTTTATTCCTTTTGCTTGTAGCTGTCCAATTTTCTGAACACCATTTGTCGAAGAGATGGTCATTTTCCCATTGCATATTCTTGTCTCCTTTGTTGAAGATTAATCAACCATATAATTGTGCGTTTATTTCTAGGCTCACTGTTCTGTTCCATTGATCTTGGGTCTGTTTTTGTGCCTGTGACATACTGTTTTGATTACTACAGCTTTGTAGTGTATCTTGAAATTTGGGATTATGATACCTCCAGTTATGTTCTTCCTTTCCAAGATTGCTTTTGCTATTTGGGATCTTTTGTGGTTCCATATTTAGGAGTCTTTGTTCTAGTTCTGTGAAAAAAAAAATGCTTTTGATATTTTGATAGGGATTGCATTAAATCTATAGATTGCTTTGGGTAGTATGGACATTTTAACAGTATTTGTTCTTCCAATGCATGAACATGGAATGTCTTTCCGTTTGTTTGTGTTATCTTCAGTTTCTTTTGTCAGTGTTTTACACTGACAGTGTTTTACACTGTCAGTGTTTTACAGTTTTCAGTCTACAGATCTTTTGCCTCCTTGGTTAAGTATATGCTTAGGCATTTTATTACTATTATTTTATTACTATCATTATCTTGGTGCAATGTAAATGGGTTGGGGTTTTTTAAGATATTATTTATTTATTAGAGAGAGAGCACACACAAGCAGGGGGAGTGGCAGAGGGAGAGGGAGAAGTAGGCACTCTGCTGAGCAGGGAGCTGGACATGGGGCTTTTTCCCAGGAATCCAGGATCATGACCTGAGCAGAAGGCAGATGCTTAACCAACTGAGACACCCAGGCATCCCTGGGATTGTTTTCTTAATCTCTCTTTCTGCTACTTCATTTTTATTGTATAGAAATGCAGTGGATTTCTGTGTATTGATTTTGTGTCCTGTGACGTTACTGAATTCATTTATCAGTTCTAGTTGTTTCCTCATGGAGTCTTTAGAATTTTCTTTATCTAGTATCATGTTATCTGCAAATAGTGAAAGTTTTAACTTCTTCCTGACCGATTTGGATGCCTGTTATTTCTTTCTGTTGTCTGATTGCTGTGGCTGGTACTTTCAGTACTGTGTTGAATAACAGTAGTAAGAGTGGACATCCTTGTCTTCTTGTTCCTGACCTTAAGGGAAAAGTTCTCAGTTTTTCCTCATTGACTATGATGTTAGCTATGGGTTTTTCACATATGGACTTTGTTATGTTGAGTTATGTTCTCTGTAAACCTTTGTTTTGAGGGTTTTTTTTTTTTTCATCATGAATGGGTATTGTACTATCTGTTGTAATGATCATATGATTTTTATCCTTTTCTTTGTTGATGTGACTTATCATGTTAATCAATTTCTGAATATCAAACCATGCTTGTGTCTCAGGAATAAATCCGCTTGATCATGGTGACTGATTTTTTTTTTTTTTTTTAATGTATTCTTGGGTTTGGTTTGCTAACATTTTGTCGAGGATTCTTGCATCCATGTTCGTCAGAGATATTGGCCCATAGTTCTCCTTCTATACAATGTCTTTATCTGATTTTGGTATCAGGGTAATGCTGGCCTCATAGAATGAATTTGGAAGCTTTCCTTCCTCTTTCATTTTTTGGAAAGGTTTGAAAAGAATAGCCATTAGCTCTTCTTTAAATGTTTCATAGAATTTACCTGTGAAACTGTCTGACCCTGGTCTTTTGTTTGTTGTGAGTTTTTTGATTACTGATTCAGTGTCATTGCTGATAATTGATCTGTTCAAATTTTGTATTTCTTCCTGGTTCAGTTCTGGTAGGTTTTATGGTTTATCCATTTCTTCTAGGTTGTCCCATTTGTTGGCGTATAATTTTTCATTACATTCTTTTATAATCCTTCGTATTTCTGTGGTAGTGTTATTTTTCTTCTTTCATTTCCAGTTTTATTCATTTAAATCCTTTCTTTTCTTTTTTCTTATTCTGGCTAAAGATTTATCAATTTTGTTGACCTTTTCAAAAACCAGCCTGTGGTTTCATTGATTGGTTCTATTGTTTTTTGTTTTAGTTTCTATTTAGTTTATTTCTACTCTAATCTTTATTATTTCTTTAATTCTACTGTTTTGGGGTTTTGTTTGTTCTTCTTTTTCTAGCTTCTTTAGGTGTAAGGTCAAGCTGAGTTTTTTCTTGCTTCGTGACGTTGGCCTGTAAACTTCTCTCTGTTGCTATAAACTTCCCTCTTAGAACAACTTTTGCTGCATCCTGAGGATTTTGGACCATTGTTTTCTTTCTGATTTGTCTCCATGTATTTTTGATTTTGTCTTTGATTTCTTAGTTGACCCATTCATTGTTTAGTAACATGTTATTTAACCTCTTTATATTCTTTCCAGATTTTTTCTTGGGGTTAATTTTTGGTGTCTTAGTGTTGTATTAAAAGAAAAAGGCATGATACGACTTTGATGTTTTTGAATTTGTTGAGACTTATTTCATGGCCTTGTATGTGATCCATTCCGGAGAATGTACCATGTGCACTGAAAAAGAATGTGTATTCTGCTAATTTAGGGTAGAATGTTCTGAATATATCTGTTAGATCCATGTGGTCCATTGTACCATTCAAAGCCATTGTTTCCTTACTGATTTTCTGTTTGAATGATCTGTCCATTGATGTGAATGTGATGTTAAAGTCCCCTACTTTTACTGTATTACTACCTGTTTATGTTTGTAATAGTGCTTTATGTATTAGAGTGCTCCCATGTTAGGTGCATAACATCTATGATTGTTATAGCCTCTTGTTGGGTTGTCCCCTTTATTATTATACAGTGCCCTTCTTTGTCTCTTGTTACTTTGTTTTAAAGTGTGTTTTGTCCATGAATTGCTACCCTGTCTTTCTTTTCACATTCATTTGCATGATAAATGTTTCTCCTTCCCTTCACTTTCAATCTGCAGGTGTCTTTAGGCCTGAAATGAGCCCCTTGTGGGCAGCATATATATGGGTCTTGTTTTTTATCCATTCCATCATCCTGTGTCTTTTGATTGGAACATTTAGTCCATTACATTCAAAGTAATTATTGATAGGTATGTACTTACTGTCGTTTCGTTATTTGTTTAATGGTTGCTTTTGCTTTTCTTGCCCTCTTTTCTCATGGTTTGCTGTCTGTCTGTATTGATAGACTCGGATTCTATTCTCTCTCTCTCTCTTTTGTTTTGTTGTTTGTTTTTTGCATTTCTATTACTGGTTGTTGATTTGTGGTTACCATTAGATTTGTGTATAATTACACATAGTAGTCTATATTAAGTTGAAAGTCACTTAGGTTTTAACCCCTATTTTTACTTCTCTCCTCTCCCACATTTTAGGTATTGGTATCATACTTCACATCCTTTTATTTTGTGAATTCTTTTTACTTTGTGAATTCCTTGACTGATTTTGGTAGCTATACTTGTTTTTATTGCTATGTGCTTCCTACTTTTCTTACTCCTACTTGTGGTCTTTCCCTTTCACTCAGAGTCCCCTTTACATTTTTTGTAGAGCTGGTTCAGTGGTAATGAATTTCTTTAACTTTTGTTTGCCTGGGAAATTCTTTTATCTCCTTCTATTCTGAATGACAGCCTTACTGGATATAGTATTCTTAGCTGTAGGTTTTTTACTTTCAGCACTTTGAGTATATTATGCCACTTTCTTCTGGCCTGCAAAATTTCTGCTAAAAAATCAACTGATAGCCTTATGGGGTTTCCCTTGTACATAACTGCTTTCTTTTCTCTTGCTGCCTTAGAATTTTTCTCTTTATTACTACTTTTCGCCATTTAATTACTATGTCTTAGCGTAGATCACCTCAGGTTAATTTGGTCGGGGCCTCTCTGTACTTCCTGGATCTGGATTTCTGTTTCCTTCCCCAGATTTCAAAGTTTTCAGGTATTAGTACTTCAACTAAAATTTCCACCCCCTTTTCTCTCTTTCCTCCTTCTGAAATTCCTATAATACAAATGTTACTACACTTACACTTGTTGGTGTCACCGAGTTCCTTGAGTCTGTCATTTTATATTACTTTTTCCCCCTTTCTCTTCTTTTCAGCTTTGATTACTTTCCATTACTCTGTCCTCCAGGACACTGGTCTTTTCTTCAGTTTCCTCTAGTCTACTGTGTGTTCATCTAGGGTATTATTCATTTCAGCAAGTTCTTCATCTCTGGTTCTTTTTTGTTTTCTCTCTTTACGATCTCACTGAAGTCATACAGTCTTAAGTCTAGTGAGTACCTTTAGGAACATTACCTTAAATTCTCCGGCAGGCATATTACTTACCTCCATTTTGTTTAGCTCTCTTGCTGTCATTTTGTCCTGTTCTTTCATTTGGGACATACTCCTTTGTTTCCTCATTTTGTCTAACTTGTGTTTGTTTCTCTGTGTTAGGAAAGTAAGCTATGTCTCCTGCTCTTGAAAGCAGTGGCCTTATGAAAGAGTTCTGTAGGATCCTCTAGTGCAGTGTCCCCTGTTATTCAGAACCTGGTGCTTCAATTATCTGCAGTGGTTCCCTTTGCCTGTTGTGGGCAGGGTTTGGTCCCTGTGTTAGTGGGCCAGTGTGGGGCCACCTTGGGCTTAAGTTGAGTCAGGCCAGTTATTTGCCAGAGTTACAGTCATGCTGAACTGCTGGGTGCTTTGCCTATCTTGTCCCAGAAGTGTTCATTGTTAAACAGATCCTGCCATCAGACCTGATGTCTGCCACCAGCCTACTTCAGTCAGACCAGTGTGTCTAGTTATATTCCCCTCTCCCTTGGGCAGGGGTCACTTCGGAGTGGTGCTGGCCCCTGTCAGGGCTGCTGGCATGCTGTCAGGCTTGTGGCACTGCTTTGTATGGGCTCTAGACAGGAGTAAGTGGAGGGGGTTCATTGGCAGAAGAACACGGTATTGGGGCACATAGTACCAGTAAGGTCTGCCTTGGTCCCCTGTGGGAAGGTCAGGTGGAGGGAGTGGATCTGTAGAAGCGTGGCAGGTAGAGGGGAGGAGGGGTAGGCTTGTGGTGTTAGCAGGTCTTGTGTGGATCTGCTGTGGGAGGGTAACTTCTGTACCTGGCTGGAGGGGGTGTGTCTGCAGGAGAACATCGGGGTGGGGCATGGTGTCAGCAAGTTAGGAAGTGAGTGTTGACACTATGCTGGTTCTCGCAGATGTCCATGTGTCTAGAATGAGGTGAAGGGGCGGGACATGGCACCTGCCAACTCCTTTTTTTCTGGAGAAGTCTCCCAAAGATCCCAGGTCCTCAAGCACATTCTCTGAGGTTAGTAAACAAATCTCTCTCCTGTATGCCCCAGGAATGTTTCATACTGCTGCTTCTATGCTGCATCTCCGTGGGGCTATTTGCTGTGTTGTCTCTTTCACAGTGGTAGGAATTCCATCCTCTGCTCTCTTGGAATAGAGCCTGCTGATTTTTAAAGTTCTGGGTGTTAAGCCCTGCTGAATGTAAGAACTCAAGAGATTTGGCCACTTGGTTTTCAAAGCCCCATGCATACTCCCTGGGTTGAAAGGCTGCTTCTCTCTTCTCTCTCCACCCGTGGTGCCCCTCCCTCCTGTGGAGAGTCCTTCAGGTTTAACTCCCAACCTTGTCTCTGCCCTTCCTACCCTCTTCAGTGTGTCCTCTTCTCTACATTTGGCTGTGGAGAGTCTGTCCTACCCGTCGTTGGGTTATCTTCTGGTTTATTTACACTGACCTGGCTGTTACCTGGTTGGGTCCATGGGATAGGGAGAGCTTAGGGTCCTCCCACACCACCTTCTGCCCTGGAAGTTCATTCCTACAATTGCTTTGAAGATCAGAATGGGTCTGCCCTGACTTTTGTGCATCCAGGCCCTCAGGCAAGACAACACTGGAGAAGTGAGGCACAGCTCAGATCTGTGACAGCTGATTAAAGGTTTGAATCAGATCGGATTCAAAGTATATATTCAAGAAATGCTGAGAGTCAAGTTTAGCTTGATCAACCTCAAATCTGAGATGTACTGTTTCACTTAGAGTAATTCTCAGAGACCTCACAAGATCACTTGTTAGAGTGTGAATGTTCACTTGTCATTGGGTTACTGCATTAGACATTATTTTGCTTTGCAATAATAAAACTGGTAGTTCTGTTTAGCCTTTTCTCAGATGTTAAAGACACTCTTGTTTTGGTTAGGGGAAACAAGGAAACCATATGGATAGATTTGATACTTGCACGCTGAACCTCTGTCTGGCCCAGGGTCTCTAGGGAGGTTGAGGTATATGTGTAGGATAATGTTTAGAAATGACAAAGATAAACCAATAAGAGATGGAGTGAATAATGCTTATTTCCTTATCGCTATTTTAATTTTGCCCTTATATTTTGCAGAGCATTCTTACAATATTTGACCTCTTTTTCTGACCCATAGGTCGACTCCATATAGACAAAGAACTTTGTTCTTCTGCTTTTTCCTACCTCTTCACAGGAAGTGAGGAATTTCCCTTCCTGGACACGTTGGCCATTCAGTAAGCATCTGTTAAATATAACTTTTTGTAGGTAATAGAAGATAGGAAGCCTGGGCCTAGGGGACGGGTGGAAGACAGAAAAAAACCCAATACTTGGAATAAAATGAAGATTCCAGTAAAAATATTTGGAGTGTGTTGATATTCAAAGCATAGAGAGTGGGGAGCATTGACTTTATGCTTTACATGCAGTATTTGATGGAATCCGAATGTTATGTTTGTGTATAGGATATGAAGAACACATTGTATCCACCCCCACCTTTGTCATTTGTGATTTACGGCTCATTGCTGGTTGAGGTTTCTCTATTTTTCATAGAACCATAAACTGTGAAGAGGTGTTTTGGTTTTCTCAGAGATTGGCTAATTCATTTTCCCCATTTAAAATTTTTGGCATCTGGGCCTCGGAGAATTTCTGACTTGAACGTGCTGGCCAGTTATGCTCTAGAGTCTAGGAGCAGGACCCACTGATGTGGTCACCAAGCTTTGCAGCACATGGCCTTGCTTCCCTGGAGGCAATGACTTGGGCTCTGCATGGTATTCATGATCTATAGTTTAACAAAATCTTCTCATTCTGGTTATTTCTTTTGAGTTTTAATTTCATAATGAGTTATAATTGGTCATGTCCTGCTCAAGAAAATGCATGTGATTTATTATTTTATTCCATGAAAGGTTTTTTAATCCTATGGTCATGTACTGTGTAATATAACATAATAAAGTGATGTTATTTACTAGTGTTAAATTCTAGCCTATGTTTTTAGGATAACAGTTAAAAATCAGGTTTGTGCTTGAGTATTTCTGTGATGAGATTTATATAAGTGTACAAATGTATATTAATATTTCAGGTCAAAATAGGTAGCAACTAATTAATTTAGAAATCTTGGGATTTTTTGCACATGCAATTTAACGTAACTCTGTACCCATATTCAATATATTTATATAAATGTAATTTATGAACAGATGGCAACTTATATATAGATGCTGAGGCTTACATTTTGCTTATTATTGAAAAATTAGAAAGTTAAAACATGCAAACCTACGTGTTTCAGGTACTGAGTTCAGAATGCCCAAGCTGAAGTTGGTTGAGACCATAAAAAATGTGAAAGTAAGAAAAAATTAACTGAAAACATTTCAGCCAAGAATTAAACTAAATCATCAAGAAAAGTGAGTCCTTCAACAGCAATCCAAATGTTAAAACAAATGTTAATTCTCTTTCTTATCAGATTCCCAGAATCATTTAATTATTTTAATATTCATTCCAGTGCTTTTATCTGAGAAATGATTTGATTATTTATAGCACTTAGGATAGTGTTTCCCAAACTTGGGTCATTCATCACTCTCACCAATTTTGCCATATTTCTCCAATATTTATATTAATACTGGCATATGGGTCTACTCACTTTTTTTTCAGTGAAATACAAGTGATGATAAATCCAATACATTTATTTGTATCAATGAAGCCTACTCCTCTGGGAGAATTTGTAACTGTTTATTTTGTGTACTCTAGTCACTCTAGGCTGGCTCATCCTGTCTTTCCACTTTCCTTGGTAAACCTGCTGGTGTATGTGAAACCCTCACCAGCCTTTGGTCATAGCTTTCTTTCAGCTTCTTTTCACTGGGGATGCCAGTGGCTCAGAGGTGGAGACTGAGTGTGAACTTACAGGATCCCTATTATAGTCAGAGATGGACCACTACCTACGCTTATAGAGTTGGATGCTTAGAATTAATTCCTGGCTGAAATCTTGTTAGATTCTTTCCAGCCAACTTTTGCTTTATATTGTCTGAAACACATGTTGTCCTTCTAATTGTGTTATGTCTACAATATGGTGGAAGAAAAGTATGTGTGAGTGTATGTGTTTAATCCATTACTGGCTGCCGTCATCTAGTCTGAGAAGGTCCTGATGAAAATTTTTACCAGAATATTCCATGCATTTTTTTTAAAAGTTCAAAATCTTTCTAAAGGGTTCTTTAGATGCATTCACAATGTAAAGACTCTATTGCCTTCTTGAATGTTATGATCATTGTGTTCGGTGTCTTTGCATATAACATCAATGAACATTGGTTTGTACAGGTATTTCAGAGTGTTCACATGAGCAAATAGTGATTGCTCACAAAGCCAGGAGAAGTCATGGGTCCCCAGCTAGGTGATGACTGGCTCTAGGAAAATACTCTGCTTGAAAGTAATGAAACTCCACTACTAAGCAGAGTGTTTGTTTTGTGATTGGTGTCCATCCCTACATAAAGCTGAGTAAAAATGTTTAGTGGGCAACCATGATCAACAATTTTTACTGCTTAGTTAAGTATTTTCTTTTAAACTTTGTATTTTAAAGAATGCATCATTTTAAGGGCTTGCTGCAGTAAGAATTTCTTGCTGAAGCAGTGCTCTCCTGTATAGTATAGTCTGGCAGCCTCCTTCAGGGGTTTTCACCGCAGCTCTGTGCTCTCTAGGCCCTTCCTCAGAGGATGAGTGGTAGCACATGGGAGGGTTGTATGGATCAGGCCTGGAGATGGCATGTGGCATGTCACATTGACCAGAGAAAAGTTGTGGCCACACCTAACTGCAGAGTGGGCCAGGAAACCAAGTCCAGCTGTGTGACTCGGAAGGAAGGAAAGATGGTTTGCTGAACAAATAACCAGCTAGCCATAGGGATAGATTCCTAGGATAGACAAGAGTGAGCTCTGTTCCCACCTAGTCTTCTTAACCTGTTACAAATCTTACCTACAAAAAAAAGCCCTATTATGAGTTCCAAACAAAAGTGTTAGATTTCATGTCAGTTCCCAAATTATGTCATGGTCAACATTTTTAAAAGAATTCGGTAAATACGTGGAAATTCAGTATGCATCCTGATCTATGTCCTTAATATTCTTATTTAACAGGGATTATATTGCAAGGCTTATTTGCTGAAGGGGAAATATATTCAATGTAATTAATCTCCAGAACTTTTGGTCTTGCAGAACTGAAACTCTATAACCATTAAACAACTCCCCATATTCCCTTCCGCCCAGCCCTTCACAACCACTGTCCTACTTTGTTTTCTATAGATTTGATTATTCTAGGTACCTCTTATAAGTGGAATCATACATAGTTGTCTCTTTGTGACCAGCTTATTTCACTTAGCATAATGCCCTCAGGATTCATCCATGGTGTGGCATGCATCAGAATTCCTTCCTTGTTAAGACTGAATAATATTCCTTTATGCATCTGTTCCCTATTTTCTTTATTTGGATCGCTTCCATCTTCTCACTCTTGTGAATAATGCTGCTGTGAAAATCAGTGTACTACAAGTAACCTCTTTGAGACCCTGTTTTCAGTTCTTTTGGATTTATATCCAGAAGAGGAATTGCCATATCATATAGCAATTCTGTTTTTAATTTTTTTTTAAGATTTTATTTATTTATGTGACAGAGAGAGAGATCACAAGTAGCCAGAGAGGCAGGCAGAGAGAGAGGAGGAAGCAGGCTCCCCGCAGAGCAGGGAGCCCGATGCGGGGCTCGATCCCAGGACCCCGAGATCATGACCTGAGCCAAAGGCAGAGGCTTAATCCACTGAGCCACCCAGGCGCCCCTGTTCTTAATTTTTTGAGAAACTGCCATAATATTTCCCTGGGGGCTGCACCATTTTACATCCTCACCATTTGCCCGGGGTTTCAATTTCTCCATATCCTCACCAACACTTGATTTTTTTTGTTCCATAGTGGTCTTCCTAATAGGTGTGAGGGGGTAGCTCATTTGGGTCTTGATTTGTATTTCGCTAATGATAAGTGATAGTGAGCATCTTTTCAGATTGTCATTGGCCATTTTGTGTATCTTTGGAGAAATATGGGGATCCTTTCTCTATTTTTTCATCGAGTTATTAGGTTTTTTTGTGGTGGAGTTGAAGGTACTTTAGTATTCTAGATAGAAGATGTATGATTTGCAAATATTTTCTTCCATGCTGTAGGTTGTCTTTTCATTATGTCACTTGTGTCTTTTGAGGCACAGAAGTTTTTAATTTGATGTCCTATTTATCAGTTTTTGGTTATGTTCCTTATGCTTTTGGTATTATATCCAGGAAATCTCTGCCAACCCAATGTAATGAAGCTTTTCCCCTGTTTTCTTCTAAGAGTTAAGATCTTACAGTTAAGTCTCTGATCCACTTTAAATTCATTTTTGCATTTTTTTTTCACTCGTTAGCATTGAATGAACCTCCCTCCACGTGGCTTCAAGCCACCAGGACACAGAACCCTCAGTGCTTAATCTTCTCCCCAGCTCTCATGATGGAGAATTTGGCCTTCATGATGACAGGCTGTTTTGGAAGCTCTCCCTGCCCCAAAACTCCGTATTAGCCTGATTGCACCACATGAGTGATAAGAGCAGCTCTAGTCTTGTTTCTGGCCGTGTTTACCCATGGATACTTGCTGACCCAGGTCCACAGTTTATCAAGGTTGACAGTTGGGCAGAAGCTCGGGTTACTCTTTATGCGGTAATACCTCATACCGACTTTTCCAAAGCAACCTGGGTTGTGTTTGCCAAAGTTGATCCTGTGGTGATGCACACCGCCAGCATGACCCAGGCCTCCTGGGTGCTTCTGGTGTTTGCCAAAGCAGCCGTGGCCCTGGCTTTGATGGCGCCGAGGTTTCTGTGTCTTCCTCAGTCTGCATGACGTGTTGGCAGCCCAGGAGAAAGAGCCATTTTTGTGTGGTTTACGGTAAGGATCCAACTTTCATTTTTTGTATATGGATATTTATTCTTTCCTACCTGATTTGTGGAAGAGACAGTCCTTTCACCGTTGAATGGTCTTGGCACACTTGTTGATAGTCATTTGACCCTGTATCTGAGGGTTTATTTCTGAGGTCTCCATTCTACTCCATTGGTCTGTATGTCTGTCTTTATGCCAGTACCATACTCTTGATTACTAGAGCTTTGTAATAAGTTTTGAAATCCTAAATTGTGAGGCCTCTAAGTTTGTTTTTTCAGGACTGCTGTATTAGTTAGCTAGGACGACTGTAGTAGCCCAGACGGGGTGTGTAGTGGCAGACTATTTTCTCACAGTTATTTTATTTATTTATTTATTATTTTTATTATTTGTCACATTATTTTCTCACGGTTCTGAAGGCTAGAAGTTTAAGGTCACAGTGTCTGCAGGTTTGGTTTCTTAAGTGGCCTCTCTTCTTGACTTTCAGATGTTCCCATTCTTGGTCTGTCCTCACACGGCCTTTCCTCTCTGTGGGTACATCCCTGGTGTCCCTGTTGATCTGAATTTCCTTTCAGAGTCTGACTGGATTAAGGCCCATCCAAAGGCCTCATTTTAACTCAGCTCTTTAAAGGTCCTATCTCCAAATATGGTTATATTCTGAGCTATGTGGAGAGGACTTGGGGGAGGCTAGAGCTTCAGCATAGGAATTTGGAGGGTATATAATTCAGCACAAAACAAGTACTTGGCTATTTGGTACCCCTTGAGATCCCTTATGATTTTTAGGATGGCATTTTCTATTTCTGCAGAAAATACTTTTTGGATTTTGAGAAGGATCTTTAGATCATAGGGTGCCAGAGTGGCTCAGTAGGTTAAGCATCTGCCTTCAGCTCAGGTCTTGATCCTGGAGTCCTGGGATTGAGCTCTACATTGGGCTCTCTGCTCACTGGGGAGCCTGCTTCTGCCTCTCCCTCTGCCTGCCACCCCCGCTGCTTGTGCTCTTTCTCTCTCTGTCAAATAAATAAATTAATTAATTAAATGCTTAAAAAGAAAAAAAAAAGAAATCTGTAGATCACTTAGAATGGTGATCATAACATCCTGACATCCTAATACAGAGCCTTCCAGTCCATAAGCACAGAATGTCTTTCCATCAGTTTGTGTCTTCTTTAAAATTTCTTCTGGCAGTGTTTTGTAGTTTTCAGTGTACAAGACTTTTACTTCCTTGGTTAAATATATTCCCAAGTATTTTATTCTTTTTGATGCTCTTGTAGATGGGATTGTCTTCTTCAACTTATTTTTTGGATTGTTCATTGTTATTGTGTAGAAACATTTTTGTGTCTTGATATTATTGTATCCTACAACTCTGCTGAATTTGTTTATTCTACCAGGGTTTTGTTTTAGTTTTTGGTTTTTTTTCCCCAAATCTTTAGGGTTTTCTGTATATAGTATCATGTCACCTGGAAACAGATAATTTAACTTCATTTCTAATTGGAGTGCCTTTTGTTTCTATTTCTTGTCTAATTGCTTTTGGCTAGGACTTCTAGTACTATGTTGAATAGAAATGATAAAAGTTAGCATCTCTGTTTTGTTCCTGATCTTAGAGGAGAAAGTTTTTCTTCACCATTGAGTATGATTTTAGTTATGGGCTTTTCATAGATGGCCTTGATTATATTGAAGTAGTTTCCTTGTGTTCCTAGATTTTTAAAAAAATTTTTTGTTAGAAGGGGTACTTAATTTTGTCAAATGTGTTTTCTGCAGCAATTGAGAAGATCATGTCTTTTCTCTCTTCATTCTGTCAAAGTGGTATATTAACACCGATTGATTTTCGTATGTTAAAACATCCTTTCGTTCCAGGAATAAATCCCACTTGGCCATGTTGTATAATCCTTTTGATGTGCTGTTGAATTTTTGTTCCTAGTATTTATTGAGGATTTTTGCTCTGATAATCAGTCTTTCACCTTTTGATATATGATACTGAAATAGGTGTTCTGTAGATACCCTTCATGATATTAAGAAAGTATTTTTAATGCTTAGGTAGCTGAGTTTTTGCCATGAATGGGATTTGGGTTTTATCAAGTGCTTTTGTTATATTTTTGAAATGCATAGTTTTCTTTTTTATTCTATTACCGTAGTCAAGTACTCGACTGCATTTTGAATGCTAAACCAACTTTGCATTCCTGGAGTAAGTGCTATTTGGTCATATAATATTAACCTTTCTCTAGAAAACTGGATTTGGTTTTCATATGTACTTTTTGCATCTACATTTACTAGAGGAATTGGTCTATACTTTTAATATCCTTATTGAAGGGTTTTAGGTGAATGTTATCCTGGTCTCTTAACATGAATTGTGATACCTGATACTTCTCTGTTCTCAGAAGGAGTTTTTATGAGATTGATTAGTTTTTCCTTAAGTACATGAAAGCATTTTCAAGTGAAGTTACCTGGGCCTTAAGTTTTTTTTCATGGGTACTTCTTCAGTTACAGATTGAATTTTCTGAAAGATCTTGAACTACTAAAATTTTTCTGTATTTTCTTTTTCAGTTGCATCAGATGTATATTTTCTTAAAGAATCCAGCCATTTCATCAAAGGTTGACAAATCAATTAAAAAAAAGTTGACGAATTTATTGTCATAAAGATCTTTTTAATTTCGTCTGATCCTTTAAAATGTATACTGGGGGTGCCTGGGTTGCTCAGTTGATTAAGAGACTGCTTTTGGCTCAGGTCATGATCCTGGAGTCCGGGGATGGAGTCCCGCATCAGCTCCCTGCTCAGCAGGGAGTCTGCTTCTCCCTCTGACCCTCCCCCTTCTCACTCTCTCTCTCTCCCTCTCTCAAATAAATAAATAAAATCTTTAAAAAAATTTTTTTTTAATTTAAATTTAAATTTAAAAATTTTTTTAAAAGATTTTATTTATTTATTTGACATAGAGAGATCACAAGTAGGCACAGAGGCAGGCAGCGAGAGTGAGAGGGAAGCAGGCTCCCTGCCGAGCAGAGAGCCCAATGCGGGACTCGATCCCAGGACCCCGATATCATGACCTGAGCCGAAGGCAGCGGCTTAACCCACTGAGCCACCCAGGTGCTCCTAAAAAAAATTTTTTTTAAAAGCGTATACTAATTTCACCTATTTCATTTCTGATAATTCTACTTGGATTTGTTCATTTAGGAAATCCTGTCATAGAGGTTTGTCACTTGTGTTAAACTTTTCAGAAAATCAGCTCTGGTATTGTCTGTTTTATGATTGCTTTCTCCTGCTGTGGCCTTTTGTTCTTCATTATTCCTTCTCCCTTTTTTTGTGGTTTGCATTGCTATTCTTTGCCTGGGTATCTATCTCTCTACTTACTCACTCACTTACTCACAGCAGGCTCTACAGCCAGTGTGGAGTCCAACACGGGGCTTGAACTCACGACCCTGAGATCCAGGAGTCAGATGCTTAACCAACTGAGTCACCCAGGCACCCCTTGCTCTGGCGTTTTAAAAAGGGTTTTTAATGTTTCCATTTTAAAAAAATCTACAGTTAGAGCTATGTGTTTCTCTGTGAATGTTGTTTGGAAATAGTGAGGACCATAGGATTTAGTGATTGAAATCTTGTAAACTTTGTGTGAATGCCTTCATGTTTTCTTTTTTGTTTATTTTAAATAAAATAATGGGCTACTTCTGCTTGCCTTAGAGTATAGTGAGAAACTGTTTTTTAAAGTTTATTCATCATTTCTGTTTTTAACCTGCCAATGAAGGATCCCCTTACCTACTTAAAATTCATGACTCCTCATTTTGACAGGTTTTCTTCTTTTTCCATGCCATTAGATGTTTCTGGGGTGAATGGCATGTGGTAAAGATGCCAGAATGTGCTTCCATTTGAGGATACATTGCCTGAGAGACTGCTTGGTGTTGGCAAAACCCGAGGAAAGTATCTTGCTGCAGAACAGTTCTAACTATGATTCAGGAGACACATAGATGATTTTCTCACCTAGAATATTCCCTGAAGTAGTGTAGCTTTATGAAAAAGTAAAGAAAACCCTGTAACTTTAGAATTATTATAGAAAAAAATGGGAATTTTAAAAGAGGGAATGGTTTGGGGCGCCTGGGTGGCTCAGTGGGTTAAAGCCTCTGCCTTCGGCTCAGGTCATGATCTCAGGGTCCTGGGATCGAGCCCCGCATCGGGCTCTCTGCTCAGCGGGGAGCCTGCCTCTCTTCCTCTCTCTCTGCCTGCCTCTCTGCCTACTTGTGATCTCTCTCTGTCAAATAAATAAATAAAATCTTTAAAAAAAAAAAAAAAAAAAAAAAGAGGGAATGGTTTGAGTTAGACTTAAAAGTTCTTAGCACCGAAAGCAAACTATGTTTGATGAGTTGCATTTATACGAGATTTCCATACCTTCTACTGACATCAGGGTTCCATTGGCAAACTGACACCATGGCAGGCCTGAAAGGTTTGACTGGTTGTGTTGACAGAAGACCTTTATACCTACAGAGGCAGGAATTTGCAGCCAAGATTACCACGTAATACTGAGTGCCTCAGGGGCTCTAGCCACATGAAGAAATCTACCCACTTTTAGAGATAGAAAACAGGTTTATCTCCTCTGTGAGTTTATAACCACATGGGTTCATATTTAAATTTTTACTGCCTGCATCCTTCTATGAATATCCCCAACTGCAATAGTAAAATAAATATGGCCTTGCTCGATGCCACTTCCACAGACGGAAGAAGCAAACATAATACAAGCCTGAAATTGCATACTCTCAGAGACCTATAGGATTTAGGAGTCCAGATCTGGACTGTCTCTTAGCTAATCAGCATTATTCTATCCCAGCACCTTGGAGTGACCTGTTACAGTTACCGTTCTTATAGCTCTCCATCTCATGCTCATCTACAGTGAGTGACATCTTCAAGCAGTGTGATCTCCCAGCCATAATTAATTACTCCAGGAATGGCTACATGACCCCAGCCAGGGTTACCATTGCTTCCTTGGGAATTTGAACTCTCTTGAAATCTCTTGGATGCCTGTGTGGCTCAGTTGGTTAAGCATCTGCCTTTGGGTCAGATCATGATCCCAGAGTGCCAGGATTGAGTCCCACATCAGGCTCCCTGCTTAGCAGGGAGTCTGCTCCCTCTGCCCCTACCCCCCCTCAAATAAATAAAAATCTTAAAAAAAAAAAAAAGAGAAAGAAAAGAAATCTCTTCTAGTCACTTGATAGGTAATGACTTAGGATACTTTGGCTGTCCTATATTCTGTCATGTCACCCTTCAGCCAGAGAGAACAATGCAGAAAACCAGAGGCAGTAGAGACAAGAAACGGAGCTTAGAAATTTCCTCCAGTCCAACTGCATTCCCTGCCTGTTGAGTTCTGTGTGATACATTCTATCATTGTCTTCCGCTCCCCTACTCCTTTTTTTTTTTTTTTTTTTGGCTGAAACTGTAGTTAATTTGTTACTTGCTTCTCAAAAGAGTTCAAACTAATACACCAATAGGGCCTCCATCTCATTTTTTGGTGTGTTCTCAGAGGTTTGACATCTCTGTTTTGGTGGAATGTTTGATGGAATAAATACTCCAGATCTGACCATCAAATACTATAGTTTCATTTTTATATAAACACTCCACTCATTCTTATCATTTGAGTAGAAATGCTTAGTAATGGATATATATAAATTATGGCACCATTATATTGTGCATTTTATAAATGTTTTAGCTATCACACTATGAGAGAGAGGCTTAAGAATGAAAAAGTACCTTTCTTTAGGCAAAATAGAGTACGCCAACATCCAACATACACATTTACTGTTTTGCAGGTGAGGTTTGCTCTCTAGCTCAAATTACTCTTTTTCACATGAGCAGAAGATTGAGTGATAGTTCTTAATTCAAGAAGGAACAGTATAACTGACTGAAAAGCTATTCAGAAGCAAAAATACTCTCCTAAAAGTATTTTTGTGTTCTATAGAATGTTACTCATTTAATATTCACCTTTGAATATTGAAATTCCTTTTGACTTGTTAAATACATTCTGTCACCAAACAGAAGACAAGCTTTAAGAATTTAACAATTCATGAGGATCTATTTATAATTTCATGTTTCTGCTTTAGGGAGATAGTTATGTACAGGATGTTAGAGTGGAACATTCCACGTCTCAGTTTCAACTAAGGTGCTGATTCTATGAATATCAAGATACCAAACAGAGTGAGAGCATTGCATACAAATTCTGTAGAAGAAGTGTGAAGGTACCTATTCCACAACTCTGTGTCTATCTGACAAACTAAGGATCAGAGAAGAGGCCAGATAGTCCTTTGGGTGGGGACAGAAGAAACCAGGGAAGGCTGCTTTGTGTTCTCTGAAATGGAGGCATAATGAATTCGGGTCCAACTCACCCCAGCCCCCGAGAAACATAGACAACAGGATATTCCCTCAAAGGGCATTAGTGAATATGTTACCCCACTTGGCAAACAGGACTTTGCAAAAGCAGTTCAGGATTTTGAGGTGGTGAGATGATCCTGGATAACCAGGTGGGCCCAGACTCTGGATAACCAAGATCCTCTGGAGAAGGAGGTGGGAGGGTCAGCCAGAGGTGACGTCATAATGGAAGTAGAGGTCAGAGCACTGTGGCGTGAGCCAGGGAATGCAGCGAGCCCCTAGAAGTTGTAAAAGGCAAGAAATGGGTTCTCCACGTTTCTTCAGAGCCCTTCAAAATAATGCCACCCTAGTGGCGCCTTGATTTTGAGCTCGGTGAAACTGATTTTGGACATCTCATCTCCTGAACTGTAAGATAACATGTTGCTGTGTAATTGGAAACAAAGACATAGGTTGCTGCTTTGGGAACAGAGCTCAGGATGCCGCTGCTATGATGTAGGTTGACAGGCACAGACTGGGGGGAAAGGAAGGGTGAGTATTTTCTATGGATCGGATACAGGCCTTGCAGGAGAGCTTGCTGGCATGTCCAGGACTGCCCTCTGTGGGAGCAGGGAGTCTCTGCCAGAAGAGTCTGGAACTGGGCCATTGACTTTCTGTGGTTTAGGAAGGAATTCCAGGGGACCGTATGCATCCATCTGTGTCAAGGAAACTGTGGCTGAGTTGGTCCCAGAGAGCTCAGGGCCAACTTCTGACAGTTCCTGTTCCAGTCATACCTTTCTTGCCCTCTTCCCCCAGTATGTCCGTTTGGATCGAAGCTAAAGCCACTTGTAGATAGATGGGGGAGATGAGGCACAGCAGCGGGGAAGCTGGCTGGCTTCTCTTTCTACGGCAGACGCGGAACTATAGTAGAACCAGCAACCTGGAAGGAAGTGGAAGATTGCACATTAACTATCTTTATTATTATTATCTTGAGCTGCCATTTCTAATAACCTAGAGATTTGTAATGGTGTAATGGGACCACAGAACCTTCCAGGATTTTCTATTTCTCACTAAATCACGTATAAATACACAGGAGCCAAAATACGGTTACACCTTCTAAATCTGACAGAAGTTTTCAAAATGTAAAATTCATCTGTTGAGGCTGTAGCCTTTAATGTGACTCTAGAAAGGGGGCTTTTTGGAGGTAACTAAGGTTGAACGAGGTCAGAAGGATGAAGTCCTCATCTCTTAGGACTGTAAGAAGATGAGGAGCAGGATCTCTCGCCCCATGCATGCACACAGGAAGACCACTTGAGGACACAGAAGGTGACCCCCTGCAAGTGAGAAAGAGGGCTCTCACCAGCACCCTTACCTCAGACTTCCAGCCTCCAGAACTGTGAGAAAAGAAATAGCTGTTGTTTAAACCACCCACCTGTGGAATTCTGTCACAACGGCCCAAGCGTGTGAATGTACTCTGTCCACGCCCCATATTCAGTAATTATCACTCTTGTGCCATGCTTCCGTCATCTGTCCCCCCACCTTCTTCCTCCTTTCCTTCCTTTCATGTAAGGACTATTTTAAATTAAAACTTAGACATCATATCATTTTTTCTTCTAAATATATCCTCCTATATCTCTAAAGAACAAAGATGATCCACAGCCTAACCTCTGAGGCATAGAGCATTACCGTTCATTAGAAGCTCACTTCCCACACCTGCTGGGGGCACTGGACATCGAAGTGAGTTGTGGGCATGTGATTTGCTTTCACTCCTGGAACGAGAACAGGAGTAACCTGTACCAGTTAGATATTACTGTGTTATAAGTCATCCCACAACTTAGTGGCTTCCTGCAAGCATTATTTCTCATGATACTGGGGGTTGGGCAGGCGTGCTTTTTGGTCTGAGCTTGGCTTAGCTCAGTGGTCAGCTGTCAGCCTGGTTGTAGCTGGATGGTGGAGGAGGGCATCGGTTGGCATTGTCTCTTTGCTCTGTGTGTTCTCTTATCCATCAGCCGGCTAGCTCTGGATTCCTCATACAGGAGTCCCAGGGTTCCAAAGAGAAGGAAGAGAAAGTAAACTCCAGTGCCCAAGCACTTTTCATGCCTTTGCTGCTGCTGCCGCTGCTGCTTCTGCCTCCTCTTCTTCTTCTTCGTCTTTGTCTCCTCCTTCTCCTCCTCTCCCTCCCCCACATCTCCCCCTTCCCTTCTTCCTCTCCCCACCCCTCCTCCTCCTTTTTCTTCTTTGATTTTACTTATTTATTTGACAGAGAGAGAGAGAGACAGCAAGCAGGGGGACTGTGAGAGGGAGAAGCAGACTTCCCGCTGAGCAGGGAGCCCAATGTGGGACTCGATTCCAGGACTCTGGGATTATGACCTGAGCCAAAGGCAGAAGCTTAACAACTAAACCACTCAGGCACCCTTGTGCCTTTGCTTCTGATGCATTTTCTGAGATTCAACTAAACACCTAAGTCATGTGGATAAGCCCAGATGCAAGGACCTAGAGAACAGACTATGTACTGATGGGAAGAGCTACAAAGTCCTACTTCAAAGGAGTGTGCATACAGATAGGAAGAGGAATGGCCATTTTTGCAAGCTACAGGTAATAAGAGGCTCTTCCTGAGCTGTGATTAACTGAGGGTTTTGATTTGAATGTAGTACATGAAAAGACTGGATAACAAATTAACAGTTGGGAATTGCAATGGAACAAAGAAAAATGGGATTAACAGGAAGGGAAAAAAGTAGCAGTTTCTAATTGTTTATTGAGGTATATAGAAAAATAATACAATTTTATGATTAATAAATCTTGCAAACTTTCTAAATTTACATGGCAATTAATGGTAACTTTCTTGTAGATTCTGTAGGAGTTTCCATATGTGTGATCATGTTACCTGCAAGTAAAGACAGTTTTAATTTTTCTCATCTGTATGTGTTTTATTTCATTTTCTTAATGTCATTTCTAATCTGAAAGGAAAATCATTTATTCTTTCACCATTAAATATGAGTTAGGTATATGGTTTTCATAGATGCCTTTTATTAATTCAAAGCTATTCTTTTCTATTCTTGAAATGGAAACTCTGTTCACCATTGTTAGATATCGTTTCTTCTTTCCTAATGTAAGCATTTAGAGCTATAAATTTTATCTTTTAAATTCTACCTTAGCTGGATCCCCTCAATTTTTATTTTCATTTTCAGTCATTTTGAAGTATTTTCTAATTTTCTCCATTACTTCTTTCATCCATGAGTTGTTTGGAAGTATGCTGGAAGATTTTCCAGATGTGATTATTTTTTATGGATTCCCTAATTCAATTCCTTTGCTTCATAAGTCATTAGGCCTTGTTGATTTGAGGCTTGTTTTATATCCAGCAAGTGATATCTCTTGTTGAATGTTTGACGAACATGTGTAAAGGATGTACATTTTACTGTTTTGGATAGAATGTTTCATAAATGTAAGTTAGGTTAGTTAGATTGACAGCATTACTAAGGATGTCTATGTTCTTTCTGATTTCTGTCTGCTCATTCTTTTACTGGTTCAGAATATTCAACCTATCTGCCTTCTGTTCTGTCATTTTTTTCTTCATATATTTGAAACTCTGTAATTAAGTGCATATATAAACTTACAACTGTTATGCCTGTTGATGAATTGATTATTTTTTTAAGTAAAATATTTATCTTTCTGACTACTTTTAAGATTTCTCTCTGTCATTAGTTTTCAGCAATTTCATTATGATGTGTTTGGTGTGTCTTTCCTTGTGTGTATATTCCATGGATCTATGTGTTTATTGTTTTTATCAAATTTGTGAAATCTGCAGGCTGTTCCTTTGATTTTTCTTTTTCTTACACATAAATCAGCATGAAATTGTCCAAAAATCACTGGCGTTCTGTTCATTTTTTGACTGTTTTTCTCTCTGTACTTCAGTTTGGATAGTTTGTATTCCTGTATCTTCAAGTTCACCCATCTTTTCTTCTAAAGTATCTAATCTCTGTTATGCCCATCCAGTTTTTCACTTAAGGTAGTATATATTTCATCTCCAGGACTTAATTTGGTCTTTCTTTGTATTTTTCATCATGTGTATGTTTTCCTTTAGAATAAAATATGGAGAGTATTTACAATAGCTCCTTTAAGTCCTTGTCCGATACTATGTCCGATACTTGTCCGATACATCATCCTATGCCATTTCTAGTGATTTTTATTGTTGTCTCCCCCACCCCCCCATCATTCCTGGGTGACATTTTCCAGCTTCTCAGTCTGTTGACTTTAACTGAAGGATGTACACTGTGATTCCTATGTTGAGTGCTGGATTTTGTTGTCTTAAGCACTAGAGTTTTTTCTTCTTGAAGACAGTTAAGACTCTTGAGGATTTGTTTAATCCTCAGGAGGCTGTTATTTCAGGGTTATGTAGTGTGGACTTCACCATGAGGCTGGTTTACCCCTAAAACTTAATAGTAACTTAGCAGTAACCCTCAGGTATCTATTCTGGGTGGGTATTGTGGCCTCCCTGCTGTGCCTGGTTAAAACTCAGACATCTGTCAGTTCCATGTAAGAGTTCTTACAGTTTCTCAAATGCTCTTTCCTGACTAGGTGAAATTTCGCCTCATGCCTGCACAACCTAGCATTCAGTTATTATCTGGAGCAGATCCCCATGCAGATTCCTGGGGCTCTTTCTTTGTATGGTTCTTTCGTTTCTGGTTCTTTTCTACAAGTACAGATTGGCACTCAGTGAAGCACTGGCTTCGCTGAGTGCCAGTCTTTCCTTTCTGGACTCACTGACACTCCTGTGCTCTGCTTGGGGTTCTCTTTTCCAGCACAGTTGAGACAGTGCTATCAGGCAGAAAGCTGGGGTGACTGTATCACCCTTCTAGATGTTGCCCCTCCTTTAGGGATTGTCCTTTGCTGCATGTTCTCTAATGTCCACAAACAGTTTCACACGTTTTCTCCATTTCCCTACTTCTTTAGTGTGTGTGCACAAATCTGATCTCAGTTACTCTAGCATTGCCAGAAGTGAAGCCCTCTTCGTCATTAGATTTTAAGACAACTTGCAGTGTCGTTTGTTCATTCCCTATAGAGGTGACCAAGGTATATCAAACAGTTTGCTCAAAATATATTTTCTATTCATGAAATGCAAATTTTATCAACTCTTTAGAAAATTAGAAAAGCTAATTGTGATAAAGCTATAGCTCTTAAGGTAGAAACGGAGTTGTTAGTAGCTATTAAGAATGTTTCTCAGTTAAAGAGACAAAAACCATATAATTAAGACCATTAGATCCGTCAAGGGAACATTATTGTGCATCTCTGCAATTTTATTCTTTTCTGAATTTGGCAGAACTTTTTTTCATTGTCTGTACACCTGGTAATAATGTCATTTATTTTCATCATTTTTTTAAAGGCTGAACTTGATTGTATTTTGTAGAACCATTAATTCTTGGTTTACATGGCTTGTAGAAATCCTTATTTTTCTGGATCAATTTTTCTAATTTGAAGTGATACAGATTTGTCCTCTCTTCTTTCTTTAGCCTTATTTAAGAACCCTGCAGAGACATTGATTTGGAATTAATTCATTTATTTAAAGAAATCAAAAAGCCTGCCAGAAATTCTGTTTCTTTTCATGTTTATTATAGAAATCCTGTTTTCATGGAGTTTGACAATATTGGACCCCTTCTAAGTGAAGATATAAAAGGCTAGAGTTTTTGGACAAGCAAAAGGAATCTTTAGAATTAAAGGAGTCCATATTGTTGCAGATAAAAAACAAATACAACACAAAGGCTAAATATACCAGATTCTACATTTACGGTCATACCCCTTTCTGACATTTTTTTTTAAAGATTTTATTTTATTTTATTTTTTTTTTGAGAGACAGAGAGCAGGAACAAGAAGAGAGGCAGAGGGAGAGAGATAAGCAGACTCACTGCTGATCAGGGAGCCTGGCATGGGGCTTGATCCCAGGACCCTGGGATCCTGACCTGAGCTAAAGGCAGATGCTTAACTGACTAAGCCACCTAGGCACCCCCATTCCTGACATCTGATACCCAGTAGAAATCTCTTAAGGAACTGGCCATAATAATAACCACACCCCCTGCCTCCCGGCCTCCCGCCACCTTTACACTGCTGCCACTGATGAGGACACCATCATTCAGGAACAGTAAGCATCAGAACCAGAACCAGAAAGAATTCAGGCAAGAGTCTGATTTAGCACTATCCAATTGCTCGGTTATCTAAACTGTGGTCCAGTACAGAGAAATCTCTCTGGAAGAATTATGGATATGGTGTTTGGAGAATGAAATGAACCCAGCTGATTAACGTAGGACATGCAATAACTTTTTTAAGAAAATTATGCTAGGAAATATACTTCCAGCTTGGGCCAAAAAGGACAGAGAAAGTTAAAAATGAGAAAATACCTCTAGGATTCCAACATTCGTGGCTAAGAAGAAACCTCAGAAGCATTGTCTTCTGGAAACATGGGAGAATTTTTATTAAAAAGGAAGGATATTTTAGAGGGAGAAGATGAGATTAGAAAATGGCACAAAGAGTAACCTTTCCCGAGAAGATCTAAGAAAGAAGATCTAAACTTCAACTAAGAAATATTTCCAGCTTCCTGCTTTTCCTTTTTTTGAATGGGAGTGTCCGCTGTGGTTATCCTATTCTGGTCTTGCCAGTGCCTTTTCATTGAAGGGAGACAGTTTGTCTTCTTAGTTAACCAGGTCTCTGGACTCACAGAAGTTCTTCTTCATGATTTGAATTCAAGCAGCCTTATCTGCATCTTGACAAGATATAGATCATGAGATCATGGGCTTTGAGTCTGTTACCATAATTAAATGAGACTTCAGGGCCCTGGGGTTGTGGGTTTGCATATTTTCCATTTGGGAAGATTTGAAGTGATTCTGACTAGAGTATGGATGGTGGTAGATTGCAGAAATTGTCATAATATTTTGAAGCTCTTCTCATCAACACATGGAGTCTATTTTCTCTCCCTCTTGAATTTAAGCTTAACCATGTAACTTGATTTGGCCAGAAGAACTTAGCAAAAGTAACACAACAAGAAATTTAAAAGCTACTTATTCTCACTCCTCTTTGGAGCCCTAGACTGTCATGGAGAGAAGCATGGGCTAGCATATGGAGGAGTTGAGGTCATGTGGACCAGACACAAGCTGTCTCAGCTGAGATGCTGGCACACATGCCAGCCTGCCAACCATTAGATTTATGATTGAAGCCATTTTAGGCCACCCAGCCTTGGCTGTCCCAGCAGAGAACCGAGTAACTCCTGAACAAACCCAGAGAGTTGTGAAAAATAATAATAGGCTATTAAGTTGTGGGTGATTTGTTATGCAACAAGAGCTAGCAAATACAGGTTATCTATGGAGGAGAATGAGCATGAGGATATGTGCTTCTCAAACAATAGGAAGATGTGGGTAGAGGCATTACTCTGAGATGTCTCTTTGTTTTGTTTTGTTTTTGCTTTTGCCCCCTAGATGAGCATGAGGTTGTGTTCACACAAAGCCTGGTTCAAGAATCAATCTCCATTATTTCTAAATATATGAAACAAATAAATCATTACTGTAAGTTTTTCCACAGTCATGATGTAAGCGCTGAAAATATGACTAGCATTAGTAAATATTTGCCTATTTTCTTAACTCTTCTCTCCCTGGAGAGAGATTATCACTGAAAGAAGATGAATAGAGATTAGCTAGAGATAAATGATTGCTGATGGCTTTCCTGTATCCATTTCTCTCATTCTGTCTTTTAGCGGTAAAACCTATGCCTTTAGATAGGTTGACAGCTGCTCATTTAGTAACTACATTTTCTGGCCTTTTCTGAAGGTGATTTACAACAAAACCAGTGACACGTAAGCTTCAGGATCCTTCCTTACTTGCAAAAGTCGGTTCCCAAACCCAGGAGGGACCCTCTCAATGTGTTCACCTGATCTTAAGTTTTGGTATTTGTGTTTTGTTTTGTTTTGTTTTGTATTATCCTAAGTTTTGAAAATTTGTAAGAGTAAGATACTGTGATCACAGTAGGTTAAGACGACTATTTCTTTGCCTTCCAGCTTTTTCTTTATGACACTTTGTGTTGGTTACACAACCAACACAAAGGGAGTGGTCACAGGTGTTTGGGGGGATCTAGGAGAAGAGAAGTAGTGTCCATTTAGTTTTCATTGTGATGTATTTGTGTGGTTTGCAATCATTTCCTTGGAGAGTTACATTATCATTAGCTGGCTCAGTGCGGAGGGCGCCTCCAGGACCCTTAAATGTGTGGGTACTGGAGAGGAAAGTAGGTTTGAACTGTGCAGAGTTGGAAGCTAGACTGTGGAAAGCTCTTTCAGTGATCAGGTTTGGGTCAGAGATTTCAGTTTTCATTGATGCCTTGTCAAAATGGAACTTCTTTCCCATCTGGAGTATACTTATTCAAAGCCTACAATTATAAACATGCTATACACTTTTCTTACTTTGATGAGAATTGCATGAAAATGAACAGATTAGAATTCCTACATTTGTGGTACATAAATCTTTAGCAGTTCTACAAACAGATTATCTTAAGTTACATGTTTTATACATTTCAGAGTATTATATGTTGCCTGACATTGACATTACCAACAATGGACTGTGAAGCTGAAAGGAACTTTTCTAAACCATCAATAGTAAAATACAAATTTTGATAATCCGTATTACAGGAAATTATTTTTCTATTCTCACTATATAAAATGATAATTAGAGAATATTGTGTGAAGTAGTAATCAAAATATAGTGTCAAAAACAGGAAAATAGGGGTGCCTGGGTAGCTCAGTCATTAAGCATCTACCTTCGGCGCAGGTCATGATTCCTGGGTCCTGGGATTGGGCCCTGCATTGGGCTCCCTGCTCAGCAGGAAGCCTGCTTCTCCCTCTCCACTCCCTCTGCTTGTGTCCCTTCTCTTGCTGTGTCTCTCTGTCAAATAAATAAATAAAATCTTAAAGAAAAAAACCAGCATAGGATAATAGTATTATGAAGGTTTGGTGGGATTAATACCATTGTTTTTCTGGATTTTGTAATATTTGTGGAAATTGACAGCTTTAAAAAATCTGTATATTTTGTTATATCTAAATAAATGTTAAGTATTGTGTCTTTTAAATCTCAGACTCCACAAAGCTTGGCTATTTTCCTATATATGTGACTACTTTCTGATCAGTAGCATAGGGACAGAAGGGATATATATGACATCAGAGACATGTTGTTTAAAATATGTTCTTTTTGCTCTTACCCTGAACTGGAATGATGGCTTGATGGTGCTGTGATGGTTAATTGTGTGTGTCAGCTTTACAGGGCCAGAGGGGAGCCCAGATATTTGGTTAAACGTCATTCTGAGTGTGTCTGCAAGGGTGTTTTTGGATGAGATTAATATTTGAATCCTAGCCAGAGTAAAGCAGATTGTTTTTCCTAAGGTGGGAATGGGTGGAGTTCACGCAATCCATTGAAGACCTGAACAATACAAAACGGCAAGATAGGAGAGAAATCACTGTCTTCAAGAGGGGACACCAGCTTTGTCCTGCTTTGGGACTCAGTCTTCGACTGGAACGTAGAACAGGAGCTCCTCTGGTGGTGAGACCTCTGGACTCCGTTCGGAACTATACCATTGACTCTGCCGTGTCGTCAGCTTGCTGGCTCTCTAGACCCTGGAACTTCTCAGCCTCTGCAACATTGTGAGCCTTTTCCTTATAGTAACTTGTTCTCTCTAAGTGAGCTATAAAATAGTGCCTTTGGGGTGCCAGGGTAGCTCAGTTGGTTGAGCGTCTGACTTCAGCTTAGGTCATGATCTCAGCTCGGGTCTTCTCATTCCCTTCCTTCATCTTTCATGATCTTCTTTCGTTTCCACCTGTTGGCACCATGTGCTCTACTTCTGGTTAGCCCCAGATTCAGGAAGCCCTTCATTAGTGTATCAGTTACAGTTTCAGGACCAATGACTTAGACGTTACAGACTCAGAGGTGCTGGACTGTGAGCCCCTGAACCTCTGGGGTCATGCCTTGTTCATCTTGTGGTGACTAGAATGTACTTAACCTTTTTCAGTTTTAATCATCTGTAGGATGGACACCATTAATAATGGAACATACTAAATAAGGCTATTGTGAGAATCGAATAGGTTTGTATGTGTAAAGAACACATACCTGCTAAGGACCGCTGATTAAGTGTTACCCCTTAGTATTTTAATGCTCCTTGACTGTCACTACTTGCATAGTGCCTGAATAAAAGAACACCTGTGTGCCACAAAGCAAAAGAGCTATCCAGGAGTCAGAGGCTGTGATTTCTAGAGCCAAGACATTCGTACGGTGGTGGGTAATGGTGGCTGAAGTTTGCATGCACAACAGAGGCTATGAAGTATGTAATGAACTTGGATAAGCATGAAAGGAAGTTCAAATGGGTGAAAATATTCTAAGGAAATGAGCAACAACCAGCTGCTTTAAGTCTTAGCTGTTCTCAATTCTGAGGAGTAGAAAACTCTGAAAGAATTGGACTTGGGTAAACTTATTTCCTATTTTAAAGAATGAGAAGCTTCCCTATGCCATAAGCTCACCCACACTTAGAACACAAGGCAAAGGCAAGCCTGACTGGTCAACCAGTAGAGATACAAGGAGCCACTTCTAGATGTAAACAGTTCATGATGAGTAATAGGACGAAGAGTAAGTCAGAGGGGTGAGCTCTGTGTCCTACCCACCAAAAAGGATGATACCCAGAGGGCAATGATTGCAAGACTAGTTGTGGGATGCCCTGCTGCTGAGTTGCCTGTCCTTCATCAGAACCCAGGATATGATGAGAAACTCTCTCATAATATCCACACAGGGAGATAGAGACATGGGTATAAGATGGCTTCCTAGCAGCTCCTTAGGGGCCACCCACCCTCTCTGCCCTCCAGGATGGTGTTCTGCCAGGACGTGGATTAGCTCCGATTCAAGCTTTGTTATATGGATATCTGCACAGTTGTCATGCTGGAGCTGTTCCCCTGTGTTCATCAGTAAACTTGGGTGGATCTAAAAAAACTCTACAACAGATCATTGATGAGAACGAACATGATTTGTGAAATTTAGAGAATGAGCAGAAGACGTGATGCTAACAAGATGAAATTTGGTATAAATAAATGAATGTGCAATCATGACTTTGGTTCTAGGAAACTGACCCTCCCATTAGGTGAGGATGATACTTGGCTTAGCAGAAATCTCCAAAGAAGTAGACTGATGAGTCAGAAAGACTCTGGGGTTTTACTGGATAGCTGAATGTGAAGGTATTGTGATCTGAGAGCCGGAAGAGTAAGTTTGCTTACTGTTCTGTTCACTTTTAGTATTAGGATGTATGTTTCCAACCCCATGGTAGTGGTTGGCTGAATGTAACCTATGTGTAGGGATACACCTGAACAGTCACCTTGAGGACACACAGTTTAGGTTCAGGAGACTGAAACTACTTCAAAGAAGTAAGGGTTTCTTAGGGTACAGGAGGATCAAGATGCATTTTTTTTTTAAAGATTTTATTTATTTATTTGACAGACGAAATCACAAGTAGGCAGAGAGGCAGGCAGAGAGGGGGGGGAAGCAGGCTCCCTGCTGAGCAGATAGCCCGATGCAGGGCTCGATCCCAGGACCCTGAGATCATGACCTGAGCCAAAGGCAGAGGCTTTAACCCACTGAGCCACCCAGGCGCCATTCAAGATGCATTATTCTCATTAGTATTAAGTAAAGCCCTGCTATATGCTAGATATCCTGATAACTGTTTTTACATGAATTATAAATGAAGTCTTCATAATACCGTATCAAGTAATTACCATTATTCTTATTTTCCATGTAAGACAATGAAGATTCCGTAAGGTTCAATGGCTACCTTTAGGCATCTTGCTGACTAGTGCCTGAGCTGGAATTTGAACACAGGACTAACCCCAGGTCCACACTCCATAAAGTACTGTAATATCTCACTGCAATTTTCCAATATTTGAAGGGCTTTAATACTTACAAGGCGTATTGTAGACTGAATTGTGCTCCCCCCTCCCCACTCACATGCCGAACAAAGCCCTATCCCCACAATGTGGCTATATTTGGAAATAAGGCTTTTAAATAGGTAATTAAAATGAAATGAGATTATAAGGCCAGGGGTCTAATCCAGTAGGATGGATGTCCTCATAAGAAGAGGTACTGGCATGTTTGCATGCAGGGAAAAGACCACGTGAGGACATGGTGAGAACGTGGCATCTATCTACAAGCCAAGGACAGAGGTCAAGTTGTATTCTGTCATGGTGGCCCTAGCAAACTAACAGAAGATGTGAGATTTGCTTTGTATTTAAAAAGTATTGAGCTGAGGGTATGAGCTGGAGGGGCCCCTGCCAGAGAGGACTCCAAGGAATAGCTCCAAAATGGAATCTGCAGAGAGACAGCTCTGGACTCCATCATGGGAAGAACTTTGTAAGGAGTCTCTCAGACTCCCAAATCTGTAAGTCTCCTTGGCTTAGAGCTTTTTCCGCCTGCAATACAATTCAAGTGTATCTAGCCTGGATGACACTTTCTGAGTGATGTTGACAAAAAGATTTCTATGCTCAGCAGTTGGTAGGGCTAGATCATCTTATAGTCTCACATAATTCTTACCTCATTTATCTCTGGTCTTTGTACCCATTGAATTTTCTTAAAAGCTTTTTTTTTTTTTGGCGGGGGGGCATAATTTTAGATTTACAGAAAAGTTGCAAGGATAGTACAGAGAGTCTCCTTATACCCTCAGCCAGTTTTCCTTCACATTAATATCTTACTTTACTGTGGTATATTTCTCACAACTAATGAACCAATATTCCACTGAGCTTTTGAACCTTTTTTTTTTTTAAGAAAAAAATGACTATTTTGTCTTGAGCTTAATGAAACTGAAGTGTTTATTTGCTCTGAAAATAACTATCAAAAATACAAATGTTGGTTCTGAGACTTTTAACTACACAAAGAAATTTCAAGGAAAAGCAAAAAAAAAAAAAAAAATTACTCCTCAAATTTTGCACAAGTGGGCAGAACCAAAACTTTAGAGCCTTAAGAATGGATAGATACCTCAAAATAGTAAGTATCATAGAATTCAAGAAATAGGATATGGGTCTGAGGGGGGAAAAAACAAGACAGCTACTTCTGAAGCTTATAGATCAGAATGTAACTAGGATGACCTTAAGGTTAAGCAAGGACTCAGAGTTGCTTCCATCCTTGTTTGTTTGTTTTGTTATGGTTTTGTAGAGCACATAACCTAATGGGAAAGCCAGATTTTACTTTGGTTTCTTTGTACTTAGGATAGCAGGATTTCTTCCCCTACTTTTTTTTTTTTAAGATTTTATTTATTTGACAGAGAGAGAGAGATCACAAATAGGCAGAGAGGCAGGCAGAGAGAGAGGGGGAAGCAGGCACCCTGCTGAGCAGAGAGCCCGATGCGGGGCTCGATCTCAGGACTCTGAGATCATGACCTGAGCTGAAGGCAGAGGCTTAACCCACTGAGCCACCCAGGTGCCCCATCTTCCCCTACTTTTTAAGGGAGCTAAAATACAGAAATTCTTTGTGATTGGTTTCCAAAGATTCCCAGACATACTTTTGGGTGCAGATGCTTGACTTTGAGCCCTCTGGCTCCCCACATGGAGCCATGGACCCACAGGGACTGCAGTTTCCATGGTGCACGTTACGTAAGGATTCTCGTCAGGGCTCCACTTACTGAGTGAGACGAGAGGTGCGTGTCGCAGAAGCACAAGGGTACCTGACTCTTCCTTTTAGCCTTGTTGATGACTTACAAATTTTTAGAATTGAAAACTATACAGTGAAGGATATAAGGAAAGATTTCATCCTGTGGTTTTCCTAGGAAATTATCACTGGAAAAAAATGATGGAAAACAATTATCATCTGTCTCTCCATCTTTCTTGGCATGTTGAAGATTTCTCCTTTTCCTAAACCCACTTAAAAAAAAAAAAAAACTACTCTGTAAAATTCCAAGCTTTCCAACGATACTGAAAATGTATTTTCCACTACAAACCGCAACCCCAGCAAGTAAGATTTTGATGCAACTCTGTGTCACAAAAGAGCCAACATGGTAACATAAACTAAGCTTGTAAAACCCACACAGAAGAGGGAATGGTCTGTTTAAATAGCAGCATCCATTTGGGCGTTGGATTATGTAACACATACTGAAAAAGTAAAACCTTCTGCCCATTGTTGGAAACTGTTTTAGACATCACTCAGTTTGGCAGCCCTTCTTATCTTGTGAAAAGGCAAGACTGTCTCTGTCATCTTCACTTTGTCATAACAAAGATGGTATTTGTCCCCATACTGTCATAACTGGACATAGGAACATGTTCACAAAGTCAGAGGAGAAACAGATTTTAATTCTACACAGATCTGTGCAGTAGCTAAGAAAAGGAGGAACAACCATAGTTATAGATGCATAACTGACAAAGACCTTAATGAACGATTACAGATAGTATAAGAATCCTTCTAAGGTAGTAGATGGCAGAATCAATGTGAACACTTGAGACAAGAAGGGAGTCAGCAGATTCCATTAAACTAAGACAACAAAAAAGGATGATTCGTACAGTAATAAGGACAAAAACATTATTCCTAATGTCATCTGGATATAATTTGTTAGTCCTTAAATGAGGAGAGATTAGATATTAATAACTGCTCCTAAAAAATTTGCTATCTACATGTTTGCATAATGCAAGTATGAAATAGCTATTGAGTAAATAGCAAACAAAGAGTTCATTCTGTATTCCAGGTTCAGTTTCAACCCATCCTTTTGTTGGTTTTCGAAACCCCAACTCATTGAATCCATAAGCAGTGTTTAAGCATGGTACCGCAGCTGGGTAGCCAGTGGCTGTGGACAAACCAGGTAAATGGCCTCCTCTCCAGGCACTACTGAGCAAAGCATGCATGTCTTCAGGACATAGCCATACATTGCCCTGAGTTTGTTTGTCTCTGATCTGTGTTTCTCAAAGTGTGTTGGGCTAATCATCTGTACCAGAATTCCCAGAGGAACTTGTTTAAAAACACAGATTTGGGGGCCATGCCCAGACCTAATGAATCAGAATTTCTGTGGATGTATAGGAATCTACATTTCGGAGACACAATTAACTGCTTAGAATGAGTGAGCACCACTGTTTTAGATATTGTCAACACTAAGGGGAATGAATTCTATATAGAAATTCTATGGGAAACAAAGAAAACAATTACCAGTTTTTAATATTTCCTCAGCAATGCTTTCATTTGTATTTATATATGGTTCTCTAGGAAGGTTTCATTTGGTTGTTGAGAATATTTATAGTATGTTTCTGGAGATAACTGTAATTAGCTACCTCAGAACCCATATGACATAACCATGCTGTCCTCTGCAGATGATTTTCACATTACTCAAGCAATGTGTAAAGTAGTTATATAAAAACTTAATTGAAATCATACAACTGAGACAAATCTATTTTGTCAGTTCCCACATTTCTCTATATATCTAAAAACCACCTACGTACTCTCAGAGCAAGTTATATGTGGTTTTATAAACCATCCATGTAAATTAAGGTAATGAATGTAACTACTTACTGTCACTCTACCTCTGATCTAACATATAATATTCTCAATATTGCATTCACTAGGCATCCACAACTATACTTTGCACTTTTATAGCTGGACCAACATAGGGACCAGAGAAAGCTGATTTGCGTGACATAGTCTTTCTCTATAGGGTGGTAATATAAAAATATCTATTTTTGAAATATTATCCAAAAGTGATGGTGTTTTATTTTAGAGAAGCAGTGTTGCAGCAGAGTGAAGAACGTGATATCCTAGAAGTATGGTGTGATGATTACAAGTGTAGACTCTCTGGAACTGGACCATCCAGACTCAGAATTCAATTCTGCTCAGAATTCTACCACTTCTTAGCTGAGTGACCTCAGGCAAAATATTTAACCACTCTGTGCTTCCATTTCTTATCTGTAGAGTGGCAGAAATAATTGCACTGCTCTCACTGGTTTATATGATGATTACATAAGTTATAAACATAAAGGATGAGACCAATGTCTGACAGATAATAAGCACTATTATTATTAATCTGTTTCATAACATGCCAGAATTATGCCTCAAGTCATTAATCTGTTTTTAGTATATTTTTCTATTCCTTTTTGCTTTCACTGGAATCTTGAGAGGTTTTCTTTTTTTTAATACTAGTTTCAGGTATACAGCATAATAACTTGATATTTATATTTATTGCAAAAGGATAACCTCAGTAAGGCTAGTTAACATCCATCACCATATATAGTTGCAAATTTTTTTCTTGTGGTGAGAACTTGTTTCAAGATCCACGTTCCCAGCTACTTTCAAATATACAGAACCCTATAATCAATTATAGTCACTGTGCTGTATATTACATCCCCATGGCTTACTCATTTTAGAACCGGAAATGTGTAGCTTTGACCCCTTCACCCATTTTGCCCACCTCATACACCCCACTTCTAATAACCAGCAATCTAATTTCTCTATCTCTCGAGGGTTTTTCCCTTCCTTGCCCCACGAAATGCTGAAAAAAAGATTCAGACTATTGACTTGAATTCTAAACAAAGATTCTTTTTTTTTTTTTTTTTTTTTAAATTTTATTTATTTATTTGACAGAGAAATCACAAGTAGGCAGAGAGGCAGGCAGAGAGAGAGGGGGAAGCAGGCTCCCCGCTGAGCAGAGAGCCCGACGCGGGACTCGATCCCAGGACCCCGAGATCATGACCTGAGCCGAAGGCAGAGGCCTAACCCACTGAGCCACCCAGGCGCCTAAACAAAGATTCTTGAGTCTGCTTTTGTTTTTTTTTTTTCTTTATCTCATAGACCATAAGGTTGAGGGCTTGGGCCTGGAGAAAGAGAAAAGGAAAGGTAGGGCAGTGACTCTGGAAGGAAAGAACTGGAAAAAGGACTAGGGATCCCCAAAGTAGGAGGGAGAGGAAAGGCCCTTCATGTGGAAGTGACGCATGATAAGCCCACCCTCCAGTGCAGACCCCTGCCAACTGACCTTGCACAGACAATCAAGCTACTCTCCAGCTGTCCTGAACATCTGGAAGCTTCTGCTAACAGGCTGGGGAATCTGGTCATCCTGAGTGGATTTGAGAGTTTGAAGGGAGAGACTCGACCTTACAGACCAAGGTAGAACTGTATAGAACCAGTGGAAAATTGGACAGCTACATACGGAAGAATGAAACTGGACCATTTCCTTACACCATACACAAAGATAAACTCTAAATGGGCAAAAGACCACAATGTGAGACAGAAATCCATCAAAATCCTAGAGGAGAACATAGGCAGTAACCTCTTCGACATCAGCCACAGCAACTTCTTTCAAGACATGTCTCCAAAGGCAAGGGAAACAAAAGCAAAAATGAACTTTTGGGACTTTCTCAAAATAAAAAGCTTCTGCACAGCAAAGGAAACAGTCAACAAAACTAAGAGACAACCCATGGAATGGGAGAAGATATTTGCAAATGACACTACAGACAAAGGGCTGATATCCAAGATCTATAAAGAACTTCTCAAACTCAACACCCAAAAAACAAGTCAATTCAAAGAAGTGGGCAGAAGACATGAACAGACACTTAAAGAAGACATACAAATGGCTAACGGACACATGAAAAATTGTTCAACATCCTGAGCCATCAGGGAGATTCAAACCACATTGAGATATTACTTTATACCAGTTGGAATGGCCAAAATTAACAAGACAGGAAAACAACAAATACTGGAGAGGATGTGGAGAAAGGGGAACCCTCTTACACTGTTGGTGGGAATGCAGGATGGTACAGCCACTTTGGAAAACAGTAGGGAGTTTCCTCAAAAAGTTAAAAATAGAGCTGCCCTATGACCCAGTGATTGCACTACTGTGTATTTACATCAAAGATACAGATGTAGTGAAAAGAAGGGACACATACACCCCAATGTTCATAGCAGCAATGTCCACAATAGCCAAACTGTGGAAGGAGCCAAGATGCCTTTCAACAGACAAATGGATAAAGATGTGGTCCATATATACAATGGAATAATACTCAGCCATCAGAAAGGATGAATACTCTCCATTTGCATCAACATGAATGGAACTGGAGGGGATTATGCTGAATGAAGTAGGTCAAACAGAGAGAGACAATTATCACATGGTTTCACTCCTATGTGAAACATAAGGAAGAGCATGGAGCACATTCAGAGAAGGAAGGGAAAACCGAAGTGGGGGGAAATCAGGAGGCAAGAACCATGAGAGACTATGGACTCTGGGAAATAGACTGAGGGTTTCAGAGGAGAGGGAGGGTGGGGGAATGGATTAGCCTAGTGGTGGGTATTGAGGAGGGCACGGGTTACATGGAGTGCTGGGTGTTGTATGCAAACAATGAATCATGGAACACTACATCAAAAACTAATGATGACTAACATAACATAAAAAAAAAAAAGAAATAGGTGAAGGGGTTTAGGAAGTACAGTCTTCCAGTTATAAAATAAGACACAGGGGTATAATATACAGCATTATAGGGAATATAGTCAATAATATTTTAACAACTTTGTATGGTGACAGTAATTTAGAGTTATTGTAGTGACCATTTTGGAATGTATATAAATATGAAATCACCAGGTTGTACACCTGAAATTAATATAAAAAACTGTTAAGATTTTTTTAAAAAAGCAATGGGGAATTTACCTAAGAATGGAGCAGTAAGCAGACAATTGCTGTTGGAATTCAAATTCGTGAATCTAGCTGTGTAATGGTGATAGAAAAATGCTAAATTGCAAAAAAGTGAAGCTAGAGTTTGGGTGGTTTTAATTTCCACATTCTGGAATTATAGGAATTACACAACCACATTATTTAATTACAGAGTAAAGTTTTGAGTATAGTTAAAAAAAAAGTTCCTTCTCAAATAATTCTCTTTAGCATTTTTAATATGTCTCCCCTTAAATGAATCATTCTCCTTTATCCTTTAACAAAAACAGCTTTTTAAAAAATGTTACAAATTACTTTCTCATGACATAAATCTCCTCAACCTCCCACCACCAGCTACCATGTCTCATAGCTTTTATTTGCATTTTCCCAAATCACCAATGACCTTGTCAATACAAATCTCATTCATTGTTTTCCTGGACTTCTCAGAAGTATTTGTCACCAAGTCCTTCATCTGCTTTCTTGAAATTATCTTCCCTTAATTTCCACAATATGGCAGTATGCTAATTTCCCTTCTTTGTAATTCACCATGATATCTTAGGGGTCATCCTTGGCCTCAGGAAACTTACAGTCTAGTGCCAAGTCCAGCATTTGGGGAGACATTACTAAGTGGACACTACAGTATCAGTGCATAGAGCTCTTCTCTCCAGCCATTTATTTCGATGCATCTATTAGTACACAAGTGTCAAGCCAGGCAGTGCCCATTAGTCAGTAGAGCAATGCACTACAGGAGATGGATACAGGAGAAGTAATCTGCATGGAAGAGATAGGGAAGATTTATATAGGAGATGACACTTGGGATGGACATCTAAGGATGGAGAAATTTCAACAGTAAGAAGTGGAGAAGAGATTCCACATGGATGAATTGCTTGAGCTGTGACACACAAGTAGAAAAATATTCTTAACTGTCCTGGGATGAAGAACTATAGCTGGGATGAAGCCGAAGATGTTTACTCTAGTAGATTGCTGGGGTCACGGATCACATAGATCAAGGGTGAAGGCTATGGAACCTGGACTGTTTAATATAGATAATACAGGGGAGCCATTACCAGTTACTGACACAAGAGTGTCACTATTAGAGTTATGTTTTAGAAAAAGAACTCCAATGTCAGTGTGGAGATCACGTTAGTGGGAAGGAGAGATTGGTGGTGGGATATCTGTTAGTTTTTTATGTATCTCATTCAGCATCATACATTGCTTTCTTGGATTACTTTTCTGTGCTAAATGTTTATTTATGCTTTGCGCTCCAAGATAAACTATTTAAGGCAGGGAACACATCTTGTTTTTCTTTTAAGCATACTATAGCATACACAGAAGTTATCACCCTGCCTTGAACATTATCATAATTTTTATTGTTATTAACATTTATTGAGCACTTATGTGATATCCACTAATGCAAAGTCAATTACATGTAACATCTCATTTAATCCTTATATGATTGTCCCCATTTTATACAGGGATTTAGAGAATTTAGTCATTTGCTCCAAATCATAGAGTTGGTAACCAGTAGAGCTTCAAAACAAGTTCTTTGTGACTCCAAAGTTATTAACAACATGGTTAAATGGACTCTCCATAGTGGCCAATCAATGAATACCTTTGAGTGATTGGATAAATAAAAATGGTGGAACATGGAATAAATTCTTGGTTTGAGTTGATCTGTATAGGCAGTTAAACATATCCATCCATTCATATCAGGAAGATATATCCAGTGTTTGAATTGTGCAAGTGTATCTATCCAGTATTTTCAGATAATGTTAATAATAATGGAATGAGGCATTTCTTATATGAATAATCATCATTAAAGAACCAAATAGTAAATAATGTTAGTATTCTATCGAGATTCTGTAATATCCCTTTTCACTGTTCCTTTGTGTCTCCAGACTTCAGTGTGCTTTTATGCTCATCATTCATAATCTAAAATGATTTGGGGGAAGACTTTCTTTGGTCTACTGGAACCTTCTTTGAATACATGGGAATTTATGTTCCTCCCTGGGTTGACCCTTTGGCAATGCTCTTTCCCAATGGAGTTTCAAAGCCCTTCTTCCTTGACTCAGATGAGAACAACTCTCAGGTGGTAACTTCTTTTTCAAAGTCCCCTGTGGGATTAGGCTGTGTGGGATTTTGCTTGAGATAATACTATTATTTGGCTTCCTCCCCTTCTGTGTCCTTCTTCCTTCAGCCTCTTGTTGGTTTTACTGATGGGCATTTCCTTGATAAATCCCTTGCACGTGAACCTTCATCTCAGGATCTGCTTCTTGGGAAGCTGGCCTAGGAAAAAATATACATTAAATGTGTATGCTCATTCCACCCCCCTTTCTTTTCATTGTTTAACATGGTAATTGTGCCTTTGTAATTCATTCTAGGTGAGAAAGAATCAATGACCAACATTACATGCAGTGTCCTATTAGGATGCCTTCTGCTACTATATGACTTTTCATAAGATTTGATTTGACCTTTGATATTTTTTATAACAAGCCATACAGAAAAGTTTTCTGCTGAGTGTGTTCATGTATAAAGGTGCAGCTTATATGTATTTGTTGTATGGAAACCAGAAATTGCCTTAAAAATTCCACTATTGAATTTTTAGGAGTTTGAAAGTCTAAGTTCTCAAGTTGTATTCCAAATATAGCCAATGTGCTTTTTAAAAATGGGTACATTTTGAATTCACATGGTTCAGATAATTCCGTTTCTTTCAGCACTATGAGCAAAACATTGATATGTTTTCTTCCTTCATTTCCCAAGCTGTGCATTTTATTTCTTCCAGCAGGACCATGGGTAAGCAAATCATTCCAAATTTAGCACATTGGAAATGTCTCATGTTTAAATCATAGATGTTTTTATGGGTTGTGTGCCTTTTGCTAACTTTATCTCCCACTTTGCTTCAGGTAATATCCTGAATGATGGCAGTTTCTTCTGCATCCAGACTGGTGATGGTGTTCAACTCTCAACATGGCCAGGTCATAATAAATAGACTTTAAATTGAGCTCAGTAGTGCTCATGATTTGCAAACTAGTGGCCCTTCTTTCCTCCAACCTGAGATTGTAAATGATTAGATTGTAAGTGATTACTCTGACCCAATCAGTGTCCTAGTCCTGTTTAGGGGACTGACTGCTGTTGACAGGCAGTGCCACAACCTAACCTAGAAATTCTCCTTGAACTTGGAGGAAAATAGACATGAGGGAAGGGGACGGGACTTCAGTTGAAGAAAAGATATATTTTCATTCTTAGTCCTTTTGAAATACTTCGTATTAGTTACTTCCTTTGTCTTGGTGGTTACGTTTTAAATTCTGATTAGAGTATATTCTAAAGCCTTACTGAGCAGTAGATGCTCTCCTATTAACTTTTAGCTAATCCCCCAGGGCAGAAGGCCAGGGTGAGGTAATGCAGAAGAACCACTGTAAGGCAGAGAGATAGATGAAGAGAAGAAACAAACAAGGAGAAATCTGTTAAGTTCTAGGGCCTGTTGGGTGCTAGGTATGAGAGAGGAAAGGAATAGGGCAGACAGTGAGCCCAGGCAGGGACAGAGGGAAAGGGGAAGGAAAGGGCAGAAATGAGACCAGGGAGATTTGGGACTTTCGCAGTGTTCTGAGCTGAGATGGCAGGGGCTTCCTTTTAATGCCTTGGTGGTTTGATCCATGTTAAAACTATAGGACCAGGGGGCGCCTGGGTGGCTCAGTGGGTTAAAGCCTCTGCCTTCGGCTCGGGTCATGATCCCAGGGTCCTGGGATCGAGCCCCACATCAGGCTCTCTGTTCAGCGGGGAGCCTGCTTCCTCCAATCTCTCTCTCTCTCTTTCTCTCTCTGCTTGCCTCTCCACCTACTTGCGACCTCTGTCTGTCAAATAAATAAATAAATAATCTAAAAAAAAAAAAAAACCCTATAGGACCAGGCAAACAAGTACTATATTAAAATTCCTTACATAATAGTTAAGAGTGATTCACTCTTTATAATTGAGGGGCACTGCGGTAGGCAGTGGGGTTACAAATAATGATAATCAGCATCGTTGTGATAATAATAGTAATAAAAATAGCTTACACTTACGTAGGGCTTACTGGTATGGTGCATATTATGTGCCAGATACTTTTCTAAGGGCTTTCCATATATTAGCTCCTCACAGCAGGTCTCTGAGATGGTACCATTCTTTCTGTTTTTGTTTTTCAGTTGTTACCATTTTAATTCCCATATTATGGACAATGATTCAGAAGCCTAAGCAGGTGAAGTGCTTTGCTCAGTGTCACTCGGCGGGTAAGAGGTAAAACCAGCCTTCAAACCCCAGGAAGGGAGGCGTCAGAGTTGGCAGAAAACTGCCCTCAGATAATCTGCTGTTAGGTAGAGAGGCGGGCAATGCGTTAACCATGTCAATGACTGTATAACCCACTTTGTCCTAAATATTGAATTAGTGTCTACGCAGTAGGTGCCCCAGAGGCCTGGAGCTGGGAGAGAATGTTGTGTGTGGCTATTTGTAGAGGTGATAGGACTTGAAGGATTTGAAACTCCCAACTGCATGAACAAAGGGCATTCATTGGTGGCATAGCTGAAGAACCCAGGAGTTCCTCTGGCATGGGCATATCCCAGGACATCAACAATATTTGTCTTCCATTCTCCTGGATTTCCTTTATTCTGTTGGCTTAATTCTCAGCAAAGTCCTCTTCCCATGGGCCAGATTGCCCCTAACTGCTTCAGAAGCATGTTCTGCCAGCTTTATAGCACCAGAAGGAGCTCCTCTGCCTCTCCACATTTCTAGAAGCAGTTCCAGGACCCGATGGTCATGGATTTGAATTTCCATGGCTACAGTGACCTAGCTGCTTCCTGTAGGAGCCAGTTACTGCCTGTGGGCCTGGGTTATGTATGCCTCCCTCGTCCAAGGGTGCCTCTCCCAAAGTTAAATGGATTAAAAGTATAGGAGAGGTGGTTTCCCAAAGGAACATCTAAGTACAGTTCCCAGAGGAAGGGGAGACGATGGACTCTGGGAGGAAAGAAAGTGAAACACCAGATCTCTTGCCCCTCTGTTACCAGGTGATGTGTTAACTAGGCAAGTCAAGGACCCAGACAACTAAAATAGAGGAAGCCTGTGAAGGTGCCAGAACCTACTGGACAGTCAGAGAAGGAAGGCTTGATGGAGGAGCTGGGATTTGCGTTGAGTTTTTAAGGACGCACCTGAGAGGTAAGGCTGAGGAACATAAAGAGAAGGCAGACGTCTTCTTCAGTGAATGGAAAGGCAGTATCAAAGGCCTATAAAGCAAAACAGAATGTGTACTGAGAAGGGCCATAGTTCAACATGACAGGAAGAGAATGAGATAGAGAAGGTAAAGCTGAGAAGTTAGATTTGGGCCAGATTATGGAGAGACCTTGAATGCCTTCTTAAGAAATATTTAAATTTTATGTATTTATTTGTTTGTTTTTAAGATTTTATTTATTTGAGAGCAAGCATAAGCAGGGAGAAGGGGTAGAAGAAGAGGGGAAGCAGACCCCATGCTGAGGAGGGAGTCCAATGGGGGGGTTCCATCCTGTGAGCCTGGGATTATGACCTGAGCCACCCAGGTGCCCCCTTACATTTTGTTATGTAGGCAGTGGATTCTCTGCACATATTACTGCAGAGAAGTCAATTAACCCCAACAAGGATTTAAGAAGATTAATCTAGAGGAGATGACTAGCACATCCGGGATTCACAAAGCTTTGCTAATTTCAGGATTGGCGGTCTCCATGCATCTGAGACTTGTTAGAGGAGATCACACAGTGGGGCAGGTACATTGATAAATCCGGTTCCTCAAACTCAAGTGGATACACAGCTGAGCTGAGCAAAGTGGATACAAAGCTGAGTAACTTTCTTTAGTAACTAACTTTCTGGAAGAAGTATTTTATACGTTTTCTGCTTTGTCTAAGCACTTTCTCAACCCTTTCTAGTCTTTTCCTCAACTCTACTCCACATCTGTCCGAACTCACTACCATTTGTACCTGGACTATTGAAACGCTGCATTCCGAGGTGATTCCATCCTTGTTTTGTCTTTGCCCCATCTTCTGTCTCTAGCCCATATACAGGTTACTAGACGTGAATGGCAGAGTCAGTTTTCCAAAAATAACTTAGTGAAGTCCCAGAGGAGAGGAAAGAAAAGAAACAAAAGGTGGGTAGAAGGATACTGAGCATGCTTTTAGGTTGAAAAGATGAAGCCAGTAGAGAGAATTAAGATGCGAAGAACACCAAGGGAGCTAAGTATTAGAGCAAGGACCCAGGGCAGAGAAGCATCGTGGTATTGTGATAGAGACCCCTGGTCCATTAAAGTGGGTGAAATGGAGCAAAGACTTCCTGAATGTCTCAGCTGGCAAAATGGTAAACTGCCTGATCTCAGATCTGGGAATGCTTTAGAGGTGAGGAGGTACTGGAGAAATGTGTCCAGTACTTTGTTTAATCACCTTTTAGGCCTTTCTATGCTTATTGGGATTTAAAGGTGACCCACTGAATGTTAGCTTTTGTGGAACATACATGATACTGGGAACTGAGAAGCTCATGTCAAACTGTAAGGATCTCCTGGGAGATAGAAGGAAGAATACAGAGTACTAGAGTACCCATGGGAGAGAGGTTGGGGAATCGGCTTCGTTTGTACTCTTTTTTTGTTGCTGGTGGTGGTGGTAGTGGTGGTTTGTTGTTTATGCCTGAGCCACAGTGAGGCCCTAAACCCACAGCTCCAGCTCCGCCTTGGCCAGGCTTGGGTGTCATGTTTGAGTGACGCTGACATTTATCCTAATTTGGAACATCTAACATTAGAACCAGGCAGAGGGGCTTATAAGAAGACAGTGGGGTAGTATTTTAACACGTTTCTTTGAAACTGAGCAAACAGACAAAAATTAAGTGTAATGCAAGATGAGACCCACATAATTAATATGCTCAGGATAATAGACTTATACAGAAATACAAATACAAAATATACATAGAAAATTTTTAGCATTACTGAATGCTCACAGAACACTTACAAACTGTAAAAATACTATGGGACAATAAAAGGTGTTTTGGGTTTTTTAAAAGATTTATTTATTTTTATTCATTTTTTAATTAGTTTCAGAGATTGAATTTAGTGATTCATCGGTTGCATAGAACACCCAGTGTTCATTATATCAATAGGTGCCCTTCTGAATGCCCATCCTCCAGTTACCCCATCCCCCCACCCACATCCCTTAAAGACTTATTTATTTATTTGAGAAAGAGAGAGAGCATAGATATGAGAGTGTACGTGAGTGGGGGGAGATACAGAGGAAAGGGGAGAGAATCTCCAGGAGGCTCCCTACTGAACACTGAGCCCAACATGGAGCTGGATCCCAGGACTCTGAGATCATGACCTGAGCTGAAGTAGAGTTGGATGCCCAACCAACTGAGGTACCCAGGTGCCCCAGTAAAGTTTTAACCAATAAAAGAATCAACATAGCAGGAAAATTAAATCAAATTAGAAATCAGGAACAAAAGGAAAGCTAGAAAACCAGCCCAGTTTTGGAAACTAATTCATAATATTAAATAACCCTTGGGGAAAAGGACAAATAATGATAAACTGATGGAATAACTAGAACGGATTTACAAAAGTATCATATGACAGAATTTATGGAATATGGCTAAGGCAGTATTCAGTGCAAAATGTATAGCTTTAAAAACATTTACCACAGGAAAAACTGAAGTTAAATGAACTGGTTGCTCAATGAAAAAAAGAATTAACAATGTGTAATGTTAAACCCAAATAAGAAATAAAACGCAATTTATAACAGTAAGTTAACATTTATATTATAGCATTTCTTATCCCAGGCATTGTTACTGATGCTTAACTCACTTGATTCACAGTAACAAAGATAAATGCAGAGATCAATGAAATCGAGTACAAGTAATACAGAATATTAATTAAATCAAAAATTAAAATAAGTAAAGTATTTAAAACTATTAAATAAATCAATTTTTGCATTGAGTCTCTTCAAATTACCAAGGCACAGATAATTCCTACCATAGTGATTTATTTCCAGAAAACAGAAAGACATGCCCAATTCATTTTTTCCCTAGTTCTATTAAGAAATAGTTGACAAACATCATTGTATAGGTTTAAGGTGTAGGGCATGATGGTTTTGTTAAGACGCAATTCATTTTATGAGACTAGAAAAACCATTCTTCCAAACACAAAGATATGAGAAAGAAAATTATAGACCCTTTTCACTTGCAAATATAAGTGACTAAATGCAAATGAGATATTAATTAAATCCTACAATGTAACAATGTATCATGATTAGGGTTTATCTCAGGAATCCAAGTATGGTTTATAACAGGGATTTACTACATCAAGTGGATTAAAGGAGAAAATCACATGTTAACTGAATAGATGCAGAAAGTGCCTTTGACAGCGTCCAATTCCCATTTGTGATGGAAAAAAAAAATCTGGACAATGAGAAATAAATGGAAAATTACTTAACTTGATTAAAATCCACTACAAACATTATGTAATGTTGTTTAATAATTAATGAGGATTCCTCACTCCCACCATCACTCTTCATCATGGAATTGGAGGTCCTGACCAATGCAACAAGATTTAAAAAAAGAGAGAGACATATCAAATCAGGATGATTGAGATTATGCTACACTTCATAAAACCTGAACACTTTAATTGCTTAAAAACCACAAGAGTGGGTGCCTGGGTGGCTCAGTCAGTTAAGGGTCTGAAAGAAATGGGAACAAAAAAGATTTCAACATACTCCTATCTCAAAATACTGCTTTTCTATTTCTATTCTATTCCTATACGATTCCACTTGCCCCAAAATACTAAAAAGAATATTGATATCAAAGATAACATGTTTTGGGGGCACCTGAGTGGCTCAGTCGGTTAAGCATCTGACATTGGCTAAGGTCATGATCTCAGGGCCCTGGGATGGAGTCCTTACATCAGGCTCCTTGCTCAGTGGGGAGCCTGCTTCTCCCTCTCGCTCTGCTCCTCTCCACTGCTCATGCATTTTCTCTCTCCCTCTCTCGACAAATAAATAAATAAAATCTTTAAAAAAAAAACAAAACAGAAGTTCTTTTTTGGGGGTCATTTTTGTTCTTATTAAATACACTGTATTTTGGCACAGATCTTTAAAATATATAAACAAAGTGTCTTCATGACATCAAAGGTAACTCCAGATCAGGATGGACACCAGTGGCAGGGTTGTGACCTTGGAGAGCACCAGCCTGGCAGTGTGCAGGACTCAGGGTGCAGGCGGCTGGCCAGGCCCACTCTGCAGCGAGCCACCTTGGGGACAAACATCAAGGTCAGCAGGACCTGGGGGCTCTCCCCTCTGCTGCCCAGCCTGCAGCTCAGTATAGAGTGTGACTCAACCATTCATTTGGTCTCACCTGCCTGGAGTAGACCCCCCAACCCCTGCTACTTTCTTTCACCAGGAGGCCCTTGGGTCCTCACCCCTTCTTCCTGTGAGCAGTCCCTGCCTCTCCTGCCCAGCCTGGCAAAGCTAGCAAGCAAGGCCGGGAGAGGAGGTGGGAAGCCCACCTAACAGGACGGCCATCACGGTCTGCCTGGGACCCTGGGGAGGAGACAGGGGCTCACCAGCAGACACATGCAAGGAAGGACAGAGATGGGTTTCACACCCGCAGGTCCAAGGCAAGAACAAAAACGGGACAGAACAAACGGGAGAAATGAAATTCCATGATTGGAAATGTGTGTGTGGGCAAACATGCCCTCTCAGACCCGACCTTTCCTTTCCTTTCCTTTCCTTTTCTTTTCTTTTCTTTTCTTTTTTCTTTTCTTTTCTTTTCTTTTCTTTTCTTTTCTTTTCTTTTCTTTTCTTTTCTTTTCTTTTCTTTTCTTTTCTTTCTTTCTTTAAAGATTTTATTTATTTGACAGACAGAGATCACAAGCTGGCAGAGAGGCAGGCAGAGAGAGGAGGAAGCACGCTCCCTGCTGAGCAGAGAGCCCAATGCGGGGCTCAATCCCAGGACCCTGGGATCATGACCTGAGCCGAAGGCAGAGGTTTTAACCCTCTGAGCCACCCAGGCACCCCCCACTTTTTTTTTTTTAAAGATTTTATTTATGTGAGAGAGACTGCAAACGGGAGTGTGAAGGGGGAAGGGGCAGAGGGAGAAGCAGACTCCCTGCTGAGCAGAGAGCCTGACATGGGGCTGGATCCCAGGACCCTGGGATCATGACCTGAGCTGAAGCCAGAGACTTAACAGACTAAGCCACTCAGGCGCCCCTCTCAGCCCCTTTCACACATGGTGGCAGCGGAGCCATCCGTGAAAACTGACCCTATGGTCACCCTCTGCGTGGAACCGTATCACACTGGTCAGTGTTTACTGTGACCAGAGCCAGGGTCAGCCAGATTGAAAAACAAAACCAAGAAATCAAGAAACCCCAAACATCATCCAGACATGGGGGTTTCTGCATCCCTGTGACACCCAGCAGGCCCCAGGGGACTTCTCCATGAAACCAGTTGCCCTGGGGTACCCTGATTCCTCCGAGCTTCCAGCCCCCATGCTACACACAGTCTCAGGGTCTCCCACTTTAGGACGATGAAGGCTGCCGGCTGTCTCCGAGCACTCCATTCGTGGAAATCAGACAGCCCTGTGGGCCCTACATTGCCCTGTGTCTTGGCCAAGTGCCCGTTCAGGTGGGGAGCCAGGGATGTACCAGATGCCCCCAGGTTATGACTCAGACCCCAACCCATGGCGACTCCTCAAATCCTGCAGCCTGGAGGAGGTGTGACCCTCCTGGGAACATTACAAATGGGGTGGGGGGAAGAAACACACTCCTGCCATCCAAACTTGAGCTGTGGAGTCCCAAGATCAGAATAATGCTCTTGGGAGAAGGCTGTTCCCCAGCAGGAGGCTCTGGTGAAAGAGGATTCAGGTCCCCTGGGAAGCCATGGTTAGACAGGAGGGGTGGGTGGGGCTGAACTGGGAAGAGGCTACCTTTAGGGCTGCAGCTGAGCCAGAGGCTGGCCCGACCTGGCAAGGGCCCTAGAGGCCAGCTTCTGTTCACTCTGGAGCTCCCCGCTCCCTGTGAGCATAGGAGCAGGCCAAGTCTGGCTCTGAGCCCCGTGGGCAGAGGGTCACTAGAACTAGGAGCATGTCCAAGGTCACAGAGTGCCAGGAAGTGGTGTTGGTCACTCCCAGCTCAGGGCATTTAGGGCAATGCCTTCGGAAGGCAATGCCAGCCCTGGGGAGGAGGAAGGGGATACTGTGCCCTGTTCACCAAGCCCATTGTGTTTCAAGGCCTGCTGGTTTACTCTAGCTTGTTCTACAAGGTGCTCTGACATGACCCGGAAGGTAGAACCAAGCCCCCACCCCATGGGCTCAGAAACAAAAGGGGTCAGTAGTTCCCCGCACTTTGAAGCTCGGCTCCCTGTCTCAAGAGTGGCTGGCCCAGCAGGGCCCCTAGCTCTGCAGGTGCTACAGACCGACCTGCATGAGGTCGAAGATGGTAAAGCTGATGCCCACGGCGATCGGGCCCTCAAAGCAGTTCTGGGGCTACGCGCGGCGTCCTCCTCCTGCTCGCTGGCCAGTGATGGAGGCGCGCGGGTGGCAGGTGACCCGGTTGTCTGCGGGCAGCGCCACTCCGGGGCGGGGCGGGCGAGTACGAGGCCAACTACCTGCTGAGACCCGCGCAGACCCCAAATATCCTGTGCACAAAGGGCCGGGCTATGGGGAGGCTCTTGAGTGTCTCCTGGTGGAAGAAGCTCAGTCCGGCGTTGGCCCTGACCCTCAGCACGATGGGCCTCAGGCAATCCATCGGAAAGGATCTTCGGGCCTCTCCCGGGGAGATTCGGCTGAAGATGGGAAAGGTGCTGCTGCACAGTTCTTTGGGAGTCACGGCCATTCCCGCTCTGACTGGTCCGTGAAGCCACCTTCTCTGCAGTCGGGGTGCTGGTGAGGAGAGGGGGTCCCCGTGAGCGCTCAGCTGGGGGGAGGTGCAGGTCAGCCCGAGGGTGAGAAAGCCCCCATGGAGGTAGGTGAAGTAGAGGAACAGAAGGCCATCTTGGTAGAAAATCATTTTGAAGACACTTGGAAGAGGATTTGGGGTTGGTCTAGGGAGCTACCAATCTGGAAGGAACTCGGTTTCCCTCAGACCTAATCTCTAGACAGGAGGGAGCAGAGAACTTGCCTGTGACTGTTCTGGGACGGGAAGGGTGAGGGCAGGACAGCCTGGGCATCCTCTTGGCTGACCCACCGTGCCCTCCTTCACACTGTGACACAGGCCCGGCCAGCTCTGGACGGCAGGCAGGGGACGAGGTCCACCTGGGGCGCGTGGCCTTCGCCGCCGCCTCCGGCCACCACCACCGGCCACCACCACCTCAAGACTTTGTTGCTCTTACTAAATGCTCCTTATGGGTTGGCAGAGAGGTTGACCTCATTACCACTCAGAGAGGCAGGCTGAGGGAAGAGCCATCATCTTAAACATTGCCAGTCATTAGGTCTAAGGGGCAAGGACAGCTCGGGCAGGCCTGGCATCCACAATTAAATGCTGTGATTCCAAAGCGGTATGTGTCACTTGGCTGAAAACTCAGTTGGCCAGAAAGAGCCCCTGGTCCCACCCACGGACAGGAGAGGCAGGAAGTGAAATCCTAATAGGGACCCAGAAAGGGGAAGCTAAGGAAATATTGGTGGGCATTTCTAACAACTACCATAGAAGTATATTAATAGGAAAAGGAGACAAGACACAAAACAGTCCTTCTTTATAGATTTATGAGTTCTTACATAAGCCTACAAGAAATAAACAAATTATTATAACGAATAAGATCTCATAGCAGTGTTCCTGAAACATGAGTTTAAAAAAACAAATAGTGGTACTAATCAGCACCTGTCATGGGTATTTGATAAAGTGGATTACTTTCTCTTCCAAACACTCGACTCCCTTGGCTTCTCTAAAACTGTAGCCCCCTGGTTTTACACCAACTTCACTGGCTGTTCATCTTAAGCTTTTTTCATTTCCTCTGTATCTTCATGCTTTCTTAATGTTGGAATATGCTGACATCAGTCTTTGGACCTTTTTGCCTTCCTACTCTCTCTCCCTTGGTGATTTCTTCTAATCTTTTAAGTCGATATGGCAATGTTCCTCATATTTATATGTCTTAGACAGATCTTGCTTCTGAATTCCAGACTCACATACACAACTACAGATTGAAATCTCAGTGTCTAATGACATCTAAAAGGGACCTTTTCGATCCCTTTATATAATAGCATCTAAAAGGTTAAAGGAGTTTACTTCCCTTAATTTGTTCTTCAGGCAGTTTTCCCCATTTAGTAAATGACAACTCCATCCTTCAAGTCATTCAAAATAAAAACCTTGAAATCATCAGTGACTCCTGTCTCTCTCCAACGCTCCACTGCCCAGTTGTCAACAAATCAAGAATGTGGCTCCTCTTACCTCCTCCCTTGCTACTAATTAGTCCTGATCACCACTATCTCTTGTTGAGCCTACTGAAAGAGTCCCTGATGGGTCTCATTTTTCTATTCTTACCCACCTACAGCCTACTTTCAACACAGTAGCCTAAGTAAACCTAACATCTGGGTCATTCGTGGTATTCACACAGTGGGTTCCCATCCCAGTTAGAGACAGTACAAAGCAGTGGGTTAGAGCATAGGCTCCAGAATCAAACTGATTGGATTTGAATTCTGGCTTCATCCCCCTATAGTTGTATGCCCTTAGCCAAGTTACTTAAGCTGTTTGTGCTGTGGTTTCTTTATCAGTAAGATGCGGAATAATAGTAGTAAGTACATCCCGGGCTTGTTGAGAGGATTAGGTAAATTAATATGTGTAATGCCCTTGGAACAGTGCCTAGTGCACAGTAATCACAATATATGCGCCGGCTGTTGTTGTTATTTTAGTAAATGCCAGAGTTCTTTCAGTGACCTTGAAGGCTCTACATTACCTACCTATCCTAAGATAAGCTCTGTGATAGCCAGGAAATGTGTCTGTTTTCCCAGCACGTAAAATAAATGTCTCAGTTATAGCAGGTGCTCAGTAATTAATCAATTAATTAGTTGATAATAGAATACATGAATTCAGAAGGGCCAATGGAATATAAAGAAGAACTCAGAATCTACTCCTGATTAAGTGATGCAAATTGCACTACAAATCATGGGGAAAGGAAGGACTCTTTGGTTGATATCGTTGAAGAAATTTGCTTTTTGTTTGAGAAGAAAACCAGTGTTTTAAAAATCAACACCAGCTAGGAAGCTAAACTTTAAAAATGTGACTTTTTAGAAGAAACACTAACGCACATGCCCTAAAAGTCAAAGGTGGGCTGAGCAAAGTTAGCAGAAGGAAGAAAATAACAAAGATTAAAGCAGATATAAATGAAGTAGAGAATAGAAAAACAGTAGGGAAAAAAAATCAACAAACCAAGAGTTGGTTCTATGAAAAGATTAAAAAAACTGATATTGAGGGATCTTGGGACAGAGGAGCCGAGAAAGTGATATTTTCTGTTAAACTGAGCAAAAAAGGATGTGGATTATTGTAATTTGAACAGTAAAAGAAATATGGCTTTACTTTGTACTCAAGCCAATGAGGGGGGCATACTTGTTACTAATCTTGTGAGTAATTGTATATAAGTGGGATCATAGTATACCTGCTAATTTAGAACTCATTGTTTTTCCTTTAACAATATGTTGTGGACATGTTTCCATGAAGAAAATGTATAAATGTAAAAAAAAAACAGAAAAAAAAAAAAAGGAGGGGGCACGTGGGTGACTCAGTCCATTAAGCATCCAGCTCTTGATTTCAGCTCAGGTCATGTTCTCAGGGTTGTGGGATCAAGTCATGTTGGTCTCTATGCTGGACATGGAGCCTGCTTAAGATTGTCTCTCTCCCTCTCCCTTTGCCCCTTGCCACTCATGTTCTCTCTCTAGCTCTAAAAAAAAAAAAAAAAAAAAAGTAATAAAAAAGTTTTTTAAGATCTCAAAGAGTGGGCTGGATAATTGGATAATGACTACAACAAAATTAAAGATTTTTGGCAGGAAAGGACAGTGAAGGTAACAAAACAACTTACAAATTGGGAATCAGGAACTGTATTTGCAACATTAAAAGTGAGCAGATTATTATCTAGGACATAATAGAAGTGTCTGTTGATCTGCAATTAAAACAAAACAAAGTAGAAAATAATGAATAGATGTGCATTGACAATTCACAGACAGGGGAACCTGAATGCTTCCAAGTATCCGAGATTCTTGCACTCACTAATAATCAGAGAAGTGTAAATTAAAACACTGATGATCTAATCCTTTATACTCTTCAGGCTGGTGATACAAGACTGATACAATCCTTTATACTTCTGACATTGGTAATTAGGAAAATAGCAAGTACTGGTGATGGGAATGAAATGGGAATTCTCATATTCTGCTGGAGAAAGTATAAACGAGTAGAAACATGGGGGAGAGAGATCCGGCAGTGCGAATGATATGGATACGGATATGTGTATCCGTAACCCTCCCCCAACCCTGTTCCTGCTCATAAACTCCTCTTCAGCACATCTGAGCATCCCTGTTTGCATCACTGTTTGTGGGGGTGAGAAACTGGAGGACACCTTCGCTGGAGAAAGAGTAAGTAAAACAAGACAGGTGCACGCAAAGACCCAGTCTTGGTTTTGCCACAGCAGACATTAACCACAGACTTTGGCCTTTGTCATTCTTAAAATGGAGGTGCTATCACTCAAGCTCTTACTATGCATTGGGAAACAGGCGGATAGCCTGTATCGTCTGCCCGGATTTCAATACAACCAGTGTAAACCGTTCACATGTTGCCCAGTGTACTTGTCAGAACGAGCGTATTTTATTGGCCTTGGGCTCCACATTTTACATCTCTAGTATTCTAGGCAAGTCCCAAATTATAAGCCAGTTTTCCTTCAGAATGTATTTTGTGACCTTGTTTGGGAACCAGGATGTCTTTTCACGTGAAAAGAATGGTATAAGTGGTCTAACCCACTTTCCTGGACACTGGGTTCACAGCCAAGTTTTGGAAAGCCTGACGTTTATTCCTAGCAGCGTTCCTGTTATAGTTACAGGTTTGCTCAACACACCTACACGTGAGTGCATGCTGCACACAGGAAAATAAGCTCTTCTTCAAGCTAAAGAGATACTTGGGAGGGGGTGCCCAAGTGCACAGCCGGTTATACAGCTGAATCTTCAGCTCAGGTCTCGATCTCAGGGTTATGAGTTCAAGCCCAGCATTGGGCTTCAAGCTGGGCAGGAGCCTACTAAAATCAAAACAAAACAAAACAAACATTAGATACAACCTTCCCTTCACTTGGTGTGGCTTGTATGACTGAGATTCTCCTGAAAGTGACCCATCCTTTTGTTTTAGTCATAGGTGATCAGGATGTGGGTTTTGGCTCTGATGAACATAAAAAAGAGAAGTCAAACTGCAGTGTCTCAAGGGAGAGAGCTAATAGGTCAGAACTTGGAATGGGCTCCATGGGCAGTCAGGCTCTCGTTTGTTCATTCATGCAAAGTGGCAACAAATACTGAGCGGGGGTCTGCTCTACCCTCCAGGCCCTTCTCTAGCTACAGTGGAGCAACTCTCTGAGTGGGCTGGCATAAAGAAGGTCCACTGTTGCACACAATGGTAGAGGTATGTCAGGAGGGGCTGCAGGGGCCTGAGTGGAGTGTGTGAAGGAGAATCTGAATAGAAATAATGAGAAATGAGGTTTATTTGATTTTGAACTGCCCCTCCCACACACTTTACGGGTAGAAAAAGGACACCGTCCCCTTCTCTCTCTCATCACCCTCTCCAAAGGTTAGAGCCTTTGCTCCAAGACTAAAATGGTCTAGGTTCCTACTTCTCATCCATCCCCTGATCAGGCACCATATCAGTCTTACCCAGGATTTCTCCAGCTTTCTTCCTTACGTATTCTATATCTCCCCATCATTTTGTTTTTGTTTTTATCTCCCTCTTAAACAATATTTCTTGCTTCCCTGAGGATGAGAATAGTTACGTGTTAAGAAGAAACCAATCTAATTTAGTTCTCACTAAGGTGCTTGTCAATAGGAATAAATCTTTAATTGATGTAGCATCAAGTCCTGGGAGGAATGGAGTTCTGGAATCGTTGCCTTTCGCTGAGCATTGGCTCTGGGCTCAGGGACCTTAGCTGGTTGTTCAGGATATTTTCCCTTTGCTGACTCGAGAATCCAGAGGCTCAAGTGCATCGGGATCTTTGCTTGGCACAGTTTTGTTTGTTTGTTTGTTTGTTTTTTGTTTGTTTTCAGTGATGGAACCCATTTGGTGGTGAGAAGGGCTGAATAGGGCAGGCTTTGCACAGAAACCTCATTGGTCAGCTGGGATTTGTGATGTGCTCTCTGCAGCACTAGCCAAAGCTGAAGACAGCCCTTGCATGGACTCAGGAGCCCGGCGTGGCCTTCTGAAAGACAGCTTTGCAGGATGCCCTGGGCTTTTGCCATTATGGCCAGTGAATCAGAGTGTACGAGGTGGGGGAAGCAGCTAGGGTCAAAAGAAGAAGACAGGATAAATCAGTCCATGAAACAGCAGGCCGAGATTTCTGGAGTTGGCTGCCACTGCTGCCTACTGCTTTGAAGCAAAAGCAAGAAAGCAAGCAGACAAGAGTACGCGGTTCAAAGAGAGTGAGTGTGAGAGAAGGAACATTCTCAGGAGCCTTGGGGACACCAACATAGGTTTTCATTCAGGATGAGCCTAAGCTAGATTTCAAGTCTGTCTGACCCAACCACACACACATGCCTCTCTCTCCTTCTCATCCATGTATCTATCAATTCCACCTATCAGTTACCCATCTATCTGCTTACCTGCCCACGAAAAGGAAAAGCCAACCCACATTGTCTGGAAGGAGAGGAAGAACGTGGAATCTTAAAGTCTGTTCCTTGGGCATCCAGACTGTAGCCAAGAGATGAGAGATTCATTCATTTTTGTCAGCAAATACATAGACACACACAAACGAGGATATTGTCACTTTCTGTTAGAATAGCAGAGAAATGCACACACGTTCATAAAGACCCAAGGCCACTTCCAAGAGCCGAGGGAAAAGTTAAGAGTTTTAAGTAATTTGGCTTTAAACCCAAGGTTTCAAATACAGGTTAAGCTGAGGGCTTAGGGGGCATCACAGAAGAGCCCAGATTGGAGCTGTGAACCCCGGGAATGAGGGCAGCATCCTGGAATGAGGACTTCTCTCAGTCTCATCTGCCAGAGGCTGCTGTGACTTGTTAGCAGGAAAAGAACTAAGTGTTTGCAATCTAAGGCAGTTTGGGGAAAATATAGGTAATGTATGGAGAGACTTTTGATAATAAAATGTAATGTTGGAAGATCAAGAAAAAACACGCTGAATTGTGGTTTTCATCATTCTCGAGGACTATATTGCACAAAGCACTTTTTTTTTTCTAAAGACTTTATTTATTTGAGAGAGAGAGAGGGAGAGAACAAGAGAGAGCACAGAGGGAGAGGGAGAAGCAGGGTTGCTGCTGAGCAGGGAGCCCAATGTGGGGCTCCATCCCAAGACCCTATGATTGTGACCTGAACCAAAGGCAGATGCTTAACTGACTGAGCCACCCAGGCGCCCCACACAAAGCACTTGAAATTGAAGTGATTCCCAATAATTTATAACAGATGGGAGGTAGGAAACTTAGTTTAATTGATTTCCATTGGTATAATTGAATTCCTTTCTCCCCCCTCAAGATACTTCTCATTTAAAATTTAAAATTTCATCTTTTCAACTGTTTCTGGACTTAACCTAAAAACGTGATACGGTCTTCCCCATTAGGAGGTGAGTGGCAAAGATACAGGTACACAGGCTAGAAAGCTGGTGACACTTGTACGCTATGGCCAAAGAGGCAGTGTGACTTTCATCTGAGACCCCTCCGAAAACCAACCATGTGCTAAGTGAGCCTACAGCTTGGGGGGAAATGAACAAGTTCAGAATGTGGATGTGTGTGCTTGTTGCTTATTCCAGCGAAGTCCTGTGAGAGGGATGGACGGACGCTAGCCAAAGGTAAGCAGAGGAGGAGGAACGGAGCTCTGGTCCGGGAGGCTCCCTTCCTGCAGCTGGAACTCCTAAATGTCAGAGAGTTAGGTCATGGGAGGTACTGTAGCATTCTGCATCCCAAATGGGGAACGTGAACAGGTGCTTTTAAAGAAGCTAGATAGCAAGACCACGGTGCCAGACCTTTCCTGTTGAAATCTCTGGTCTATAGCACAACTCAGGTCTGGGATGCTGCCTTCTCTACCACGCCTCATTTTTCATGTGGCCTTTGCAATCCTCACATGGAAAGCTGAGGGGGTGAGAGAAGAGGGAGTTCTCTGAGACCAAGGAATCTAAGGTCAGAACTTTTAGCCAAGCCTAATCCTAATACAGGTGTGAGGGTGCAGGTGGCTATGAGGCCAGGGGATTCACTCACTTTGGAGGTTCAGAGGCTCTTCTGATTCTCCTCCATTTTTCCACACATCACTTCTTGATGAGCTGATTTTTAACGGAAACTTGATAGACATGTTAGGCATTAACCAAGGGAAAACAGGAAGATTTTTCCCTGCAGAGGACATGTTGCAAAGTCTGGCATACCTGAGAACAGAGAGAACCTTCGGGTTTCCTCAGGTTATAACCCCAGTCATGAAATAATGGTCCGTCTTCTGGTGTACTGGGAATGGCCCAGAATGTTGATGTATTCAGATCTGAGTTTGAATAGTTGAGTACCTTTTATTTGTTATATGACCATTGGCCAAGGTAATATATTCTCTTACAACTTCCATGTTACCATCTGTAAAATCGATGAAATTTGCCTATGAGAAATTACATGATGTGTTCAGAAGTTGCTGGGTACATAGTTGCTGCTCGGTAAGCATTGCTATCCCGACAACATCACCAATCCCTACACATCTGTCACAGACAAGTGCACCTTTACTGCTTTGCTAATCCTTTCTTCCTTGCTAATTCCAGCTCCTCCCTTCCCTTCTCTAAACTCCTGTATTTCATTCTTGTTATCAAAGAATTGAGTTTTTCTTCATCCTTTCTCTTATCTTTGAAATTGACTAACAGGATTGTACCTCTAAGAAAGCTTACCATCAACCCCAGCATGCCTACAAAGTTACTGGACACAGAATTGGTCATCGGTGATCATAAACTGTAAAAGTGAAAAGGGCTTAGGAAAGTATGTCAGTTGAACTACAGTCAGTGCTGACCTTCGTGATGTGCACGTAGCTTACAATCACAGAGCATCTGGAAAATGGGCCAGAGATATATTTACTGAATGCAGCCCCAGCAAAACTATTTTGGTAGAAACATACTAAACGCTGCAGACTTTTAAGGGTTTGGGGGAGAGACCGAAGAACATTACCACCTGTTCTGTCATGTGGTACACTCAGGTCCCTGTTCAGTTAACACCTTCTTGGGGCATTCTGCTTACCTGGTTTGCCCCTCTGGGAATGAAAACCCTCACCGCCATGATCAGGTGGGTTAGTCATTTGAGGTCCATTTCCTCAATAATACCGCAAATGGGGGGTTACTTTGGTGCATTTTGAAAACAGCAAGAAGTAGTTGAGAAGAACTGAAACTATACTTAAAAGCTGTATTTACTAAATACATTCATGAAAGATAGCGAGAGTACTCTATCAAAGTTGAAGGACTCATTCTCAGTATGGTGTTCTCCCTAGGACCTGGTCACAGATGTGGCTAAGGGAGTTGTTTCTATTCTGCTTTGTGCCTTGGCCCTCCGATGTCACCTGTTTCTGCATCACTTCCTAGTTCAGGATGGTGTTTCAGATCCGCTATAGCTGGGTTTAGATTCGGGCTGGTTTCTTCCTGGCAATATCATTTTGAGTAAGTTTCTGTATCATTTCTGAATGGTTGGTTCTTCTGCCAGAAGTGGGGGTAACACATCTGCCTCATGAGATGACTGTGAACTTAGGGCCAACAGATACACACCTGTGGCAATGTGTGAGCCACAGAGATTGTTTACTAAAAGATCCAATAAATAATACTTTTGTTTATTGTTGTTGCTGTTCTTCCTTGGCATCCTTTTTTCTGTCCCCCCCCCCCGCTCCCCCATGCACCCCATGACAGATTGGTCGGGTCCTGCTAGATGAGAAATGCAGAATTCAAGCCTTGTCATGGCTTCATTTTTCAGCTATACCCCATGGAGTCCTCATCAGCCCCGTTTCTCCATCTGAGGTCTTGTGTCTCTATAATTTCTTATATATTAGCTACACTGAAGGAAGACCAGCATTTTTTCCAATGTGTTCCTTACTGCACCCAGAGAAGGACTTTTCTCCGTGCTTTTTGATAGTGGTTGTGTAGGTAGAGATTTTATAGAACACTTTGGCTTAGGAAAGGAAAAAAGCTCAAGCCCGCCTGCTAGATCAAAACTTCTCCTCCCATTAATCAAAAACTGACAACGTTTTATTCCCGTATCGTGTTGCTTTTTATACCTGTCGGCTGAACCACCTGGGATTTTGTGGTTTAAACATTTCATTTTCCTATGAGATATAGGGCGGCAGCCACAACAAAAACAGTAAGTTACATGCAATGAACACGTTACTGAGCTAGCATGCTGGGCAGCCTTGGAAAATATAATCTCCAGGGGTCAATTCGCATGAAAAGTGCCTGTTTGATTCTTTACTTGGGCCTTTAAATACCAATGGCTCTCTTTTCCAAGATAGCAAATTTAAACCCTCCCAAGATTTTAACAGTTTATTCTGAAGGACCTCGCTCATATATAATTTTTATAGACCAATGAAAGCTTTTACATAAAATACTGTTACTTTCAATTCCATTTATTAAATAAATATGTATTGAAACCCTACTAAATTCAGGGGGACTAACCCAAACCCTGTAGGGACTGCAAAGATTTCTTGTTTATAAACAACTTATGTGATTTCTTCTTTACATAAATTATGACCTGCTTTACATATAAATAGGGACTTCTTTTAATTATGGCACATCTAAATCACAGTTGTAGCTTTTTTATTATATGGTATGCATTTTCCAATGTGAATAAAAGTTCATAAGTCAAAGTAAAAGGAAATACTCAGTTATGCAAACACTGCTTTTCCAAAGAGAAAAACAATTAGACTTGTAGCATTTTACTTCAATTCATGGATTATTGAATAAGTGTATTTTGAGCCCCTACTATGTGCCAGACACTTAAGTAGTATCTGGAACACGAACAAAACGAGACCCTTTCCAGGGGCTCAAAATCTATTAGAATACAAGTTACAATAAAACAGCACACACAGCAACAAGGTGTATTTAAGGTAAGAAAACTGGTAAGAAGAGTTGGGGGGTGGTGATCTCTTGGTTTCCTGCTCCAACTCCCCCCCAAAACTCTGTTCCTCTTAGTGTTCCCAGTGTTTGATGAAACCAAAAATGTAGGCATCACGCATGAATTGGCCCTTTTCTTGATCTTCCACATTCAGTCCATTAGCTGGTCCAGCCAAACTCTTCCCCTAAACTGCATCTTAAACCTGCCGGTTCACCTCCAATCCCACAGTTTTCTCCCAAATTCAGGCTGCTGTCCACTTTCCCTGGGTCCTCTTCGGCAACTGGTCGCATCTGTCTCCCATTTCCATTCTTGCCATGCTACAATGTATTCTCTGCACAGCCGTAAGTAGGTTTTTAAAAATACAGAGCAAATCATGTTCTACTGTCTGAAACCCTTTAGGGGCTTCCCGTTATGCTTAAAATGAAACCCAGCGCCCAGCTAAGACCTGCAAGACCCAATGTGATCTGTCCCACTCCTTCTGCTTCTCCTTCCCTTTTCCTCTTGGCTCCACATAGTTATCGCTGTGAAATGTACAACAGTGCACCATCATAGGGGCTGCAAGTTATAACTAATACTGCCATGTGTGTCTCAGCCTTTCTTCTGTTTCTGTATTTGTCTAGCTTGCTCTCACCTCAGACTTTCTGCATGGAACTCGCTCTCTGTAGACACACCCATGGATGGCTCCCCATTTTCTTGCAGATCTGAGCTCAGAATTCTCCTCCTCACCCTCTAGCAGCAACTCACTCCTAATTTCCTTCTTCACAGCACTTACCAGTATCTGAAATTGTCCTAGCTTCTCTTTTGTTTGTCTTTTCCTCCCAGTCCCCCCTCACCCTGGCCACACAGACACACACACAGACACACACACACACACACAGACACACACACACACAAAGGTAAGTTTTATAAGATCAGGGACCTCTTCTGTCTTGTTTCTATCTATCCACACATCACTTATCAATTAGATGATTGTTGAATGGATGAATGAATTATTTTATTTTTTTAAAGTGATCTCTACACCCAACTTGCAGCTTGAACTCAAGATCGAGAGTCACATGCCCCACCAACTGAGCCAGCCAGGTGCCCCTTCTTTTTCTCCTTCTCTTCCTCCTTCCTCTTTGTAAGTGAATGAATGATTTCAGAAGGAAAGGACTTTGAAATTAGGTAAACGCTTTGTCAGAACAAGATGATAGAGTGAGACCTTAAAACTGTAAGGTATTGTTTCATCCTAAATTGCCTAGTGAGATAGACACTTAAAAATAAGGAACCAGCAATACCACGGTTAATATTCCATTTGGGAATAACTTCCTGAAAGTGGGCATAGTATGGACTGAAATATGCTTCACTCAAGGCAGCCAGACTAAGACTGAATACTAACATTTGAAACATGTTTTGATTTTTTAAAAGTTTTGAGTATCAGAACCAGTGTCTGCATTCAGAAATTGTCACACGGATTATATCTTTCCAATTATACCTCCACTCTCTGGTATTTTTAAAAGTGAAATTGCAATTTAAAATTTAAATACTTTTGTGAGTTTCTCCTGTGTGACTGGGAAGAGGGGTCATGAGAGTTCACTGGCAAATATGTTGGTATATGTGGAACGTACTCAATGACAAGATCACAAACCGTTTGCAAGAGTCGGAAATAAAAGCTTGTTATCTGTCACTAAAGCTTTCAACATAGGGGGCCTTGAGCTAACAGTGACAAGAATCTGGGGGGGACCCACCTTTACTAACTTATCTGGGGGCCATTTTTGTTCCTAATTAAATCTTTCAAGTTTTCTTATGATTTATGCAGCTACTGGAAATAAATCAGCTTCCATTTTCTCATTTCTTTATAGGGAGTTTACCATTTTCCCACAAATCATTAGCATTTGTCAGGTAAT